>NC_064852.1:56034930-57234930 GCF_024139225.1 Suncus etruscus
TAGCATCTCATTTTCAGCAACCTTCCCTTTGCTGCAATCTGAATGACACATAATTTCCTGTTCTCTATTTATTTGAAGATTTTTATGAAATCACATAAGTTGTTGACATTTGGGGCAGCACTAATGATGAAAACTTATTATCCACTATGCCACATGGAAGGGAGCAGAAATCACCATGTCTGAGAAGTCTGGCAGCTGCAGCAGAGCACTCTACACAGCCATAAATTCCTATTCAAGGTGCAAAGCTCCAGATAGGCTTCTTATAAATTACAGGTATCCTCGGCTTTTCTAAGGTTTATGTTGCCACTTCATTTTTATGGCACATCTATGTTAGTACCCATTCACATTCACTGGAAGAAAGCCAAGGAGGGGGCTAGATTTTATGACCAATGACTTGAAGTACACAAATCAGTTCAACACGTTGCCATTAGGCTTGATAGTGACAATGAGAAGAGCACTGGCAAGCTCCTTATAGGAACTACTACCCACAAGATGTTTTGTTTATGTCACATTGTTACTGCTATACTATGAGTGAGTGTGATCTTTTTTTTTTTTTAATTTTTTTTTGGGGGTCACACCCGGCAGCGCTCAGGGGCCACTCCTGCTCTACACTCAGAAATCGCTCCTGGCAGGCTCGGGGGACCATAAGGGATGCTGGGATTCGAAACCACTGACCTTCTGATTGTAAAGCAAATGCCTTACCTCCATGCTATCTTTCCGGCCCTGAGTGAGTGTAATCTTAAGCTTCATGTATTATTTATTTATTTTTTTTTTTTTGGTTTTTGGGCTACACCGGCAGTGCTCAGGGGTTACTCCTGGCTATCTGCTCAGAAATAGCTCCTGGCAGGCACAGAGGACCATATGGGACGCTGGGATTTGAACCAACCACCTTAGGTCCTGGGTCAGCTGCTTGCAAGGCAAATGCTGCTGTGCTATCTCTCGGCCCAGCTTCATGTATTATTTAGTCAGTTATTTTTGAGTCTAAGAATGATCAAAAATCTTCTCATATAAAAAATAGATAATGGTAACTATTTATTCAGTTACAGAAATTTTCATAGGTATATTCAAGTCCTGGATAGAGAAGAAATCCTATAAGGTGCTAGGAAGTTGCCAAGTGCAAAAGAACTTTGTAAGCTAACTCTGTGACTACCGGGTTATCTGTGGGGCACTGGTTTAGATTGATTTCAATAGATGTTTATTAGGGGACACTAAGTAGCAGTTGCAAAAATTGTGAGGGCTAATTTTTTGCAATCAAATGAAATTAGAATGTATTATAAAATTGAGCTTCACCATATATTAGAGCCCATCTGCTTATGATTCTGTTTAGTCATTAGCTTGACTTTTGTCCCTTTACTTATTTCCATAATTCTAATCAGGCTTTCTAGAACCTGTATTATTCTGTGTTGAGGTAGAAGAGGGAGAATGAAGGGCAACATTTTTTTTTGTAGCAGGTAAGTTACGAGATAGTTCTTGCAGGAATTTTCTAATAATTATTTTTCAATTTATTTAAAGAAAATGTATCACATATGACATGACTGATCATAATACATTTATTTCAGGATGACAGAAAGCAAAGTTATTAAGAAATAGAAAGAGACCAACAGGAGAGTAAATGAACTAGAAAGGAGTCTATAGTTAATCCCATGACCATATACTCCAAGGGTGGATAAACCCTGTATCTCTTAGGTCAAAGGAATTCTTTTTCAAATGATTCCAATGTTTATTATTCCTATGCAGGAAGGGAGAAAAAAAAGAGAGACAAAAGCACAAAATAATCCTTTTTTAAAAAACTATCTAGCTTTTGTCGATTACTTTGATTTGGTGTGGATATTGAACTGGTTGTCTCCATTTTTATTTATTTTTTCTTTCTTCTTTTCTCTTCTTCCGTTTTGTGCCTGTAATGTTTTTTGTGTTTTTTTTTTTTTTAATCTCAAGTCCATGGCAAGTATGTGGTGCCTATCTTTATTGCTGTAGTGCTCACTGGTTATTTTATTAGGTACTTTTTTGTATACTGATGTGGTGGTCCACCTTCTTTTTCCCTTTCATCTCTCAAACCGAGGATGAGAGCCTCTAGAAGGATTCTGCCCATTTTCAGCATATTTGATTTTTACTCCATTTTATTACTTTTCTTCAAACAAAACCACATAACCTTAAGTACCTAGTCCCACCTCCCAATTAGAGGGGGATATAATGAAGGTACTATGACCAAACAGTTGAAAGATCACTAAATAGTAAGCTAGGCACAGAGGGGACCACTCATTCTAGCAGCCCCGGGAGTGAGGGTGGAGGCTATGGGAGGCAGGACAGGAGCAGAAGTGGAGGGAGGACAGTTCAGTGGTGGGAATTCCCCTGATTCAATGTTAATATGTACCTAAAATATATCTGTGAACAATATGTTAGCCACTATGATTAAAATAAAAATTATAAAAAAAAGAAATAGAAAGAGAATAGAGAAAAAATGGAAGAAAAGGAGAGAGTTCATTAGCAGTTATATTTGAAAATTATTGTATCATCAGTAAAGTCGTTAATATAATAGCCAAAGTATGCTTCCACCTTTTTTCTTTAGAGATGGGAAATACACTAAAAACATTTTTAAAAGGTGTGTGTGTGTAGCAATTATAGTTTGTGTAGGCCCAGCAAAATATGAAAGAAATTGGAAAGAAAGACCTTTGACCTAAAAAACAGGAGATCTTACCCCCAAAATACTTTGGCATAAGACCGACTCAAGGTTCCAGGCATACTCGGTTGCCCAACCCCCTAGTCATTCTCGGTGGTCAGTTCTTCAGCCTCACAGTTATTGCTGCCAGATTTCTGTAGTTATAGATCCTAGTTTCTGTACAGGTCCTGTGTTGAAGATCCGGTGGTGTGTAGTGTCTTCTGGCTCCAGCTCACCATTAGTTAGCATTGCAGAGAATCCTGCCCTAAAAGCATACTGTTGTTGTTGCCCGGTTGTCAGGGTGATAGAAGAACTGTCTTTGGAGTTAGTCAGTTCAGTGGCAGCAGTGGGGTCTTCTTTGGTAGAATTTATGTTCCTGGCACTGGTGTGGGAAATCATGTTTGTTTCCGTAGGTGGTATCCTTGGTTCAGGGGTGAATGGTCAATGGCCAATCAACTGGAGTCTAAGCTAAGTCATTATGCCAAATGTTTAGGGTGCAAGGAGGTCCCACTGCAGTATAAAAATTTTTGTGTTCCCATTTCTAGTAGGTAAGAACTTGTTTGCATCTGTTAACTTTTTCCATTTTAATGTGCCTATGCAAAAGGAGACAATGCCACAGGGAATTACTGGTGCATGGGGGGGGGGGGGCAAGGTGTCAAAACCTACAGTCCCCAGAGCCTTTTGCTTACATGTGCTCTAAACAGAGATTTGTCTACTAGTATACTTTATTGAATGGAACTCGAGGATAGAGGAAATTGTAGCTACATGAGAAGATATTTGATAACAGTTATGCCTATTAAAGGAGTATATCTAAAAGAAATATTCAAAGGAAATTTACATCTCTTATTAAAATCATTTGAAATAGGTGGGGAAGGGGTAAGTTATGGGACACAGCTTCAACCTGTTATTTGGTTTTGTGGACTCTAGGAAAGATGGGTCCCAACAGTCCCATATCAGGATGTGTCCTCAAGCGGGGTTTTCTCAAGAACCAAATCTGATGGCAAGCGAAAACACAGTAAAGGGAGGTAAAGGCAGAGGCGTCACCAAGAGCAAATCAAGTAGCAGTACACTGTTGGTTTCTTCTCATGATGAGAATCTATATTTTCACTTTGGGAGCTGGTTGGCATCTGGCTACGCTGGGGAGAATGTTCTATCATGAGGAGTTAAGGACTGAGTAAAAAAAAAAGGTTAAATGTAGATAAATAATATGAAGGGCTCAAAAATGGTTTGTAAGGTGCTAAGCAAATAAAAAACAGGAGCGGGAGGAAGGGTTATCTATGATAGAGGGTACAACACTATACTACATAGACATTGTCTATTATGGACGGAGATTTGACTGACAATGTTCATACACTCTCAGGCACCTACATCATATTTTTTTATTTACCTAGGATCTTATTGGCTTGACTATTTAACATGGCTACATAATCTTATTAGCTAGGGAAATGTTTCATAGCCACTCAGGGGTGGCTCAGTGTAAAAGACTGAGGTTGCAATGCTACTCAGGCCTTGTCATAGTGCAGATTACTCAGGTCATACAGAAATATTGGGAGCTTCAAGGATTATATCCAGGAGTGTGTTGGGCCTCTGAGCATCATTTGGTGATATTCAGGGGACCATATAGACTATACTAGGCATAAACCTTAAACACTATACTAATCTCCAAGCCTGAGAAAGAACATACATACATTTTAATTAGAGCATATCACTACCTCCAAAATCCCTCATTTGAAATAAGGGTTTTGTTAACGGGAATAAAGAAGACACATGAGGTAGGCAGTTAACACTGTTTGACATATGATGAGAGCCTTTCCTTCCCCTGCCTAAAGGGAGGTTAGAAATTTGTCTGATTTAGGGCAGATTTTGGATGGAGGGCATGTACTCTGTATAAGCTCCAGGCTATGTTATTACACAAAGTCCCTTGGTGACGTGAAATGCCAGATGAATGGAAACAGTCAGTAGAAGATTTCAGCAACTCTGTGAAGGTTTTTAAAGAAAATTTCATTTGAGTGATATGTAAGGGAAAAACAACTCAAACTTTATTTAGAGAAAATGAGTTAGAATTATATTAATCTAGTACACTGTTAGTGCAGTGGTTAAATTTTTACCTAATATAATGTTGATTTGAGTACTAATGAAAATCTTTTATTCCCATCCTTTGAGTGTATTCTCTTTGATGGTATAGGACTAATAAATTTAAAGCTAAAGGAACATGACTTAATAAGGATGGGACTCACTAGGTTCTGGAGCAGTGATGCAAATGGTAGGGTGTTTGCCTTGCACACAGCTGACCTAGAATGGATCTTGGTTTGATCCCCTGCCATCCCATATGGAGCTATTTCTGATTTCATAGTCAGAAGTAACCCCTGAAATTCACCAGGTGTGGCCCCCAAAAATAACAAAACAAAAAACAGAATGGGAATTATGCTTGGAACCTGAAGGCTTTGGAGGGCAACTTGGATTTAGATAATCAGTGGAAGAGGTTTCAGGAGTGGCAGAGCTTACACAATTATGACTTAGGATGATCCATGATGAACTGTGAAAAAATTATCTTGAAGTCCTGGTATACAAAGACTGCTGGTTACTTCCACATTACT
Organism: Suncus etruscus; assembly: GCF_024139225.1. NCBI lineage: Eukaryota > Metazoa > Chordata > Mammalia > Eulipotyphla > Soricidae > Suncus > Suncus etruscus. The sequence continues at coordinate 56,040,184 of NC_064852.1, forward strand.
ATTTACTCTCCTGTCTTCAGAGGAATATCTCTATTTTACTTGATCAAGTAATAGGTACATTTTTAAAATGATAGTCTTTTGTAGCAAAAAAGATCAATGTAATATAGGTCTTGAATGGGGTGAGGAATCTCAGAATGGATATTTAAAAAATATGATATATTGGGCCAGAACAATAGCACAACAGTGTTTTGCCTTGCTTGTGTGGTCTACCTGGGTTCCTATCTCCCCTCTCCTGCCAGTAGTAATTCCTTAGCACCACCAGCAGGATGTGGCACAAAAACCAGAAAATAAAATTAAAATATAGTCAAAACATGTGCTCATTTTCCCTGATAGTTATAACATTAATTTTTATGTTAGTTCATTTGGTTTTCTATATATGCCACGTATGCATGAAATTATGGTGTTTGTATTTTTCTTTTTGACTTATTTCACTAAGCATAATACCCTCTAGCTACATTTGTTATTGCAAACAACAGCATGTCATCTTTCTTTGTCACTAAATAGAATCCCAAAGTGAATATTTACCATAGCTTCTTTAGCCATTTGTTAGTCCAGAGACACTTAGATTGTTTTCAATTCTTTGCTATTGTAAATAATGCTGCAATAATCATAAAGATAAATGTATCTCTTAGAATTAACAATTTAAAAAATTTTGAGGCAAATATCCAGAAATAGAATATCTAGATAATAAAAAGTTTCTATTTTTTTCTGGGCCACACTTTATAATACTTAAGAGTTACTTCTAGGTTTATGCTGAGGGTTCACTCCTGGCAGGCCACAGTCTACCAGGATGGGATGCTGGGGTTGAAACCCAGGCATTGTGGAAGACATGAAACCTATGGCTGAACAATTGTATTGACTCTGGAGTTTCTATTTTTTGGGAAGGGGCATCACACATGGCAGCACTCAGGGGTTACTCCTGGCTCTATGCTCAGAAATTGCTCCTGGCAGGGTCAGGGAACCATATGAGATGCCGGGATTCGAACCACTGTCTTTTACACAATAATATTTTATGGTTATGAAATGAGAGATAATATCACACATAAGACTATTACTAATAGTCCTATTATTGACTAATAACCCCATATACATTAATATAAAAATCCATTACAAAATAGTAACAGACCCTATTTCATAATACATTAAAATAGCAACACACCATGATCAAGTGAGGTTTATTCAAGTGATACAATGATTTATTGAAAGCCAAAGTTATCTTTGATCAAAGATAACTGGCTTTCAACAAAGAAGGCAAAATCATCACAATATATGGAGAAATATATTTTGTTTTAATCTCATTAATTTTGCTCTGAATTTTGTTATATTTTTCAAATTAATGTTTTTAATTATCTTGTATTACTTTGACCAAACTCAGTTTTCTTCTGTCTTTAGTTCCTGAGCAAAATATTAAATATGCATAGCTATATAAGCTATGACTCTTTATAGAAAATCTGGTTTTTGTTTTAATTTGCTTATTGCTTGTGCTGCTTTGTTTTGTTCTTTTTTGAGGCCATATCTGTTGAAGCTTAGGGTTAATTCATGGCTCCGCACTTAGAGATTAGTTCAGGTTATGGATCTCAGGGGAAAGATGGTGATGCCTGTGATTAAACTTGGACCTGCTGCATGTAAGACCTTACTAATTATACTATCTCTATAGTACTTTCTTATAAATTAATGTAGAGTATCTGATGTGTAGATATTATCCTCCATGTGTTTGAGGTCAAATCCAGGGGTCTAATTTTTTCCTTGTGAATTCATTTTCTCCTGATGCCTCAGGCTTCCATGAAATGAATTGTGTTTCTGGGGCCAGAGAGGGAGTTTGCTTTGCATAGGGACAACCCAGGTTCACCCTACATTGTCTACAGGAGCTAGTCAGGAGTAATTCGTGAGTGCAGAGCCAGGAGTAAAGCCTGAACACCAATGGGTATTGTGGAGAGAGAGAGAGAGAGAGATAGAGAGAGAGAGAGAGAGAGAGGAAAAAAGAAAAAGAAGGGTTGTCTGCTTTTTTTACCTCAATGTTTCCTCTTATTGGTGTTTAATTAAACTGAATCAAATGACTTGGAGAATTTAACTACTTTTATTTTCCCAGATGTAGTACTATATTTAAACCTTTTTTGATATTTTGTATTTAATTAATTTATTTATTAAACCTTTATCAACTTTCATAGACAAAAGATTGTATTTATTATTGTTGTATCACTAATATTATGGGGCATGGAATTATTGAGACATGTGAGAAAATGATCTGAATAAGTGAAACTGCTATTATCCTTTTCTGGGAACTCAGATCTGAGATTTTGCCATCTATCCTCTATCACTGAAATTTTCTTTCTTTTTGTTTTGATTTTGTTTTAGGGTTACATCCAGCAGTACTCAGGGGTTACTCCTGGCTCTACACTCAGAAATCGCTCCTGGCAGGCACAGGCGACCATATGGGATGCCAGGATTTGAACCACCGTCCATGTGCATGCAAGACAAACACCCTACTATCTCTATGCTATCTCCCTGGCCCCTATCACTGTAATTTTCAAGGTCAGTGCCCATTCCTAAAGGTGAGATTTGTGAAAATATTTCTAGAGAGTTTTCTCTATTGCTCTTCTTGCCTGGATCCTGGACCTGTATGGAGCACTTAAAGTTCCTTTATGGGGTTCAAAATAAATCAAGTTGTTATACTTTCCACATTCTAGAGCCACTGACCAGACCAACTGCCCTCCCTCTGTGTCTTTATGCTTATTTTTCACTCCACTAACCTTAAAATTAAGTGGAAGTCTCTTTTTGTCTCCTGGGGTATCTGCATACTCCAGAGATGCAGGGATACCTTAGTTGTATATAGAAGTAGGAGCTGGTATTCCTGGAATTAGGAATAACCTATATTAAAATCGTGCTTCTGGAAGTCTTCTTATTACATTGACTTAAAGGACAGAGACCTCACAGCAGATAAGGATCTAAAGTTAAGATATATAAGGTACTGACAGAACTTAACAAGAAAAAGACACCTAACTCAATCAAAAAATGAGGAGAATAAATGAACAGACATTTCCTCAAAGACAGACAGATAGCCAAAAGGCATGTGAAAAAATGGTCCATATCACTAATCAGCAGGGAGATGCGAATCAAACAAATAAGTATTATCTTATACCACAGAGACTGACACATGTCACAAAGAACAATAAAATTCGTGCTGGTGTGGATGCTGGGAAAAAGAAACTATCATTCACTGTTGGTGGAAATGCATCTAGTCCAGGCTTTCTGAAAAACAATATGGATATTCCTAAAAATAACTAAAAATTAGGCTCCCATATGATCCAGCAATACCACTCTTAGGGATATACCCTAGGAACACACACACACACACACACACACACACACACACACACACGTGTTCTGCACTCCTATGTTCATTGCAGCTCTATTTACAATAGCCAGGATATGGAAACATCCCAGGTGTTTGACAACAAATGAGTAGCTAAAGAAACTGTAGTAATCAACTCTTTTGATTACTATGCAGTTGTTAGGATAAATAAAGTCATGAAATTGGCCTATACATGGATGAATATGGAGACTATTATGCTGAGTGAAATAAGTCAGGGGAGAGAGATAAACACAGAATAATCTCACTCATCTGTGGGATTTAAGAAAAATAAAAGACAGTATGAAAATAAAACCCAGAGATAATAGAGTTGAGGTCCAGAAAAACTAGCCCTTGAAATGACACTTACCACAAAGAATAGTGAGCACAGTTAGACAAATAACTCCTCTGACAACTACCATGACAAGGATAGTGAAAGAGATAAATAGAATGCCTGTCCAGAAGATAGTAGTGGAAGAAAGAAATGGGGAACAATGGTGGCAGGAAAGTTGCACTGGTAAAAAATAGCGTACATTCAATAACTGAAATACAACTACAATCATTTTGTAACCATGTACTCAAATAAAGAAATTATTTTAAAGAAAATGGACAGGGCCCTGTTGTAATGCTCTGGAAAAACTATTGAGTACTATCTTCCCACTCTCCTCAGCAATCTTCATAGTTTCTTTACTTTTATTTTCTTTTTATCTTCTCTGCTTCTTAAAATAGTGATGCAGTGATCAGCTAATGATCAGGAAATAATAATAAGATTGAAAACTACAAGTTAACAATGGTACAGAGCTGAGACTCTTTTGACCAATGATCATGTCAATTCTGGAATTTAAAAAAAAGAGAAATTTTATATTATGCATTTATATTTGGATGCATGATTTTATTGAGGAGACTCTAAAAAAACAGATTTTAGGACATTGACCTGAAAATATGGTTTGGTCAGTTTATGGATTAAAAGAAGACAGTTTTTGAACATCAGTTGTCTGCAGGGCATATAACTTTATACATCTAGATTATATAGCACATAGTTCCGTTCTCTTTGTCAAGTCTCTTTGTTAAGTACTTTCTGGGTTGAGATGTTCGCAGATATGGTATATAGCGTTTGTCCAGTAAAATACTATCTTGACCGATAGTTTTTAATATATATAAGGAATATATATGTATATATACATACATGTATATATACATACCTTCAAAGTGGCGTGGGTCCACAGACTGTAGGGTAAAACATCATTTTAGTTAAGTGAAAGTATCTTTTTGTGATCTAGGGAAACAGGTATTTGAAAACTACTGCTCTTGAGGATCTGTAACTCTTGCTATTTCTATGCTTGTGAGGGACCTTATGATAGAAGACAATTACCCTACTGATATCTGATATTGATTCAAACATGTCAAATAATTTCAGTGATACTGTGTGGGAGTTATTTAAGTTGAACAATAGGTTCTGAAATACAAATCTAGCAACCTAACCATCTTTTCCCAGACCTATCTGCTTTGCAGTAGAGAGTAGATGATTCTTTTCCATTCAGGTTATTTCTAGCTTGCCCTCTTGTCTTTCCTCATGATTTTTCTTACTTCCTTTGTAAATGCTAAAACTGAGTTAGAAGACCAAGAGATTTGGGGTGGGGAAGAGAGCAGTAATATCTGGGAATGACAAAAAGAGAAAGAAAAATCAATGTTGCCGGGTGAGTTAACTGGGGGGGGGGGGGAGTTGTGATGAAATATGACCAAGTTTAGCTAACAGGACAAAATAATTTCTAGCAAGAGTATCAACTAAAGGGCTCCTGCTTCCAATACATTCCTTTACCTCTGTTATTTGTTGGCTGATGGATTCCCAGAATATAAAAGAGAAAAGTGACTGGGATTTAGGCCACTACACATGTTGAACCCTCCATTTTCTCAAATTAATTCTGCTGAATAGATTCTAAAATTTATTTTAAAGCATTTCTTCTCTAGTTTGAGCAATGTATGTGAATATTTCATAGTGACACCCCTCTCTTCCTAATTTTGTTCGATCTAAAAACATTCATTTTTTTCTATTGAAATAATAGATTATTTGTTAGTTTGACACCATCAGCCCCAGCTTTTGGAACCATTTACTGCTCCTCAGAAACCATGGAACTCAAGCTCTCTCTTGCATCTCATACATATGTTGACCTTGGAATTCCACAAATTGCTGAGGTGTTTCACTGCTGTGATTACAGTTTTAGGATCTCTAAAGTAAAGGGCTGATCCTCTGAGGGAACAGAGAGAGCCAAAAAGAAAATTTTTATATTGATGGCATGACACTTTGGGGCTAAAATGTTGATTTAGCAAACCTCACAGCTCAGATAATTCTCCTTTCTAGACTCTTCTATTCAAAATGTGTCAATACTCTATTCTAAAACTGTAGTAGCACAGGTTCTGGTTGCCAAACCTGCCATCTGCACTTCCCTAAATCTGGGCCCACCTTTCTATATTTCAGGTGCTATCTCCTTAGGAGGAAACACTCCACCCACCTAACCTACCCTTCATTTAACAACCTCGGCAATTGTTTGGAGTGTGCTTTAGTATTTGTCTAACAGCCATTGATAAAACTAGGATGTGGGTGTAGATCCCAGGTAGCCAAAGTTTATTTACATGTTGATGGTCCAAGCTCAGGAGGAGGGTTTGACTCAAAGAATTCATTTAATCAGCTATTTAACCTACAGTTGTTAGGCACTTAAGTGAACCACTTTCCTTCAGGCAGGTTTTTAGTGGAACTCGAGACTTTAATTTCTTTTATGATTTTGGCTAATGTAGATCAAAGATTGCCAGACTCTAGCTGAGGTGTTCTCTTCTCTTCTTTGAACCTTACCCCCAAAAAGAAACTGGCAATAGATGAAACCTCAAGTTTACAACTGCAGAAGCAGAGGTTCTGCATGGTTAAGCAACTTGCTTAAGGTCACATAGCAGGTAGTAGCAGAGTAGAACCAAATTTTAGGTCCTCTTATGCCAGATTTCTTACACTGAATTACTGAACTTTTTTTCTGGCTGCCTTTCTAAGAAATAAAGCATGAAAAGTCTTTAAGACAATTCTTAGTCTGCTGAAAGCACTGATAGGAGATAATATAAGATGGTGTGTGGTGGGCCAAAATACCACCAACCATGTTAGAAAGGATGTATGCAGGATCAATGCCTAACTAATGATCTAGGTACCTCAAGCAGATATTGTTGTGTGCAACTTAATTATAGCACTTAGATGGAATGAAGGTTTTATCTTACAACTGTTTTTATTTTTTTAAAAGGCCATGTTAAATTTAAAATATTATAGCACTTTGCATACAACTAGTCCAGGCACCACATATGGTCCCCTCAACCCTGCAGGAGTGATACCTGTGCACAGAACCAAAAGTAAACTCTGAGTACTGCCAGATGTCGGCTCCAAACAAGACCAAAACCAAAGCAAGATTAGAATCTCCTGTGGAATATTATTGCAATATATATTGACCACTGGGCTATAGACATTATGAACCAACACAGGTTATACTTTCAATTTAAGAATAGTTCTTTCAAATTAATAATTATCAATACCTCTTGTTCTTGATCTAGGTATATACATACACACATATATATGTAAGGCCTTAACGATCTTGAAGTTCTTAAAGAGAAATGTGTAACTTCTGTTCAGAAGACATGTTATATGAGGGTTTCTATGCTCACCATTGTACCAACAACATCTTCAAACTTTGTACATAAAACAAATTCAAGAAACTCTACCTTTAAAAAGGAGAATATTGTCTAGCTTCTAGGGAACACTAAAGCAGTCTGACAGGAAGGATTGGTAATCACAGGGATTATTAGGGGTCCATGTATACTGAAAGCAACAAAACTTCAACTTGTGATATATCATAACACTTTAAAACCATTAGTTACATGAAAACCTTTAGCAGTTACCAAGCAAAGAGATCATGAATAATAGATACTGGAACATAAAGTTGAAGAGAGGATGGGGTCCTCTAGCTTATCTTTTCATAGCTAGGGGGAAAATATGAGAAGATGCTGCTCTGAGTAAGGCCAGCCCAGTATATATTGGGTAGAGATCTGTCTGTGACGTCGTGAAGTTAGAGACACATTTGTTTATCTTTGTTTAGGGAAGAAATTAAAGGGAGCATCTTTGTTGAGTCAGTCTAAAATTGTACACTGCTGGTGATTTGTGGGAATAAATGGCACAATACAAACATGCAGTCTAATATATATTGTAAAGTTATAGCCAGGAATAAATTAGGATGTGACTGGGAGAAAGGTTTTCATCCAACTATAAGATTTGTGATGCTTATTTTTAACATTTTTGTTTGGAATTCTAAAGAGAAATAGAAACCATATTTTTACAATAAGACAGTAACACACAATTTTTGCAGTTGTTCCCAAATATATTTTAGAAGCAACAGATTTCTGTTTTTAAACAGAATCTTGGAACTCAGTGATGTCATAAACTTATATGTATATTTCAAATTAAATTAATTAGGAGAAAATGGGTCTGTTTTGATATTCTATTATATTTGAAATTAGGATTTAATGATGCTGATTTTGTTGTTGTTGTTGTTTTGTAGTTTTGGACCACACTCGGTGATGCTCAGGGGTTACTCCTGGCTATGCGCTCAGAAGTCACTTCTGTCTCGGGGAAACCATATGGGATGCCGGGGGATTGAACCACGGTCCATCCTAGGCTAGCACTGGCAAGGCAGACACCTTACCTCTAGTGCCACTGCGCTGGCCCCAATGATGATTTTTTTATAATAATGATTTTTATTTTGACCAAAGTGGATTACATATCTTTCACAGTAATATTTTAGGTATATATTAACATTGAATCAGGAGATTCCTATCACCAAATTTGTCCTCCCTCCAACCTCGTTCCCACCTCGCATCCCATATCCCCTTCCTTTACCCCCCCAGGGCTGGTAGTATAAGAGATTCCCTCTGTGTCTAGCTTGTTGTAGATTGGGTATCGATTCTTTTGTCAATGGCTTTGTATTTGGTGTTTAAGTCTGATCATTTTTATTACTATATTATTTATTAGTGATGCTGATTTTTAAAATCAGTTTCAGTGTCCAATTTGCTACAATATTTTATTTTAGTTAACATAGATTGTAGGAAATAGTGGTTTATAAAAATACAGTAAAATTAAATGTATTGAGCAGTTTCTATTATTCTGAGACACTTGTTAATTAGTCAATTTTAGTAGGGGTATTTTATCCTAATTCTCCCTTCAAAATAATTCTTATTGGCACACAAATCAGACATTATTTGTTTCCTGTAGTCTAATTTATCATGTATTTTTAGGGACTAGCCCCAGAAATTTGTCATTTTAAATTTATTTTTATTATGTATTATTATTTTTATTTTTTAGGGGCTACCCCCAGGGGATTTCCAATCAACAATTCAGTGCTCAAGACCAACAGGTTATAACAATAGTGTCGGGTGAGGGGGTAATGTATATGATAGTCATGTGCTCTAATCTATGTTTTAAAAAATTGAAGTTTATAAAACAATCTTTAGTAAATTTTGTGGTTGTGTCATGCAACGTTACTTTTGCTTCTGAATAGTTTCCTATCTCAATTTTTATTGGTTTATGTTGGTTCCAGAACTATGGGACAAATCAGTAATTTTTATTATTTTTCAATCAGAGTTCTGTGTAACCTTAAAGTTGGATTTGTACTTTATTAAAAAAAATGTCCTTTTCAAAGTGCCATCTTAAGAAGCACGTTTTTTTGTTCTTTTTTCTTGTTTACTTTTTTGTTTCTGTTGTTCAGCCACACCCAGTGACACTCAGGGGTTACTCCCCTGGCTATGCGCTCAGAAACCACTCCTAGCTTCAGGGACCAAATGGGATTCCTGGGGATTGAACCACAGTCCATCCTAGGCTAGCGCAGCAAGGCAGATGCCTTACTGCCCAGCGCCACTGCTCCAGCCCCGAGAAAGCACATATATCTTATCACACTTGAGGCAATCTGTTGTATTAACTAAAGTCCAGAGTAATTTCTTTGGACTGAATTTTCTGAAATTTTTAACTAATGGAAATGTACTCTTCCAAAGGAGATGATGACTAATGTTTATAATAGGAAACCACTGTCCCAACTGATGACCAAACTAGAAGATATTTATTATATTTCTTTGAATAAGTTGTGACTGCAGGGCTTGGTATTAATAAGTTATAAGCACTGCTATATGATGATTCCTTTTTTGTCGTGTAACAAAAATGAATTTCTTTTTTATTGGGCCATATGAATTTTCTACCTTTCCTCCACATTCTCCTTTTAGTTGGTTCTGGAATGAAATTATGAAGGCTGATGCTTTAGTGTCCACATTGTAATAGAAGCTTACTTTGATGGATGACAGCTTAAAGATAATAATGAAAAATGACAAGAAACTTGAGCTTTTTAAATAGAGGGTCCTCCCTGGTGGTTTTTTAATTAATTAATTAATTAATGATTTGTTTTAATTATGAGAACAATGATGCAAAGAAAGAGGACAAGGTAAAGTTACCATGGAGGACAATCACCAATAAACAGAGTTCTCAGAAGAAATCCCCTTGCTGACACCTTAATTTTGAACATAAAGTCAAGGAACATTAAGAAGAAATAAAACAGAGCCCATGTACAATTACTTTGTCCTTCAAGTCTCCAGATATACATTATAACATTTCTTAGTGGTATACAAAGCAATTTAAAGGCATGATATTTGTGTAACTCCTGAAACATTGAAGGCATAGTATTTTTTATATTTCCATGCATATGCATATTATTTTATGTTAACCTCAAAAGTTTAAGTAAGTTTTTTTTTATTTAAGGTTTGGAGTCAAAGGAGCAACGTAAAAACTGTGTTAGAGTGGCAATTATTGTTTGCATAGGCCCACCAAAATATGGGTGACATGGAAAGGAAAAACCTTGGCATAAATACAAGGAGACCCTACCCCTGAAGTTTCCTGGCATAAGACCAGCTCTAGGTTCCAGCAGAATAGTTTGTCTAATCGAAGTCCTTGTATGTAGTGCCAATACAGTTCTACTTTTCAAACAGTCTCTGTTGTTGGCAAAAGATCCTGGAATCTGCATATCCTACATTGAAGTCAGGCTGGTGTCGAGGTCCTCTAGTTTCACCTCACAATTAAAGGGCAATGCAGAGAGTCCTGTCCAGTAAGCAGGTCATTATTGTTGTTAAGTCTTCTCAGTGTTAAGGGAAGTCTCTTTTAAGTAGGTCAATGTCAGAGCAGCGTTAGGGTCTTCCCTGGTAGAGGATTGCTTCCAGGTGATGTTATAGACAACGTTGGATATTTTGTACGTGGCTTCCCTAGTTCAGGGGTGAATGGAGAATGCCCATTCTTCTGAGGCCTGTGCCAGGTGTCATTATGTCAATGTTCAGGTGTAAGGTCCAATTGCGCTACAAGTTTTGTGTGTTCCCATCTCTATTAGATCAGAACTTATTTGTATGTATAGAATTTCACCATTTTAATGTGCTTATGCAAACAAGGAATAATGCCACGTGGAATTATTGGTACATATAGGGGCTGCAAGAACAAGTCTTACAATCCCCGTGACTTGGTTCATATAGAAGCAATAAACTGAGGGAATCTTTCTCTAAATTACTTATTGATCAGTGCACAAAGAAAAGAAAAGATTAAAAAGTAGGGAAATCGTCAATATATAAGAGAATATTAAGTAAGAGATATAGCTGTCAAAGAAAATAGATATAAAAAATTTAAAGGGCATATTTGCTGTTTTATGCTTTTGAAATAGTTGGGTGGGTGTTAAATCCAGTGCACCACATTGGTCTGTGATTTTGGATGGTGCAGTGCTGAAGTTATAAAGGGTAAATGTGGAGTAATGATAGTTTGGGGTGAGAGAGTTAAAGAGTAAAAATGAGTTCTGTAGGGGTGTGATAAAGAGCAGAATACAAATTGGACATTCTGCATACATAAACACATATCTTAAGGATATGGAGTACTATTAATATATATTGTGCGCGTGAGGGACTAGTCCGCACTCAGTTTGGAACATGTAGACTGGTATAAAATTACCAGTGACTGCCTGAGTACAGCTGAGCAACTATCTGCCACCCCCAGTTAAGCTCCTCCAAATGTAAAAAAGGCCTTTGGCACAACGGAGGTCTACCGAAACCCATGCTGGCCGAGACTCCCGGCTCCCAAGAAGGAAGGAGATCCTTCCCGAGCTGGAAGGCCTGGTGGTTTTAATGGCTGAGGAACAACTCTAGGAATATGCAGGTCTTATAATTCGATATTAGAGCTGGCAATGTGGTGATTCTTAGGTCTATGAGACTTAGGATTTACCAGGGTTACCTTGAATGCTTTTAGTGCTCTACTTATTTGAAGCATTTTCTGGGCCCTGAAGTTCTTGGCGACTATTTTTCATTTTAGTGCTGGATTACGGAAGAGCATTGTGTCCTGTTCATTGAGATGAAGCTCTTTAAATCTAATTTGGAACTCCTTTAGCAATATTTCCAGTGAAACAACACATGTTTTGTTTGGGAATGCAACCAATGGTTTTTCCTCTAACAGATTTTGAGTTATGGGGACATGGCAGTTTTTCTCCTTCATTTGTTTGATGAGGACACCTGATTTTACTTCAAATGCTTTGACATGTGATTGCAATTCACAGATGAGCTTCCCCTTGCCTTGAAATTGTTGAGTAGCTCTCTTACATCTGTCAGAAAGGCAAAGTGCCATTTCCATTCTGCATCATTAAGCTCCTGTACTTCTTTATTTTTTGAAAGCAGAAAAGTCATAATCTGTGGAAGTAACTCATAGAAACGTTGCAAAACTCTCCTTCAACTCAAACAATGGACTTCTTTGTGATACAGAACATCTTCATAGTCAACATTTAATTCAGACAAAAATTCCTAAAATTGTCTGTGGTTTAGTGCATGAGCTCTAATGAAGTCAACACAAGATACCAAAATTTTCATAACAGAGTCTCATTTCAGTGATTTATAATATAGCACTTGTTGGTGGATGAGGCAGTGTATGGTTACTGGATGAGAATGATTATTTTTGTTCATCTCTTATTTAATGCAAGCAATTAATCCTTTCTTAGACCCCACCATGGTAGAAGCACTATCAGTTGTCAGGCTGGCTAGTTTAGCTCAGTTCAGCTCCAAACATTCACAGTTTGGCAAACCTTTACATAGATATTCTCACCTATAGGTTTTCCTTTGATGCTTTGCAGTGCAGCAAGCTCTTTTGTGACTTCAAAATAATCATTTGTCCCATGAATAAAAATCAAAAGTTGTGCACAATCATGAACATCATTGCTTTCGTCGAGTGCCAAGAAAAATATGAAAGTTTTTGGTGTAGTTTTGCAAATGCTGATGTAAATTGTCTCCTATTTCTTCAATCTTCCATGTAAGTCTGAAAGACTCATTGTGCTAAATAAATCGGCCTTCTCTGGACATATCTCTGGCAACAGAAAGAAGGCATTCTTTAACAAAGTCTCCCTCCACAAATAGTCTGCAAGTGCATGCTATTAGCTTGGCAACTTGAAAACTTGATCACAGTGATAAAATATTTAGCAGCTTCTGTTTCACAAAAGTATTTTGCTGAGTTGTCAGTGTAGTTTTCAGTTTTAATATTTTATCTTTTCTCAATTCTCTGACCGAACAATCGTATTTATCTTTATGTTGAGTTTCATAGTGTCAATGAAAATTGTATTCTTTGAGTACAGACACTATTTTTCTGGCATATCAGACACAAAGCTCTTTCCTTGTACTGCATAAAAAAGTAATCAAAAGTCCACTGTTCTTTGAATATCCTACACTCTTGAGTCAATTTTTTTCTTTCTTGGCATCATTGTTTCCTAGGGATTCCAAATAACTATTAGTAAAATACCAATGTATATATACATTAAATGTGTATACATGTGTATATATGTGCTATAAAAACAATATATCAGCAATAACTGCCCACAGAGAACATACAGATTGCAATGCAGAGTTTCACCAATCAGACTGCAATGAATGCAGGTTTATTGCACATACATACCACATACTATGAGCGATCAAATCAACACACTTTCCCCACAACATCTAGATATTTCTTTTAAGACTATTTGATCACTTCTGTGACTTCTATTTTTTAATTAATGAAAAAGTATAATAAATGTTAATTATTTTATTATCATTTTTTACAATTCAGTGCTCCCTAAGCAGTGAAAAAGTTAATTACATCTGCAGTTTTGTTCATAGATCACAATAGTGTAAACTGGGTTTTACACAACATACAGCATATAACATTATTCAACTGAATATAAATGCACTCATTTATTTTAAATTGGATTTTTGTACTCCTTGGCTGTTTATCACTTATCAGTAGGGGAGAACAGTAGACAACCGACCCAGAGATCAAAGATGACTCTGTTACCATCCATTCAGTATAACATCTCTCCTTCTCTCCTCCTTTTTACTTTTCTCTTTTCCTGCTTTTTCACCTTTTCTTTTGTTCCACTTTACTTCTTTCCTTATTCATACCATAACTTCTTTCCTCCTTTCTACCTTTCCTTCTATCTATTTTTCAATGTTTCCTTTTTCTACCCTTAACTACATTTCTTCTTCTTATCCACATTCCTTCTATTCCTTCTGGTAGTGACCATGGGATTAACCTCTTAACAATGCTGCCAACTTCCTCCAAGCTGCCTCTGTGCTGAGCCTGTCTTCCATGCTCTCTCTCCCGCTCTCTGACCTTCACTGCCCACAAACCACCGTGCAGATGGTCCTCCCAAATGGTTCCTCTGAATCCTGGGTAGTTGTAGTCCTGCTGTTATGTTCAGATCCTCTCACCGCCTTCACATTTATTCTCCTAATTCCCAGCCCCTCTCCCACCAGTGACTGTCCTATAAAAAAAAAAAAAAAGATATGCAGGAGCCAGCCCAGTGGGTGGGTATGCAGGATAAATGTCCTCAGTAGGCCACATGCGGTCCTCTGGCCATAGTTTGAGGACCCCTAATCTAGACCTATAGATCTTGCCTCCTGGTACAAAATCCACAAGAAAAGGGGATGGATTTCTATGATTGACTTAAGATCCTCTGTCTCCAAGCCAGGAGCGATTTCTGAATGCATAGCCAGGAGTAAACACTGAGCATCACCGATGTAGTCCCAAATAATAATAAAAAAAATCAGCACAACGTATCCCTTAAGATTGTTACTGCAAACAAAAAATTGCAATTCTATAAGCTATGAGAGAAGAGATGACACCTGGGTGGGTAATATAATTGGCTTTGCAAAGAAATTATAATAATAGCTTTGGAACTGGTACAAATCAAAACAGGCAAAAATGTGATCCTAATGCGTGGGCATCCCCTGCCCCAACTTCTTTTTTATCCCACCTAAATGATCAAAACCGTCCACACCTGGAATAGAGGAGTCTCACTGGGGGGAGATAGGGATGAGGAGAGTTAGAGTCAACTGGAGGAGACAGTCAGCAAGGAAGCCTGGAGAGCAGCTGAAAGGATGACAAAGTCAGAGACCACAGAGAAGGAGCAGAGATGTGGCTGCTTGAAAAGAGCTTAGTGGAGAAGCCATGTGAGGAAATGTATATGGCGGTTAGGGCTGTGAATTAAAGCTAGCTGACTCCTGGGACTTCATCTGACTGCTTTGTCAATTTCTCCATGTCACCCTGCAATCATCACACCTGCCAGGCCTTAAGGGCTGCAGCAGCCAGGCCAAGCAGAGAAAAGGCTCACCATCCTCCTACCAATACACGTTGACTATCTTTTCATATTAAAATAACACTAATGAGGCCCCAATTCATGGTTTCTTGAGCTTTGCCTCTTCCTATAGAAAAATGAACATCAATTGGTGAACCCATCAAAATCCAATGCAAGCCAGAGAAAATTCGCTAGCAGATCTTTCTTAGGAAAAATGATGGAGGGATAAGAAGCCCAAATCAAGCTTATTACCTGGGAAGAGGGTTCAACTGCAGGAGATATACATCATATATACTATCCATAAAATAATTTGAATGTTTATGAGGGGGTGTAGCATAATCACTAAATTTAGTATGTTTTTGTCACTCCCCCAAAGAAAGTTTTTTTACTATCAGTCCAATCTCTCCTTAGCTACACTCAGGCATTTCCTCATTACCATCTCCCAGTCCTTAACAGCTACTTGATAACTAATGTGTCTATAATTTTGCATATTATGTATAGTGCATGAAAAGAGGATCACAGAATTAGCGATCTTTTGTGTGTAACTTGATTCGCATAGAAAGTTTTAGAAATCTGGGTTAAGAAGACAGAACAGGAGTTAAAATGCTTGTCTTGTATGCAGCTGATTCATTTTGAACCCAAGTACAATTTATGTTCACCTGAGCACAGAACCACAACTAGCCTCTGAGCACTAGTGGGTATGATTCCAAAATACGATTAAAAAAATGAGTAAACAAAATAAGATTAATCTACATTAATTAACTTATATTAATTAATTAATGGTGTTAATTTACATGATAGCATGTATCAATACTTTTTTGCTTAAAAAGAGCATTACATTATATGCTTTTTTATAGTTCTATATTTGTATACTCATTTACTTCTTATGGATATTTGAATATTTTGCTTTGTAGCTAATGTGCATAACATTCTCATGATTTATATATATGGTTTTATGGGAACATAAAATTTTATTTTTAGGGACAACTAATTTTTGTTTGCTATTAGAAATGAAAGTGTTTATGGAAAAGGACAATGTTAAATTAAAGGAACCAAGGTTTATGACTATAAAGTATACTATAAAGTATATAAAAAGATTTTTCTGTATAAAATTCTCTGCATTTTGTTTTTGTGTGCCACTAGTAATACTGTTGGAAATATTTGAGAGATTTTAGGGTAAGAAGAAGAAAGACAGGCTTTCTACACTCCAGAGTACAGGCCGGTGTGGGGTGGAGAGGAAGGACACTGGGATATTGGTCATGGGAATGTTGCACTGGTAAAGGACTTTTTTATATAAATACATATGTTAAAAATCAAAAGAAAATAAAAGAAAAGGCCTCCCCCTCAAAAAAAGAAGAAAGACAGAGAAGTGTGCAAATATAAGAGAATATGTACATGCATGTACATACATATCTAACTTTAAGTCATTCCTTCATTTACTTATCAGTTTTTGTTAGTGAATTGTATCATGGTATTACTGTTTATCAAATAGCCTATGAATTTTGTTAATGATAAAGGCAATTGTGGTTTCTACAGTTTGCCTGTGGCTATCAGATCTTACTTGTATATCTATCAACTTCTCACTTCTATTCTTGATTCTCTGGCAATTGCCTCTTTAAGTATAGAGGGCAGGTAGATGTAGAGTATAAATTCTGAAAATTTCTAGATTTTTCTCTTCTTTTTGTAGATTTGGATGTATGTAATACTTAATATATATTGTTACATATTATATCTATAAACATACAGATAAATAATAGCTAATTTTAGTAAGTTATGTTTGGTGCCAAATGGGTTATTTTTTATTAGCTGCACATTGAAATTATATGAAAAGGTTTTTGAAACACCCTTGCCCCACTCCTAAATATTCTGATAGAATTAGTCTAGGGTGAAAGAGGTATTGGTTTTATTAATAACAGAGCTTACATGCAAAATTGAGCTGGGGGCTTAGGATTTGAGGAGAGGTGTTAGGCCTCTTGGAGAGGGAGGTGGGTACTCGGGTGATGGGTATGGTGTTGATTATGTTCTTGAGAAAGCAATGTATTTTAAACCAAAGAATTTAAATAATTAAAAATGATTAAAAATAAAATAAAATATATTTAGGTAATTCTAAAATATGGTTTTAGATTTTAGATTCATTTATACCAGAGGAGTGTGATGGGATAGGTGCATTTAATGCCCTATTAAAAATTTTCCTTACCCTGAATGGTTAATGTCAAGATATATTTTTACAATTTGGGGGGGGATTTTGAGCCACACCTGTTGATGCTCAGGGGTTACTCCTGTCTATGAACTCAGAAATTACTCCTGGCTCAGGAGACCATATGGGACGCTGAGTTCACCAGGTCCGTTTTGGGTCAGCCGTGTGCAAGGCAAACACACTACCACTGTGCTATCATCGTTCAGGCCCCATAGTTTTACAAATTTAACAAACATTTCTATAAGCTGTGTTATATGCCAAACACTTTCAAACTTTTAAAAATTTTACATGCATCAACTCATTTAATAATTAGAAGGGTGCTTGAAATAATTGCTATTATCACATCTGTATTTCATAGACAAAGAAGCTGAATCTTATGCTGATTAAATAACTCAAACTGTGTAACTAATAAATGGAAAAATAGAAAATTGTATTGGAATTTTTTGTCTTAACCTGCACATTTTTATATCAAAGGAGAAAGAACAGTTTTGAATTTATTCTAGGAATATGTTGTTGATTGGGTTGTCATACTTTAAATGATTACAAGATAACAATGATAAGAGATTAATTGTAACTACATTAGTAGCAACAACTGTAATAATATTTCCTAACATTATGCCAGCATTTATTGAGAATTTAGAGTAATTATACACTGTAATAAAGGCTTTATTTCATTGCATTTTTTCTTCCAACTCACTGGATTAGATTTGGTTATCTATGTATTTGTTTGTTTGTTTGTTTTAAATCAGGTAATTAAAGCTTAGAGTGTCAGGTTCTGTAATTCTTATACAGGCCCTATGTTTTTATAAGTTTATGAGCATGAATGTAAACACCATGCCCTTTACAGGAGTAATATGATTCCCAAAATGGAGAGGATAAAAGCTATCACCAAAAATATTACTTTTGATTGAGTAAGCTTTTATGGATGAATATTGGCACTGTGTGCAAATGGGACAAATAATATGAAAATGTAGAAAAATTATAAATAGTATAGACCTCTGGGATCAATAATGTATATGTGTATGTGTGTTTGCATATGTATTTGTGTGTATGTGTAAAAGTATGTCCAAAATTTGGATTATGGAGCTAAGAGACTGACCATGAAGAAGAAAGTAAGTAGAGGAGGAAAGGGAGTTGGTGGTCTCACCAAAGAAAAGGGAAAGACTGTGAGATGTTACTTGAGTCTGATTTTCTGATCCAATATCAAATAATCAATACCCAATATGTATTCTTGGTACAGAGAAGACTGATGTGTAGTTAAATAGAAAGTCTGTGACTTAATGAATGGTGATACAAAATTTGTTTTCATGAATTTCAAAAAAAAAAGAGAAGTATTAAAGAGATACAAAAATCAGAAAAAAGGAAAGGGTGAAATAAACTCAAAACTTATGAAGATAATTTCAAAATATAGAAATAGGAAGTTACAGTCATACTTATTATTTCAACAATAAGAGGACAGGGGAATAAGTAAAACTAAAGATTCTTGAGCAGTTTGGGCAAAAATTTGGATGAAAGAGATGCTAAAGAAAGCAATAAGGTACATGGTTTATGTTTAATTAACAAAATAAAATAGTCATTGAGAAGCTGTGTCATTGACTCCATTCCATACAATGTGACTGTATGCTTTTACTGATGAAAGTTTCACCTTGTTGAGAAATGATATTACATATAATTTATCATAAGACCTATGTCAACACTTTAGCTTCCAGTGGTCTACAGAGGTTCAAATGATATTCTCAACCGCTTGGACTTTGGGCACGTTAGGCAGTGCTGTTGATTTCCATGAATGTCACCCAGAGCTAATTAATTTATTAAACAAATGTGTTCTATCTAGCAAACAGGTCAATTCATAGTGTGTCTATTTAGCCTCTGAAAGCCAGTGTTGTTAATTCTCCCTGGATTTATGAGTGTGTGTGTGGGAGGTGGCACAGAAGTGTGAAGTTTTAGATGGGAGCTGAGGGTAGAGAGAAGGAAAGGTCAATATTTATGAGTGGGTTCCTAAAATTTTTTCTTATTCATTTGTATAATCAATGTAGACCTTCTGGTTTCTAAAACCCAATAATTTTACTTTTATATATGACTGAAAACAAAAACTTATTATGGAAAATTAGACTGTTTTTTGAATTGTATATATTTTTTTGACTTTATAAAAATGGAAAAAATTATATGACCAGAGAAAAGGCTTAAAATGTTATTAAAATGAACACTCAGTTGCCTTAAAGATTAAACTTTCTATAAAATACAAATATGTTTATCACAGCACTTTCTTTGTAAGGCCTAGCCTATATAGCACACACACATTTTTCTCTCCTCTGGCTTACAAATTCTTTCTTCTTTAATCCTTTGCTCTCTGTCCAAGAAGCTTCTCTTCTTATACATGACTGAACTATACCTGGAACCTGATAACCTTTAACAGAGAGGAAATTTTATACTGGATCTTTAAATTTAGTAATTTAAAACCACATAACTAATCTATGGAAAATTCCAGATTTTACCCAATTTCATATATTGTGGTATCTTTGCATTAAAGATGCAATTTTTCTGAGAATCTAAATTTTGCTTTCTTTTCCTTAAAATTTTATTTCATGTATAGCTCCTATTCTGATTAATCTTGTTGCTTTTATTAAGTGGTGACTTATTAAATAGTAACCTGTGACCTTATGTTAGGGAATGTTGGCATTGCCTGAGGGTTGAATGTCAAGGAGTAATGTTTATTTAATGCTTAATGTGTACTGACTATTACAACTGGCAAGGGCAGAAGCATGGAGAGAAAACAATCACAGACTTTTACTCTCAGTAATGAATAAATGCAACATAAAAAATACTGAACTGGAGTGTTAAGTGAAGTAAGTCAGTGATAGAAGAAAAAACATATAATCATCTCATTTATCAGTGGTATATAGTGAAATGAAACATAGGAATAGACAGTATTAAATGGGGACAAACATTTATTTATTTTTATATATTTTATTTAAACACCTTGATTACATACATGATTGTGTTGTTTGGGTTTCAGTCATGTAAAGAACACCACCCATCACCAGTGCAACATTCCCATCACCAATGTCCCAAATCTCCCTCCTATAACATTTCTATAACCCTTATGCATTCGCATTATTAGGATAGTTCAAAATGTAGTTATTTCTCTAACTAAACTCATCCCTGTTTGTGGTGGGCTTCACGAGGTGAGCTGTAACTTCCAGCCCTTCTCTCTCTTTTGTGTCTGAAAATTATTATTGCAAGAATGTCTTTCATTTTTCTTAAAACCCATAGATGAGTGAGTCCATTCTGCTTTTCTCTCTCTCTGACTTATTTCATTCAGCATAATAGATTCCATGTACATCCATGTATAGGAAAATTTCATGACTTCATCTCTCCTGACAGCTGCATAATATTCCATTGTGTATATGTACCATAGTTTCTTTAGCCATTCTTCTGTTGACGGACATCTTGGTTGTTTTCAGAGTCTTGCTATGGACAAACGTTTAATCTTAGGTTACAAAATTCAGATTACCCAGCAGAGGGCAGAAGACTGAGTGGGGGTAGTAGAGGAAGAAGATGTGGAATGAAAGTAATATGAGAAAAGAAATGGAGGATCTTGGGCACTTTGATGGTGGTGATGTCAATTACTGTGCATTAAAATTTCTACATATTAATACCACTATAATCTTGTCACCTTAGGTATAATAAAAAACAGCAATAAGGACAAAAATATTGCTAACAGTTTGTATAGCAGGAATGAGTACATTAATATGACTGAGCATCCTGATTTTGTCCAACTGCCCCTCCCCCAGGAATTGAGCTGGAGAGTGAGAAAGAAAAAGTAATAAGACAGAGAGCATAGTGATAGGCCATGTGCGTCCTTGGCAAAAAAATACTGTTTGCACTGTTCTCTAGCAGCCTTCATAATTTCTGCACAATTTGTATCTGTATCTTTTAAAACACGTGTTTCACTTTTTTCTATAACCTACATTTTTTAAAAAAGATATTAAAAAATTAACATGGAAATTACTATCAATATCATTACCATAGAGGTAATAGTTGCACATATAGCTTTGTATCCATTGTGTTGATGCCATGAAAAGTAAGCAGTAATGCTATATTTTAACCCCCTATTGTTGAGGATGGATGTCCTAAACTGTGTTTAGGATTGTTCTAAATGGAAGCTAACAACTATGAGGGAGACATTAAATCCTCTTTATCCCAATACTTAGACTACTTTTCTGGCCTGAGAAGGGATGAAAGAGAAGGGAATGAAAAATGAAGATATCATTGGATTCTGGGATACAGTGTATCCCTATAAACACACAAATAATGGAACCTATTATCTACCCTGAGAAGAATCACCTGGCAAATCCTTTCTATTTAGGTGAGAACACTCCAAGACTCTGGTTATTTTAAACCTTAGGCAATACCTGTCCATCACTAGGTAATAACCATTGTGGTAGACTCTTGGTTTTCAATAAATTACAGCAGTTTATGAATAAAAATATTTTATATGTAGTAAATATATTGTTTATAATAAATTATAAATATTATTTATAAATATATTATTTATTATATAAAATATAATATAAATATATTTTATATGTCACTAATCTAGAAAGAAACTTCATAATTGTACTTTGTGTATTGATATTTTTTTAACTTTTATTGAGACCAATGTGTATTACAAGTCTTTCGCAGGTATGTAGCCACAGTGAACTAGGGAAATTCCCATCACCAGTGTTGACCTTCCTCCACCACAGTTCCCAGCATGCATCTTATTTCTCCACCTTGAGCCCCCTGGACTGCTAGTATAACAGGTCCCTTTTGTGTATAGCTTATTATAGTTTAGGTTTCTCTATTCTATTGTCATTGACTTTGGTTTGGTTATTTAGATCTAACCATTTTTTTATTTACACTTAATGCTTCTGAGACTTCTTGGCCTTTGGGTCCCATCCACTTTTTTTTCTGTAAACTTATAGGAAGACATAGAAATATGAGGTAGAAAAAGATGATTCATGTTCTATGGTTCTGAAGGGCTGAAAGGTGGGATGCCCTATCTAGACACTATAAATAAAAATAAAATAAAAAACAAGAGGAAAATAAATAAATAAATAAACTTAAAAAATAATGGAACCAGAGTAATAGCACAGCAGTAGGATGTTTGCCTTGCATGCAGCCTATCTAAGATGGACCTTGATTCAATTCCCCATCATCCCATATGGTCCTCTAAGCCAGGAGCAATTTCTTAGTGCATAGCCAGTATTAACCTTTGGGCGTCAGAGGGTATAGCCCAAAAAGCAAAAAATAAAAAATAAATAAATAAAAAATAAAAATAAAATGGGGGCAGATGTGGCAAGTTGTTTTGTTTTGTTTTATTTTTGATTAGGCATAGTAAACTTTGCTAAGGGATTCAGGGTGTCTCTACCCTTGAAGAATACTGTCATGAGACCCACTATAAGACTGGACATGTTAGTTGTCAAATCTCAAGGTCTCTATGATGCCAGAAAAAGTTCTGCTCAGTCACTTTGATTAACTTTCAAGTTAGTCCTCTGTAATTAGAGATCTTGGTTTTTGTACAAAATCTAGGATGGAGGGACCTCTGATTTTATCTCACCATTAGGTGCTAATGTAGGGCAACCTGCTTTTAGATCAAGTTGTTGCTGTTTCCTTGTTACCAGGGTGTCGTATGAACCTATCCTGGAGCAAGTGGGTGCCAGAGCAGTATTAGGGCCTCCCCAGAGTAGGGGTATTACTGGTGCTGGTGTAAGGAAATGGGCCAGTTCTAAGGTTGGGATCTGGTGTTTAGGATTAGATCACATGAGGTCTAAGTCAAGTTTCCATGATAAATGTTTAGGGTGGAAAGTGCCCTGTATTATAAAATGCATGGGTTCATATCCTATTAGATAAGAACTTGTATCTTTACATAAGATTTGACCATTTTTTTGTGCTATGCAAAAGGGAACTATGCCATATTATTATATCATTGGTGCATTTGGGTGTAAAAATTACATGCTATACAATCTCTGTGTCCTGGTTTTGACCTGAGCGCTTATCCCAAGCAAAGATTTTCTCTAGAATTTCTTACTAAGCAGAACCAAAATAAGCAAAAGAGAATAGGGGAGTTGGGGGAATGGAGGAAGTTACCTCTACATATGGTTATGAACATACTAAGAGTTATAACTATTAAAAAAGCAAACACACAAAGAAAATATTGATATTTGTATTAACTCTTTTGAGATAGTGTGAGGTGGGGATAAGATCCAGGGCACATTTCCTCCTGCTTTGTGAAATCTGAGAAATGGTTTACAGCAGTAAGTTATCAGGTAGTGTTCTCGAGCTTAGGGTTCCTCTGGAGCTGAACCTGGTAGCAAGCAATAGTTCACTTTGAGGGGAAGTGGGAGAAAAAGGGCTACATAGAATGAGTCAGCAGGAGCAGTGGCTGAAGCTTTTTGCCAGGGAGAGAAATGTGGGGGGCTGACAGGGTGTCCTTTTGCTTTGGGCGCAGGTTGGCAGTTTTCTGAAGCAAGGGGACAGCCTGGGATCCTGAGGAGTTAAGAACTGAGGGTAGAGAGGGTTAAGTAGGGAGACATAAAGGAGCAGAATTGAGGAGGTGGGAGGATAGAATGAGTTTTGTAAGGTGTTGAATGGGAGAAGGGAAAAGGATAATATATAACAGGAACTATATTCAATATAGGCATGAATGTTTACAATACAGATTAGGCAAATATAGAGGAGTCCACTGCATACACACTCATGCCTGCTTATAGACAGAAATTAGAGATCTATTCATAGATTATAGTTGGAGGCATGACTCTTATGGGATGGCTCAGCTTAAAATATTAATAATAATAAATTTTAAAAATGGGCTGGTACATCGAAAGAGAAAGGTTTTCGAATCTGTAGGCTCTTCATCAACGGTGGGATTGAAATTTGCTAAATGAAGCTTCTATCATTAGATTATGTAGAGAGCATTTTAAGATAAACATTATTTTCACATCTAGAGTACTAAATAATATGGTAGTGAGCACTATGAGAGTAGTCTACCCTATTTAGTATCATCCACTATGCCTTGTGCATTGAGATTCCATTCCTAAGAGAAAACTGACAGCATGGACATTATAATATCATAATTGATTGTTATAAGTCCTTAAATAATAATTTCTGAATCTGGATAGGGATTGCATTGAATCTATATAGTAATTTAGGTAAAATGATCATTTTGATTATGTTTATTTTTTCTACCTATGAGAATTGATGTTCTTCCAGTTCTTTAGGTCCTCTTCAATTTATTTTTGAAATGTTTTTAAGTTTTAAAGATACTGGTCTTTCACCTCTCTTGTTAGGCTGATTCCTAGGTACACTTGATATTTTAGATACTATTTTAAATAACATAGACTCATTTATTTATTTCTTCTCTGCTTTGTTTTATATAAAGAATCCTTTTGTCTTTTGTGTGTTGACATTCTAGCTGGCCACTATGCTATAGTGGTTTATTGTTTCTAGGAGATTTTCTGTGGACCCTTATGGTTTTCAATGTATATCATTTCATCTAAAAATAGAGATAGTTTGATTCCTCTTTCCCTATTTGAGTTTCTTTGATTTCCTTCTCTGTCTGATTGCTATTGCTAGGACTTCTAATACTATGTTGAATAAGAGTGGAGGCAGTGGACAGCTTTGCCTAGTGCCTGACCTTACTGGGAATGCTTTCAGTTTTTCACCATTATGGATAATGCTGACTGTGGACTTCTTATAGATAGCTGTAACTGTCTTGAGGACGGTTCCTTCCAACCACATTTTGCTGAGTGTTTTCATTATGAATGGGTATTGGATTTTGTCAACTGCCTTATCCATTGATATGATCATGTGGTTTTTGTCTGGTATAAGCTGAAATGTCTTCGAGGTTAAAGGGGCTGTGGGTCAATGGCCTTTCTTTCCTGTGTGGGCACTGAGTTTTCGTGATGGCATCTGGGATATCCAAAGGAGGAAGGATGAGGGAGGGGTAGTTTTGCACTCACTTCAAATTTAAAGGGTGACTTGGGGGGTCCCTGCACCCCACGTCCTCCCTAGTAGGGTCCGTGAGGATGGGTTTTGGGGTGGGGCTGTTCTCACGGGCTTTCTTTTGGCGGGTCACATCCGGCAGTGTTCAGGGGTTACTTCTTGTTCTACACTCAGAAATCGCTCCTTGAAGGCTTGGTGGACCACATGGAATGGCAAGAATTGAACTGGGATCTGTCGGGGTTAGCTGAGTACCACCTTGCTATATCACTCCAGTCCCTTACCTGCCTTTCTTTCCAGTGTGGGAGTGGGGCTTTTGTGATGGCAGCTGGAGGTAATGTAGACCTGTGTTAATTTTTGCAATACTAAAAAAGAAAACTTGGGTCTGGGGAGAAGGCTAAATGGGCTGAAACCATGCTCTGTATGTGATAAACCCTATTCAATCTCTAAGCATGCTTCTGCCATGAATGCTACCCATGGTACTACCAGGAGTGACCAAAAACATTAAGTCAGTTTCAGCACTGAGTACAGTTGGGTTATAATTCAAAATCCAAGCATATTTGAAATCCCCTTCATTATTTATGTTAATATACAATATTTCTTTCTTTATTTACTTCACAGTCAAGTATTTTAACTAAGACACAAAAGGGTGTGCGCCCTCCCATGCACATGTTCCCATCCTCAGCTCTATTTGTTCTTTGGTCTACTTGCGTGCCCACTTAATGTGACCAACATCCTTGTGCTGACAGGCAGGAGACAACTTTTGCTTTTAAACTGGGTAATCTTGGAAGCTGGATTATTATCTTTTTTGTCTTTGCCATCTCCTACCTACCCTGATGTTTATGTAGGAAACGACAGTATTCTTAGTAAAAACTTCACCGTTTGCATTATTATGTACAAACCTCTAGGTCTTAGCTTCATATTGGATACTGGACAAGGGTTCCCCTTCTGCTGGAGAAGCATTCCCCCATACTGTTTTCTTCTGAAACTATCTTTCCATACAAACATCTCCTGAGTTCATCTGAGTTTTTAATTCCAAGGTTGGGAAAAGCATGTCATTATGTTTTGTTGTTGGGGAGACAACAGAAGATTTAAGAAAACTTACATTAGTTCAAACATTCACAGACTATTGGGAAGGGCCAGTAATAGTTTTGGGTCACTTATTCCAGAACAGCATCTATCACGTAAGTTAGTCTCTGAAGGCTGGTTGTAAAAACTTCACTGTTTGCATTATTGTGTATAAATCTCTAGGCAAGTTCCAATATAGCAACATTTCAATACACAAGGAGACCATTCAGCCTCATAATACTATTTTACTTTTATGTTGAAGGAATTAAATTAAAAAGTTTATTTTTTTTCCAGGCTCTTTAAACTAAGCCCATAGCCCTTAAGTTGTTGCCATGCCAATTTGACTGGAGAATCTACATGGTGGTGAGCAGTGAGATTTGCATTCTGGGATCTTCTGTAATAACCAGATTTCAAAAGTATCTGCTGAGTACGTGAGAACAGAATGACCAGAGGACTATTTAATGTTCACAGTGGTAATCATGGGCTATTTGTAAAACACCTACTATGTGCCAGTTTTAGCTTGAAATGGGTTCTTATAGGTAACTTCATACCTTGAACACTCAACCATAAATGAACAAATATAAAAACCTAAGAGAAATATGAAGGAATTTTCATTTTTATAGCATTCTGATATGGAAATTTGTTTCCTAAATGTATGAAAAGCCAACTGGAAAAAAAATTACTCCAGGTTGACCAGTTTTTGGAAATGCTCTAGTTGCATTAGTCCTGGAAAAGGTATCACAGGCTGTTGCCGTCTGAGTGGCAGTATTAGAGTTCTTTATCACATTCAGACAGAATTTAGTTCTATTTTGTTTCAGTAGTCAGATCACATCGAGGTAGTTTTTCTGCAATCATCTGTTGGAGACAGTATCCTGTCAGAGGATCAATTTTTCTGTCTTCTGTCTTTTATGCAGCCTTTACCTAAGGCTGCCCATCTGCTGATTTTGCTGTAAGCTGTTGGACTAACAGGAAAGGTATTTCACAGCTGAAGGAGATTTTTTCTTTGAAGCCAAAGGAAAAGTGAACACCCCCAATGCTAAATCCAGATCTAGACCACTCCCTTTAGCTTCTTTCCGGAGTTAATAGCTACCTTCAAAAACCTGCCCCCTTCACAAACTGATGTTAGCCCAGATAAGCGGCTGCAGATCCCACTTTGGAGACATAAGGTCTCCATCCCTTCTGAATATTTTACTGCCCTTTGTTCTAAAAACCTTCCCGCCAAAAAGTATGATTGACATGTTCTTTTTCCTGCCCATTTCTCCTCCTCTATATAAGAGTTGCTGAACCCAATAAATTTTGCCTCTGACCGGAACTTCGCCTGGGGTCTTCTTTATTAACCTCTCTCAGATTTTTTACAGGTGTGGTTGTTCTTTTAACTCAGCAAAATAAGAGTGCGGAAGTCCAAGAGCCTCCCAGCCGTTTCCCCGCTGGCCGGGCCCCTCCGGGGGACTCTAGGACCACGCATTTTGGCGCCCAACGCTGGGCTCGAAGACCACCACACTCGGACGACCAAGAGAGCCGGGCGAGTCCGGAGCTGTTTTGTAAAACGCAAAAAAGGACCTCACCAAGGTAAGCGTATAAACAGTCAGCCCTTGATCAAAATAAACTGCAGTATTTTCGTCGTCCCCCTCGCCGCCCCTTAATTGGCTTTTGGGGGCTTCACCCAGTGAAAACGCCATGGGTGTCACGCTAAGTACCGAGCTTAAATTCATTAAAGAGATACAGTCTGAGTTAAAAAACAGACACGTAGAGGTTACCAAAAAAGATATTTGTAATTTCTTAATATATGTTTATAATGTATGTCCGTGGTTTGTGATTACCTGTCCAGAAATTGTTGCGTCCACTTGGGACAAAATAGGAAACGAACTGAGTGCTCATTTTACGGTTAACAAGGAACCCAAAACAGAGAAAATTGTATTACAATACTGGAGCCTGCTGCGTGACATCATTGTAGCTAAAAATACTGAGGAAAATGCCAAAGAAATTGTTTGCGCTGCCGAAACGCATCTCGAGCAAGTTTCCCGTGAGTGTTCCAGGCCTGCCACCCGCTCGAATTCCCTATCCCAACTCTCATCTCCCTCCTCTTTAGCTCCCGCCGCCAGTGCGGCGATGCCTGAAACGATTAACCCTTCCCTCGCCTCTATGCTACAAACTGCTCTCAGAGACCTTTCCGGCATCTCCCGCCTCTATCCCTCCCTGGCTTCAGCTCCGCCCCAGCAACCCGACCGGACAGACGCTCTAGCCCCAAGGGAGAAAGCAGCTCTCTGCCAAGATTCTTCCACTACAAAACCTCCACCTTACGCTGTCCCTGCCCCCCCATGTCTTTCATCTCTGCCTCTTCCTCCTTCCGCCCTAGACACTCAGCTCACCACAATTACCTCCATGATCTCCCAACTAGCTCATGAAGTCCATAAAATAAATCCAACTTCACAATCCTTTTTCCCTGTTCTCCTTCCTAATGGAGAAAGCCTTCCTCCACCCCCCTCTCAACAACCCCCACCGCTCCACACTTACCGCCCCCCCCGCCGCCCGCAGGCCCCCGCACCCGCGCGCGGGTGCGGCGTGAGCGCAAGGCGCAAGCGGCCGCGGAAGCCGCGGCTCAAGCTCAAGCAGAAGTGGCGATGGATTCGGGCTCTCAACACTCAGATTCGGACGGAGAGGAAGCCCAACCCAGCAACAACAGACCTCCGGAGGGTGAGATAAATTTCCGTTACGAGGCTATTAATAAAAGGGACCTCAATGAACTGCTTCAAGCAGTTAAGAATTACGGTGCCCAAGCCTCCTATACTATATCTTGTCTTGAATCGCTGGGAAATGGTGGTGCCCTTTTGCCCTATGAATGGAAACGTGTTGTCTCCAATGCACTCCCGCGTAAGCAGTACTTGCTCTGGGAGACTGACTTTTATAAAACCTGTCGAGATCTATCTCGGGGAGATAAAACATGTCGGCTTATGCTCTCCGGCTCTCCCCCGTATGACTCTGCACAGCAACAACGCTCATTGCCCCTTGATTATTTAATAAACACAGGTTTTGCCGCTATGAAAGCGTGGCGAGCTTTGCCCAAGGAAGGCGATGCAAACGCCCCGCTTGGCCAAATCACACAGGGACCAGATGAACCCTATAATGCATTCATCAGTCGCCTCCTAGAGGCCGTTGAGAGAATTGCAGGCTCCTCTCCCTCTGAAATGACAAATACTCTAGTCAGACAGCTCGCTTATGAGAATGCCAATGCTTCTTGCAAAGCCCTCTTAAAGGGACGCATGGCTAACAAAACCATACATGATATGATCGACCTTTGTCGTGATGTTGATCCCTTTGCCCACCGAGTTGCCCATGCTATGGCTGTCATACAAAACCAATCCTCAGGCAAAGTCTGTTATTCGTGTGGACAACCTGGACATTTTGCCTCTCAATGCCCTCAGCGCTTAGCCCCTGTCATGCAGACAGGTACAGCTACACCCCGTCCTCCATTTTGTCCACGCTGCCGCCGTGGCCGCCATTGGGTGGCGGAGTGCCATGCCGTTAAAGACATAGATGGCAATCCCCTGCAGCCTAACCACCGCCTTTCGGGTCAGGGAAAATCCACCAGGGGCCAGCTCCGGGCCCCGAGCCGTCAATTTCAACGCTTTGTTCCGGCTTCGGAGCCCAGCCAGCCGGTCCAACCCACCCCAGATCCCCAGGCATATTACCAGCAGCAACAGCAGCCTTGCCAGCATCAGCCACTAGTCCCCCCCTCAATGCTCCCACCTCAGCAGCCTCCCTTATCAGGGCAACCCCGGGGAGCGCAGGACTGGACCTGTACCCCGCCTCCCCACACGTATTAACCCCTGAGCATGGTGTTTGTCAGATTCCCACAGGTGTTTTTGGTCCGCCACCACCCGGACATTTCTTTATGATTATTGGGCGTGCATCCATGACTATCAGAGGTCTAATCATACAACCTTCCATAGTAGACAATGATTATACTGGAGAAATTATACTTCTCGCAGTCGCCCCCTATTACCCTGTCCAAGTACTGCCTGGGCAGCGTATAGCGCAAGCCCTTCCGCTCCCCCTCAATGCCACTTTGCCTTCTCTCCCCGAAATCCGTGGCAACTCAGATCCCGGCTCCTCTGACATATTTTGGGTTCGTGCCATGTGTAAAATTAGACCCCCACTTGTGATTACAATTGAGGGCATGCCCTTCACGGGCCTTCTTGACTCTGGAGCGGACACCACCTGCTTCTCTCCAGCTAGCTGGCCTCCCGATTGGCCCACGACTGCCTCCTTTGACGCTGTCTCTGGAGTCGCAGGTACAGTAAAGCAAGTCCTCATCAGTGCCAATAAATTGGTCTGGCAAGATGAAGATGGGGACACTGGCCTTGTCCGCCCATACATTATCCCAGACCTGCCCATTAATTTGTGGGGTCGAGACATTATGGAGCAAATGGGAGTTTATATTGTCAAATGCAGAAACCCTGCTGCTCTGTCCCAAATGATGCATCAAGGCTATACGCCTTCCAAAGGCCTGGGAAAAAATTTACAAGGCATCCCTAAGCCTATTCAGCCAACACCCAATCCCGGCCGCCAAGGGCTTGGTTACCACTCTGTGTACTCCATGTCAGTTAGCTCCACACCGGCACCCCTGGCGGAAAAAATCACATGGCACGCCGACACACCTGTGTGGATAGGGCAATGGCCACTCTCCGCTGAAAAGCTACAGGCTGCTTCAGCACTTGTAAAGGAACAGCTTGAAGCTGGTCATTTAGAACCTTCCACCTCCCCCTGGAATACACCCATTTTTGTAATTCGCAAAAAGTCCGGCAAGTGGCGCCTTCTCCATGACCTAAGAGCTATTAATAAGACTATGGTCCCCATGGGAGCCACTCAGGCAGGCCTTCCAGTACCGTCCGCCATTCCCTCTAACACTTTTAAAATGGTTATTGATCTCAAAGATTGTTTTTTTTTCCATTCCTCTTCATCCTGATGATTGCAAACGCTTTGCCTTCTCCCTCCCAGTTTCTAACTGCGCAGGTCCTTGTCCTCGTTTCCAGTGGACAGTCCTGCCTCAAGGAATGACCAACAGTCCAACCCTCTGTCAAAGATATGTTGCTTCCTTCATTGACCCCTTTCGCACCTTGCACCCCTCCCTCTATATCTTGCACTATATGGACGACATCCTTCTCGCTTGTGCAGATGAATCTCTCCTACGCTCTGCCTCTTCTGATCTCATTTCTCTTTTATCCTCCAAAGGCTTTAATATTTCAGAAGATAAAGTCCAGGTGTCTCCACCCCAGCTATTTTTAGGCTTCGAACTTCTGCCCTCCCAAGTGAAAACACAGAAGGTGCAAATTCGTACCCAGCACCTCAAGACACTTAATGATTTCCAACGGCTCCTTGGTGACATTAACTGGCTTCGCCCCTATCTTAAGCTCACCACAGGAAATCTTAAACCCCTTTTTGACATCCTCCAAGGAGACTCCAACCCCTCTAGCCCCCGTTCGCTTACTGAGGAAGCTCGTGATGCACTCACTCTTGTTGATCATGCCATTCAGAACCAATTCATTACCTACTATGACCCCTCTATCCCCCTGCAGCTCATTGTCTGTTCCACTGCCTTTACACCCACTGCAGTTCTCTGGCAAACTGCCCCCCTTTATTGGGTTCATCTTCCTTCCTCCCCTTCTAAAGTTCTTTCTACATACCCTTCTTCTATTCTTCAACTTCTGCACCAAGGATGCGATATCTCTCTCAAACTTTTTGCTAAACATCCTGATCTCATCATTCTCCCATACTCTACACAACAGTTATCCTGGCTTGCAAACCAGGACCAAGCCTGGCTCCTTTTTCTCACTTACTTTCAAGGCGACCTTTCCACACACATGCCAGC
This sequence comes from Suncus etruscus, assembly GCF_024139225.1. Classification (NCBI taxonomy): domain Eukaryota; kingdom Metazoa; phylum Chordata; class Mammalia; order Eulipotyphla; family Soricidae; genus Suncus; species Suncus etruscus. Next base: position 56,072,334 of record NC_064852.1, read on the forward strand.
CGACAAACTTTTACACTTTCTTAACCAGCATCCTGTTGTTTTCCCAAAAATTACTAAACATCAACCCATCTCCACTGCCTCCCTTGTCTTTACAGATGGGAGCTCTACCGGGACGGCTGCCTTTTCAGTTGATGGCAACCAAAAAACTATACCAACCACCCACAACTCTGCCCAACTTGTTGAACTAGAGGCCGTGCATCAAGTCTTTCTCTCTGTCCCTCAGGCCTTTAACCTATATACAGATAGCCATTACATTGCATCCTCTCTCCCCCTTTTAGAAACAGTGCCTTTCATTAAACCCTCCACTCCCGCCTTCACCCTTTTCTCTAATATACAACAGCTTATTTTACAACGCTCCAATCCATTTTATGTGTCCCACATTCGAGCACACTCAGGTCTGCCCGGTCCTCTGACTCTTGGCAACGCTCTTGTTGATGCTGCCTCCCGTACCCCCTCCTCCGTCTCCATCCTCCTTTCCAACCCTACTCCTCCCTCCTCACAATCCCCTTTGCAGCAAGCTTCTGTCGCTCATCGCCTCCACCACCTCAATGCTCAAACTCTACGTCTTAAATATGCTATCACTCGCGAACAAGCCCGAGAAATTGTTCGCTCCTGTAAATCCTGTCTTTCTCTTCTCCCTGAACCTCACGTTGGAGTTAACCCCCGTGGCATAGTGCCCGGTGAACTTTGGCAAATGGATGTCACGCATTTCTCAGCATTTGGCAAGCTCAAATATATTCATGTCACTGTTGATACCTTTAGTGGTTTTATTTGTGCCTCCTTACATACTGGAGAATCTTCTGCTGATGTCATCGCCCACATGCTTCACTGCTTCACCACTCTAGCAGTGCCCAAAATTCTTAAAACAGACAATGGCCCTGGGTATGTTGGCAAAAAATTTCAAGACTTTTGTGCTAAATTTGGCATTAAGCACAAAACGGGAATAGCCTTTAACCCCCAGGGTCAAGGCATTGTTGAGCGAGCTAATCAAACCTTGAAAAATATGCTCTTTAAGCTCGCAGGCGAAAGTGAAACCTTGTACGCTCGCCGAGGCAAGCACCGCCTTCTGCTTGCCCATGCACTTTTTGTGCTCAATTTCTTGTCTCTAGATCCTCAAAGCCGCTCGGCGGCTGATCGATATTGGCATCCACACACTGCCGATGGTTTCCAGTCTGTCCTCTGGAAAGATGTTCGATCGGGACTCTGGAAAGGGCCCCACCCAGTTCTCATCTGGGGCAAAGGCCATGCTTGTGTCCATAACACAGACACTGGTGATACCCGCTGGCTTCCAGACCGGCTGGTCAAACATTATAATCCGCCCAGGGCCCCTAGCCCTGAGAACCCCATTCCCCCTTCTCTTCCAGAACCCGACCCCGTTGATGCTGCTGCTGATGTCCCTGAAATCAACGCTGAACATGTCCGTCCTCTTGTTGCTGTTGTTGCTCCTGCTCCCCACCGCCTGCCCAGCCCAAACCAATGACCGCTATCGAGTCTTCAATTATACCTGGCAGATCATCAATGAGGCTGGTGACGTCGCCAATCAAACCTCCATCCTCTCCACCTCCATTCCTTGGCCTGTCCTGCAAGTCGACCTTTGTGCCCTCGCCATGGGTGCGAGCTCGTTCTGGGGCACCTCCGCTTTTCGCCTACCTCAACCCCATGCTGTCGACCACTACGACTACTACGCCCCTGCCGCTGGAGGCTGTAACTCCGTCATCCGCAGAGACATTCTGAGCCACCCTACCACCACCTTTTACGTCTGCCCTGGCCATCATCGTCCCCGCTACGATGACGTCAAATGCGGATTTCATGAACAGTATTTCTGCGCCTCCTGGGGCTGCGAAACCACTGGCACTGCCTACTGGCATCCCTCTTCCTCCTGGGACTTCATCACTGTTTCACGCCCCCCTCTGCCTCATCTGGACTGCGATGCTTCCTCGGCCACCTGTGGCTGGTGCAACCCCATCCTCATCAACTTCACTGCCGCTGGCCGCAAACATCACTGGACTCAAGCTGTACAATGGGGTCTCAGACTTTACATTCAGGGTACCGATCATGGTCTTCTTTTCTCCCTTCGTTTGCTTAAACAGTTGCCGGTCTCTCGTCCCCTCGTTGTAGGCCCCAATGCCTTTTTTCACCCCAATCTAGGTACCCCTTTTCGAATTCCTTCCCCTCCTCCCTCTCCCCCCTCTACCTCTGCTTCTCTTCGTCAACTCACTTTGCCCTCCGGTCCCACTCCATCCTCTCAAGTTATTCTCAACCTTATGAATGCTTCTGCTATTGCTCTTACAGATCCTGCTTATGAACGCTGTTGGCTTTGTTTCTCTCCTCAACCTCCTTTCTATGAAGGTGTTGCTGTTTTTGGCAACCTCTCATCTACCTCAGACCCCTCCCGTCTACGCTGGAACACACATCCCCAACATGGCATTACAGTCGGTCAAGTCGTAGGCTCTGGACTTTGCATCAAGCCTGCTGACTCCTTGCTCCCTAGCCAGCTGCTAGATGTGTGCAACTATACTGTGACTATCTCCAATTCTTCCTCTTCTGACACTTATCTGCTAGCACCCAATGACACTTACTTTGCCTGTGCCTCTGGCCTTACTCCCTTTGTCATTCGCTCTTCTTTTCTCCTCTCTCATGACTATTGCATTCTTGTTATTCTCATTCCAAAAATCACCATTCACTCTGAACATATCTTTCCCTCTTCTGGTACATCTCTCAATTCCTTCTCATTTCCATCCCTCTCCCGCCGACGTCGTGAGCCCTTTATCACTGTTTCACTTGCAGTTCTTCTTGCTGTTGGCGCTACCGGCGCTGGCACAGGAATCTACTCTCTTGTCTCCTCTCAATCCAACTTTCGTCTCCTTACTCAGGCAGTAGAACAAGATGTTAATGAAATCAAAACCAGTTTACAATTTCTCACTGACACAGTTAGTTCCCTTGCTGATGTTGTCCTTCAAAATCGCCGTGCTTTAGATTTTGCCCTTATGAAAGAAGGGGGAGTCTGTGTAGCCCTTAAGGAACAATGTTGTATTTTCAAAGACAAGACTGGACTAGTTAGGAACAGTGTTCAACACATTGGTGATGGTATGAATGAATTTCTGAGCCATTTTAATCAAGAACAAAGTTGGTACCAGGGCTGGTTTTTCTCTTCTCCTTGGCTTCACACTATACTGTCCACTGTTTTGGGACCCCTCATTAGCCTCATGCTGCTCCTTTCCCTTGGCCCATGGGCTCTACGCAAACTCACGGACCTTGTTAAAAATCTGGCAGATGATAAGGAAAAAACCTCTGTTCAGGTTCACTGCCAACTAGCCCCACGTGCTTCCTGTGAAAACTTGGCTATAGTCACCAAGCCGCCCCTCCAGCCACTAAGTTTCCAGGAGATTGAGCGCATCGCTAACAGACGGAGCTCGCTCCGGTCTTTGTGCTCTCGGCTGTGGAGATGCCTACGACGGGATTAGTAGGGTCCCAGTTAGGGCATGGCCCCAAAAGGCTACGGCGTATAATTCGGACCTCCGTGCACACCCACCGCGTCCGTAGCCATCATTTTAAATGCGGCTGATGGCCATGTCCGACCTGGTCAAACCCTGCACGCCTAAGACAGGGTCTTCCACCCACGCACGACTTTCCTTCTTTTATTAGAAGAGAAAGGGGGAGATGTTGGAGACAGTATCCTGTCAGAGGATCAATTTTTCTGTCTTCTGTCTTTTATGCAGCCTTTACCTAAGGCTGCCCATCTGCTGATTTTGCTGTAAGCTGTTGGACTAACAGGAAAGGTATTTCACAGCTGAAGGAGATTTTTTCTTTGAAGCCAAAGGAAAAGTGAACACCCCCAATGCTAAATCCAGATCTAGACCACTCCCTTTAGCTTCTTTCCGGAGTTAATAGCTACCTTCAAAAACCTGCCCCCTTCACAAACTGATGTTAGCCCAGATAAGCGGCTGCAGATCCCACTTTGGAGACATAAGGTCTCCATCCCTTCTGAATATTTTACTGCCCTTTGTTCTAAAAACCTTCCCGCCAAAAAGTATGATTGACATGTTCTTTTTCCTGCCCATTTCTCCTCCTCTATATAAGAGTTGCTGAACCCAATAAATTTTGCCTCTGACCGGAACTTCGCCTGGGGTCTTCTTTATTAACCTCTCTCAGATTTTTTACAGGTGTGGTTGTTCTTTTAACTCAGCAAAATAAGAGTGCGGAAGTCCAAGAGCCTCCCAGCCGTTTCCCCGCTGGCCGGGCCCCTCCGGGGGACTCTAGGACCACGCAATCATCCTTTACAGTTTTGTAAAAATTGGACACCAGAACATCAAAAAAATAGTTTTAATGCTGGGGTATGAGTGATAGCAGAGCAGTAGGGTATTTGCCTTGCACACTGCTGACCTAGGTTCGATCCTGGCATCCCATATGGTCCTCCAAAGCCAGGGGCAATTTCTGAGTGCATGACCAGGAATAATGTCTGAGTGTCACCGGGTACTGCCCAAGAAACAAAACAAAACAACAAAAAAGAGTTCTATTGCCCAAGCCTAAGAAGTTTTATGTAACAATGCCTAGAGGTATTTTTAATTTCAGTTTTTAATAGTAAAGAATTTTTGGGATTCTAAATGATAAAATAAACTGAGTAAATGATTTATCAGTCACATACAATAATGAGAGAAAGGGATAAAACACCAGTCTCTTCCCCTGTATTAGAATTTCCTTCCTCTGATTCACCAATAGCAAAATATAACATTTCAAACTAGGACTAAAACTACATTATATAAGGAAACTTGAGATCCATGATGGTGCATGAAATTAACATAAGATGAAGAACTTGCTTTTCAGGTTTATTTATTTTTATAGACATAAAGATTTTAAATCTTTCATGGTTACAGAGACAGATATGGGGGAAAGCTTGGCTAAATAGGTCTTGGAATATATATATTTTGTGATCTGTACTTGCCACTCTGCTTCTAATTTATGTTCTGCACAAATCCTCCCTCTCATTGTAGTGAAAAGAGGTTGTTGACTATATTTTACTATAGTCGATTAAGCTTAAGTTTTTAAAACTAAAACACAAAATGCCTGTGTATATCATACTACTAAACTAAGAAAAATTGTTAAAGTCAAAAATCTTTTAAGTAAATTTAGAGGATAATTTGACCTTTTTAACTGATTTATATATCAACCCACATCCATCAGCTAAGCAGAAAGAAACAACAAGCAATTGTAGAAAAAGAAAGGAATGTATATTTAAAGGGTAAGATAGGGTCATTAGCAAAAGAAAAGAAAGATAACTGGACACTTACTTTTTTGAAAAAGTGGAAACTGTTCTTACCATGCAGTTTACCTCATTAGTACAGATGGATAAACTAGATCAGAGATTTCCAAATTTATTTGATCTTTGGTGGTTTTTCAGGAGCAAAATTATTTTGAGTTTCTGGAAATCTTTTTTCTTTAACCCCTTCTAGCTCTCTAGATACTATAGCTCGTCTGAGTTATTCTAGCACCCGATGGTGGTTTTTGCCCACTTTGAGAAACACTTCTCTAAACTGATACAAAATTTTATTTTTGGAGAATATTATACATAGGCTTAAGTTTTAAATCTTGGTTTAGTTTAGTGTGAACAGCTTTATTTTAAGCATGTTGTCTATGAAGTAGGCAAATAGACATTGTAGACAATGAAACTGTAGACTAAGAAAGTTAATTTAGCACCAGTCTAAACATCTGAAGGCCTAATATCTTTTGAGATGAGGAAAATATAGCTGCCAACCTTAGGTTAGTGGACTCTTCTTTGAGAGAAAAAAGCTCCTACAGGGACAAAAAATGTGGTGCTATGAATATAAAGGAAGTCTACCACGAGTTCCAAGCCATTTCCTTCTTATTAAACAGAAGCAAAAATGAAAGCGTGTTTAAGATATCTCTAGAAAAGCTTTGCAAAGGTAAGCTGCACAAATCCTCATCTTTGTAGGCAACCAAATCCCATAAAGGTCTATATCCCAATTTAGCATGCATACTCTGTTCCCTCTAGAAAAGTCATGTTCTCTCTTTACATTCTCTCTCTCTACACATATTTCCTAAATAAAAAAAATTTCCTTAAATATTTATATTCTTTTGACATTCTTTCCTGCAGGAATAGACTGAGGTATTGGAAATCTTGACTTTGACAAAGTTTGGTGGTTTTCCTTTACCTGCAGAAAGAAATTCTTCCCTTCAGCCTGAAGCCGTGGCTCCCTGTGAAATCAGTGGTGGGAAACAACTCCTGTATCCTGAAAATTAAATGTCTCAAATGAAGCTTGATCTTAGCCTAGTGAGACTGGTAGAAAATAATTATCCATGTATATGTAGTAGTATATGTATACAGGCAGTTTTCAGCAGTTCTCAGCCCCCAAACAATTCCTCTAGAGATTGAAGTGGGTCATGCTGGACGTTGTAGCTCTCTATATATACTTTATCTTGAATCTTCTTTTTTTGTTTTGTTTTGTTTTGTTTTTTCAGGCCACACCCGTTTGATGCACTCAGAAATTACCCCTGCATTGGGGGGACCATATGGGATGCCGGGGACCGAACCACTGTCCTTCCTTGGCTAGCACTTGCAAGGCAGACACCTTACCTCTAGTGCCACCTCACTGGCCCCACAATCTTGAATCTTCTATCTTCTTCACTCTCCACTTTATCCATGTCATCTATTACTTTTATTTTATAAGATTACTTAGACAAGAACCAAAGAGTTCAATAAGGGTAAGGTATTTTTTGCATGTGGCCAAATCCAATTCAATTCTCAGCACTATGTAGAGTTCCCTGAGCATCACTATTAGTGAGCCCTGAACACAGAGCCAGGAGTAAGCACTTAATGTGGCCTAAACTACAATAGAAGCAACAAAGTACTCAGACAACCTACATAACATATAGAGATATTTATTAATATTTCTATAACTACTATATTAGTTGTACTTGAATACTAGGGATCTTACCAAATTCTTTGTGCTTCAATTATTACATTGAAAGATATTTCCTGTCCTGTATTCCTGTCTCATTCCCTCTGTCTGGTTTGTATACTATCTGGTGATCAAGTATTCCAAATCCAGGGAATATGTGACTATTGTGTTCAGTGCTATCTGCCTAGTATCTAGTCTTTCTTAACAAACCCTGCCTGGTTATATTCTGACTGCTTAGTTTTGCTAGTAAATATATTTAAGAATTGGATGAAATTGGTAATATTTTCTCAAAATATAGGCTTATGTCAGATCAAGGAAAGACTTGAATATGTGGGACAGCAAAATAAATTACCACAAATGGCAAATGATTTGCTTTGAATTGAAGACATTTAAATACTGGAGATTCAGAAAATGTTTCATTCTTTCTCTTTCTCTCTTTCTCTATCTTCACTATCTAAAAGAATTCAGATACCTGGTACTATAACAGGAAGAAAATATTGCCAAAGATTATTCTTACATAAAACAACTTATTTTCATGGTATAGCAAACATATGTTTACCTAACATTCACTCTTCCCACTTCCTACAAATTATGTTCCTCTTCTTTGAAGTCCTTTCTTCTTTGCTCCAGATGTCTTATAAACCCCAATAACTTGATTGTTTTTGCTTCACTTGTTTTTGGGCCTCATGTTTTAGGACCTCTAAACATTTAAAAATTAGAATTTATTCTCTTATCTATTTATGATTATAGGGGGTGTCTCAGCTAAGAACCTAGAAAGGTAGAGGGAAATTTGTTTATTCTCTTCTGAAAATGCTTATTAAAGAGTTTAGGGTTCGTCGTGGAAATAACAGGGAGTGCCTGTTTTCCCAGCAGAGTAATGACAGGGTCCCAGCCATACTTCAGGAAGTAATGTTAGATTTATTTCTAGGATAAATGGGATAGGAAATTATGGTAACTAAAAGATAAAATATAATAAAGGCCTAGAGTAGGGTGGGAGTGGCAGAAGTGAAGGTGAAGTAATGTGGGTGGTAATAGAGAGAAAAGGCATGGTTTCTACTCTATTGGGTGAGAGAATCATGGAATGAATTGGGTAAGCTGTAGAATGGGGAAAGAAAATGTGTGAACAATTTTTGTTTGTTTGTTACCTTGTGGGACTCAGGGGTTACTCCTGGAACTGCACTAAGAAATCACTCCTGGCAGGTTCGGGGGACCACATGGGATGCCAGTATTCAAACCCGGGTCCATCTAGGGTTGGAAAAAGGCAAGGCAAATGATCTCTCTACCTCTGTGCTATCCTTCTGGCCCCAAATGTGTGAACTTTTGACACAGTGATTATAGGTACAGAGGAGACTTTAATGAGGAGTGAACAAAAGTCACTAAGCTGAAGGTATGGAGCTAGGGGAATGGTTCAGTTTGTCATATTGGAAGTTAGCCTAAACAATGTCAAGATATTGTTCAAGGAGTCTAGGTTTGAGGTCTGTGAACTCTCTGTGAACTCTTTCTCTCTCATATATATACATACATACATACATACATACATACATACACACACATATATATATATATTTGAATTTGAACTCCAGGATAACCTTTAACCTACATAGCATAGTTGAAGGGTCATTGACTTTGATGTCTAAGTACTATATTTAGATCTAGCTCACCTTTTTATAAGCTACATGATTTAAAGCAGGTTACTTAACACTTATGAGCTTGCCTCTCCTTATATGTAAAATGAGACTAATAAGAATATTCTCTAGCTGCATTATGAGACCTAGTGATTCCTGGTTTCAGTGCCTCAGTGTTGGCTGATACAGACTGGGCAGACAGCAAACTGAAAGTGCTATTCTATTATTGTTAGATTTTAACATTCATGCATAATTATGTAGTTTGTTAAATGTACCTTTTAAGTGATTAAATGAAACCTCTGATATTTTTATTTTAGGTTATATTCTTTATTTATTTTGTTTGTTTGTTGTTGTTGTTGTTTTGTTTTGGGGCCACACCTGGTGACGCTCAGGGTTTACTCCTGGCTATGTGCTCAGAAATTGTTCCTGGCTTGAGGGACCATCTGGGATGCTGGGGGATCGAACCACGATCTGTCCTAAGCTAGCGCTGGCAAGGCAGATGCCTTACTGCTTCTACCACTGCTCTGGTTCCTTTTTTCTTTTTTGGTTTTTGGGCCATACCCGACGGTGCTCAGGGGTTACTCCTGGCTGTCTGCTCAGAAATAGCTCCTGGCAGGCACAGGGGACCATATGGGACACCGGATTCGAACCAACCACCTTTGGTCCTGGATTGGCTTGCAAGGCAAATGCCGCTGTGCTATCTCTCCAGGCCCTCTGGCTCCTATTTTTAAGTTATATTCTTTTTTTTTTATTATTTTTTTGTGTTGTTGTTTTTGTTTGATTTACTCTTTATGTAAGTACCATAATTTTTTGTTGTTTGTAGTTGAGTTTTAGTTATAAAAAAAAGAAAACCCCCTTCAGAAGTTTAACATTCCCACCACTACTGCCCCCCATCTCCCTCTTCTCCTACCCCTTGCCTGTATCCCAGACAGGCATTCTCTTTCTCTTACTCACTACCATTATCATGATTGTTGTCAGTGTAGTTTTTTCTCTAACTGAATGCACCACTCTTTGTGGTAAACTTTATATTGTGGGCTGGTCCTTCCAGCCCTCATCTCTAAACATTTTAAACCAAATTAGTATTTTAATGTGTATAAATATGTAAATGCCATGTTTACATATTTCATCTTTACACATAATAAAATGATTCTTTTTTATTTTATTTTATTGAAACAATTGTGAACTACAGAGTCCTTCATATTTGAATTTCATATATACAATGAGTCAGGGCCCTTCCCACCACCAGTGTCAAACTCTTTCCACCAATGAATCCCGTGTGCTTCCTATAGTATCACCCTTTGCCCCCTGGCATGTCAGTGTAATAGGCACCTTTGAGTTTATATTGTTGAAGTTTAGGTACCTTAATTCTATTATCATTGACTTTGGCTTGGATATTTTGTTCTCTCCTTATTTCTTTCCCTGCTAATGCATCCAAGACCACTTGGCCCCTGACCCACAGTCTTTTTCTTTATTCCTTTTCTCTTAGTTTTATTGAAAAAGGTGGGAATATGTGATAAAATAAAGTAATAAGTGTCCCAAACTTTTATGAAAAAAGGCAGGAGCCCTGATTTAAAAGAGATAAAACATATAAATATACATATATATATTAATACACAACAAATAAGTTTAAAAAAGGTGTGTTCCTGGCAATTTTTTTATAAGCAAGCAAAATATAGGAAAAAATAGAAAGGAAAAACTTTTGGCCTAAAAACAGGGAGACCTTATCTATGAAGCATCCTGGCAAAGACCAACTACAAGTTCAGGGCATACTAAGATGTCTAATACCAAAGCTTTTCTATGTAGTCCTAATTAGACGACATTCTATCATTTGCATCTATGAATTCATCATTTTTAGGCCATATGTAGATAAAAATCGTTTGTTGTTTTCCTTCTCCACAATATTTTAAATTTTTCTTGTTTCACTTTCATATCCAGGAGTGACTCAAAATACAGTCAGTTTTATCGGTGAAGATACTGAGGCCAGAGCAGATGAGGTGTGTCATGAAACAGAGGGCTTGAATTTCCTCTTTCTACCCTCAGATTGAGAACTCTGGAATTGCTAAAGGAATATGCTGGTTTTCAGTATCTTATTAGATCTGCCTTCTTTCTACTTTAAATTGCAAAATAATCCTGGGAACACAAATTACTTATGCCTTAAGTAACCACCTGGGTGAGATTGCTTACACTCTCTTCTGGAAAAAAAAAACAAGTGTCCACCCTTACCCCAGCTCTTAGCTTCTATGAAATTGTTTTGTGCTAATCCTGAAATGAGTTTTCAGATTGGAAACATTTTTTGCCCTATTCCAGGAGACACCTTCAACCATCCTACTATCTGGCTGTGTTAATTGGAACTGTGGGTGTGGGTGACAGCAGGCACTAGGCCTTTGCATGAATGATTGTGCTAGGCTTTAACTTGCAAAGAGATAGGGCATTTCTTCCATGTGCATAAGCACACAGGTATGAGGATGTTGGGGGTGTAGTTCAAAGGAAAGCATGCAGAAACCCAAGAACAAAGACCTCCCCCTCAAGGCCATCAATTGTCCATTGTCCCAATGGAAGCCATCCATCATAAGCTTTTCTCCACAACTGGATGGGCCAGCTGTCTCTTTATAAGATCTTTTCTTTCTCTTGCCTGAGAAACACTTGAAGGTTGTCTTTTTAAAGCTATTTCCTCTAAGATTGCTTATGTACAATGTCTTGAATGCTATGGAGCCAGCCCCATTTTGGACTCTTTTGAAGATTTTTTTCATTGTGGGTAAAGGAATGCAAACTAAGGATAATGTTGGCTGATCCCTCAGAAGTTGTCTACAACAAAGTGAGGAACCTTGAAGTCAGAGTTTTTAGTACAAAGACATGTGACTCTTTAAAATGCCTCCATGTCATGATTAACTAGGAAGAACAGGGTATGTATTAGGCATCCGTTGTTTGCTTTAATCCAGCTCTTTTTATCTCTTGCTGATATGATAACCTGAGTATTGAGCTCCAGAGAAACTGTAGGCAAATTGTTATTGCATGTATGCATCACCCAGATATTATTAAAATATTATGAAAAACCTTTCTCATACCATCAGCAAAGTCTGGTTATGATTCAGGCCTGATGGACATGTATTAAAAGTGTGTTGCAAGGTAGCAGATTGGATTTAGTGACTCAAATGGGCAGTTAACTTAGATTTAATGAGTCTGTAATTGTACAGTGAATTTTAAAAGCCCTTTTGATTATTGCAACAGGGCTATATTGAAAATCATACTTTTCACAATGTCTGACTTTTTAAAAACAATTACATCAAATCTCATGAGAGGAAACCCAGTAATGGCATCCAATTACCTCTCAAGGATGCCAAATTTTCCATTTCAGCATTGTAGTTTTCATTGACCTTGACATTTTCCTCCCAGTTGTGATATAAAAATAATACATTTGATTGGCATAATTAGCAACTATTCTCATCAGAAAGCCTTTTCTAATAAACACCTGATGTCTATGTTTCCCTTCACCAACCTGTTCTATTTTCTCAAAAGAGTGTCCCTTTTCTACCATTTTACAATAGTTGTTCACTCATGGTAGATTTGAGGTAATTTGTGGGGATCTAGGACTCTAATTCAGGTCTCTTGTATGCTAGGCTACACTTAATCTGTTGTACTATCTCTCCAGTTACTGTTGAATCTTCATTTTCTTTTGGGGTGGGGATGCACACTGGTAAGTGCTTAGGAATTAATGGTGTCTCTGTACTTAAGGATCATTTCTGGCAGGGATCAAGGTACCATATAGTATGCTGAGATTTAACCCAGTTTAGTACATATAAGGCTGTGTACCTGCTCTATCAGTGGTGGGAAACCTTTTTTTTTTCAACAGAGCCAAATCTCACCAAAACCACGATTGAAATTTATTTTGAGAGCACTGATAGAGGCTAGGAGCAGAGTCCTGACTCCTGAGCAGCTGCCCGGCACACAGAAGAGCCACATCAAAAAGTGTAAAGAGCCGTATATGGCTCACGAGTGTACTATCACTCTAGCCTTCCTGTAGAATCTTTTTAAATATCCTTGACACTAAGACTCTGTTACATCTTCCTCATAAACATAGAACTTAGTACTTCTCTTGGTATATTTTCTAGACTATTCTGTCTTATTAACTATTAACTCTTCACCTTCAATATCTTCCTCCCGTCTGTATGTTATTTGAATGTTTCTTGTCCTATTAGAAGTTCTTTAACACTTAGTGTTGTGTCATGTAATTTTGAGCTGTGAGAAAATACTTGTCAAATAGAAGATTTCTTTGACTAAAAGTCATATATGGCACAATATATTTTATTTATAAGGTTTATTTAGGGGAAAATATGTTCTGTAATTCCAAGCTATAGTTACTCAAAAATTCTTCATTAGATGGCTGTCCCCCGAACCCCAAAGCTCTGGAATAAACCGGCTTTGCTTTTGCATAAAAAAATTCTTCATTAAAAGATTTTGGATTTTGATCAAAGTGTAGTCAGTCCAAAAGGTAACAGAATTCTTTTTATTAACTGAAAAAATAAAATTGTATAGAATCATACAAGAATAAATTTATTGATATTTTTAACCTTGAGATAACCCATGGAAAAATACTAGAATACTGGTTTATTATTTTAAAAAGTATAAATTAGGAATAACAACATGGGTGAGATAAAAAAGGGGGGGGTGTAGAGCCTCCTTATCCTCTGAAAGTAACAATTTTCCCAAATTTCCATGTACTCACTCACTCAACTCTCCTGGCCTCGTGCTTTTTTATTTTTTTTAAATGAAAGCCTCATTGCAGACATAATTGATCCAATTATCACCAACTGATGAGTTATACAATATCCATAAGTTTGAGGGATGAATCCAAAATTTCAAGTATTTCAGTGACTAAATGGCTCCTCTGTAAACAAGTCCCATCTTTAAATATCTTCTGAAAGTCACTTCACTTTATACTTCACATCACTCAAGATATTCCAAGGGGTTGGAGAGCTCTATATCAGGAATGAGCATAAAACCAAATATCTATTTCCTTCAGATCATAATATCATGTAGATATATACCATAATGTGTAACATATGATAAATATCACATATTTTAATTTTAGGGTTAATATTTCCCTTGTGGCACATTCTCTTAAGCTTAGGTCTTGGCATGCTTACCATATATAAATTCTTTTCATTAAATGATTTGCCTGCTGAGTAATGTTCATTGGAGCATGTTCAAAAGCTATTTGAAATGAAGTGAAATTAAAAATCAATTTTAGTAAAAAAGGTTACATAATTATAATCAAAGGCTGACAATATAAACAAAAATTTAGACCATAACTTTTGAGCACTGATAATAAATATGATTGGTTGTGTGCTGAGCACAAGGACATTTACTATTTTTAGCCTATATTATTATACTCTTTAAAATATGAACAAAATTATACAGAATTTAAGTAATTTCCTCATTGTTGCATCAGTTTTACTAGAGTAATGTACTCATCATTACATTTGTTTCTACTAATTCTACAATAATGATAAATATAATAAAGATAGTAATCATACCATACATGTGTCATGATTTGATTTTTTACAAAACTATTTTGATGATCTGTTATATTACTTACTGGGGAATATAACTCTAAAACTGCATTTTTTTTCCCCTGGAATAACAAAACTAAACAAGTGGTTAGCTAATTTAAGGACCTTGGAATATAGCTATGTAGGAAGAAGAAACCTTGTTCAAGTTCTCTAAACAAGGCTTCTTGTTCTGACATAGCTAATACATAATAGTGAATATCAGGCAAGTCATTTAATCTCTTTGGGATGGATTGTTAGAGTTGGTTAGATGTTCATAAAACGTTCTAAAGAATAATATTTCTGTGACCAGATTAGTTTATCTACCTATCAAAGCTTCCAAGGAAACTTTGTATTTCTCTAAAAGGCATCCAATTATTTTTTTGATGGGAGTTAGGCTCTGTGAACCTTAAATTTAGTTAGCAATAGGCCCTGTTCATTTTATTATTATATGAGTAGTTTATTTTATACTAAATAACTCAAAGTTTAAAAAAATGATATGTTAAATAAATAATATAGTCTCTGATTAAGGTTGCTGCTTATATCTGTCTAGGATGTGTTCTCCATGACTCTAAGGGAAATTATTCACTTCAAATGTGAAAAATATGATGCTATTGGAATTGGACAGTGTAGCAGTTCTTTTGATACAATATTACTTTTATGTTAAGGCAAATACATATTAGACAATGATAAATTGATATAATGGGAGTACATTTGGAGGTTTATTAGGTGCAATGAAGGCATTTCAGATGGTCTAGATCAGTATTATTTATTGATTTAAACTTATTTTCTTTGGTACATTATGAAAGCCTTGTGGTTCACAGATTACCACATAATATGTTTTCTTCCAGTGCATCTGTGATGTAAAACAAAGTTGAGCTAATTATGTACTTGCATCATAAATATAAAACTAGGGTCAGATGCTGAAAGAATGGAGCTGGTTCAATGTCAGGATCACAGAGAAGGGGTGTTAGCACTGAAGGAACCAGGAAGGTAGAGTCCAGTGATTAAAAAGACCTTGAGAATGACTGGAGTTGGATAGACTGGTATGCCTGGAACCCAGAGTCTGTCTTATGCCAATAAACTTCTGGGGTGAGGCCTTTTTGCAATCAGGTCAAGGATTTTTTTTCCCATTTTCTCCATTTTTCTGGACCTATGCAAACATTGACGATAGCCACTATCACGCCTTTACTATATATTTTTACTCTTACCCTTTAAGAAAAAAATATAACTTACTGAACTTAAAAACAAATTACTGTAGTAGAATTTCTGTCTCGAAAACAGGCAGGGGATGGGAAGGGGGGAGGGGGTAATGTTGCACTGGTGAAGGGGGGTGTTCTGGTTATGACTGTAACCCAAATATGATCATGTTACTTAAATCAAAAATATATTTAATTTAAAAAAAAGAGCTTAGAAAAGAAGTGGAGAGAAGCAGCAGAAGAATCAATATATACATATATATATATATATATATATATATATATATTGTTTTTTTGGACACACAGGCTGCGCTCAGGGGTTACTCCTGGCTCTATGCTCAGAAATTGCTCCTGGCAAGCTCGGGGGACCATATGGGATGTCGGGATTTGAACCATGGTCCTTCTGCATGCAAGGCAAACGCCTTACCTCCATGCCATCTCTCCGGCCTCAAGAATTAATATTTCTGCTAGCAGATTAGTTTCCCAGTTCTCAAAGGTTCCAAGAGTTTCTCTCTCTCTCTCTCTCTCTCTCTCTCTCTCTCTCTCTCTCTCTCTCTCTCTCACACACACACACACACACACACACACACACACACACACCTCCATCTGTACTCAGAGCTTACTTTTGGCTTTGTGCTTAGGGATCACTCCTGGTGGTGCTTGGGAACAGGGAATCAAACCTGTTTCAGCTTCGTACAAGGCAAGCTCCCTGCTCACTATATTATTTTTCTGGTCACTCTTGTTTTCCTTTTACAGTCTACAATTACTTCTCCAGTCTCAGTGTGCCTGACAAGTTATATTTATGTATATTAGAGATATATACATTTTATTATTTTATTTTGTATTAATTTTTTTTTATTTGGGACCACATCCAACAGCACTCAAGGGTTATTCCTGGCTCTGTGCTCAGAAATTGCTCCTGGCAGGCTTAGGGGACCATATGGGATGCCAGGGATCAAACCTGGATTGTTCCTGAGTCGGCAGCTTACAAGGCAAACGCCCTAACACTGTGCTATCACTCCACCCCCTAATGTATATATTTTAAAAATAGGCCTGAAGCTGAAAGTAATTAATACTAAGAAAATTTAAAATTATGGTTAAGAGACATTCTGGAAAGGGAAATTTGGGGGGGGGGATGCCTCAAACGAGGTGACCTCTCAATCATGTTTGTGAATCCCACCATGATACAAGTATGGAATAAATGACAAAAACACCTCAAATTCCTGTTTCATAAAAAGTAATTTACCTAAAATAACTGAGAAACATTTATATTCATTAAAAAAGGCATAGAATATAGTCTGTGTATCATCAAGTTCTGTGTTATCTTTTTAAAACATTTTTTTACTTTCCCCCCTTTTGATTGACTTATCATTAGTTTGCAGCAGCATATATTTCAGGGATATAGTTGAGCATCTCTATATTTGTAGTGTTACCTGATCATCAAAAGATCCCTCTAGTCATTTGTCCTACCTCATCAGTTTCTTGATCTGGGAGTGTGTTGACCCTATTAATAGATAGGGTCAAATTCTGCCGTCTATTCCCTCCCTCCTACGTTCAGAACTCAGCATGTTCCCTCCTGCTGATGACCCTGAAAGAAAGGGTCCCAGGTTGATGACCCAGAAATACTTTACTCCATTCCAACAATGCTTATGTGGGACAAGAGGAATTGGGATATGTGCATGGCGGTAGAACTTAGCAGAAGCATAGCTAGAGACGATTTCAATGCCTGGGAAAATAAAGGCATAAACATTAGGGTTTAGGAATGCCTTGGGAGCAAC
Organism: Suncus etruscus; assembly: GCF_024139225.1. Classification (NCBI taxonomy): domain Eukaryota; kingdom Metazoa; phylum Chordata; class Mammalia; order Eulipotyphla; family Soricidae; genus Suncus; species Suncus etruscus. The sequence continues at coordinate 56,089,399 of NC_064852.1, forward strand.
ACAATGTGATAGGTAATTTCTCTGTGAGGGAGTTGGGACAGCCCGAGTCAAGCCTGATTAGTGACCACTGATATTGGGGGGTGGTGTGGGTGGAGATCCTCTTTGTGCTCTCCATTCCCATCTCTGGAGCAGTCTCTCTCTGAAGATTTTCACTTCAAGGACAATCTTTGGAACAGTTGTTCTATGGCGTACCTTGAAGCAGCTGCTCAATGGGGTTTCATCTGCCAGGTGGTTTGGGAACAGCACATGGGGGATCCAACATGTGAGTTTTTTCCTTTTTTTGTTTTTAGGCTATACCTGGTAAAGCTCAGGGTTACTCCTGGCTCTGTGCTCAGAAATTTCTCCTGGCTCAGGGACCATATGGGATGCCGGGAATAGAACCTAGGTCCATTCTGTGTCAGCCTCATGCATGGCAAATGCCCTACCTCTGTGCTATAGCTCTGGCCCCCCAACATGGGAATTTTATTATTTTTAGTAGTTTGTTTGCTTTACTTATTTATATTCCTAATTATGAGAGAAACCACCCAGTAACCTTCAATTTATTTCACCCATTTTGTTCCAAGTGATAATTTTCTTTCATTTTTTGGGAGGGTGTTGGGTCACACCCTGCAGTGCTCAGGGGTTACTCCTGGCTCTATGCTCAGAAATCGCTCCTGGCCCTCACCTAAGTAGTTTTAGAATGTCCTGGTTCCTCGGAAGGCCAAATGGGATGCCGGACTATGAACCACAGTCCTTCTGCATGCAAGGCAAACACCTTACCTCCATGCTATTTCTTCGTCCCCTATTTTCTTAATGACAGTTTAGTTTTTATACTACAAATTCTATACCCGTTATCTTATGATGGACTTTTGATGGGTTGACTTTTGGATTATTGTGAAGAATACTGCTATGATATAGGACTGCAAAGATCTTTTGAATTAGTGTTTTTATGGCTTTGGATAAATGCCATCACAGAATATATATCATTTGTATTTTGGGGAGGAGAGTGCTGGTTTGAGGCCATACCAGGCAGTATCAGAGATTGAACAGGACTTCCAAAGGGTCAGCCACAATGAAGGCAAGCACCTATACATTGTACTAATTCTTGGTTTTGGCATATGGCCTATCTATTTAATATTTTAAGTGAACACAACATAGCAAGGCTTCTCTGATTTATATTTCCACCAAAAATATGGCATTTTTGTTTCTTTTTTGTACACATTCTTTCCAATGTTTATTTTTAAAATATTTTTCTATAGACTATTTACATTTTTGCCAAGATGATATTTTATTCAGAATTTGTTTGCATGTCTCCAATAATAATGATAATGAACATTTCTTCCCTTTGTGAAACCTATTTGTGTATCTTTGTAGAAGAGTCTACTAAGATATGCCTAATTTTAAAACTGGGCTCATTTCCTTTGTTATTAAGTTGTGTGATTATATATATATATATATGAACACACTTATATGTATATAATATGTATCTCTATTTCAATACCTTATTAAATATATGATGCTAAAATATCTTCAACCAATTGGTAGGTTAATTTTATGTTTCAGTAAAATTTTCATCATTTAGACATTTTCCCTTATTTTTTTATAGTCTTGAAAATAAGCCAAAAATTATTTTCTCTGACTCCTCTGGAGTACCATTATGATTGAATATCATTTGAAATGAAAGCACCTAATTAGTTAATCAATTCAATATAATTGTGAATTTCACTCACCTAAGTAGTTTTAGAATGTCCTGGTTCCCAGGGAAATGAAATCAATTAGAAAATGCCAAAGTTCTTTACAGTACTTTCGTTCCAGGTAGCCAATTATCTCTCTGTCTTCCCAACATATATACATATTCTTCACTGTTTTCAATTTCATTATCTCTACTGACCTCTGATAGTCCAAATATATGCAAGCATTACTTATACATTCTTCAATGTAAATTTTTTTACTTTTTTTTTCAAAATAAAAACAATTTTTAAAATAAGATTCTTGTTTTCAAGGAAGGGTACACTGATTAGTGAACTTTTAAAATATTTGCTTTTCTAAAAGAGCAAGAGTATTTTACATTCATGCAATTTCCAGTTCGACTGTGCTCAGTTCTGGTATGTTCTATACATGGCCACTTTTGTTTGTTCAAGAAGTAATTGAAACCTCAACTTTTATATTTTTATATTCATCTATGTGTGTCCCCATTTGCTTTATGATATTCTCTGGAAGAATTCCATAGTCCTTACACCCCAGAAGTTCATTGCTGCAGGGCTTTTCATTCACTCTTCATCCATGAACTGAGCAATAGACTATTTTTATCATCATAATCAGTCTCTGAATGATAAAAATTGAAATGTTTGGTCTTAAGCCCTTGTGTATGGCACAGAGCTCCTATAGCCCTTTGACTAACCTTAGAGATAAGTATTTTAGATGTTAATAACATTATTCATGATGGGAGGTGAAGGAAATTGAGAAGTTAGGAGTCGGAGAGAGATTGGGTCGTTTTAGAATGAAAGCTGGTCATCAGAAAATGCCAAGTAGCTTATGCAATATATACATATATATACATATATATAGCACAAATTAAATTTTTTCTTTCTTTTTTATGTTTTTTTGTAAATGTTGTTGCTTGTGTTTTGAGGTGGGTTTTTTTTTTGCACTCTCTTTTTTTCTTTGTTTGTCTGTTTTTTGCCCTTTTTTCCTTTTTTAACCTGTGCTTGGATTCATCTTTATTTCATGACTGTGGTTAGTGTTCAGTTGTTGTCATTATTGCTGTGGTGCTTTTCAAGTTTTTACTTTGTTTGTTTGGTTGGTTTGGTTTTATTTTGGGTTTGATTTTTCTTGTATTATTTTTATGTTTTCCTTCCTTTTTCCCTTTCTTTTTCTAAACTGAGATTTATAGTCTCTAGAAGGACCCCTCTCTTTTTTTGCTTGTTTGAATTTTTGCCCCCCCCTTTCTTTTCTTTTTTCTTTTCTTTTCTTTTCTTTTCTTTTCTTTTCTTTTCTTTTCTTTTCTTTTCTTTTCTTTTCTTTTCTTCTCTTTCCTTTTCTTTACTTTCCTTTTCTTTTCTTTTCTTTTTTCTTTTTTTTTCTCTTACTTTCAAACAGAAACACATAACTTGAACCATCTTGTTCTGCCTGACAAATTGAGGGGGAAATAATGGAGGGCACCAACACCAAACAGTCATATGCACATTGAGTAGAAAATAAATGATCAGACTTGAACACCAATTCCAAAGCCAACTAAAACAGAAATGATACCCAATGTAAAACAGGCTAAACACAGAAGGGACCACTTATACTAGCAGCTCGGGAGAGCAAAGGAGGGGTGATATGGGATGCATTCTAGGAAAAGGGGTGGAGGGAGGACAACATCAGGGGTGGGAATGTCCCTGATTCAATGTCACTATGTACCTGAAATACTACTGTGAATGATTTGTAATCCACTTTGGTCAAAATAAAAAATATTAATATAAAAAATAAATAAAAGAAGTTTGCTCTCACTTATCTGGAAAAAATAAAACTTAACTATGAATAATTTTGTAAATCACAATGCTTTAAATAAAATATAATTTTAAAAGAAATAAAAAGAAAATGACAAGTAATGATTTGAAGACTAGAAATTCCAGTCTAACACCTGGACTTTCAGAGATGAAAGAGAGGTTAGAAATTTAATCAGCAATGGCCAATGATTTAATCAACCATATCCATGTTCACAAAGCATTTAGACAATGGCTTTCTATACACCAATAGTAATAAGGAAGAAATGGACAGTAAGAAAACAGCCCCATTCACAATAGTGCCACAAAAACTCAAAGATCTTGGAATCAACTTGACTAAAAATGTGAAGGACCTTTACAAAGAAAACTATAAAACTCTGCTCCAAGAAATAAGAGAGGACACGCTGAAATGGAAATGCATACCCTGCTCATGGATTGGCAGGATTAACATCATTAAAATGGCAATACTCCCCAAAGCATTGTACAGATTTAATGCAATCCCTCTAAAGATACCCATGACATTCTTCAAAGAAGTGGATCAGGCACTTTTGAAATTCATTTGGAACAATAAACACACTAGAATAGCTAAAGCAATCATTGGGAAAAAGAATATGGGAGAAATTACTTTCCCCAACTTTAAACTGTACTACAAAGCAATAGTTATCAAAACACATGGTATTGGAATAAAGACAGGTCCTCAGATCAATGGAATAGGCTTGACTACTCAGAGAATGTTCCCCAGACATACAATCACCTAATGTTTGATAAAGGATCAAGAAATCCTAAATGGAGCAAAGAAAGCCTCTTCAACAAGTGGTGATGGCACAACTGACTAGCCACTTGCAAAAAATTGAACTTAGACCCCCAGCTAACATCATATATGAAGGTTAAATCCAAATGGATGAAAGACCTTGATATTAGACCCAAAACCATAGATATATAGAAGAACACGTAGGTAAAACACTCCAGGACATTGAGACTAAAGGCATCTTCAAAGAGGAAACTGTACTCTCCAAGCCAGTGAAAGCAGAGATTAACAGATGGGAATATATTAAACTGAGAAGCTTCTGCACCTCAAAAGAAATAGCACCCAGGATACAAGAGCCCCCCACTGAGTGGGAGAAACTATTCACCCAATACCCATCAGACAAGGGGCTAATCTCCAAAATATACAAGGCACTGACAGAACTTTAGAAGAAAAAAACATCTAATCCCATCAAAAAATGGGGAGAAGAAATGGACAGACACTTTGACAAAAAAGAAATACATAGGAATATACCCTAGGAACACAAAAATACAATACAAAAACCCCTTCCTTACACCTATATTCATTGCAGCACTGTTTACCAAAGAAGACTCTGGAAACAACCAAGATGCCCTTCAACAGACGAATGGCTAAAGAAACTGTGGTACATATACACAATGGAATATTATGCAGCTGTCAGAAGAGATGAAGTCATGAAATTTTCCTATACATGGATGTACACAGAATCTATTATGCTGAGTGAAATAAGTCAGAGAGAGAGAGAGAGAAAAACGCAGAATTGTCCCACTCATCTATGGGTTTTAAGAAAAATGAAAGACATTCTTGCAATAATAATTTTCAGACACAAAAGAGAAAAGAGCTGGAAGTTCCAGCTCACCTCATGAAGCTCACCACAAAGAGTGATGAGTTTAGTAAGAGAAATGACTACATTTTGAACTGTCCTAAAAATGAGAATGTATGAGGGAAATGGAGAGCCTGTTTAGAGTAGAGGCGGGGGTCAGGTGGGGAGGAGGGAGACCTGGGACATTGGGTGATGGGTGGTGTTCTTTACATGACTGAAACCCATACACAATCATGTATGTAATAAAGGTGTTTAAATAAAAAAAAAGAGAGAAATACAAATGGTCAAAAGACACATGAAAAAATGCTCCACATCACTAATCAGCAGGGAGATGCAAATCAAAACAACTATGAGGTACCACCTCACACCCCAGAGATTGGCACACATCCCAGAGAATGAGAACAAGCAGTGTTGGCGGGGATGTGGAGAGAAAGAAAATCTTATCCACTGCTGGTGGGAATGCCATCTAGTTCAACCTTTATGGAAAGCAATATGGAGATTCCTCCGAAAACTGGAAATCGAGCTCCCATATGACCCAGCTATACCACTCCTAGGAATATACCCTAAGAACACAAAAATACAATACAAAACTCCCTTCCTTACACCTATATTCATTGCAGCACTATTTACCATAGCAAGACTCTGGAAACAGCCAAGATACCCTTCAACAGATGAATGGCTAATGAAACTGTGGTACATATACACAATGGATATTATGCAGCTGTCAGGAGAGATGAAGTCATGAAATTTTCAACCCTGATCTTAATCTTCCTTCTTTGACCCTTTTCACCCTCAGTTCTTAACTCCTCAAGGATCAAAAACTTCACTCTACCCACAAGAAGCTGCCAGCTAACTCCCAAAGTAAAAGGACACCATTTGGGATGGAATGTCTCATCCCAGGAAGAAGCTGCAGACACCACCTCTGCAGACCCACTCCTTATGGCCCTTTTTCTCCCACCTTCCCCACCACTGTAGACTGTTGTTTACTATGGGATCCAGCTCCTGAGAGACGCTCATCTCAAGAACACTACCTGATACCCAACATCTGTGAACCATTTCTCAGACTTCACAAGACAATGAGATGGAATGAAACTGTGTTCTGGTTTTAACAACCCCCAACTATCTCAAAAGACTTAAAGGGTATTTCTATATTCTTTGTATGTTTCTGTAGATGCATTTACTTAATAATTATAATTCTTAGTGTTTATTTCCATATGTAGAGGTAGCTTTCCCACCCCTGCTTTTGATTTGCTTTGTAGAAAATTCTTGTAGAAAAGTCTTGGTTGAGTTATGAGCTCAGATTACAATCAGGTTATAGAGATTGTTTAGCTTATTATTTTTACACCCATATGCACCAGTACTAATATGTGGCATTGTTTCTTTGAGCAAAGGCCCACTAAAATGGGGAAATCTTATATAGAAAGAAGTTCTTATTTAATAGGGATAGAAATTTATAAATTTTATAGTACAGGGCTGTCTTTCACCCTGAGCATTTGTCATGGAGACTTGACTTAGGCCTCAGTGGACCAGACATCGACCGTCCAACCCCAAACCTCAGATCCCAATATTGATACAGCAACAGATTATGGCACTAGCACCAAGATTTAAAGTGCCCCTGCAGAAGGACTAAATGCTGCCCTGGCACCAACCTGCTCCAGAGTAGGCCCATAAGACACTTTGATGAGTAGGAAATAGCAACAACTTGATCTGAGGGCATTTTGCTCTACCTCACCAAACAACAGTGAGATGAAATCAGAAGATGCACTGTCCTAGGATCCAATACTCTAGTTATAAAAGAACCAATATCTCTAGTTATAAGACTGTCTACAACAACCGCAACTAAGCAGAACTTTTCTGGGGCCACAAAGGAAGACTTTATCCTAGGTTTCATCCTAAGACCTGTACCAAAACCGAAATCTTTAACTACAGAAGACTAACTTTGTCAACCACAACTGAGCACTGAGAACTTTTTCTGGGACCATAAAGAGAGACATTGAGTTTGGACAATCAACATGCCTGGAGCCTGTAGTTGGTCTTCTGACAGTATGTTTCATGAGTGGAGACACCTTGTATCTATTAGGCCAGTGGAGTTTTCTTTCTAAATGACCCAATGTCTGATAAGCCTATAAAAAAAAAAAAAAAAAAAAAAAAAAAAAGCCACAGCTTCTTTTTTTTCTTATTTTAATTTTACTTATATTCTAGATAGGGGTTCCAACTTTTCCACAGAACCATAGAACTTGAATCACTTTGTTCTGTCTTGTAATTCTATGTCTTCCTACAAATTGAGAAAAGAAACAAAAAAATGTGAATGGAGTCCAGGGGCCAAGTGGTCTCAGGAACATTGAGTAGAGAAAAAGGGGAATAAAAGGTGATCTAAATACCCAAGCCAAAGTCAATGAGAATAGAATCAAAAGACCCAACTATAACAAGCTAAACACAAAATGGACCTGTTATGCTAATAGTTCAGGGGGCTAGGGGTGAAGTTATAGGATGCATGTGGGGAACTATGGTGGAGGGAGGTCAACACTGGTGGTGGTAATGGCCCTAAGTCCCTGTCACTAAACACCTGAAATACAACTGTGAAAGACTTAGAATTCAGATAGCATGGAGGTAAGGCATTTGCCTTTCATGCAGAAGAATGGTGGTTCCAATCCTGGCATCCCATATGGTCCCCTGTGCCTGCCAGGACCGAGTTTTGAACATAGATCCAGGAGTAACCCCTGAGCGCTGCCGGGTGTGACCCAAAAACCAAAAAAGAGGTTTTTTTGTTTGTTTGTTTGTTTTGTTTTTTTAATAAAGTATATCCTTGGGGTCAGAGTAGTGGCGCTAAGTGGTAGGGTGTTTGCCTTGCATGTGCTAACCTAGAACGGACAGCAGTTTGACCCCCGGTACCCATATGATCCCCCAAGCCAGGAGCGATTTCTGAGCGCATAGCCAGGAGTAACCCCTGAGCGTCACCGGGTGTGACCTAAAAACAAACAAACAAACAAAAAGTATATCCAGCAATATTGTACAGGGCATAGGGCAATTCCCTTGGGCTCCATTCCAGGTATCCCATAAAGTCCCATAAGCACCACCAAGATTATTTCTTGAGTAGTGATTTTCATAAACCAAACTGTTGGCAAAAACAAAACAAAACAAAACAAAAAAACAAACAAACAAAAAAAAACAAGCCAACCTCCATTTATGATGTTAGATAGTTCAGAGGTTAAAGCACTTGCTTTACACATGGCCTACTCTTTTTAATCCAACACTGTATATGTTTCCCTGAGTGATTCTTGAACACAAAGCCAGGAATAAGCTCTAAGTATCCTGGTCGTGGCCAAACATCTCTTCTCCCTCCCCACCCTACCCCCAAGAATCAAGTTACAAAGTATTTAACATTTCTGACCAAGGTGAAACCTTTTGTTTCTTTGGGAGGGGTGGGGTTAGACAACTTAGTATGCCTGGAGCCTGTAGTTGGTCTTATGCCAGGATACTTCATGGGTAAAGGCTCTCTGTTTTTAGGCCAAAGGTTTTTCCTTTCTTTTTTCTCCATATTTTGCTGTGCCCATGCAAACAACAACAACAACACACACGCACACATACACCTTTTTATTCTATTTTTTTTATCTCTTATCTTTTAAAAAAGGAGAGAGTTTAATGGATCTTCTGCTATTGTATTAATGATTTTATTGGAGATACAAAAATTTTCAGAAGTATACTTGCTATTGAATTTGTCTTCTTTCTTTTTCTTCCCTTTGATTTTATTTTTTAGTTTCTTTCTATTTTCTTTCTGTTTTTCCCAATAACTTTACTTTCCCTTATGTTGAAACAAATGTATGATCGATTATATCAATTATCTTACACATTTTATTCATTTTTTTCTTAACTAATATCTTGATTTAAGCACCATGATTACAAACATGCTTGTAGTTGGGTTTAAGTCATAAAAAGAACACACCCCTTCACTGGTGCAACATTCCCATCACCAATGCCCCCCATCTCCTGTCTGTATTTGAGACAGGCATTCTACTTCTCTCACTCATTGACATTGTCATGATAGTTGTTGGTGTAGTTATTTCTCTAACTTTTATCTCTGCTCCATCAGTCAGGGTATCCAGTTTAATTTAGTCCAGAAAACATTTCTGATAACATAATAGTCATTTTCATAGTGAGGGTGTTACAGAACTACTTTAGTTCCTTATGAACAAGTAATATTGTGCCAACCACCAGATGTCTTCTAAGGTTCTTTACTTACTATCCACATAGGATATTGGTTGACTCTAAATCAGGGGTCTCAAACTCAATTTACCTGGGGCCACAGAAGGCAAAGTCGGGGTGAGGCAGGGCCGCATAAGGAATTTCGCTTACTGAATATTCGCAATAAAAAATCGCATTAGTAAGAAAAAAAATCGGAAAAAAATAGCATTAAACATTTGCATACCCCGAACGGAGCTGCTCGGGGTATGCAAATATTTAATATGATTTTTTTCTTACTAATGCGATTTTTATTGCGATTATTTGGTAAGCAAATAATCGCGAATACTGAGATAATTGAAGGCCAGCTGCGGGCCACAAAATGTTGTATGGAGGGCCGCAAACAGCCCGCGGGCAGCGAATTTGAGACCCCTGCAAATGAATCAGCAGCAGTTGCAGTCCAACAACACCAGTCACTGAATTGTAATAGCTACTCTACAATAATAATAAACGCCATACATAGTATTGAGCTCGAAATACAGTGTCTTAAAGAAGGAGGAGGAGGAAGAGACAAGTAAGAAAGTGAAAGAGAAAGAGAGAGAGAGAGAGAGAGAGAGAGAGAGAGAGAGAGAGAGAGAGAGAGAGAGAGAGAGAGAGAGAGAGAGAGAGAGAGAGAGAGAGAGACTGCCACATAGGCAGGCAGTGAAGAGGGATATTGGTGGTGGGAACAAAGCGCTGGTGAAAGGTTTCGGACATTGTATGGCTGAAACTCAATCATGAGCATCTTTGTAAGCGTGAAAAACTAAAACAGCTATATTATGAACAACCTTGTAACCATGGCATTTAAATAAAGTAATTTTAAAAAGAGCGTACTAAAAAGAATTGTAAAGAAATCACATTATATAAAGCAATACAATTATATTAAAATAAATATATGATTACCAGAGAAATAATATAACAGTTACAATCTTGACCTTGCATGCAGGAGACCTGGATTTGGTCCCTTGCATCACACATGGTCCCCAGTCCATCAGGTTTGATCTATGAGTATAGGGCCAGTAATAAGTCTTGAGCACTGTTATGTGTGGCTGAGTATTTTATGCCCACATATATAAGCAAAAATATGTCTTTTTATTATGTTAATACTATGTATTTTAACATTTAACAAAAAAATCAATGAGTTTCTATATATCAAATGAATCGAGAGAAGAGCATGATCTACCCAATGGATACAGAATGGAATATCATAATTGTAGCCTGTTTATAATCACACTATCTACAATCTAAAAATAGTGGGTGATTAAGTGACCTAATAAGTAGGGCACTACTTATTAATTTAACAGCAAAATATTATTCTTAATACTAAAATATTAAGGAATTCATATTTGCCTTCAGCTTTAAAGAGGTTAGCCATTGTTTTAAAACTTACTCAAGACTATGGCAATTCCAATAAATATAGAAAAATAAATCAATAACATGATGATTTGCAATTGAAATATAACTATTTATAAATAATTTGTATTATACTAATAAAAACAAGATATTCAGTAGAATCTTTAGATCACCAAATTTGTAAAGGTCAATTATATTCTTATTAGTAATAAACAATAGTATTAAAATTAGAATTTTCAAATAATCTGGGCCAGAGAGATAGCATCGAGGTAAGGCATTTGCCTTGCATGCAGAAGGACAATGGTTCAAATCACGGCATCCCATATGGTCCCCCTAGCCTGCCAGGAGCGATTTCTGAGAGTAGAGCCTGGAGTAACCTCTGAACTCTGCCAGGTGTGACCCCCCCAAAAAACAAAAACAAACAAAACCAAAAACAACAGAATTTTCAAATAATCTCAATTAAAAATAACCTTAAAATGACAAATACAGTGACTGGAGTGCTAGCACAGAAGTAGGACATTTACCTTGCATGCAGTTGACCCAGGATGAATGCAGGTTCAATTCCTAGCATCCCATATGGTCTCCCAAGCCAGGAGTGATTTCTGAGTGCAGAGCTAGGGAGTAACCCCTGTGTACCATCAGGTGTGGTCCAAAAATCCAAAGTAAAAAAAAAAAAAGACAAATATCTAAAATAATTATAAAATATATAATATCCCTATTAGAAAGCCATCAAATAATTATTAGTAAGAAATAGTACGATTGGGGCCGGGTAGGTGGCGCTGGAGGTAAGGTGTCTGCCTTGCAAGCGCTAGCCAAGGAAGGACCTCGGTTCGATCCCCCGGTGTCCCATATGGTCCCCCCAAGCCAGGGGCGATTTCTGAGCGCATAGCCAGGAGTAACCCCTGAGCGTCAAACGGGTGTGGCCCAAAAAAAAAGAAATAGTACGATTTAGAAAAATGTTGAAATTTGTAATGATGTAATTTTGCTTCAAATTGAGAATATAGCTTTTTATTATTTTATATTTTTTGAAACCCTGTTTTTCAATACTATTAATGGTTGAGTTCCAAATATACAATGTTTAAATAGAATATCCTCTACAAAAGTGTCCATTTCCCTTCATCTGTGTGTCAAAAATGCATTATATATTTAAGTAAAATCCTTGCAGTGATTTTATAATTGATATTAAAAAGTTTAAATTCTATACATATTTATCTTGAAGAAAATTAGTACAGTTGGTAGATTTTACTATCAGCTATTAATACTAATGGATAATAAACAATCAGAACTATGGAATAAAAATTAGAAAGTACAACCATTTTTATATGATCAATTGACATATAATACAGTACTATCTGAACATAGTGAGTGAAATACAGCTCTTTCAATAAATGGTACTTCACAAATATTATATCCCTATCGATTGGAAATGAACTTTTTAAAAATATAATTTAAATTAAATCACCGTGAGGTACAGTACAAAGTTGTCTTCGATTGAGTTTCAGTCATACTGTACTCATTACTCATTCCTTCAACATTATGTGTACATATCACATCACCAATGTTCTCAGTTTGTTTCCCACCCTCCCTCTTGCCTACCTCTCTGACAGACGACAATCTCTTCTTTGTCTGTCTCTCTCTGTGTCTGTCTCTGTCTCTGTCTCTGTCTCTCTCTCTCTCTTTCTCTCTCACTTGTCTACTCATATTTTTACCCTTCTACACTATGGTTTGCAGTATATTTCATGAAGGGATATCACACATAGTACTTTACATTCTTTAGGCATGCAGTTCTAGTCCAAAGTGATAATCTCCAGCTTATCATTGCCATAGTGGTCCCTTTTCTGTCCTAACTGAACTCTCCGGCTCTTTGTGGCAAATTTCCTATAATATACTAGCCCTCCTGGCCCTCATCTCTACTATTACTATGCTTCTTTTTATGTATATTACAAATGAGTGTGATTATGTCTATCCTTATCCCTCTGACTCATTTTACTCAATATAATACTCTTCAAATCCATTCGTGTATAAGCAAATTCCATGTTTTAATTTTAATTTATTTTATTTTTAACTTTTTAATTTTTTTAATTTTAATTTTAACAAGTGTGTAGTATTCCACTGTGTCAAGTACTAAAGATTCTTTCTCCACTCATCTGTCCTTGGACACTTGGGTTATTTCAAGATTCTGTCTATTGTTCATAGTGTGCCAATGAATGTAGGTGTGAAAATGTCTTTTCTGTATTGTATTTGGGTTTCTCTAGGATATATTTCCAAATGCAGTATTAGTGAATCATATAATAACTCAATTACTAGATTTTTGTGAAATGTCTATATTGTTTTCCAAAAAGGCTGGACCTGCTGACATTTCCACCAGCAGTGAATGAGTCTTTTTCTAGTTGCATCCTTGTGAAAACTGGTTGTTCTTTTTCTTCTTAATGTGTTCCAGTCCTTGTGGTGTAAGTTGATATCACATTGTAGTTTTGGTTTGATTTGCAACTCCCTGATAAATGCATAACTTTGTTTCATGTGCCTTTTGGCCATCTGTATTTCTTCCTTGAGGAAATGCTTGTTCAATCTCCTCTCCCCATTTTTTGGATAGGATTATATGGGGTTATTTTTGTTAAGATCTATAAATGCCTTATAGGTCTTAGATATTCACCCCTTGCCAGATGGGTATTGGGTAAATAGTTTCTTCCATTCCATGGGTGATCTCTATATCTTGGTCCTCATTTCCTTTGAGGTACAGAAGCTTCTTAGTTTAGTGTAGCCCCATTTGTTTATCTTGCTTCCACTTGTTTGGTTGATGGCGAGAAAATAGATTATTGAGTTCAGTTATCATCTCTATCAAAAAACATTTACAAACATTATAAAAAAACAAAAAGATAAACATGAAAGCCAAGAAAATATACAAGAGACTTTTTTTTAAGATTTGCATATGGGTAGAACTTTCTTAACTATGACCTACAAAAACACTCATAACAAAAGATCAAAAAATAAGACTTCATTAAAATTAAACCATTCATCAAAATGTACCATTAAGAAAAGTAACATTTCAGATAGCAATAAGGTATCAATAATATATATGTCTATTAAGAACAATTTTTAGAACATATTTTAAATTTCCATAAACCAGCAAGTAAAAGGAAAATATCAATGGCAATATTAAAATGAAAAGGCTATTTCTCAGAAATGATGGTAATTTTAAAATATTTTATTTAATTGTTCAATTTTAAATAATAAACAAGAAACTGTTTTTGCTTTAGTACCTTCATTCTGTTTTTCTCAAGAAATTAAGTATTCATTTCATTGAAGACCTGGGAAATGAGCCATTATCTGTTTGTCTTTGGTTTTCTTTGGCTCTTTCTTTTGAAAGCTGTGAGCCCAAACATCAGTTTCATTCCTCATTGTGATCTTTACTCATCCAATTAGCAATCTTATCCACAGGAGAGAAGCCAGTGTTTCTGCTTTATCAGATAGTTTAGCTTTCTAGCAGCCTAACTGTTGCCTCCCCTCCCCTTTCCATTTAGTTCACAATAATTACTGCTAAAAACTCTACAATTAATCTGGTGAAAAAAAGTTGACAAAATGAGGTTAAATAAACTAAGTTGTAGAAATATGTAGAGGAATATTTGGAAGAAAAGAGAATAAAATACTAAAAGCAAAGGGGAGAGCGACTATCACTGCCCCTAAGAAGTGAGCAAAGTGTATACCAGCAAGTGTTAGTACAGGAGAAAATTATGTCCCACTGTGTCTGCTCCCTGGTAGACAAAATGTATCTTTGCTCTGGGCAGAAACTAATGGTGGCATCTGCGGAAGCAGGAATCAAGGGAGTTGGCTATACTGATATAATTGATATATATGAAGCACAGACTAAAAAAACGAGATTCTATTTACAACCACCAAATTTTAAAGTTTGCCTTTAATAGTAGCAGGCTGGTGGGAATTTGAGAACATGGATGGAGGGAAGTTTACACTGTTAGTTAGATTGTCGCTATAATACTACATGTCTAAAATTCAACTATCAATAACTCTGTAAAATCATGGGTTCTTTAATAAAATTTAAAATATCTCAATTTCAGAAGAAAATTTTCCAACCATATTCCTATTTTTCCAGGAGTTTGGGCAGCAAAAATCTAAGAACTTACTGAACTTATTTTGTTTTTATAGTCTCTCATTCCTTTTGAAAGTTTCTCTCTAATGGAAAATTTTGTGTGCAAGTCAACTGTGAAAAAAAATAAAGTATTTAGTATTTTCATGGCCAGGGAGATAGTACACATACCTTGCAAGCAGTTTATCTCTGTTCAAATCCATTACAGTACATATGATTGGTTTCCTGAGCACTACTAGGAGTGATCCCTTAGCACACAGGCAGGAGAAAGTCCTTAGTACTGTGGTTCCAAACAAACAAACAAAAAAAGTCCTCCTAATTGAATTCTATTTATCAGAATCATACTTTCATGATAAAGAACTTATATACTGTATATATCTGCAAGTTTTTCTAAAATAAATCAGCCAAGAAGACTGGCCTTATTGAAAATGTCAAGGAAGCTATCAAAACAAACCAGTATCTCTCATTGACATTCAAGTCAGAAATGGTAAAGTTATCCAAGAGATATATCTACATTTTCTCTGACCAGAGATTTAGCAAGGTATTCATATTTAGTCTGCAATGCCAGCAGGTATATTTTTATTTATCAGGAATATATCATCAAGCTCAGAGACAAGCTTATATTGAACCATAATAATGTATAATATTTACCTTTGTAATGTAGGTATTATGTCAGATAAAATGAATGTTGTTTTATCTTTACATTGCAAGTAACGTTCAGTTATGACATGTCAGCTCAAAGCAATATTGGACGGTAGACACTATGATGTTAAGAATTTAGTCAAATATGTAATACAACAATTTGTAATAAATAATATGAATAGTTTAGAGAGGATGAAAATCAAAATATTCTTTATCATTTTCTTGAATCTTTTCCCCAAGTCTGTGTCCCAATTTGAAACTAACAACAATACAAAGTTTGATATTTATGAAGCTCCTTTATTAAATCACATCCCTGTCAGCATAGATTGTTCCTATTATTTTTATGAGCCATTCTTATTGGTATGAGAAGATATTTAATTATCTTGGTTTGGATTTCCCTAAAAAAGAGTGATGCTGAGCATTTTTTATGTGCCTATTGACTATGTTTGCCCTCCTGAGAGAAGTGTTTGTTCATATCCTATCCCCATTTTTTGATAGGAT
This sequence comes from Suncus etruscus, assembly GCF_024139225.1. Taxonomy (NCBI): domain Eukaryota; kingdom Metazoa; phylum Chordata; class Mammalia; order Eulipotyphla; family Soricidae; genus Suncus; species Suncus etruscus. The sequence continues at coordinate 56,105,292 of NC_064852.1, forward strand.
TTTGAATTTGTTTTTGTTGACCTTGGTAAATATTTTATAAATTCTGGATAGTAAGCTCTCATCTGAAGTGTTGAATGTAAATAATTTTCTCATTCAGTTAGTTGTCCTTTAGTTTTTAGTCTGCCTTTCTTTTGCCATGCAGAAACACTTTAATTTGATGTAGTTTCATTTATTTGTTTTTTATTTTGTTGCCTTTGCCATTGGTATCAGCTCACTGAAGATAACTTTGAGGTGCAAATCTTGAAGAGTTTAAACTATATTTTCCTTCATGTATTGTATAGTTTCTGATCAGATCTCTAGGTCTTTTGTCCACTTTAAATTGGCTTTTGTGTAAGGTACAATATATAGATCAAGTTCAATTTTTTACATGTAGTTATCCATTTTTCTTCAGCACCATTTGTTGGAGAGGCTATCTTTATTATGTGTCATATTCTCATATCCTTTATCAAAAAATGTGTTTTTGTCATTGAGTAATCGATTCTGACCCATTGGTCAGAGACCCTATATTTAGTCCAATACCAAAAGGTTTTAATTATGTAGCTTTATAATACAGTTCATATTAGTAATTAGATACCTCCAGATTCTTTTATGTTTCAATATGGGTTAGGCTATTTGTGTTCTTTTCTGATTGGATATAAACTTTACTATTAATTTTTCTAGGTCCTTGAAGAATGCCATCTGAAATTAGATGAAGTTTCATTGAATCTATAAATAACTTAGGTAAGATAGTCATTTGAACAATATTAATTCTCATAATCCTTGAGAATGGAATAATTTTTATTTTCTAAGGTCTTTTATCTATTTCTTAAGTGATTTAATGTTATCTCCCAAACTTGTGCTAAATTGCTTTTTAGATACTTTATATTTTTTGAATACTGTTTTCTTTTTTTTAAATAACATTTTATTTAAACACCTTGGTTACAAAAATGATAGTGGTTGGGTTTCAGTCATATAAGAGGACACCCCCCATCACCAGTGCAACATTCCCACCATCAATGTCCCTCCTCCCCACCCCACCTCCACCTGTACTCTAGACAGGCTTTTTATTTCCCTCATACATGTATTCTCATTGTTAGGATACTGTTTTCAATGGAATAAACTCCATGATTTTTCTCTCCTGCTTTTTTGATTTTTATTTTTTTCTGGTTTTTGGTTTTTGGGTCATACCCGGTGAGGTTCAGGTCCTTTATTTAATACAGGGAAAAAAAGTTTTAGCTAAGTGTTACCAAAAAATATTTTATTTATTTATTTATTGGTTTTGGGGTCACACATGGCAACTCCTGTCTCTGTGCTCAGAAATCATTCCTGGCTGACTCAGGGGACCATATGGTATGCAGGGATTTGAACCTCTGTCCTGGGTCGGCTGCATGCAAGGCAAATGCCCTACCACTGTGCTATCTTTCTGGCTCCAAGAAAATATTCTTTTTGTTTTGAAGGCCACACCTAACAATGTTCAGAAGTAATTCCTGACTCTGCACTCAGTAATTACTCCTGGTAGAGTTCACCAGACCGTATAGGATGCCAGAGATTAAATCATGGTAAGGCACATGCAAGGCAAATGGCCTACCTGCTGTACAAGCACTTCAGCTTCACTTAAGGAAAATTCTTAATGGGAATATAACTAGGCAGAAAACTACTTGTTTTCTTGGTATTGAAAAACAATTCATTTTATTGCTCACACAAAGTCCATTAATGACCTCAGAAATTTTTCAACGCAGAGTATTGAATGAAATCCTTTTTCTTCTGGAGTCATCATCTTGATACACAGCCTGATCAATGAAGTAGGGAAAAATAAGACATCTTTTAACTAAAGAATTAAGTACACTCTGATCAGATTTGGTATCTTAAAATAAGCTCATAAATCAATCATTAAATATTTGAGTTTTATAACATCATCGCCATTATCTTGTGACATGTAATAATACAGACATCCTTTCCTATATATTCCCTATAAGATGATTAAAAATATGTTATCATATTTGGGGCCGGCGAGGTGGCGCTAGAGGTAAGGTGTCTGCCTTGCAAGCGCTAGCCAAGGAAGGACCGGTTCAATTCCCCGGAGTCCCATATGGTTCCCCAAGCCAGGGGCAATTTCTGAGTGCTTAGCCAGGAGTAACCCCTGAGCATCAAATGGGTGTGGCCAAAAAAAAACAAAAAAAATATGTTATCATTAATATGTCCAATAAATTTATTACCAACGTGACATAATTTTTCATTGCTATACTTTTTGCCCAAAGAGATAATTTTTATTGTTCTGCTATATCAGTTATACCCTTTATTAGAAACGCCATTTGGGGAGGGAGATACCCTCACACAGTACTCAATAATTACTCCTGACCCTATGTTTAATGGGTGCTCTCAAGAGTATTCAATAAATCATGCAGATCCAGCATACAAAGCCTACATTTAGTCCATTGAGAAATCTCTCTGAACTCCTGGGAGGACTTTAAAATATGGTGATAAGGATACAAAATAAAATGCCATTTCTTAAATTTTTTTTTTTTTTTTGGTTTGGGGTCACACCTCAGGTACTCAGGGATTACTCTTTCTAGAGCTCCAGGGACCTTCTGTGGTACTGGAAGTCAAATTTGGGTCAGCTGCATGCAAGGGAAATGCCCAACCTGCTGTGCCAACTTTGTAATTCATGGTGATTTCATTTGAAAGTATCAAGATCTTACCTGGGGATAAGAAGTTTTATTGAGATTTTATTATCTTTGACACAAAATAAATTTGTTTTAACAAAGATGAAAAAGGTTTATGTGACCTACTACCACTCTAAGAACAAATATGTGTAGTTTTCCAGACATCTGATTCTCTATCACCAGTATTTTATCTAACAATGAAATGCAATGGAATGCAGAGTAACAAAATTCAATTTCAGCCAAAAATAGGAAATATTCTTAAAGGTGGAGGGAAAGTCCCTTTAGATTTTATCCAATTTATTGCCACAAATACTGTGTCAGTTACCCATACTTCTTAACCAAATAAAAGTATTTGAGATTTCCCATGACTTTTTTTTCTTTTCCATTACTTAGTAATTTACTAAGACAGCTGATATAACTCAATAAGGTGTTTTCATTATTATTATAGTTTATAATGAAAATACTAATGAGCACCAAAAATATATAGAAAGTGATTACATTTTCTTTCTTTTTTTTTTTGGTTTTTGGTTTTTGGGCCACACCCAGTGACGCTCAGGGGTTATTCCTGGCTATGCGCTCAGAAGTCGCTCCTGGCTTGGGGGACCATATGGCACGCCAGGGGATCGAACCGCGGTCCATCCGAGGCTAGCGCAGTCAAGGCAGGCACCTTACCTTTAGCGCCACCGCCCGGCCCCGTGATTACATTTTCTAAGTGTAAAAGTTTCTGTCTCTATATAGGTTTATGTCAACTCTTCCCTGGCATGTTCATGTGTTGAGATACTTGGAAACTTTGACTTATTTCACTCACCATAATAGATTCCATGTACATCCAAGTATAGAAAAATTTCATGACTTCATCTCTCCTGACAGCTGCATAATATTCCATTGTGTATGTACTATGTACCATAGTTTCTTTAGCCATTCATCTGTTGAAGGGTATCTTGGCTGTTTCCAGAGTCTTGCTATGGTAAATAGTGCTGCAATGAATATATGTGTAAGGAAGGGATTTTTGTATTGTATTTTTGTGTTCCTAGAGTATATTCCTAGGAGTGGTATAGCTGGGTCATATGGGAACTCGATTTCCAGTTTTCAGAGGAATCTCCATATTGCTTTCCATAAAGGTTGAACTAGACGGGATTCCCACCAGCAGTGGATAAGATTTTCTTTCTCTCTACATCCCCGCCAACACTGCTTGTTCTCATTTTTTGTGATGTGTGCCAATCTCTGGGATGTGAGGTGGTATCTCAGAGTTGTTTTGATTTACATCTCCCTGATGATTAGGGATGTGGAGAATTTTTTCATGTGTCTTTTGGCCATTTGTATTTCTTCTTTGTCAAAGTCTCTGTCCATTTTTTCTCCCCATTTTTTGATGGGATTAGATGTTTTTTTTTTCTTTTTTGGTTTTTGGGCCACACCCGGTGATGCTCAGGGGTTACTCCTGGCTATGCGCTCAGAAGTCACTCCTGGCTTGGGGGACCATATGGGATGCCGGGGGATTGAACCGCGGTCCACCCTAGGCTAGCATTGGCAAGGCAGACACCTTACCTCTAGCGCCACCACGCCAGCCCATAGAAGTTTTTTTCTTGTAAATTTCTGTCAGTGCCTTGTATATTTTGGAGATTAGCCCCTTGTCTGATGGGTATTGGGTGAATAGTTTCTCCCACTCAGTGGGGGTCCCTTGTATCCTGAGTGCTATTTCTTTTGAGGTACAGAAGCTTCTCAGTTTAATATATTCCCATCTGTTAATCTGTGCTTTCACTTGCTTGGAGAGTGAAGTTTACTCTTTGAAGAAGCCTTTAGTCTCAATGTCCTGGAGTGTTTTATCTACATGTTGTTCTATATATCTTTTTTTTTTTTTTTTTGCATTTTGATCATTCATTTTTTTCTTCTTTATTTGAACATCTTGATTACATAAATGATTGTGATTAGGTTTCAGTCATGTAAAGTGTTCTATATATCTTATGGTTTCAGGTTGATATAGAGGTCTTTAATCCATTTGGATTTTACCTTCGTACATGATGTTAGCTGGGGTTCTAAGTTCAATTTTTTGCAAGTGGCTATCCAATTGTGCCAACACCACTTGTTGAAGAGGATTTCTTTGCTCCATTTAGGATTTCTTGATCCTTTATCAAACATTAGGTGATTGTATATCTGGGGAACATTTTCTGAGTATTCAAGCCTATTCCACTGATCTGAGGGCCTGTCTTTATTCCAATACCATGCTGTTTTGATAACTATTGCTTTGTCGTACAGTTTAAAGTTGGGAAAAGTAATTCCTCCCATATTTCTTTTCCCAATGATTGCTTTAGCTATTCTAGGATGTTCATTGTTCTAAATGAATTTCAAAAGTGCCTGATCCACTTCTTTGAAGAATGTCATGGGTATCTTTAGAGGGATCACATTAAATCTGTATAATGCCTTGCAGAGTATTGCCATTTTGATGTTAATCCTGCCAATCCATGAGCAGGTTATATGTTTCCATTTCCGCGTGTCCTCTCTTATTTCTTGGAGCAGAGTTTTATAGTTTTCTTTGTATAGGTCCTTCACATTTTTAGTCAAATTGATTCCAAGATATTCGAGTTAGTGTGGCACTATTGAGAATGGGGTTGTTTTCTTTTTTTTTTAAATTTTTTTATTTTTAATTGTGAGAACAATGAGGAGAAGGTAAAGTTACAGTGGAAGGACAATCGCCCATAAACAGAGTTCTCAAAAGATATCCCCTTGCTGAAGCCTAAATATTGAACTTACAGTCAAAGAACATTAAGAAAAATAAGGCAGAACCCATGTACAATTAATTTGTCCACAAGTCCCCCAATTGTAGTATATTATAACATTTCTTAGCAGTACACAAAGCAATCTAAATCCATGAGATTTATGTGACTCCTTAAACATTGAAGGCATAATATATTTTTATATTTTCATGCACATGCATATTAGTTTAAGTTAACATCAAAAGTTTACTTTTTATGGGTTAAATTCAAAAGAACACAGTAAAAACGGTGTTAGAGTGGCAATATAGTTTCATAGACCCACCAAAATATGGGGGACGTGGAAAGAAAAAGTCTTGGTCTAAATACAAGAAGACCCTGCCCCTGAAGTTTCCTGGCATAAGACCAACTCTAGGCTCCAGGCAAACTAGTTAATTCAATCCAAGTCATTGCCTGTAGTGCCAATACAGTTTTATTTTTCACGCAATCTCTATTGTTGGCATCAGGTTTCTGTATTAAAGATCCTTGAATCTGCAAATCCTACATTGAAGTTAGGCTGGTGTAGAGTATCCTCTAGTTTCAACTCACAATTAAGGGGCAATACAGAAAGACCTATCCCATAAGCAGGTCATTGTTGTTGTTAAGTCTTCTCAGTGTTAAGGGAAGTCTCTTTTGAGTAGGTCAATGTCAGAGCAGCGGTAGGGTCTTCCCTGTTAGAGGTTTGCCTCCAGGTGATGTTATAGACAACCTTGGATGTTTTGTAGATGTCTTCCCTAGATCAGGGTGGATGGAGAATGCACATTCTTCTGAGGCCTGTGCCAGGTCTTTATGTCAATGTTCAGGGTGCAAGGTTCCATCGCACTACAAGATTTGTGTGTTCCCATCTCTATTAGATAAGAACTTATTTGTATGTATAATATTTTCCCATTTTAATGTGCCTAAGCAAACAAGAAATAAAGCCACGTGGCATATCAGAGTATATGGGGGCATAAGAACACATCCAACAATACCCATGACTTGGTTCAAATTAAGCATTAAATTGAGGGACTCTTTCAAAAAATTCCCTATTGAACAGTTCACAAAGAGAAGAAAAGATAAAAAAAAAGGAGGGGTTTTCATCACTATATAAGAAAATATTCAGCAAGAGCTATAGCTGTCAAAGAAAACACACATACAATGCTGAAAAGAAATACATGTCCTTTTTATACCTTTTGGAATAGTTGGGGGGCGGTGTTAAATCCAGGGCACCACTTGGTCTGTAACTTAGAACTCTACAGTACTTAAGTTAAAAAGGGTAAATGTGGAGTAATGATGATAGGGGGTGAGAGAGTTAAAGAGAAAAATGATTTTTGTAGGTGTGTGTGAAACGGCAGAGTACAAAATGGACATTCTGCATACATAAAACATAATTCAATAATAGTGAGTACTTTTAATGGATCTTGAAAATATAGACTGGTAAGAGATTATCAGTGACTGCTTCAAGAACCTGAGAGGCCAGAAGTTCAGGGACCCCACTCAGACCCTCCCCAAGGAGCTGAGTGGGGAATGGGGGAAAGCCTAGGGTACCTTCAACCTCCGCCAAAGGACCCACCTCGCTGGCTTACCCAGGCATGTGGCCCAGGAAAGCCCTGGATATCTGGAGCAAGGCGGTAGAGGAGTGCTGGGGTCATCCAAGTTTTGCAGCCCCCCAGGCCTGGTTAAGAAGGCCTCTGGCATGGCGGAGGCCTGCTGAACCCCATACTGCTAGAGACTCCCAGCTCCCAGGAAGGAAAGAGATCCTTCAAGAAGCTGGGAGGCCGGAAGTTCAGGGCCCCCACCCAGCTCTTCCCTAAGGAGCCGAGTGGGGAATGGGGAAAAGCCTAGGGAACCTTAAAGCTCCTCCAAAGGACCCACCTCTCTGGCTTACCCAGGCATGTGGTCCGGGAAAGCCCTGGAGATCTGGAGCAAGGTGGTAGAGGAGTGCTGGGGTCATCCAAGTCCTGCACCCCACCCCCCCAGGCCTAGTTAGAAAGGCCTCTGGCATGGTGGAGGCCTGCTGAACCCCATGCTGCTAGAGACTCCCGGCTCCCAGGAAGGAAAGAGATCCTTCCTGGGGTTGTTTTCTTAATGTCCATTTCTTCCTTATTACTATTGGTGTATAGAAAGGCCATTGATTTTTGTGTGTTAATTTTGTAGCCTGCCACCTTGCAATATGAGTCTATTGTTTCTAGAAGCTTTTTCCTAGAGAGTTTAGGGTTTTCTAGGTAGAGTATCATGTCATCTGCAAACAGCGAGAACTTGACTTCTTCCTTTCCTATCTGGATTCCCTTGATATCTTTTTCTTGCCTAATTGCTATAGCCAAGTACTTCCAGTGCTATGTTGAACAGGAGTGGTGAGAGAGGACAGCCTTATCTTGTGCCAGAATTTAGAGGAAAGGCTTTTGTACATGGAATCTATTATGCTGAGTGAAATAAGTCAGAGAGAGAGAGAGAGAAAGACGCAGAATGGTCTCACTCATCTATGGGTTTTAAGAAAAATGAAAGACATTCTTGCAATAATAACTTTCAGACACAAAAGAGAAAAGAGCTGGAAGTTACAGCTCACCTCAGGAAGCTCACCATAAAGAGTGATGAGTTTAGTTAGAGAAATAACTACATTTTGAACTGTCCTAATAATGATAATGTATGAGGGAAATGGAAAACCTGTCTAGAGTACAGGAAGGGGTGGGGTGGGGAGGAGGGAGATTTGGGGCATTGGTGATGGGAATGTTGCACTGGTGATGGGTGGTGTTCTTTACATGACTGAAACCCAAACACAATCATGTATATAATATAGTTGTTTAAATAAAAAAATAAAAAAGAAAGATTAGGGTTGAGGGGGTGAGAGGATAGAAGAGGATTTGTAAGGTGGTAGACAGAAAGTTGGAAGGAGAAATATCACATAATAGGACTATATACAATATAGACAGGGATTATGTACAATAAAGATTAGACAAGCATAGAGGTATCCACCATGTACTCTCTCTCTCTCTCTCTCTCTCTCTCTCTCTCTCTCTCTCTCTCTCTCTCACACACACACACACACACACACACACACACACACACACACACAGTGGAGTTCTATTCATAGGTTACAGTTGAAGAACTGACTTAATGGAATGGGTCAGAACTCTTAAAAGAAAAACATGAGGCTGGCACATGGAGTGGGGATTTCTAGACATACTTTTTTTTTTTTTTTTTTTGGTTTTTGGGCCACACACGTTTGACGCTCAGGGGTTACTCCTGGCTATGCGCTCAGAAATTGCCCCTGGCTTGGGGGGACCATATGGGACACCGGGGGATCGAACCGCTGTCCTTCCTTGGCTAGCGCTTGCAAGGCAGACACCTTACCTCTAGCGCCACCTTCCCAGCCCCTAGACATACTTTTTAAAGAAAGTAATTTCATGAAGTTCTTGAATTATGTATTTGAATGTTAATCCTGTGGGCTTTTTTTTTTTCTTTCAGAAAACCTGGTATTGTAGAATCTAATAATTAAAACCTAATAATGAAGAGAATTTATTACAAATAAATTGGAAGCCCATTTTAAGAAATGAGTTCTTATATGTCACTTGACACTTGTTGCAGTTAGCAAATTTTGCCCAACATGCCACTGACTGGGAGCTGATTACATCTCTTAAACTGATGATTATCTGTTGAAAAATTTCATTTACACCTTTTATAATAATTACTTGGAATTCATATTATTATAATTTAGTAATTACAATATTACAAATTATTTCAATACATTGTAACTATTTGTCAGGCTATCATAATCATGTCTGTATGTATCAATAATAGCCCAACAAAGTGAAATTATTGATTGCAAGGAATTCAATTCTTAGTATCTAGCAGAGCCTGTGAACAGAAGCAAATACAAATTCCTTGTCATGCTCAATGTCTTGTTGTGCTCAAGCTTTAATAAGAGAAGCCTGTGTTATTTTAACCTCTTTCCCCTTTGCTTAGCCATGAAAAGTTCTTTCAAGCTGGTCTGTTCTGAACATCTTTTGTTCTTCTCTTGTGGGGTCACTTTCTCCTATAACCTCTGTTCTCTATTTCTTTTGGAGAGTGTTTCTATATATGCAATTTTTTCTTCTTTATTCCCATCCAAGCTTTATCATTTGATGTTAGATTTGGCCTTTGTTCCTTCAATTTTTTTTTACTTTCATTTGACAAGTCCTCCTTGATACGAGTAAGAAAGAGATGAGTAAAAATGATATTAAATTATCAATATTGCTGTTAGATTATTAGTTTAAAATTTGGGTGATGGCAATATATTTTTAATGGCTTTGTTTAAAATATATGACCTGGAATGTGTATAATGCTACCCTTCTTTCCAAACATAATCTTGGACAACTTTAAGTAGAATTTTCCACACAAAACTTTGTACTTCTCCATAAGCAGTTTTATTTGTTTTTGCTTAGCATTTACATAATCGCTAACTAAACAAAGGAAAGGTCACTTAAATTGACTGAACTAGTGAAATGATGTAATCTGACTCATATAGATTCAACCTAAGAGTCTTTTGTTTTATTATTTGGACAAATACAAGCTTTACGGGGAGATAGTGAAGTGTTTTGGAAACAGAAACACTGAGAAGAAGGTTGCTCATAAGAAGGAGAAAGAAATGATGGTATGTCATTATGATACCTTTCAGAATATTTGGCATCACCTGAGACCATGTTGATGAATTCCCCTTTTTCAGCAGTAGAGTATTTTTTGTTTGTTTGTTTGTTTTTGGGCCACACCCGGCAGTGCTCAGGGGTTCCTCCTGGCTATCTGCTCAGAAATAGCTCCTGGCAGGGGCCGGGTAGGTGGCGCTGGAGGTAAGGTGTCTGCCTTGCAAGCGCTAGCCAAGGAAGGACCTCGGTTCGATCCCCCGGTGTCCCATATGGTCCCCCCAAGCCAGGGGCGATTTCTGAGCGCATAGCCAGGAGTAACCCCTGAGCGTCAAACGGGTGTGGCCCAAAAAAAAAAAAAGAAAAGAAATAGCTCCTGGCAGGCATGGGGAACCATATGGAATGCGGGGATTCGAACCAACCACCTTAGGTCCTGGATCGGCTGCTTGCATGGCAAACACCGCTGTGCTATCTCTCTAGCCCCTGAATTCCCCTTTTTATTTATTTTTGGTTTTTGGATTTTGAGTCACACTCGGCAGCTGAGCTCAGGGGCCACTCCTGGCTCTACTCTGAGAAATCGCCCTCCGGCAGGCTCGGACCATATGGGATGCCGGGATTCAAACCATCCTCCTTCTGCATGTAAGGCAAACACCTTATCTCCATACTATCTCTCCGGCCCCGATGAACTCCCTTTTAATCTGTTTTATATTACAGTCTCCAGATCCACAGAAACAGCTGATATGTAAAATACAATTTCGTAATCCAGTATCTTTTCCTAGTCTCTAGAAAATGTTATTATTTTCAATTTTATATCTTTAAAGTTGATGATCACAAATTACTAACTCAAATAAATGACCCACAACGATCTGTAGTTTGCATGACATTTCTAATGAGATTGAGATAATTAATTCCTTTATTTATATTGCTACATTCTTACATTTGATGTCTTTTTAAACTTGTCCACATTTTTTTCCTCATCTCAAGTGGTGATTTGTTAAATGGATTTTGTCTTCTCAAGATTCAGTTAAAGGCTAGAAGATGTAAATAAAGTGAAGGTTGAAACCCTGAGAGCCCATTGCTTAAATGTCAGCAAAGTATACACACAGACCAGACCTGCTGAGAACAAATGGGGATTATGTGACAATGAGGAGGAAGAGATAGAAAATTTGTTAAGCACTGACCAAGTCTGAGAGTTTAATATAAGCAGAGCCCATATTCTGTTCAGTAAAGTGCAAGAGGTTTTAGAAAATAAATATTTAGATTTCATCTAATAATTGTATCTTGCACAATAGTGGTTAGTGGCAGTCCCTTCCCTGTGGGAGAGTAATGAAGTCTAAGAATTTAATTAAATCCACCCATGAAACAACAGGGCAGATGCTAATGAGGGTTAATGTTAGTCTCGAGTAACAGCCCTATCCCCAACCCAATGAGAAAGCAAAATATCTCTATTTTTTTTAACATAATATGGGGGCTGTTGATTTTTTCTGAGGTCTCAGAGCTCTCTAAATTCTGAGAAAAACTTAACTATCATTCTTGGAAAATGAACCTAGGTTGAATGTACCTTCACTTTTCTGCACATAGAATCACATGTGAACTTTTCAATTAAACTGATTCTGATTTGTCATTAGCATGGCTGTAACTTAAATGGAGAAACAAAACAAAACATGTGCTATGTGCTGATGAAAACAAACTCTGAAAAAGGAAATCTAAATAGAACATCACAAGTGATAATTGGTTTTGATCCTCTTTCCTCCTCTTATTCTAGTTACACTAAAACATTTCAGAAGCAAAGTGTTTTAATTTTCCAGCTAGGATGTTCACACTCAAGCAGTGTTAGTGGTTACTGGTTTAGTGCATGTGCATAAAAAGAAGTAGCACTGGTTGTAGCTGAGAGGAGTTGGAAGATATTCCTGTATCTCAGGGGCAGGGAGATAGCACCGTGACAGGGTGTTTGCCTTGCATGCGCTGACCTGGGATGGACCCAGGTTTATTCCCTGGCTTCCCATATGGTCCCCTGAGCCTGCCAAGAGCAATTTCTGAGTGCAGAGCCAGGAGTAACATTTGAGTGCCACCAGGTGTGGCCCAAAAACAAACAAACAAAAAAAAAACCAAAACAAGCCAAAAAAATTGTATCTCAAATTAGAGTTTATTTATGACCTTTGTGGAGAGAAGAAATTTTCAAATCATATGAATTGAATAATCAGGTTATTGGGAAAATCATATTTTTTCTTATTTTTACTAATTCTATGTCTTTAATATATCATTTATTTTTAATTCCCTCTTTGCCCTACTCACACTGAGAGAGAGCGCAAAAGAAAATGACACAAAATGAAGGAAGAGAGAGAGAGAGCAAGAGTGAGAGAGAGAGAGAGAGAGAGAGAGAGAGAGAGAGAGAGAGAGAGAGAGAGAGAGAGAGAGAGAGAGAGAGAAACAGACAGGCAGGCAGACTGCAGGAGAGAGAAGTAAAACAATATACTTACCAGCTTGAATATATTGAATAGTATAGTAACAAATACCTAACTCCTTCTCATGCACACACAAATTCAAGGTAGTTCAGTAGAGACACTGCATTTACAGTGATTATCAGCTTCATCTCAGGATTCATTCAACATGTGCATTGTGAGAGGAATCAAGGATATTATAAATCAGGTTTTAAAAGTGAAAACCTAAAATGACATAATACTTTATTCATATTTCTTTAGGCAAAGCAAGTCATACCAAATTTTAGAGAAGGCAAGGGAGACTATATATACATGCAGAAAATAAAAAGGAAAAACTGCACTCATGACTATCAATATTTATTAGAGCTTATTTATCAAACTGTGGAAACAAAGATGAGAGATATAATAAATTTGCCAAATTAAGATAAATGAAAGCAATTTTTAAAATACTCAGACTATAGTTTTTGAAGGAAAACTTCTCTTATGGCATTTATTTATTTATTTTACTTTTAAGTTCTGGTACTAGTTTTCTTTTTAATATTTTTATTTAAACACCTTGAATACAAACATGATTATGGTTTGGTTTCAGTCATGTAAAGAACACCCCCTTTCACCAGTGCAACATTCCTATCACCAATGTCCCAAATCTCCCTCCTCTCCATCCCACCCATGCCTGTACTCTAGACAGGCTTTCTACTACCCTCATTCATTCTCATTGTTAGGATAGTTCTCAATGTAGTTATTTCTCTAACTACACTCATCACTCTTTGTGGTGAGCTTCATGAAGTGAGCTGGAACTTCCAGCCCTCCTTTCTTTTGTCTCTAAAAATTATTACAAGAATGTCTTTCATTTTTCTTAAAACCCATATATGAGTGAGACTATTCTGCATCTTTCTCTCTCCCTCTGACTTATTTCACTCAGCATAATAGATTCCATGTACACCCATGTATGGGAAAATTTCATGACTTCATCTCTCCTGACAACTGCATAATATTTCATTGTGTATATGTACCACAGTTTCTTTAGCCTTCATCTGTTGAAGGCCATCTTGGTTGTTTCCAGAGTCTGGCTATTGTAAATAGTGCTGCAATGAATATAGGTTAAGGAAGAGATTTTTGCATTGTATTTTTGTGTTCCTAGGGTATATCTTAAAGAGTGGATCATTTGGATCATTTGGGAGCTCAATTTCCAGTTTTTGGAGGAATCTCCATATTGCTTTCCATAAAGGTTGGACTAGATGGCATTCCCACCAGCAGTGGATGAGTTCCTTTCTCTCCACATCCCCACCAGCACTGCTTGTTTTCCTTCTTTGTGACATTTATTTTTTTAACAAAAACTACTTCAAATAAAATATATATTTCCTTGTTTTGTATCTACTATATTTGTCCTACATGGAATGTTTCCCTTCCCCATTCTTTAGCTTTTGACAAATTCTTATGAATATAGAATTTTGGGCTGGATCTTTCAGTCTTAATTAGATTCAGAACTGATGGAGGCTATTTGGACAAAGATCTCTGCCAAATTCTCTGTCTCATTTTACAAATTTTACCAAGGTCATTCCTGAAGGAATGCACACCATATTTTTGGAGGACATGAAACTGGGCACACAGTATCCTGTTCTGAGTGAAAAAATTCACAAGATATTTTACCAGGAATAATAGAAAATCATAGAATAAAATTAATTATACAATTTAAATCCTTACTTATAGGTAGTACCCATAAAAAGGGAGACAATGGTTAAATAATCTAACCACCTATAACTTTGTTGTAGTACAAATGTTTGGTAATGTCTAAATTTTCACAGAAAAATAAAGGTGGCCTAATTAAAAATGGTTGAGATACAATAAGGAGACAAAATTAGGAGGTAAAGAGAAAGAGACCACTGACTAATAAAATATATTATAATAATTTATGTGGTCAGCTGGCCTCAGGAAGAAATCAGGATGATTTCTAGAGGTTCATCTTATGCTTTATTTCTGCTCATTTGTTTATTTTTAGTCGGATAACTATTTTTAAAACTTTTAAATTCAATTAATTAATTTATTTGGTTTTTGGGCCACACTTTGTGACACTCAGGGGTTACTCCTGGTTATGTGCTCAGAAATAGATCCTGGCTTTGGGGACCATTTGGTCGCCATGGAATCGAACTTCTGTTAGTCTTAGCTCAGCCGCATGCAATGCAAATGCCTTACTGCTGCGCCACTGCTCAGGCCACTTTTTTATTTTTTAAATTTAATTTGATTGAAACGACCGAGATTTACAAAGTTCTTCAAAGTTGGGTGTGAGACATACAAAGAATCAAGGCCAATTCTTCCACCAGTTGAAAACTTTATTTAAAATTTTTTATTTTATGTGATTTGTTAGTAGTATTTTTTCACTAATCCAGCACCACACTCCCACCAGAGTGCCACAGTCTTTCCACCACTATCTCGAGGTCTCCAATCACCTCCACACCACCCACTTTCTTAGCAAACTCAGTTCTTCAGATAAATTTATGCATGTCTATCTTTGATATATCTTTATTCCCTCTAATAGGTTTCTTTATATTCCACACAAAAGAAATGTCATTCTGCATTTGTCTGTCTTTCTCTAACTTCACTCAGCAAGATACTATAATTACTTTCATATTGCAGTCAACGGCAATATGATTACATATTACATATTACAGTTTTGTTTCTTTTTCTTATTGCTGAGTCTATTCTGTTTGTGTCTAAATTATATTTTCTTTATTCATTCATCTATTCCTAAGCTCTTGGGTTATATTTAATGCTTGGTTTTTATGAATATTGCTACAAATATATTTCAAAGTATCATTTTTAGGCTCTTGGTTCACAAACAGTACTCAGGTAGCTCAGAGGTATATATAGTGATAATTCTTGGCTAACCTTCCTAGCAGTTCAATGAGAGGAGCCAAGGCTGAAGTTCTGCTTAGACTTGACTTTACCTTGGCCAACCTGGTTGTGCTGAGGGCCATTTGATGTTCAGGGGACCACATGGGGCAGAATAACAAATAAGGCTCAGGTTCTAATTATTTGTGGTTGGGTGAGCCACACTCAGTAGTAGCCACACTTAGTAGGCTTACACTCTGTCTAATGTCAATCAGATTGCCACCTAAAGATGTAAGTTATAGAAAATGAAACAAAAAATATATGAAGAGACAAAAAAGCACACTGGAATTCTCCAAACTTTAGGTCTCCTAGGCATCCCTTCAGTGATATTACAGGTCAGCTATTTATTCAATACAGTATAATTTCCCTACTACTTGTCCGGGTTCCCAATAAGTAGACCACTGTTGATAGAGACAATAAGAAAAATTGATAAGCACATCAACATTAAATAAGAGATTAGAGATTGAGGTATTTCACACAATTATTAGAAGGCAACTTAAAATATAAAGTTCTACCAGTTTCCTATTTTATTTATTTTTGCCACTGCTGCAACTCTATCTAAAAGACTCTCAAGAACCTTTATTTTGGGACCATATACAATAATTCTCAGTATTTCTTTACTTTTTTTTTAAATAAAACTACTCTTTGTTTTATTATTGATGAAAGCAATTTTTTTATTTAAGCACATTGATTACAAACCTGTTTGTAATTGGGTTTCAGCCATAAAATGCCCACCTATCTATTCAGTGCAACTTTTCTCACCAACATTGTCCCCTATTTTCTTTCTCCCCATCCCCTATGTGTATTCAAGACAGGCATTGTATTTCTCTCTCTATCATTGTCATGTTAGTTGGTAGTGTAGTTATTTCTCTAACTACACTTAACATTCTTTGTGGTAAGCTTTATATCGTGGGCCTATCCTTATAGCCCTCATCTCTATTGTCTCTAGATATTACTATACTGTCTTTTAGTTTTCTTAAACCATACAGATGAGTGAGGCTATTCTGTGTTTATCTTTATACTACTTATTTCACTCAACATAACAGCCATATCCATCCATGTATAGGCAAATTTTGTGACTTCATTTTTCTAACAACTGCATAGTATTTCATAGTTTCTTTCTCATCTGTTGTTGGGCATTTGGGCTGTTTCCAGATTTTGTCTATTGTAAATAGTGTTTCTGTGAACATAAGAGTGAGAGGGCATTATTATTGTGTTTTTGTGATCCTGGCATATATTCTTAAGAATGGTATTGCTGGGTCACCCACAGAATGGGAGAAACTATTAAGCCAATTCCCATCAAATAATATATTAGATATACAAGATACAGACAGAACTTAACATGAAAAAATCTACCACCATCAAAATGGGGGATAAAATGAATAAATATTTCTTCAAAGAAGTACAGTTTGCCAAAAGGCACATGGAAAAAAATCCTCCATATCACAAATCATCAGGGAGATGCAAATCAAGAGAGAGAGAAAGAGAGAAAGATATTTCATGCCACAAAGACTGCACACATCACAAAGAACAAGAATATCCACTGCTGGCATGGATTTGGGGAAAAGCAAACTCTCATTTACTGCTGGTGGGAATGCCATCTAGTTCAGCTTTTCTGGAAAACAATATGGATATTCCTTGAAAAACTAGACATTGAGCTCCCATATGAGTCAGTAGTTACTTCTGGCTCTGTACTCAAGAATTATTCCTTGATGTTCTGTAAATTGAACTCAGACAGACAAAGACAAGCAAATGCTTTACAGGCTGTACTCTTGCTCCAACCTGAATGCCTCTAAATAGTCTTATTTCATGCTTGTCTGATACATATTTAAAACTGGTAGACACTTTTTATTCTTTATGCTATATTGTTTTATTCTTTCTGCTATATTGTATTCTAATACTTAAACTATTTTAAGTAGGAGCATATCTCATCATTGTATTTTTTGTTACAAGGATAAATTTTCGTAGCTTACTTTTGGTTGTGAACTTAAAGATCACTTCTAGAGGAACTTGATGGACCTATGAGATACTGAGAACTGGTCAAGTATATGCAAGGCAAGAACCTTACCAACTGTACTATCTCTGTTTCCCAATTTTTATTTTTTACAATGTTTCTCAGCTCTTTTTCTTATAGTTAAACAATTTCTTTAAAAAGTTGGATGAAGGGAACTTTTTTCTTCACATTGCTGTCGGCACGGGTAGTTTCTACTCTGGGTAAGTGGATTCTTGCTTCTGCTATTGGAGCTGTAAGGAACTACTGTGGTTATATAGGAATTAAACATAATATTAGAGAAATGGAAAATACATTTGTGATTTTATTTAGCAGTTTTGTGTTCAATCTCTCCTCTTGATACTAGAAAATATTTAAAATCAGAGAAGTAGATGTCACAACAGGAGTGAGAAATAAGATTTAGTTAAATACCAGTTATAGTGAAAGATATGGATAGTCATTCAGCATCTAGGCTTACCCTGAGCATATTCTGAATATTTTTATAGGTCATCCTCCATTTTTATATGTGTAGAATGAGTTGGGTAAATGTTAAAATGTATTTAAAATGTTTGGTTTAAGAAGGCAGACTCTGATATATAAATCTCTCATTCTTTAATTCCCTGAACCATAAAGAGAATTTTTGCATTGGTGCTTTCTACTTCCACTTTCCATCTTGGAGCTTCTAGTTCCCAACAACACTGCCTGAAAACAGAGTGTAGAATAGTCTTGCTGACTATTTGCTATATCATAATTCCCTTATTTTCCACCTGCAACTGTTACCTTGGAGTATATAAGGAGTCATTTCTAACATTGTGAATTCAGAATTTAACTTATTCAAATTTAGAGCATGTTTTCCCATCACCAAATTGTAGGAATTGGGGAACTCAACAAGTTGGAAACTAAAGTGTTTTCAATAAAATTGTATTTGTATAAAATGTTATCCAAACCCATTTGGATAATGGATAATATTCTAAGTTTTAAAACAACCATTTATATTATTTCCCATTATTCAGTAGGTTAAGTGATCATTTCTTCTAAAGTTGGAATTCTCAGGTAGCATGCATAATTGGTCACTGAATTCAATCACCAGTCATTGAATAGTCCAGAATCAATTTACCATATCTGTTGGTTGACTTGATTTAATTTGGAGTAGGCTTGCCTCTACAGGGTTTCCAGGAGCAGCAAGAATGAGCAAGTCCCAAAACACAGGCACTGTTCCAATATGTGTATCACATTTTATATTGTCAGAGCAAATCACAATGAGTAAACCACAATTCATAGTTAAAAATATACATTCCATCATTTGATGAAAATGGGAAGTTGTTGACTACATCTCTCTCAGAAGGACCTGCCAAGTCACATCACAAAGAGACATTATAAAGGGTTTTGTGACTAGTTTTGCAGTCTGTCACACACAAAAAAAAATACTTATACACAGTGAACAAATAGTTCAGCACTTACAGATTATCCCTCCATACTATGTTTTAAAATTAGAACTGGAATTTTAGTTTCCCACAGTAATACTTTTCATTATATTTAGGTCATTTATAGAAAGTTAATCATTGAACACCAAACTGTTATTTTCTGAGCATCTTAAAAATCGTATGCTACACATTAAATATAGAAAAGACTTATAAAAACATACCCACAATTAATTGTTGGTTTTTTCATCTTATTGACTGAAATAGGGCTCCAGAAATAGGCTAATATATTTATCTTATTGAATCCATTCTGTACTTTGAAAGTAAACATTATTTTCTGAGATATATATTGATGATAACCTCAGAATTTGAGTTGGAAATTTCTATTGTTTCATTTTTGGCGATTTAGGCAGAACAGCTATTTTTATTGTAGAGCCAAATTATTATTTATACTTCTTTTGGATCGTTTTTTATATACCATTAACAATGACATGGGAAGCACAGGAGACTGAATATTTACATCCAAATTTCTGAAGTGAATACTCTCACTTTGGCAGATACAATTGCTTAGGGCTAGAAGGCCCACTAATAAAGAACATTATGTCATTGTTGGATCATACATCACTACAGCAATAGTCTTCAAGAAACTGAAGCTCTAAATATCCTTAACTTTATTTCACTCTGTCTGAGTGAGACTGAATGTTAGTTGGGTGTTGCCTGGTAAAGAACCACAGAAGATTATAAATAAACATCTCTGTTGTCTATATTTTTTTTCCTAATGATTATCTCCACAGAATTGTTTCTCCCCATCCTGAATGTTTTTTTTGTTTGTTTTTTGTTTTTGGGCCACACATGGCGTTGCTCAGGGGTTATTCCTGGCTGTCTGCTCAGAAACAGCTCCTGGCAGGCACGGGGGACCATATGGGACACCGGGATTCGAACCAACCACCTTTTGTCCTGGACTGGCTGCTTGCAAGGCAAATGCTGCTGTGTTATCTCTCTGGGCCCATGAATGGTTCTTATCATAGAAACAGTTATGGTTCATTACTAAAAATTATTTATGAGGCAGGTAGGGAAATTTTTGAGAATCCCTTTATAATCAATTGAGCATATTCCTTGATCTCAGCAATTAATATACTAGTCAGTATATAAAAAATAGCAGAAATAACTACAACAGTAGAATAATTAAATTATCCAAAGGAATGCAAGAAAGAGAATATTAAGTTTAAAGGAAGAAGAAACAATATTTTATTCATAGCATTTACATCATGGCATATAATCATTGATTTCCTTTTATTTTGTAAGTGATACAGATGAGTATGTCTATATGTATTAATGTGTTTGTATGTTAAGTCATCTTCACTGACTCAAAGTGTCTGCTACTCAGTTAACGGGTATCAATGAATAGATGCAACCTGGAATGATGCCTTGTATTGGGGAGGGGCATTTTGAGTGGTGACTGCAGAAATGGTTTGGAACAAAGAAATATGAAACATCTAGGAAATAAATTTATTAAGATTGACTCTAGAGAAAACGCTTATATTTTAGAGTTTTCAGAATAAGCTTAGACATGGGAAATGATTGTTTCTCCTTTTTCTATGTTGGAAGCTTCAACCCATCCATCTTATTCTTGATTTTAATAGGAAATGTGAACAGAGTAAGGTAAAATCATAAGAAAATGAAGAGGAGTCGAGAGCAATGTCAATGGTGCCTGCATCCCTAGAAAGTGACCACTATCACATACCACAAAATATCCACAAACTCATAAGCACATATATATTATTAAGCACTATACTGACTAGCCAATATGGCCATCTCATTTAATCTTTCCAACAAAAATTATTTTTGTTTTTACAAAAAAAGCCAACACATTATAGATATAAATATTAGAACAATTAAAGTCCCATTTTTTAAAATGACTTAGTTATATCTTCTATTTATAGTCTTCTCAACTTATATATTACTTGTCCTTATTAAATTCATATAAATATTAGGTGCTATTGATTTAAAGACTGAGGAGAAAAAGTTTATATTAGTGTATAAAGATAATGACTTTGGAATTAGACTAGGCAAAAATTCTAATTCTGAGACATTTATGTATTTTTTTTGCAAAAACTTCATCCTTTACATGACTGTTTCCTTGTCTGTAAATTGAAATAAATAGAACCTACATCATTGTGTTCTTTTTTTTAAAAAGTTTATTGAGACCATATTGTTTAAATTTTGTTGAGACTATTGTGAATTACAAGTCCTTCATAGTTGTATTTCAGGTACATAGTGACAGTGAATTAGGACCATGTCACATCAGTATTTGATCTCCCTCCATCAAAGTTTCCAGCATGCACCTCTGACTTCCACCCTTAGCCCCATGGCCTACCAGTGTAACAGGTCCTTTTTAAGTTTAAATTGTTATATAAATTGAAGTTGGGAAAAGTGATGCCCCTCCATACTCCTTTTCCCAAAAGTTGCCCTATGTATTTGTGGGTGTTTATTGTTTCAAATGAATTTCAGGAGTGTTTGATCCATTTCTTTATAGAATGTCATAGGTATCCTTAGAGGGATTGCATTAAATCTGTACACTGCTTTGGGGAGTATTGCGATTTTAATTATGTTAATCCTGTCAATCCATGAGCAGTGTATGTGTCTCCATTTCCTTGTGTCTTCTTTTATTTCTTGAAGCAGAGTATTGTAGTTTTCTTTGTATAGGTCTTTCACATCTTTAGTTACGTTGACTACAAGATTTTGAGTTTGTGTGACACTAACATGAATGGAGTTGTTTTTTAATGTCCACTTCTTCTCTATCATTATTAGTGTATAAAAAGGCCACTTTTCCCAACTTTAAATTGAATTACAAGGCTGGAGAGATAGCACAATGGTAAGGCATCTACAGAAATATAAGGAAATTTAGATATTCCTTTAAGTCTTTTGAGATACTCTGGGATGGATATAATCCAGAGCACAGTTTCATTCCATGCCATGGTCTTCTGGAATGGTTCACAGAAGTCAGGGATCAGGTAGTGTCCTTAAGCTAATAGTTGCTCAGGAGCCAAATCTTGTTACAAGTAATAGTGAGGGCAAATGGGAGAAAAGGGGTTACATTTGGAAACCATGGACTCCCACTACACTGCTCACTATTAGAGTGTTTTATTAGTTTATTATTTATTATGTCTATAATAACTCCTTAACTTCTTTGTTCACAATGATTCTTGGAAATACAGGTTAGTCGCCCTACTTTCATATTTCATTGCTATGTCATATTAGATTCCAAATATAGAGCTCAATATGGTAATGTCAGTTTTCCATTTGATTATGCCTGCTATTATGACTTAATGTTTATGTCCACAGAGACCATTAAAATAGACAACTGCAATAGACTTTTGTTATAGTCCCTGTTCATTGAGTATGTTTTTTTTTCAATTCAAGCTAGATTACTATTATATAATAATGCCCACATTGTCAATTTGCTTTTAGGAAAGGAACCTGGATGCTTGAGGCTCAATAGATGATACTTCACAGGGTAGATTACTCTTACATTGCTCACTACCATAAATACAGTCTAACTCTGAAAGCTTTTATTTATCAAAGTTTACCATTGATGATTTACCTAGAAACTGGAAACCTTTCCCCTGATGTGCCAGCCTCATGTATTTCTAAACACTCTGATCCATTCCATAGGAGTCAGTTCTTCAACTGCAACTTATGAATTGATCTCCAAAATCTCTCCATGTGGGTGCTTGTGAGTATGTATGTAGGGGACACCTCCTATGTCTGTCTAATCTTAATGTACATAATGATTGTCTGTGATGTATATAATCCCTATTCTATATAATCCCTTCTTCTCCCCCTCCTCTGCCTACAACCTTACAAACTCTCTCTTCTTTCCTCATACTCAACCCTACTCCATTATATCTCTATATTTAGTCCTTTTTTACCCTTAGTTCTTAACTCCTCAGAAACTGGAACATTACCCCTGACCCAGCAAGCTGCCAGTCAGCTCCCAAAGTGAAAGGACAGCCTTCCAGCCAGCATTGTCATGGCACCAGAAGCTGCTGCCACTGCTCCTGCTTACTCGTTTTGTTCTTACAAGAATAAAATAAATTATTTTTAAAATGTCTGAAGAATACATTCTAATATTATAAATGAAAGTTTTTAGGTTTTTCTTTACAAATGAGGAAACTAAAGCATAACTAAGTTAAAAAACTTTCCCAATATCAGTTTGCTTTTAGAAGAAGCCAGTACACTGAATCTAGGTTATTATTAGTGCTATACCATGATGAAATTAACCCTGATGGGTTTGTGGTGCTTCGTAATTGCATTTTTGACATACTCTAGTTGGATTGAATCAGCAAATAATATCAAGCAATATTTATTTTTATCTTTGTTGGAAGAGTTTAAAATTTAGACACTAAATTTAAAGAAAGTATGTCAACATTTGAGCAACAGAATGTATTTATCAGTCACCATTTCTGTGTAAGGAAAAAATGTTCATAATCCAAAGAGAGAAATGAAGCACCCTTTGATTAACACAGTTACAAATAATTGTTAATAAATAAAATACATTTCATAGAATATCCAATATATTTCAAATAAAATATAAATGTGAAATATATTGATGACTATATGAAATATAATATAGAATTGGATATATAGTTCATAGAAAATCCAATGTTTTACTGTTATTTGTAAACTTCAGTGAAATATGGAATTGAGTTGATGTAGGATTAAAAGTAATGCCACTGTTTCATCAAACTTTTCATGAATCGGCATCTCAACCTTGCTTTTATCTTCTCTAAATTGATAGAATTTTTAGATAGGTTAACTCAGCCAAGAACCCTACAATGTTTGAGACAAAAATGTTTAAACTACTTTCATTGTCCATTACTAAGGCATTCTATCGACATAAAACAAAATGCTTCTTATGCTTGTGTATTTGTGTTACATTTTTCTAAATGTTAAGAATAAAGAGAGTCAACATTTGGAAAATATTCTCAAATTGTTTCTTACTACTTTGATCAAAACTTCAAATTTCAATAACTTTCCTTTAGGTCATTTATTGATTTTTTCTTTGAAAGATTTTGTTCCAGCATATCCCTATTTGCATACACCTTAGCCTGTTTTTCTACTTGATTGGTTGCTTATATATATTTTGCCATTTGACATGGCTCAGGTCATTCTGAGTTAGAATACTAATAAATCAAAAAATACATTATTCATCTTTGTAGACATGTAAAAAGGTCTTTTTATAAACTTGGTATATTTGTATAATCAAAAATTTTCTCTAGTTTTATATTGGCAATATTGGAATTCCTCCCCCCTTTTTAACATGGCATATCTTGGTTTGCAAATGCATTCTCAAAGTAGGGAAAAAAGTAGAATGAAGGGAGACATTAAAAAATGGTAAATGGATGACGAAGCAGAAGTCTTCTATACACCAAAAAAACACCGAGGGAAGAGTAAATGCAAGGAGTCTATAGTTAATCCCATGACAGTATACTTCAGGGGTGGAGAAACCCCATATGTCCTAGGCAAGGGAATTCCTTCTATAATATCCCCAATAGCTACTGTGCCTATGCAGGGAGAAAAAGAAAAAAAAAGCACAAAATAATCATTTTTTCACATATAAATTTATTGATTGATCGATTTTTATTGATGTCTTTATTTTGGTGTAGATATTGAAGTTGATGTCTTCAATTTTATTTTATTATTTTATTTTATTTTATTTTATTTTATTTTATTTTATCTTTTTCTCTCTTTTTGTACTTCGGCATGGTTTGAATTCAGAACCAAGACTATTGAGTGATGCTTGTCTTTATTGCTGTAGTGCTCACTGGATATTTAATTTGATATTTTTTTCTGTATTGATGTGGTGCTTCAATTACCTTTTTCATGTCCTCGCTCAGATTAAGGTTGAAAGCCTCTAGAACAGGGGTCTCAAACTCAATTTACCTGGGGACCACAGGAGGCAAAGTCGGGGTGAGGCAGGACCGCATAAGGGATTTCACAAAAAAAAAAAGTCCTCAAACGTCATTATTAACAGTTTTAATTATTTCTTCTGAACATGAATAGAACATTGAGTGAAGATCATGAACAGTTCTTATGAACATGGCATCTTTGCCTATTCCTTGCTGCTAGAGACTTGACAGCACTTCTCACAAATATGAACCACATTTGGCTTTAGAGAGGAAGCAGTTGAGACCCTCAGTATGGTTTGAAGATGATCATCATTAGGTCTAGACCCGTACTTTGACTTATTGAAGTTCAATGTGGAGAATAACTTTTCACACAAATATGTGCTCCCAAAAGGACACATGGTGCGCTTGAACATTCGGGAAAGCTCAGGGAAGCTGTGGGGGGGGGGGCAATTCTCTCAAAAATTGCCCGTGCATATCTGCTTTACCACTAATCTCCTTGAACTTGGCTTTGAGATCAGAATTGCATTGCAGGTCCATGAGCTCCATTTGAAGCATAGGAGGGGCATCTTGTACATCAAAGGAAAAGGGGTCCACAAAAATTTGAAAAGTGGCTCTGTGCTTTTTGAAGTCTGCAAGTCTGTGATCAAATTCCTTCTCTAGCTTAAAAATAGCATCAACATATTTCTCACCACTGAATGATATGCCTGCATCCACAAGTTCCTTGCATGCTAGAAAATGGCAAAGGTTTGTCTGAGAGAGCTGGGATTTGCATAACACAAGTTTTGTGGAGAATGCTCTCACGTTGTCATAGGCAGCACTGATAAGCTGCCCCGGGCCTTGTAACATCTTGTTTAGTACATTCAGCTTATGTGTGATGTCAACAAGAAAAGCTAAGTCCATGAGCCATTTGTGATCACTCAACTCAGAAACAGCATTCCCATCCTTCTCCATGAAGGCTTTCACTTCTTCTCTCAACTCAAAAAATCTTTTCAGGATATTTCCCCTGCTGAGCCAACATGCCTTGGTGAAATAGAGCACATCTCCATAGTCTGACTCCATTTCCTCTAAAAAGCACGGAACCTCCTGTGCTTTAAGCCCCTGGATCTGATTTGGTTGATGCATTTCACAACAACAGACATCACATTGTCACAAGGCAGGCATTTACTGCAAAGGGTCTGCAGATAAATAATGCAGTGAAGAGCAATGGCCTTCTCTACACCCTCCTCTTCAAGTTATTTTGAACAAGTGCCACCAGTCCATTTTCCTCCCTGTCATCGATGGCACTCCATCGGTTATTATTCCAACAAACCTCTTCCATGTCAAACCTGCATTCTAAATGGCATCACACAGATGCCGAAATATCTTATTATTAGTGGTCTGTCCATGCATTGGAATTATTGTGAGCAGCTCCTCTGTCAATTCAAAATTGCAATCAACACCACGGACATAAATTGTGAGCTGTGCAGTGTCTGTTATATCTGTGCCCTCATCAAGAGCAACTGAGTATGCATCAAAACATTTGGCTTTCTCACACAGTTGATGATAAATATCACTTGACATGTCAGAAATGCACTCTGCCACAGTGTTGGCAGAAAGGCTGATTTTGCTAAACTGATCTTTCTTTTCCAGACAGATAATACTTGCAGCCTGTAACATGCATTTTTTAACAAACTCTCCTTCTGTGAATGGTTTCCCTGCCTTAGCAATCATCTCACTAACTGTGTAATTAGCTTAGACTGATGCAACGTTCTCTTTGGTTGCTTTCTTGAAGAAATCTTGTTGCCTCATTAGACATGCTTTAAGACTGGCAACCTGCTTGGCTCTCTCATTTCCTTGATATTTTGCACATTCCTCAGCATGTTAAGTTGAATAATGGCGTTTCAAATTGTATTCCTTGTGCACTGCAACTTTCTGTGAGCAAATAAGACATGAGGGGATGGATGCCCCTGTGTTTAAGAAAGAAATACTGCATCTCCCACTTTTTCTGAAATTGTCTGTGCTTGTCATCAATCTTTCTCTTCAATGCAGGCTTTGATGAAGTCATGATGAAGGTATGACAAAATCTAATTCCTTAATAGACTTCTCTTCCTTCTCTCCCTTAGTCCTCCTATGATCCAAGGGACAGCGGGCAGGAGCAGCAGAAATGATGTCTGTGCTAGGCGCAAAGTATTCACAATTATTTGCTTACCAAATATTTGCAATAAAAAATCACATTAGTAAGAAAAAAATCACATTAGTAAGAAGAAACTGCTCGGGGTATGCGAATGTTTAATGCTATTTTTTCTTACTAATGCGATTTTTATTGCTATTATTTGGTAAGCAAATAATCGCCAATACTGCGATATTTGAAGGCCAGCCACAGGCCACAAAATGCTGTACGGAGTGCCACAAACAGCCCATGGGCCGTGAATTTGAGACCCCTGCTCTAGAAGGACTCTGCCATTTTCAGCTTATTTGATTTATTTTATTTTTCTTATTTTTTCTTATTTTTTTACTCCATTCTATTGCTTTTCTTTCCTTCAAACAAAACCACATACCTCGATTTATCTAGCTCTTCCTCTTAAATAGAGGGGGAAACAAGGGAGGGTACCAGGACCAAACAAATATATGATCACCAATAGTAATCTAAACAAAGAGGGGGCCACCTACTCTAGCGGCCCGGGGGGTAATAGGGGGATATGGTTTCAGGAAGGGAACGGGTATGGGGGGAGAACAAATTTGTTGGTGGGTATTCACCTGATTCAATGTTAATATGTACCTAAAATACTACTATGAAAGATATGTAAGCCAATATGTTCAAAATAAAAATAAAAAAAATGGTAAATGATGAGGGTGAGAAAAAATTCTCTTTAAATAATATAACTCTGAAATATAACTATTTTTGCTTCTTTTGAGGGGGGCACACCCAGTGATGCTCAGGGGTTACTCCTTGCTATGCCCTCAGAAATGGCTCCTCGCTCAGGGAACCATATGGGTTGCCGGGGGATTAAACCAAGGTCAGTTCAGGATCAGTCACTTGCAAGGCAAACATCCTACCACTGTGCTATTGCTCCAGCCCCTGAAATATAACTTTTTAAGGGCAGTCATACTTATTAAAATGAATATATAAACTGTCTTTAAAATTATGTTAGAATTAATTTTCTCTATTAAGTAATTATATGTTTCATTAATATTAAATCAGCTAAAAGGTTTATAACACTGATTAAATCTGGTAAACACATGGTTCTGTGAGTTCATGTGTTTTCTTAATTTTTTCATATGTAATTTTAATTCAGTAACACTGTTCTGAAGCCCTACAGGAAAATTTGATTATAAACCATTACATAGGTCTCTTTTCGTAGCAATAAAATGTGCTTATGTAGCTAAAGATAATGTTAGTAGAGCCTCAAAGCAAGATTATAAAGCTTTAATACCAGAGTTCACAAAAGTTGGATTGATTTTCTATTTGAAAGCTTCCCCCAACTTTCTTGATTAACACTAATTTAAAGCCATAAATAACTAAAACTTTTCACATTGTTTGATTTACAAGGTCCTACTTACAAGGTCAATTAGCAACCTTCCTTGTAAATCAGACTATGAGACTCAAAGAGGGTTAAGTCATTTGCCAATGAGTACACAGTGGTGCAGAAGCTGACTTTTGGTGCATCTCACTCTGAACCTAGCCATCTTTCCAATGGAATCCTTCAGTTTTTCTCTAAATAGAAGTTTCTGTCTCTTTAATAAAGAATATGTGTTCTTCAAATGGTCAGTCTGAAAGCAAACCTACAGAGAAGTGTTTGTCTAGAAAATTTCATTTCTCTTCACCTCAAATGCATGGTTCTTTTTTCTAGTAATATCTTTATTTGAGCACCATGGTTACAAATATGTTTGTAGTTGGGTTTTAGTCATAAAATGTACATCCCCTTTAACCAGTGCAACCTTCCTATTACCAATTTCCCCATCTCCCTCCTGCCTCCCTGCCTGTCTTTGAGACAGGCATTTTATTTCCCTCAATATTGTTGTCATCATAAGTGTTAGTGTAGTTATTTCTCCAACTATACTCACCACTCTGTGGTAAGCTTCATATCATGTCTGAATCTTTCAGTCCTCATCTCTATTACTCTAGTTGTGACAAAAGGAAAAAGCTTTTACTAAAAAGGGCATTTTTTAAAATCTTACAAAAGTTTTACTTGAAATGTTTGAAACTTACATCCCACAAGAATTAAAAAAATGAAAAATTAAAAAATTAAAAATTTAAGCTTATCCCCTGCACAGGAAGAGAGAATACAAAAACATGTATCACAACATAGAATTCAGAGAGAAAGGAGAAAGGAATCAGCATGGAGATACAGGGAGAAAAAGAAGAGAGAGAAAAGCACAGGGATGAGAAGTGATACTATTTTTAATAATAGCAATATCCACAGTCAGTATTTTGTTATTTACTACTTTGATGGATTCTTCAATGATGACGAGAAAATGGAAGTCATAATAATATATATTTTATATTGGCAGTCATCATCATATATGTGGCTTATCAAAATATTGTTGAAATGTTGAGTCTCCTACTTTCTGATAGCTCTTTAGATATTGGTGCTTTGTTATGTACTTACTGAGTAACAATGCAAATTTGTACATATCTCTCATTCCTGTGTCTCTATCTCTGTTTCCCAGCTATACATTATTGTACAATAACTAGATAAAAAAAAAATCCGAGTTCCCTGATGCTCAGTATTTCATAGCTTTCACTGAAAGGTTAGCTCATCTATTTCTGACCTGGTCTGGTTTCTGAATGGCTCGCAAAATAAATAGTTTTTTCTATTGCTTGGAGCTGATACAGCTTACCAAGGTAAACCCCAAATGAACATAAGAATAGATGTATAGGGTGGAATCACTTGCATAAAGAAAGAGAAAATCATCAATAAATCCCATTAATTTTGTTATCAGAGACTAGCCCTAAGCTAGCAGACAATTTTTCACCTTTCTCATTTCAGTTTATTCTGGATTGCAAGGTCTCAACAGCAGCTATTCTATAACTCTTGTGCATTTCATACGCAGGGTCGTTAGCCTCTGGTAAGGCATTGAATTTATGTAGGAATAAGAGGTCCACTTTGGAGTTAATACTTCATCCTGCACAATACAGTTAGCCTTTAGCCAGAGCTTTTTTGTTACTTGTGCTTAGCTTAGAGTTGGAAAGCTGAAAGGTTTAAGAAAAAAAACCTAAGTAAAGCTGGGTTAAAATATCAGCTCTGCTGAGTGAAATAAGTCAGAGAGAGAAAGATGCAGAATGGTCTCACTCATCTATGGGTTTTAAGAAAAATGAAAGACATTCTTGCAATAATAACTTTCAGACATAAAAGAGAAAAGAGCTGGAAGTTACAGCTCACCTCATGAAGCTCACCACAAACAGGGATGAGTTTAGTTAGAGAAATGACTATGTTTTGAACTATCCTAATAATGAGAATGTACGAGGGAAACAGAAAGCCTGTCTAGAGTACAGGTGGGGGTTGGGTGGGGAGGAGGGAGATTTGGGACATTGGTGATGGGAATGTTGCACTGGTGATGGGTGGTGTTCTTTACATGACTGAAACCCAAACACAATCATGTATGTAATAAAGTTGTTTAAATAAAAAAATTAAAAAATATCAGCTCTGCTCATTTCTAGCTGTGACAATAGGAGTTGAAGTACTTTGTAACACATCTGTGCCTCAGTTTATGAACCCATAGGATGATCAGTAAGTATTATTTACCTCATAACATGTTGTGAGAATTTAACAAGGGGAAATACAAGTCATGTATCTATCAAACTGATTGCCACAGCAGATATTAATTAAATGTGTCATACCTTGTTTTTCTCTACTTCCTTCTCATTTTCTTTTCTCTGTTTTTTTTCTTTCTTTCCATGTGAACTTCAGTTTTCTCAGAGTATCTTGATCATTCTAATTTGTAATTTCCGGAGAAATGATCAATTTTAGGATCTCTGGTAGAATTTGAAGTTCAGAAAAAATGCAGAGGTCAGGGGCAGAAAGGTATAGTGAATAACTTCATACAGGAATGGTAAAGTTTGCAAAGAAACAAATGCTAAGTGCACCAGAAAACAGTTTTCATTTTCTCCCAGACTATTTAGAATAATCCATTCACAGGTAATACATTTATGCTTAGAGAAGTTAAGAGATTTGTTGGAGGTCACAGAGCAGTGCCAAAAATGATTCCAGAGTCTACACTTTTAACCTAATATGCCAGTGTCTTTCCAGAAGCCAGGTTGTTGACATGTTCTATTAACATAATTGGCAAAATACCTAGCACATAGAATCTGTATCTCACACTCCATGAATGCCTGTGCCTTGGATGTCATCAGTTACTATTTATTAAACATTCATAGAACACTGGTGGAATAGACGAAAATTCTTGCCAATAATTTTGCATAAATGAAGGGCTACAACAGCAGTAGTAGTACTTGTCTTGTAAGTGACTACCCCATATTCAATTACTTGCTCCCCATGTGGTCCCCAAGTTCCTCAAGAAATGATTCCATTGTGAAAAGTCAAGAGCATATTTGGGTGCAGCTCAAACACAAACAAGCAAACAAACAAAAGAAAGAAAAAGACAGCAATAGTCTTGAGGTGAAAATATTTAATCATCAAGCTTTGGCTAAAGATGACAAAGAAGGGCCTGAGGCTACATGATGATTCTAACAGATTAGTTCAAACTATTTTCAGTTGAAGAACATAATTTCTCACTTCTGCTCATGATATAGCATACATTCACAGATGGCTCCATATGAATCAGCTACAATCCGAGGACTCTAGCATCTATCATATCTGATACCTCAGCCTTGGAATATAAAATGTCAGCATTAATTGCCCATATCTAAAAGGTTCTAAAAATAAGCTTCCTATTATTTAGATAATGGGAGCATCTCAAGTTTGTCTCTATAGTTAGGTAATTGAGGTACATGCTGATGTGTTACAAGTGGTGAAAGAAGTACTTACAACACCAGCCCTAAGAATTCCTAGCGACTCTTTTTTGTGATGACTATACCATGGTTCTGTAAAAGATCATGTTCAGTGCTGAGCATGAAAGTGTCTCATGCTCAGTGTCTAAACAAGGAATTAGAACTTGGGCACTTTGGGGAGGAAAAAATCAGTGTAGTCCAGAAAATATAAGAAAGAAAAATGAGAAAGACATTAATAGAAAATGAGAAATTACTTGTCAATTCAACAAAGGAATATTGACAGCAAGAATAAATGTATGGTCTGAACACATTATTTTGCTTACTGCTAGGAACTTGATTGGTCATCTGCTTTTGCTTCATATATATGTATATATAAACATGTATATTGGTTTTATATACATATATTGGTTTTGGAGTCATCTGCTCAGAGATCATGCCTGTTGGGGCTTGATTACCATATTGGATGTTGGGGATCTAACACTGGTCAGCAGCTTTCAAGGCAAGTACCTACCACTGTACAATCGTACCAGAGAAAAAACTCAATGCCTCACACATGTAAGGCAAATGCCTTTATGAGCTACATCCAAGGCCCTATTATTATGTTTTAAATAATAGTTTAGCTTATCCTTAAATTTTATTATATTTTTAAAAACACTGGTATATTTTACTTTTTTATTACAACTGTAGGTTATTAGAAAAATCGATAGCAGGTACAAAGTTAATGATAACGTTGGGTATTTTGGGGTTAGTAGTGTTTGCACTAAGGCTGAAAGAAGTCTATTTCAATTGTAAGGGCTATTCTTAGGGAACCATGGGTATAAGGCATATACAATAATTCATAGATTTCTTTTATAGTAGCTTATAACTTGTGAACTACTGCACCTCACAGTTTTGGGTCAGCATTACTTTTGAGTTAATGACACAGAATGCATGAGATATAAACAAACAAGCAAATCTCCTTAAGCCTGTAAGCTGAAGAATCTCTCTGAATCATACAATAAATATTGAGCCATATGCTCGGGACAGACCAGTCAGAACCTGCCACATCTCTCTCACTCCCTGTGTTTGCCAGAATGATTCTTCTTCCTAAATCACCTCTTTCAATCCTCTCAGAGCCTCCAAAAGTTAGATTGATGAGCAACAAAAAGGTCAGATGCTTCCACACCTCAGTGCATTCTACCAACTCATTTTAGTTTCCACCATGTGTTAAACCATGTAGATTTATTCCAACTCTCACCGAACTAGCTATGAAATGTGCTTGGTTCAACACAAAATTTAAAAACAGGAACCCATATTGAAAAGTGAAGAATTTCAAATTGGCCTAAGCATAGTTTTAATCCAAGCCCAGATTATTCAGAGCCATGGGGTTCTGTGTGTGACCTTCTTGGTTTCACATTGATAGAGCAGACCTTTTCACCCATTCTTTTACTTTCAAGGTGAAGACTAATCATTAAAGGGGGTAATTTTAACGTTTGAACAATTTATCCAAGTGACTTGCATATTCCATTCTTTCTCCTGTGCTATCTTGTTATAAACCACAATTTTATTGAAGTGAGAATAAAAGCTTCTGAACTACATTTGACAATGCGTTCTGGCTCACGTTTTCCATTGAGAGGCATCCTTAGAGTGTCAAAATCCTTTGAAATATTGGGACTCTGAATCAAGGAAGGTTTAATGAAGGGTGAAAATCAGGATAACTTGAGTTACTTCTTTAAAATATACTTGCCAGGAATTTAAATCTAATTTAATCAATGTTATTGAAAAGAATTATCAGCAAATTATTGGGAAAGAGCTATGTGAAACTCTCCCATGTTTAGCTAATATATCTTACAGTTTTTCTGATCATTATTTTGTTTTTAAAACATATGTTCTTATATACCTGTATCTGTCCTTGTCCACTTTGATGTTAAAATCTGTTAAAACTGACATTTCTTTCAGAGCATTTCAAACTTTAATTTGACCAGCAAATTCTATGTGACGATAATTACACATTTTGACTCAGGGAGAATTTATTTGTGACCCCCATCTAGTTGAGGCCACAAACTAATGATTACAACTAACCAAGAAAAAGAAAAGGAATGAGGAAATGCCACACATATCGACAATATTCACTGTAGCATATGGCTAATGTATAAAGAGGTAATAGAAAAAAATGTATCTCAGGGGATCATTCAAAAGGAAAATTACTTAAATTAACTTTTCAGGCAAACCGAATTATGCATTACATGCCCTCTTGTAATGCTATACAAAGTCAATGTTTGTAAAAAGTAGAACTGGGGGCTATAAATCAAGCCTTTCATAAGCATTGTTGTGTCTGCAGGGATTTTTCTTTCCTTTACATATTTGGCTTTGAGATGAATGAAGAATTTTCTCAGCAAATTATTAATTACTCCTTTTTGCCTATGGAACGGAGCTCACTGTAGTTATGTAGGAGTCGATGGTATTCAAACTGCAGCTTTTGATGAAGTAATCGGTTGCTCCTGGGGCCTCTTTCAGCTGCCCTGGGCGTGCTTCACATGTAAAAGACTGCCAAATGGATTCTTTCGACATTCCAGCCAATTAAAATACATTTAAAGTGCAGCTGGTGGAGAGGCAAGCTTGGTGATTGTGCAGAGAACTTCAGGCCAGGGAGACAAACCCCCCCCCCCCAAACTTCGTTGTACCTAGTTGGGGCAGCCCAGCGAAGCATTTGGGGGCAGTGGAGAAAAATCATAGAAAGAAGCTATCTTTCTAATCAAAGATGACATTTTGAGCACCACCTTAAAAGACACAAAAGAGAGAAGCATGTTTGTTAGGGTGTCGGTTTTCTCCCCTTGCCTCTTGAAACTCTGTGTTGGCCGGGTGCCCAATATGGTGCTGCATACAAATATTGACAGAACACAGCAGTGTTTGTTAAACTGGACTTGGGAAGCCGATGATTAAAACTCTGAAGGAAGATCCGAAAACCCCGGGAACTCTCCTCAATAGCCTTTAACATTGACTGAATGAAAGAGAAAACCCTGGGTGAGCTAAAGTGAACCGCTCACCGTCCTGTCTGCTATGCCTTTTCGGTAAGGACAGATTTTTCTTTGCTTTGCTTTAATGGGCATGTTGGTGTGGAAGAAAGTGAGTACAGCATGCTCAGCACTCTGTCCAGAGCTCTGCTTTGCAGGGTGCAGGGTTTGCCGGCACTTTTGCTGGAGAACATGAGGGGATTGCACTGTGTCAATAGACACAAGGCATTACCCAGCACGTGGAGTCTGCCAGCGCTTTTCCAGAATTTAAAATGATATCTTTTAAAGTCTCTCTCTCTCTCTCTCTCTCTCTCTCTCTCTCTCTCTCTCTCTCTCTCTCTCTCTCTCTCTCTCTCTCTCTCTCTCTCTCTCTCTCTCTCTCTCTCTCCTAGGATTTGCTGCATATTACCAGGTGTTTTGAGATCAATAGTAAATAGATTCTTTACCTTGCAGCAATTGTTATGAGGTCTATACTTCGTATTTTTGTATTCTCATTTTTCATATTGCCTGATTTATTATCCCTCCAGTTCTACACCTATGCATGCAAAAGATATTTTTATTCTTCCTGGAGATTCCTATTCTTACTCAACCATGTACGGATCATTCTGATTTAGGAAAGCAAACCGAAAATGCGCAGAGATGTTTTGCTTTGCCTGGAACTTCATAGGAGAAACCTAAACTAGGGAATTTGTTCTGAATCACTTTTCTTTATACTTTAAGAAGACAGCTCCAGCTGCACTATCTCTGTGGTTCTTCAAAGCCAATTAATATCAAGCTCCGTGGGTCTTACTGAGATACCTTTCTTAAATGACTAAGAATTCTCAGAGTATGGCTGAGCAGGGAGATATTGATTCCTACCCATCAATTTTCCAACTAAAGAAATACAAAGTTCTTGATTGTTTCCTATCTTAACTTGTCACGAGGAGGCTCTTTTTGGCTACAGTTTTGTGCATAGCAAACAAAGACTCTTGCACCTTTGGCGGTGAAGGATCACATTGCAGTGTCCTGAGCTCAGTTAAATGCACTTTATTAATCTTTAATGTGCCAGTAGCTCTGAGGCTATGCCAAGCTGAGACTTTCCAAAATTCTCAAACTACCTGCTGCCAAAATAAACGATGGTGGGCCCAGAAGGGATATTTTAAGGAAACTTATAACAGCAAAGTTTTACTCATTAAGTTTGTCATGAGTTGATGAAAGAAATCTTAAATAAAAGAGATTTCAGTAAGACTGCTTCAGTTCTATACCCTCTGTGGGAGTCCATCTCCCCAATAACACAGTGGTCTGTGCTTCATGTGAAGGAGAGAATAAGGCTTTCTACTGTATGGGAATTGGTAAGGTTTTTGAAACAGGTCCTGTATGAATG
This sequence comes from Suncus etruscus, assembly GCF_024139225.1. Classification (NCBI taxonomy): domain Eukaryota; kingdom Metazoa; phylum Chordata; class Mammalia; order Eulipotyphla; family Soricidae; genus Suncus; species Suncus etruscus. The sequence goes on from NC_064852.1 coordinate 56,141,216, forward strand.
GAGACATGTATGAACCAGAAATCTTTGCTGCCTGTTGCAGTGCCTGCACCCTGAAAAAAAAAAAAAAAACAAGATGACATGCATAGTGGGATGCATACATGACAGAATCTCTTTAAATAAATATGTAATTTTGTACATGAAACAGGTTAGGCTTTGGAGGTGATGTGGGGGACAATGGGAATTTCTGACTGAACACCAGATCAGTTGCTCATTAGGCTGAAGCAGAGTGAATAGTGTCATAATCATTTCTTGGAGATAACGACTATTCTACATCAATATAAAAGAAGAGTTTTCCTGGAACCAGAGACTTTGCAGGGTTGATTCAAGGTCAGCTCTGAATTGTAGTTAGGAGAACTCCCTAGGTTCTTTCTGATTCAGATGCAAGAATGCAAAGGTTTTTTTAATCAATATATAAATTAATTTAGCAATACATGTAGCCTATAGGAAAGGTTTGAGATTGAGGGATGGTTTCCATAAAATTTAGACTTTAGGCCAAAACAACAGTACATGGGTTGGGTTTGACTTAAATTTAATCCACAGCACTCTATGTGGTCCCTGAGCACTACTAAGAGTGTTCCCTGAGCAGGAGTTACGAGTAAGCTTTGAGCACTGCATGAGTAAGCTTTGAGCACTGCCAAGTGTGGTCCCCAAATAGAAACAAACCAAAAGAACTGTTAATTTTATTGCCGTAAGAGTCAAATCCTGGGTTGCAGTGATAGTAAATTGAAGAAGGCATTTACTTTGCTCACAGCCCACCAAGATTAAACCTCAACATCACATATGGTTTCCCAAGCACACCAGGAGTCCCTGAATTCAAAGCCAGAGTAATTCCTGATCATTTCTGGGTATGAGAAAAAAAAAAGAACAGAACAGAACAACAAACTAGAGTCAAGTCTATTCCTTTTCCAATAGCCTAGAACAGAGATTGGCAAACTATGCAACAAAGGTCCAAAAACCATTTTTAATCATAGTGGCTTACATATCATTTACAGTAATATTTTAGGTACATTTTTATAAATAATGTTCTATTGAAATATAACGGATGATCTGCTTATTTATTTAATATGCTGCTTTTCAGTTACCACAGTAGGTATGAGAAGTTGCAATAGAGTTTTCCAGGAAGCCTGAAATGTTTACTATCTAGTTCTTTATAAAAAAAAGTTTGGCCACATAGTTTCCAAATTAAATGTAGTGAAAGGTAAGCTAAATATATTGCAGTATAGGGGCCAGAGTGGTGGCGCTAGCGGTAAGGTGCCTGTCTTGCAGAATGGACTGCGGTTCGACCCCTCCAGTGTCCCAAATGGTCCCCCAAGCCAGGAGCAATTTCTGAGTGCATAGCCAGGAGTAAAACCTGAGCATCAAACTGGTGTGGCCTCCCCCCAAAAATTTGTAGTCTTCTATTGTTATTACTATTATTTATAATTTCTTATTTAATAAACATATTTGATTGAAATAATAAAATATAGGGCTATAAATGATCATTTCATTATATTGATTAAAATAATAGATACATATATTGCTTGAATTTATGAAATTGCTACAGCATTCGAAATGTTTTCTCATAAATTTTGTATTCAAAATTCCTCAATTTGTATTCAAAAATCCTCAACATTTTTCAGATTGACTTCAGATCATGCTCCATGTTTTGAAGAAATGTAGTCTCTGCTTAACTTTCTTGTATCATCTTGTGTGGGATTTGTCCCAAATCTCTCAGCATGATACTGTTCTTTATACTGTTGGCTGAATACATTTTGTTGTGGTGGTTATGCAGTAACTTTGTAATAAATAACAAAAACTTAAACACCATTTATATTTATATTTATATGCATTATATGCAAAATTTTTACTTATGTATACACACATGTATATATACACTTTATATACACTATTTATATATATATCTATATATATTTATATTAGTTGCTTGAGGTCACATCTGATGATATCCCTAGCTTAGCTCAATGATCAATTCTAGCAGGGTTCAAAGAATTATATCAGGTTCTGGTTTTCAATCCCATGTTGGTAAATCTCTTTTTGTACTATCCCTTTAGCCCCTTATAATAACATTTTAAATGTAGTTATTTATATTTATTTATTTGGTCTTTGGGCCATCCTGATATTGCTCCAGTTTTACTCCTGACTCAGACTTAGTAGTCTTGGAGACCACATGTGGTGCCAGGTATTGAACCCTGGTTGACCAAGTACCAAGTAAAGGAAAACACGCTACCAACTGTGCTCTGTTCCAAAATTTTAATTTATTTTATTTGCTTTTTGGGCCACACCCGGTGACACTCAGGGGTTATTCCTGCTCAGAAATCTATCCTGGATTGGGGGAAAATATGGAATGCTGGGGGATCAAACCAAGGTCCATCCTAGGTCAGCCATGTGCAAGGCAAACACCATATCCTTGCACCACCACTCTGGGCCCCCCAAATATTTTTCCCAATGTTGGAGTTTTTTTTAATTTTTATTGTGGCCAAAGTGAATTACTTTGTAATTTGTAAATCTTTCAAAGTAATATTTAAGGTACATAGTGACAATGAATGAGGGGCATTCCCACCACCAGTGTTGTTCTTCCTCCACCCCTGTTCCTGCCATGTATCCCATATCTCCCTCCTTTACCCACTCCCCCCAAAATGCTAGTGTAACTGGTCACCATTTGTACAGCTTGTTGTAGATTGGGTATAAATTCTGTTATCGTTGACTTTTGGTTTATTGTTGAAGTAAAATATTTTTAAAAAAATAAATAAAAATGTTTAAAAATAACATCTAAAGCGCAGGCTCATTTTAATATTAAGTCACATCTTATAAACAATATGAGAAGTATCTTATTATGTATAAGGGTGTCTCACTAATATTAATAAAATTTTTAATGAAAAACATGCAAAGCATAAGGCATAGTAGAATTTATAGTATAGAAAATAACCTTTAATCTGGGTATCATATATTTAGAAAAACTATTCTCCACAGAGAAAGAAGAAATTAAGATGTAACTAGATAGAAATTGAGAAAATTGTTTCTACATAGACCATTTCTATATGAATAAAAACTGATTTCATTAGCTGAAATGACAGGAATTTAGACAAGTAATTTGAAATTACACAAAGAAATAAAGAAAACTAGTAATATATAAAATGAAACATAAAATGGACATGTATTGATTATGTTTATGACTTCTTTATTCTCCCTTTTCTAAACACCATTTAAAAATGAACTATTACGAGGATAAGCGTTTGCCTTGTATGTACTCAACCTAGGTTCAATCCCCGACATACCATATAGTTCCTGAGTCTGTGAGGAGCTATTTCTGAGCATAAAATCAGGAATAACCCCTGAATGCTGCTGAGTGTGACTAAAAACACCCAAACAAACACACACAAAATGAACTACTAATATAAAATTATGTCAGTGATTTATCATGTATAAAATTCTAATGTGTATGATATTAATAGGTCAAAGGAGGTCAAGAACAATAGCACAGCAGTGAGTTGGGCATTTGCCTTGTATATACAGTTGGCTTGGGTTTAAATTTCAGCATCCTATATAATCCCCAACCCTGCTAGGAAGTAATTCTGAGTGCTAGGAGTAACCCCTGAATCCAATTGGGTGTGGCCCAATCTCCAAAACAGTGGTCAAAAAAAAAAGTGAGGAATGGAGTGAATAAAAGAGCAAATATCTTATACATGATTAAAATTAAGCATTTCAACTAGATTACAATAATAAAGAGCCTAAATGAGATAAATATACTTACTCATTTTGTTTTTGGGGCCACATACAGCAGGGATTTGGAAGGTCACTTCTGGTAGTGCTTACAGAATCATATGATTGGAGGATTAAGAATGGGCCTTCTGTATGCAGAAAATATCTTCAGCTTCTTGAGTGATTTCTCAGGGCAAGAACCAGAGAAATTCTTAAATACATAATAGTTTGCTTTAAAACAGATAGATCCTAAATAATAACTAAACAGAGTGAACTAGGAATCAACAAATTTACCACAAAGAGGAGCCCAGCCCACATACCTACCTGGGGAATTTTACCAAACATTAAAAGGAGGATTAGCACTAATCCTTCAAAAATTGGCAGAAAGTAGAGAAGGGAACACTTCACAACTCAAGTCTGCAAGGCCACTGTTCCCTCATATCAAAACCAAAGAAATCAGAGACAAAAATTAACAACAAATAAGTCTTATAAATCTAAATACTCCTATTCTCAAAAAAATTCCTAGTAAACCACATCTCACAACACAAGAGAAGGATTATATACCATGATAAAATAATATTTATTCTAGCAATGTAAGACAAGTTATGCTGATATGAGACAGTAAATATAATGAAATAGCATTAATAGAATAAAATAAAAAGTCATGTGATGATCTTAATGCATAGAAAATGAACTTGATACTATTTTACACCTTATTATAAAAACTCTCAATAAATTAAAAGTAGAAAAGAAATACCTCAACCTGAAAAACTGAATTAAAAAAATTTAAAGCTAACATTGTAATTATCTATAAAATATTTTCTTTCCAAAATCAGAGAAATAATATGTCTACTTTCATTACATCTATTCAGCTTTATATTATAGTTTTAACTAGGGTAATAAGATAAGGAAAAATAAAAGCATATAACATATTTTCATTTTTTCATGGAATAATTTAACATAATTTTTATGAATTTATTACAAATAAATATTTGTTCTGGGAGATAAGGGGACACAATTGACTCTATTCTGGCCTAATTTTTTGCAAAGTACAAAGAACAATATATAGTGTTGCCAGAGCATACAACCTGGGCCTGCTGCAAGCAAGGCAAGTACCTCATGGGCTTTACTATTTCTTTGTTTTTCCTACTTCCAAATAATAAATCTTATTAATTCATCAGTTATAGTATATAATATCAATATATAATATTTAAATGTAATAATAATGAATATCTTAAAATAAATTAAGCAAAGTAATTTAACTTATAATATCAAAATACAAAATTGAGGAAAATAAAAATTGTGTTAGATTTATATACTGAAAAGTTATTAGTGAAATAAAAAAATCCAAATAAATTGGAAGAAAATCCACATACAATTAATAGAAAACTTGCTGTCATTAAGACAGCAATATTTCCTAAACTGATAGAATTAATAGTCATTCTTAAAATCTAAGTTGTCTTTTTATAAACTGTCATAATACTAAGATTTATCTGAAAATAGCAAAATAATTTAAAAAATAATAACATATTATTGTGTTATTAATTATATATTATTATATTAATAGTTGTACCAAGCATTTCTTGATTTCAAAATTTACTTTAATAGAATTATTAGTTCACACCCTTTGACCTGTGAAAATACCAAGATCTCTAGATACAGAGGCAAAATTTTATCATCCACAACAGAGCAGAAAGTTTCTAGACACCACAGAAGGACCTAGGGGAGAGTAAAAGAGCATGTATGGAGCCTGTAGTTATTCCTATGACAGTATACTTCAAGGGCGGAGAAACCCTGTAACTCCTAGGCCAAGGGAATTTATAATCTCCCCAATATTTACTGTTCCTATGTAAGAAAACTAAGAGAAGCACAAATTAATTTTTTTTAGTTTTGTTATTGTTGTTATTTTGTGCTTTGTTTTGTTTTTATTTCAGGACCCTGGTTATTTTGTGGTTGTTGTCTATATTGCTGTGGTGCTTTTTGAGTTTATTTTTTGAATTGTTGTTACGTTTTTCTTACTTTTTCTCTTTCTTCTCTTAATTTGATAGTTATAGCCTCTAGAAGGACTCCTCCCATTTTTTGCTTGTATGATTTTTGCCCCACTTAATTTTATTATTATTTTTTTCTTCTTTCCTTCAAACAGAACCACATACCTTGAACCCTCTTGTTCTGCCTCACGAATGGAGGGGAAATAATGGAGGGTACCAAGACCAAACAGTCATATGAACATTAAGTAGAAATAAAGAAATGATCAAAGCCAACAACAACAGAATTGACACCCAATTTACAACATGCTAGACACAGAGGGAATCGTTTATACTAGCAGTCGGGGGTGGGGGTAGAAGGGGATATGGGATGCGTGTTGGGAACAGGTGTGGGGGGAGGACAACATTGGTGGTGATTCAATGTCACTATGTACCTAAAATATTACTGTAAAAGATTTGTAATCCACTTTGGTCTAAATAAAAATAAAAAAATATATAGAATTATAGTTCAGAAGCGAGCCCTTAAATTACAGTTAATTTTTAAAAAAATTTTTGGCTACACCTAGTAAGAATCTTAGGTTAGTCCTGCCTCTGTACTCAGGAATTACTTATGGTGGTGCCTGAGGGACTATATGAATGCCAGTTATCAATCTTGGGTTGGTCATGTGCAAGGCAAGCACCTGTTGTTGTACTACTATTCCAGCCTTGTCACTTGATTATTGAAAGGGGTATAAATATAAATTATTGGAGAGAGAAATAGACTTTTGAAAAAATAATGGTATAACACACATTATAAATGAACTTGTATCATTAACTCATACCTTGCACAAAAATTAAGTCAAAATCAACCATATCCCCCGCACCAGAACTAGGGATTATACTTCAGGAACTCTAAGATGTAAGAGTCATACTAAACTGCTGAACTTTATACAAAGCTTTTTAAAATGGATTACGAACTTAAATATGAGTTAAAACTATAAACTCACAGAAACAAACATAGCAATAAATATTAATGATGTCATATCGAGTAAAATTTTCTTGGGTGTTATAACTAAGGTAAAAATGTTTAACAGAGAAAAAATATATATAAGTTAATGACTATAGCACCAAAATAAAAAAATTTTTGCACTTCAAAGAGTATGGTCAAGTTAAAAGACAAATTGCAATGAAAAATTATAATTACAAAAATGTCACATTATATATTCAAAACAGCAGAATAATATTAAACCAGAATATATATAAATAACTTGCTGATTAAACAAAAGTAGACAAATGACTTGTTTTAAAATGGGCAAATGATTAAAAAATTTCATGATGTTATGCTAATGCCAATCTGCTTTTGAGAATATGTTAACATATTTATTTATTAAATTATGCAAATTAAAAACAAATGAAATACCACTTTACACTTACTGGAATAACTACAATAAAAATAAGCATGTTAGCAACCAGGTGGAGAAAAATTATAACTTTCATATATTGCTGGTAGATATGTAAAATGACCCAGTCATTTACAAAATATTTAGCAAATTTTTTTGTTTATTTTGGGCTCCACCCAGAGTATTTATTAATTATTCCTCACTCTGTGCTCATAAATAAAATAACTCCTGGTATTTCTCAGGAAACTAAATGGGGTGCCAGGATAGAACATGGGTGGGCTACTTACAAGACCACAGATTTGACAATCTTACACTGAGTTCCTCTTTGATTCAATCATTCTATGTATCTGGGAAACTTAACTTTATAGATATACAAAAATTTGTCCATAAATATTTTAGCACCATTGTTCTAGTTACTAAAAACAGAAGGTACTAAAGTGTCTGACAATATATAAATTGATAAGCAAAATATGGGTTATCATTGTATGAATACTAAATATCCATGTAAAATACCAATGTGCTAATTAGTGGCACAATTTGAATAAACCTTACATTATTTTGTTAAGTAAAAAAAGAGCCACAAACAGACACATATTGTTTGATTCTATTATGTGAAATGTCCAAATTAGGCAAATCTATAGATACCTAAGCATAAAATAGACTAATGGTCTCAATGGACAAAGAAAAAGAGATTGGAGAGTGAAGGATAATGGGGTTGACATTTCTTTTTCTCTCTACTTTTGGAGACTCTGTGATTTACAATATTCTCAGTGAGTTTTATGCATACATAATTCTAGTACCACATGTCCACCAGAATGCTCACTTCCTTTTACCCATGTCCCTAGGATCCTTTCCTATCTGCTTTCACTCCCAAACTCAATTATGTAGACAAACTCTCCAGTTTTGTTGCCTTTGGTCATGTATTGCTCCTTTACTACTATACTCCTTTACATTCCACATGAGAGAGCTTTTTCTGTTTCTGTCTTCTCTGGTATCTCTGAGCATGATACCATTTGGTTCCACCAATGTAGTGGGAAATTGCATGATTTCATCTTTTCTTGCAGTATATATATACTTTAATGATTATGACTTTATAAATGGCATATAATTTATGCAAAGAATACTTTTGTATATTTAATGGAAAAATAAGTAATTTGCCATAGATTTGCTATATTTTGATTGTTTCACTAAACTTTAGTGTGATAACCTAAAAGAAGCAAAGCAGTATGTTCATGCTTAATTGCCTTAACTGAATGGACATTCTACGTAATGTTGCTATAAGATTTATGCCTTGAAAGTGCTTTGAAACCTTTAATTAGACATTCCTTATCATTTCCCTGCATTAGACTCTACTATCCAGCATATTTATATTCTTGCTGTCACTGCTGTAATTCTCCCACATGCTATAATTTATTACGAATTACATCATTATTAAAAAAATCAACCTTTTCTTTCTTTGTGGTTTTTGTAATGACTATGGTGTAACACACTTGAGTATGCTGCTTACTCACTTAATTGTGATGCTTGGTTGCAGTGTTTTAGAGATTACTAACTTTATTGTGTTGCTGGGAATCATAAATGGCAGTGCCACTAGTATTATATTCAGGTTGTGGATTAGGATTTGGGAATAAACTAATAGTACTATGCCTACAAGATCGCTCCTCTACCTCTTTTTTTTTTTTTTTTTTTTTTTTGGGCCACACCCGGCAGTGCTCAGGGTTTACTCCTGGCTATCTACTCAGAAATAGTTCCTGGCAGGCACAAGGGACCATATGGGACACCGGGATTCGAACCAACCACCTTAGGTCCTGGATTGGGTGTTTGCAAGGCAAACACCGCTGTGCTATCTCTCCGGCCCCGCTCCTCTACCTCTGAGCTATCCCTGGACCCCCAAATGATATGATCTGAGTTTCTTAAGCAAAATATTAGAACCAACAATTTTTCTAATGATTTTTTATTTATTTGGAGGGGGTTTTCTCAGGGTTTATCTGTGGCTTTGAGCACAGGGGTCACTCTTTGTAGGGATCATTTGAGAAGTTGGGGATTGAATCCAGGTTACTACACACCAGGCCAGCATTCTTTTTTTTTGATGCAAAGACCATAATTATTTTTTATTATTTTTTTATTTTTAATTATGAGAGCAAAGATGCAAAGAAAGAGGACAAGGTAAAGTTACAGTGGAAGGACAATCACCCATAAACAGAATTCTCAGTAGTCCCATTGCTGATATCTTAACTTTGAACTTTCAGCCAAAGAACATTAAGAATAATAAAACAGAACCCATGTACAATTAATTTGTCACACAAGTCCCCAGATTGTAGTACATAATATTTCTTAGCAACATACAAAGCAATCTAAAGACATAAAACTTATGTAACTCCTTAAACATTGAAGACAAAGTACTTTTTTACATTTCCATGCACATGCATATTAGTTTAAGTTAACCTCAAAAGTTTTTTTTTGTTTTTTTTTTTTTGTTTTTGGGCCACACCCTGTGAAGCTCAGGGGTTACTCCTGGCTATGCACTCAGAAGTTGCTCCTGGCTTCTTGGGGGACCATATGTGACGCCGGGGGATCGAACCGCGGTCCGTCCTAGGCTAGCGCAGGCAAGGCAGGCACCTTACCTCCAGCGCCACCGCCCGGCCCCAACCTCAAAAGTTTAAGTGGGTTGATTTTCTTAAGGATTAGAGTCAAAGGAGCACAGTAAAAACTGTGGCATTTATTAGAGTGGCAATTATTGTTTGCATAGGCCCACCAAAATATGAGGGACGTGGAAAGGAAAAGCCTTGGCCTAAGTACAAGGAGACCCTACCCCTGAAGTTTCCTGGCATAAGACCAACTCTAGGCACAGGCAAACTAGTTTGTCCAATCCAGGTCATTGTCTGTAGTGCCAATACTTTTATTTTTAACACAGTCTCTGTTGTTGGTATCATGTTTCTGTATTAAAGATCCTGGAATATCCTATATTGCATATCCTGCATATCCTATATTGCAGTCAGGATGGTGCAAAGCGTCCTCTTGTTTCACCTCACAATTAAAGGGCAATGCAGAGAACCCTGTCCGGTAAGCAGGTCTTTGTTGTTTTCAAGTCTTCTTAGTGTTAAGGGAAGTCTCTTTTGAGCAGGTCAATGTCAGAGCAGTGGTAGGGTCTTTCCTGGTAGAGGATTGCTTCCAGGTGTTATAAAAAATCTTGAATATTTCGTAGATAGCTTTCCTGGTTCAGGGGTGAATGGAGAATGCCCATTCTTCTGAGGCCTGTGCCAGGTCATTACATCAATGTTCAGGGTGTAAGACTCCATTGTACTATGACATTTGTGTGTTCCAATCTCTATTAGATAAGAAATTATTTGTATGTATAGTATTTTCCCATTTTAATGTGCCTATGCAAACAAGGAACAATGCCACGTGGTGTTATCGGCGCATATGGGGGCCATAAGAACAAGTCCAACAATCCCCATGATGGTTCAATCATAAGCATTAAACTGAGGGACTCTTCCACCAAAATTCCTTATTGAACAGCTCACAAAGAGAAGACAAGCTAAACAGTAGGTAGAATCGTCATGGTAAAAGAATTTTAGAGTTATAGCTGTTAAAGAAAATACACATAAAATATTCAAAAGACATGTGTCCATTTTATGTCTTTTGAAATAGTTGGGGTTGTTAAATCCAATGCACGACTTTGGTCTGTGATTAGAACTGTGTAGTACTGAAGTTAAAAAGAGAAAATGTGAGGTACTGATGGTTGGGGGTAGGAGATTTAAGGAGTAATAATGAGCTTTGTAGGGATGTGCAAAAGGACAGAATCTGTTGGGGCAGGAGATCGGTCTTGGTGCCTAATAAATTAAAGAAATGAGGGTAAAGAGGGTTAATTAAGCGGAAGACAACGAATCCAGATTGGGAGATGAGGGAGTAGAGGGGCTCTGGTGTGGAGGAGGGGAAATATATGAGAGGGGCTATATACATTGTATAGATCCATTGTTTATGGATTAGGCTTGGCAGTCAGAGAGGCCCACTGTACAGGAAGTCATGTCTACATATACACTGCTTTTTGAGACCTATTTAAATATTATCCTCCAAATCTAGGGAATTCCATTTTTTCCCTAAAAACAGTCGAGAATTAAGAATATTTTTGAGTGTTGTTAAAAAGTATATACATAGCATGGGCGCACTTGCGCACATGTGCTTTTGAAAATGAATAATAGTAAGAAGAGAACTCCTGAATGGGGTCCAGTCTGGGGTGGGGGGATCTCAGTCCCCTATACTAAGTGATCAGCCCAGGGGGCCTATGGCTAGCTGTCCTGCCCAGAGCCCCCAACATACCAGCTGAAGAGAAACAGAACTGGCATGTGGAGTCTTCTGGGTGCAGCCCTGCCTCTGTACTTTGTGGATGCATAGGGAGGAATTTCTCTCCCCCCTTCCCCCAGGGCCCGATTATCCAGAAGTGGCCCTGAAGACCCGTCTGGCGTGGGGGGGGATCTCAGTCCCCTGAACTAAGTGGTCAGCCTAGGGGGCATATGGCTAGCTGTCCTGCCCAGAGCCCCCAACATACCAACTGAAAAGAAACAGAAGAACTGGCATGTGAAGTCTTCTGGGTGTAGCCCTGCCCAGGCCAGCATTCTATCTGCTCTACTCTCTCCAGTTCTTGGTTATGTATAATTATTAAAATAGCACTGATTTATATTTTGTTTCAAGTTTTGTTTGCTTGCTTGCTGAGTTCCTAAATGAATAAAATATGAATGTTTTCAATGACTTATGATTCTTTTCTGAAAAACCTTATTAACTTTACCAAAACAGAGTTCTTTCTATTTTCTGTCATCCACATAAAATATTTGAGTTGCTCTTTAAGGTCATCAGCAGAAAATAGCTCATTATGTGTGCCATGTTTGTTTCCTTGGTTTCACTGGTATTTAGCATTTGTAAGAGAAGCAAGTATTTGTGCAATAGGTAATTGGACTTGGTGGATATTAAAAGGTAAGATGTTGAATGTGTTTAATTGGGGTTTAATCTAAAATTTTCATCAACAATAAAATATGACAGAGCTTAATTTGAGCCAACATTTTGTTGTTGCTTAAGAACCACACCAGGTGACAATTGGTCCTGGTCAATAATTGTTTTAAAATGTACTTGGGGGATGATATGGTGTTAGGGATTAAACTTAGAATTTTGAAAAAGCCAATATTTATGTTCATCCTTTTTAGTGAGCTCTTTGACTTCTAAAAGATAAAAGTTGCATAATTCTATATTTAATTTTTACCCAACTATTCTCATCTTCTGTTCTGAAATCTAAAAATCCTATAATAGATTGACTGTTTTCTTCCTCGGTGACATATATACCATGCTCTATTATGTTTTGTCCACATTCTATTATATATCATAACTTGATGATGAAATACTAATGTATGTGTTTTATGAAATTACTTTAGTTATTAGTGTCATGGAATTTCATATAGCCAATGTTAGTATATACTCATAATAAATAATTTGCTATGTACAAATATCTACTTATAAATATACATTTCAATGTTATCCAAAATAATAACATGAAAAAATACTATTTGTCAATAGGAGAATCATCAAATAAAGTATAGGCTACAAAGAAACCTTGTAAATTGACAAGGAAATTATTACTAAAACCTATAGAAAATAGTGAAGGGAAATGAAATTCAATTTAACAATGAAAAATATAAATGGATAAGAAACATTTGGACATAAGTTAAATTTCATTAAAAATTAAAATAATACAAATTAAAAATATGATTAATTTTCCTAGTAGTAAAATGATTAAATTGTGCTTGTACATAAAGAGGTATTAGGCATTCTCATTTATTCTTGATGTAAATTTGTGGAAAGAGCATACTTTGGACTGAGAAATATAATTAAAGCAGTATAATCAATTAATCTACAGAGAATACACATAGGATAATTTACATAGGATAATAATCATCATCATCACCTATGTTAATGAAAGATAATAATCCAAAACATTAAAACATTTTTCAAAGTAATTTTATAATTTAGGTCATCTCATTGCCCCCAATCTTCTTCCCTCTGAGATTTATTTTAAATTTATTTTGTTCTTAGGAATCATTTAAATAACCTTCTTATAATGTTTTCTTTGGTTTTCAAAACCATTCCATATGGCAGCAGAACTTTAGAGAAGCCAAATATAATGTCTGCAATATAGATGAGGTAGTTGGTTGTGAATCCCACATCTTTTCTGACAACCCAAGTTAGGTAGGACTTATTATTAGGACTTTAATTCAATTTCACTGATACCAAATCCAGTTGTTTCTCTATACTATACTTCTCTGTCAGAAGTACAAGATACTGAGGACTAAATTTAGGCCTGTTTTCTAACAAGATACAGGTAAGCATAAAGAAAATAAATCCTCAATCAAAGATATAGGCCAGAAAAGGAGGTAATCATTTCATACCCAAATGTCTACAATGACCAAACAGTATAAATTAATAATGGAAGTATTCCAGGAATTGGCTGAATAATGATAAATGAAACTATCAGTAGATATCTCTATCATTGTGATAGAGATAGGGGATCATGATAAAACCAAGACTGGATTTTGCTAAATGACTTAATGATATTGCTGTTATTGAGAATCATAGCCATATTAAAAGGAGTATTGACTATGTGGAGTTTTATTAAGAATATTTAAAAAATATTAAGCACTGTATGTTTTCTAAGATGCATTTTAGGTAAGATCTGTCCATTTTAGTGCTAGCACTTAAAAATTATTTGTAGACCAACCAAAAACCCTCAGATAGTTTGTCTACCATTTTAAAGACATACTTTGCATATGGATTTCCTGGATTTATGAATAATCAAATTTAGGTGATTATTTTTCCTCTTGCCTTAACTCTACCTCTTAAAATTTACCCTACTCTTGTTTTGTCATGTTCACACTCAAGTAGGCCAGTAAACTAGAAAAGATCCTAGTTAGGTCTTACATTTTCTGAGATAAGAAGGGAAGATTGTGAGGGGGATACCCCTAGTGTACCCTCAGAACAATTTCATAACCCTTTCAGTGAGTATGAGGAATGCCCCTCAGGGCTCAAGAAAGATGTGCTTTAATTAAGTTACTTTTCTAACTTTAATTATTGTCTAGACTTGAATATTTTGCAGAACTATAAATGCATGTGGGTGGTGACTTTCTTATACAAATCACATAGGTTTTCTTTGTCTAGGAAGAATTCAAACAGAAGGTGCCAAGGAACATTATGCATGCGCAAAGATAGAAATCACCATGTTAAATCTCCAAGCTGGATTAAACTTTTGCGAACATTTTGCTTTGACCTAAAATTTTCATATATGTCCTCCGAATGCCATTGGAAACATCACAAAAAAGCGAACTGTACATTCTTTCTTTAAACCACTCCCTATCTCTTTCACACACATGCACTCTCTCTCTTTATCTCTCTCTCTCACTCACTCTCTCTCACACACAAACACATACACAGATGCAATAGTACTAAGTCTAGTAAATAATTTGACACAAGTCCTTTTGAGGCATCTTAATTTTGGAGATAAACCATCTAAAAACCAATTCATTATATTTTAAGTATGTAATAATTTTATATTAATAGAACTAAATAATTAAATAATTATTTTTTAAAAAACATTTGGAAAATACCACAAAATATTAAAGACTGCATTTTTCTGTGTTTGGGGGCCACAGACAGATATGCTTACTCCTGGCTCTATACTAAGATCACTCCTGACAAGCTTGGGGATCACATAGGGGGTTAGCTAAATGTGAAGTTAGCTTCTTATCCTGCTGTTTTATCTCTCCATAATTTAGAGACACTATGCTATATTACTGGCATGCATGATTTTGGTACATTGTTTGGCACCTATACTTGTTGGTGTTCAGGATTTCATCCTAGCTATGTACTCAGGAATCACTTCTGTTAGTCTGAAGACCAGATGTGGTACTGGAGATAAAATCCAAGTCAATTATGTGTGATGCAAGCACCCTACTCATTATACTATTGCTCTGGCCCCAATTTTAGTACTCTTTATGCTCCCTACTTCTAACCATTTTTTATTATGATTTCATGAAAAAATCAAATGAAAACAACAATAGATCCTAAATAAGTTGTTTATTTTATATGTTGAATTCAAATATTAAAAAATTATTTATCTTTTTGTGGTAAAATTGAATTCATGTAAGTATGCAATAAAAAACAAAACACTGATAGAAAAAAATGGCAGAGAGATGGGGACAGCAGTAGCAGCTGAAGCAGCAGTAAAGAGGAGCCAGGAGATGTCAAGAGCAGCTCATTGCCACACAACTTAAGAGTGTGAAATTCCTGAAACCCTGAACCTGGCAACAGGGCACTGGAGTCCTGGAGAAAAAGCAGCATCTAGGTCACCAGATAGAAAATTGAGCACATAGGGAGATTGCCAGAGATAAACATTGTGGTGGTGGTGGCCTTAAGCAACAGTAGCAATGCTGGAAGTGGCTATGCAGTGGTATTCCCAGAGACAGGAGCCTGGCAGTAATGGCACCCTGACTTGGTCCCATCACAGGTTTGGAGCATGGTGCAAGCCAATTCGCACAGGCAGTTGAGAGCTCTTGAGCAGGGTGCACACCTATCTCTGTGGCCAAGGTCATGGCTTTGTACATTAGCGGTTAGGAAATGCAGCAAGCATGAACAAGGTTACTGAGGCAAAAGGGCCCCTTTATTTGGACATATGGGAAGTAACGATGTGGCCCAGCTTGCATTCTGAATTGAGGTTCCTACACACAGAGAAATGTGTGTCCTTGAGACATGCAAGACTAGAGACCAGCAGCTGCAGTGATAGAGGACAACTTTTGGGATAAAAAGAGCCATTGTGAACTCAGGTTAGTTCACTAAGAGAAGACCGGTTGCTGTTTCACTTTTCTCTGAGACAGCATATTTCTTCTAGTCAAGAACATTTAAAACAACTCATAAAATAAACACTACCACACCACAAAGGTCACAATAGGAAAACAATGCAGAATCTCACCACACTAAGTGAATAAAAATGGAAGTTCTGAGAGCCTGACTAACATCATATATATATATATATGATATATATAGCCCCTCTAATATATATATATATATATATATATATGATATATATAGCCCCTCTAATAAGGCTTTAGAAAGAAAATGAGGATATTCAAGGAACTCAAAGAAATAATGGAGCAAACATCCCATTCTCAAAATTATTTGATAGTAGAAATGAGAAAATTACCAAAAAATAACAGTACCAAAAAAACTTATAGACAAAATGAAACTCACTGGAAAGCCCAGCAGCAGAAAACAGGTGCTGATGACACAACGAGTGAGTTTAAAGAGAAGCTGAATAACACCTCCATACAACAGAAAATTGGAAAAGAGCATTAAAAACAATGAACATAAAATAGAAAAAAAATCCTCAAAATATATGAACAAATGAAAATAGACCACTGGGATAAATTCAGCAAGAAAAATATGAAATTATTGGGGTCCCAGGAAGCCAGGAATAAATTTCCTATGAGCAAATAACAGTGAAACACATCATTGCTGAGAGAGAGAGAGAGAGAGAGAGAGAGAGAGAGAGAGGGAGAGAGAGGGAGAGAGAGAGAGAGAGAGAGAGAGAGAGAGAGAGAGAGAGAGGGAGAGAGAGGGAGAGAGAGAGATAGAGAGATTTCCATTCAGAAGAGAGAATGGTCACTTTGTAGAAGCATTTTAAGTACATTTGACTTAAGAAATAAGGGTCTAGAAAAAAGGAACCACTTGAGCCATTGGATATAATGATAATAAATTAGCATGCAGGTGAGATAAATGTACCTACCACACAACTCTTGTCAAAA
Organism: Suncus etruscus; assembly: GCF_024139225.1. Lineage (NCBI taxonomy): Eukaryota > Metazoa > Chordata > Mammalia > Eulipotyphla > Soricidae > Suncus > Suncus etruscus. The sequence continues at coordinate 56,158,118 of NC_064852.1, forward strand.
AAGTATGGAGAATTAATATAAAAGAGGAAAAGAAATTTGACTTTGGGCAGGAGAAATCATATTAAAAACAGCTTAAATTATCATATTAGTTAATTTGTTTCAAAGTTTTTTTCTTATCAGTTATCCTAAATAAAATCCACAAAATCTAAAATTTGAAGATTTATGCCATATGTATTTTTGTTTAATTGTTTGGTATCCACACTTTTTAAACTGTGTACTATATATTTATTCTTCTCGTGTAATTTTAATAACTTTGGGATATCATTTATATGTCTTAAATTATATAAATTAGTGATTTTGTATATTTCATAGATATGTGTTGCCATATTGCTTTATCATTTTAGTCTTTTATTTATCAGCCCTTTCAAAGAAAATCTCTCCTAGTAGTCAGTCTCATTCTCCCCAACTGTCCTGCCTTTCCAAGTGCACTCTATAGCTTAGATCCTTTCTACATTTAAATTTCAAATATACACTCCCTTTATATTGTTTGTCCTTTCTTTGAGATATCCTTTGAGAACATTTTTAAAATTTTGATATAATCTAATTTACCTATTTGTAGGGTATAGTTTTTGTTATTGATACAATTTATTTAGGGACTAGAGCTATAGTAGAGTTGGTAGGACACTTGCCTTGTATAAAGTAAACTTGGGTCAGTTCTATTTAGTTCAATGTAGTCCTCTAAGCACTTCTAGGTTTAATTTCTGAGTGCAGAGCCAGGACTAACCCCTAAGCATCTCTTAGTGTGGATCCCCCAATAAAAAAACTAAATTTTATTTACTTAAGATTCTAAATATTCACTTCCACATTTCTTAAATTAAGATTATAGTTTCAATTCTAACATTTAGGCTTTGAGTTCATCTTTGTATATGGTGCGATAACAGCTTTCTTCTTCTAAGAGTAACTATTAAGTTAATTCAATACTGTTGATCAATAATACTATTATATTCATATTGGACGTTGAATACAGTTTCAGTATATCTAGGTAAGAATTATTGTGTCTGTTTGTAATTGAACCCTGGAGTTTAGGCAGGATAAACAACTTGCCTCAGGCTATAATTAATTCCAAATGAGAAGTGGAATTTGATTGGATTCCAAAGGTAAATTTCAATGGAATAAACATCTATAACTTGCAAGCTAGTGCTAAAGCAAACTTATGCAAAAAGGCATTAGATGTCTTTCAACTTTTCCATTTCATCCATTCTTTGGAGCTAACATTGTTGAGATCCCCAAGACTAGAAACACAGTTGTTGGTTTTTTCCCTTAATGCAAACAATGCAATAGACAAAGTGAGGGATTTTCTAAAAGATTCATTGTCATTGAAGTTACATATTTGGTCAAAGCAGTAAAACTAGTTCAAGAAGTCAAGGTTCTAAAAACTTGTGTAGTTTGGATAACCAACAAAAAATTGAATTTAGCTCAGTGGTTAAGAAATGAAAAATCAGAAATAGATTGAACAAAGTCATGTAAGGCCAAGACATATTGACCACAGTAGAATCTAACCATTCAGATACTGTATGTGAGCTTCATTGTCGAAATTGCACCTTTAGATTATAATTGAGATAAGGGAGTGTATATCTGACTAGATATGTTTTGAGTCTATTTTGTGTTAAAAGAGGTACTGACTGGGCAGTCTCCTAAACATACACAAAAATACTCACACACATACACACACACACACACACACACACACGAGTGAGTAGGTAGTAGAAATGCCCATTTCCATTTAATAGAAAAACCATCCTACCTTCTGTTATTCAATTGCATTCTTTGTGTCAGAGTCATAGAGCCAAACTGTTTCCCATTTCTTTTTTTTTTTTTTTTTTTTTTTTGTGGCTTAACAGTTCACATGATCTTTATTCCTAATGAGATTCTAAGTCCTTACAATACCCTTAATACTTACAGGATCTGTTTCCAAATTGTTAAGGATCCCTAGTATACAGAGAGATTACCAATTCTTTTGGGCTCAAATAGAGATTCTTGTAAACAAATTTATCACCTTAAATCTGTTCCCCCAACCCTCCCCCCCACCCCCGTCCCAAATGATTCTATGACTCCTTCTAACATTACAAGTTTGGGATGTACAGAAGATGACACCTTCCTTTAACATCAGTGTAATTTAAATAATCAACTTACATAGTAGAGGGGATGGCAGTTTCTTTTAACATCAACATAATTCAAATAAGAGACGGCCATGGTAGATTTGGGGTGAGGTGTGGGCTATAAGCCATCATTGCTTTAGCTCAGCCTATATTTATATTGCCTGTATTTTGAACTTCCCAAGTCCTTAAACTCTTTTTAAGGCTTGCTTCATCTGTCAAAAATCTTTGGACTTTTTTTTTCCCCTTTTTATTTTATCATCAGGGCCAGAATTGGTTGTCTTTTCTGCTTTCCTAATCCTCTGGAGAGATGAGTGGAATCCCCTAAATAACTGAAGTCTGACTCAGAGGTTTGAGGAGTTCCTTTCATTGGCCTCTTTTAGCTCCCTTTACCATTTTCTGCAGTTTACAAAGTCCTCGGGTCATGTGACCCACTCACAATAAAACTATCTGTAACTGCATTACAAACTAACATAAGGTTCTTATTTTAACCAAATGAATTCTGTGTGAAGACTGCCAGATATCAAGAAAAGCATTAATTTGTGGAAATGTCTTGTCCTGCCTTAGTTTTCCTTGTCTTTAGGGATGCAGCTTATACTTTCTATTAAATTTTCTGAGAACATAGATGGCCCCCACTAGTTTAATAAGATATCATATAGCAAAATGGAAGAAAGTCAAGGTTAGAAAAGATGAATAGTTTGTCTTTCATTTCAAAAAATGTTTATAAATACTCTATACTCTGAGAGTATATTTTCCTTTCTATTAGTAGCATTTTTAATTTTGCTTTAGTTTTTGTTTTTTAGGGGGTCACACTCCGTGATGATACTCAGGGATTACTCCCTAAAGAAGTTTAGGGGAACATGTGGTGCTGGGGATTAAACCCAGGTCTCCCACATATGTGTAACATATGCTCCAATCCTTTGAGCTATTTCTGTAACTCTCAGTTCTTGGACTCAAATTGAGAAAAATCATATTTTAAATAGGTTTCAACATTTTAAACTAGTTTTCTCAATCTTTTTCAATCCATATTTATCTTCTGACTTTGTTTTAATCCTCTTCAACTCCATCTCAATAGATTTTCACTAGATTCATGCTATGCATCTCCCCACCCACCCAATTATTTCCATGTTTGGCCATACTGTGAAGTCATGGATTTCTAAAGGCAACTAGTTGAGAAACTCTAGTTTAGATAATCAACATTCTTTATTAATGAATGTCTAATATTCCCAAGTACACATCTTTTGATCTCTTCTGTCTCTTCCCTCTTCTCTCTTCCATCTCTCTTTTTCCCTCCTTGCTTCTCTCTTCCATCCCTTCCTCTTCTCTGTTATCCTCTCTCCTCCCCTTCCCTCCCATTCTACCCTTTTCTTTCACCTCCCCTGCTCTTCCTTTTTACTCCTCCCCTCTTCTCTCCTTTCTCTTCTTGCCTCTCCTCACCTTCTTTCCCCTCTACTTCTCTCCCCTCTCCTCTTTTCCTTTGCCTTTTGCTCCCTCATCTCCTATTCCCTCTCCTCTCCTGTTTACTCCCTTCTGTTTCTCTTCCTTATTTCCCCTCCTTTCCTTTCCCCTTCCCTCCCTTCTTCTCCCCTTTTCTCCCCTCTTCTCCTTTACCTTACCCTCCTCTCCTCTTCCTTTCCCTACCTTCCTTTCCTTCCCCTCCTCTCCTCTCCCTTCCTTTCTTTTTACCAAAACCTAGATTTCAGTAGTCATACTGCCAGGTAACCCTGTTTCAAGTAACTAGGGGCATGAGGAAAGCGATGAAAGTTGGGGAGCTCCACAAAAAACACAATGAGTGTTTTTATGTTGATGTAGTAATGACACAATGTTATTCTGTAATGGTGATAGTAGTAGAACTAATGGGAGTATTGAAGCTATGACAAGACTCTTGTTTATTTTCTCTGTATTCGAGGATAACTTAAATACATTCTCAATGGTCAAGATTAAATAAATCCCTCTTTGTGTATGGGTTCCAGATAGATATAGGAAGTTTTCCCTGTTTATATATTTTATTTTATTTATTTATTAATCTATTTTGTATTTTGGGGCCACACCTGATGACACTCAGGGTTTACTCCTGGCTATGTGCTCAGAAATCACTTCTGGCTTGGGGAATCTATGGGATGCCAGGGGATTGAACCGTGGTCCATCCTGGACCAGCCACTTGCAAGTGGCCCTACCAGTGCACCATTGCTCTGGCCCCATATATTTTATTTTTAGTTATGTGTGGATTGTTGATAAGTATTCACTCTTTAAGACAAAGCATTCAATACCATCAGTGCTTTTACAGAGCTAGAATTTTAAAACATGGGTGTATGGTAAATTCAGAGATAGAGAAAAGTGAGTAAATTAGATGTATTTCCTTAATAATTATAATTCCTATTTCTATCATCTTATGTAGTGGCAGTTTTTCCCATTCTTTTTATTTGGATCTATGTAGTAGAAAATTCTAACAGATAAGTTTCTTTTGGGTTCTAAGTTCATGTTAGCACCAGGTCATCAAGATTGTTTAGCTTGTTATTTTTATCCCATATGCAACATTAGTACTATGTGAGATTGTTCCTTTTTGCTTAGGTACATTAAAATGGGGAAAATCTTACATATGGAGATAAGTTCTTATGTAATAGGGATAGGAACACATAAAATTTTTATTATAGTGAGGCCTTATACTCTGAACACTTGTCATAGTGACTTGGCTTAGACTTCAGAAAATTGGCATTGGCCATTCACCTCTGAACCTTGGATTCCATCTATGGAACCAGCATGCTTTTCTATGCCAGCACCTGGAATTGGTTTCTACCAAGGAGGGCCTTAATGGTAACCTTGCATAGACTTGCTCTAGAGTGGGTTCATATGACACCCTGATGACTTTGCAACAGCTATAACTTGCTTTCAGGGCAGGGTTCTCTGCATTGCCACTAATGGTGAGATGAAACCAGAAGACACTCCTTGTCACTCTGACATTGACATAGGATCTGTACAAAAAATCAGGTTCTCTAACTACAGAAATCTGACTGTGACAACCGTGATTGTGAACATCTTTTACTGGGACCACAGAGAAAGACTTTAGAGTTAGACAACTTAGTATTCCCAGAGCCTCTAGTTTGTTTTATGCCAGGATGCTTCATGGATAAGGTCTCCCTGTTTTTAGGTCAAAGGGTTTTCTTTTATATTTTTCCCATATTTTTCTGTGCCTATGCAAAAAAAGAAAACAGCCACACATACCTTTTTTATTATACACCTTTTTTATTGTATTTTTTAATTCTTATCTTTTAATCAGGGCTCCCATCATATTCATAGAACTTTGGGACATAGATTACTTTGCCACATATTCCCATATTTTTCTATAAAACTAAGAAAATAAGTAAAGAAACTCTAGGGGCCAGAGACATTTGTGGTCTCAGATGAATTGGCAAGAAAATAAATAAAACTAAAACTAAATATACAAGCCCAAAATCAATGATAATAGTATCAAAGGACCTGAACTTTAACAATCTAACCTAAATGGGCCTGTTTTATTGAGAGGCCAGGGGGCAAAGGATAGTGGTATAGGATGCACTCTAGGTTCTTTGGTGGAAGGAGGTTGACACTGGTGTTGGGAGTGGCCCTGACTCATTGTATATCTGAAATTCAACATGAGGAACTCTGTTGATCACAATAGTTTCACTAAAATTTAAAAAAAAGATAGATTGTTGGGATTGTTCATAATTATTATTCCTCATGACTAACCTTGCTTTATATTACAAAGATTATATTATAGACACCAAGAAACCATCCCTGTCCCACTCTTCAGATACACTATTGGAATCTTGATAATAAAACTCCATAAAATTTTAGTGAAAATCATTGCTATGCAATACTATAATAATATATCATACAAAAACTACAATATTTGTGTTAATCATATCTCAGATGCTTTTTTATTCAAAACGCTATTTGCAGATAGAACACAAGGTTCAGTGAAATTGGATCAATTAAATAAGTGAAATAATTCACAGGTAGTAATGGATTTGAACTCTATTCAAACTCTAAGGTCTATTGTACCCTAGAATTCGTGCATTTAATTATCTAAGTTTTTTGGGACTCTGTCCTACATTTAAAATACAAATTGCATATTGGCTTTAATAGTTGGAACGAAATAAATTAATTCTTTAAAAAACAAATATGAACAAATATCTAACAGCAAATCTTATAGAGTGAGAGAGACCTGACTTTATAGCAAAGAACTTCCAGTGCATGTTATAATTGAAAAATATATATTATGCTTTTGGTTACTAAAACCCTGAAACCCTGTCATATATGGTTCCATCTTCTGATCTTGAATGCACTGGCATATCTTCTCCAAGCTCCATTTATTTTTCAAACTTCTGTTTATGTGTATATAAGTTTCACTATCATTGTTCATTTTAAATCATATCTATGTTAGCCCCATTATTTTATGACTTTAAGGAAGATAATCAAAATTCCTTTTCAATCATTTTTGCAAAAGAGTCTTCCTTTGATTTTTTTAAGAGGGGTAAAAATATAGCTCATTATCTTAGTGTATAAAATTTCACTAAGACTAGTTCCCACATCCATCTCAGACTTATGCTGGATCTCAGTGTATCTAAAGTAAAGTTAAGAGTGCAGAAGTGAAGTACAACTTCTGATAGTGAGTATAATGTTCAATCTCTCAACAATATATAGCTTGTTTCTCTCTGTATGTAGAAGTACCACAGTTTCTTTAGCCACATACTTGTTTTCAGGCACTTGGATTATTTCCTGATTTTGGCTATTGTAAATGGTGCTGCAATGAATATAGGAATGCTGACGGCTTTTATGCATGGTGTTTCTGGGTTCCTAGGGTATATTTCTAGGAGTAATATTGCTGAATTTTATGAAATCATAATTTCTAGTTTCTTGAGAAATATCCATATTGTTTTCCAATCAAAACAACTATCCATCTCATGCCACAAAGAATGACACACATCAAAAAGAACAAGAACAAGCAGTACTGGTTAAGATGCAGGGAGAAAGGGACCAGTATTCACCAGCATTCACTGCTGATGTGAATGTAAAAAGATATTATCCTTAAAATACATCTAAAATGTATTCTGTAAATGAGATAGATTTATTAAAAAATTCTATGGAATATTAAAAAAAGAAAGGTTATATTTATAAGCATCCATTGAGTATGAAAAAGCAAAAATAACTTTATGGTAGCAAAACAAAGGAGTAGAAGGAATTCTTTGTTTTTAAAAATCTTACCATTTATTTAAAATGAATCCATCTGAGAACGATTACAGAGAAGCTTGGCAATACAATTTTTAATATGCATTGAATTGAAGACACACACTCTAATTGTTGGCAAAGTAAGAAGAAGAGAGATTACACTCAGTTTTCTGTCTTGAGGGAAGTATTAAAGTGCTTTCTGAGGCTCCTTCTAATATTAAATTTACTTAAGAACCTGAAATTTAGAGTTGGACACAAACTTCCCACAGCAGACAGATTATGGACTAATCTTTAAATTTGAGACCTTAGAGAAACATAAGAGCAAGAGAAGAAAGGTGAAGGAACTTCCCATGGAATTTTTTATTATGAAAATATTCTTTCCCTTTCCATGATTATTAGCCTAAGGTTCATAGATTAAACAAAGATGTTACTCAGTTAATTTGAGAACTTATGTTAGACTCATTCCTAGATCTCCTTGGATTAAAAAAAATTATTGAGAGTGCTGACAAATATAAAAATAACTTGAATGCAGGTAACCAGTTATCTTAAAGCAGTCAACTAAACTCAATCATACAATAATAATTAGTTGAGGTCACTATTCATTCCAACTGTACTGAAAACAATGGAAATTTAGACAAACTGCTAGGCAATAGATTCCAAACCTGGGAGACAACCTGTCTGTGCTTCTTATTCCCTCAGTAGTTTTTATAAAGTTCTTTAGCCAGAATGAAACTGAAGAACAACTTGAAAGCTATATAAAGCAAATGTGTAATGGTTTTGGCAATGTTCTGAAAGTAGCTACCAAGAATGCATACTACAGGGAAAAGTTAAGAACCATTTGTAACTAAAATCTTTTTTGAATGGAAAAGCTTTTGAAAGAGGAATTTTCTACCAACAATTTACTGATTTTCATTTTATTATCATTGTTAATTATGCTGCATGTTTGCATGTAACTATTTGGAGTCAGTGGAAATCTATGTTTAACAAATCATTTTTTCTCTTTTCATAGAGTGAAAATTATCTGAATACTGCATAATCTTCTTTGCCTTATGATTATCACAGTTTATAGTCAATATGATATTTGAGAATTAGTTTCACCCTATTCTGTCTTTCTCATTAGGAATTATATGGGTGAGTCACAGTCCTGCTTTAGTATGTAGAGATAGGAGCTAACCATTATGCACTTATCAGGTCCATTCATAGCCTTTATAATACAGTGAATCACTAAGCTATTCTTGAGTTATTTCCAGACTTGTCAGATCAAGTGACTCTCTCCTCCAGGCTATGTTCTCACGTTCAGAATTTCTTTCCACGATTTCTGAGAATGTCTCCAGCAATTGTCCTTGCCTGTGGGCCATGAACTCCTACAGATGGGATGAGATAAAAAATAATTGGAAGGGTGTGGCAATTCATACACACCCCAAGCCATACATGATTGTACTATTAGTTTTCAAAAACATTTTAGAATTATATGATATATGTATTATGTGTGTACAAACACTTATAGTATATGAATTTCAATACCATTTTAAAATATCTTAGAACATTTTAGAAAAATCACTATTCTGAATAAGCAAATAGTAAGAACACAAAAATGTATCATGTGATTGTTTGTAAATGATTTTAAGATTAAGAGAAAAACTTTATAACTAAAAAGCATACTTTGTTTAGTTTGGGTTTGGGGTCACACCCTGTGACACTGGGGGTTACTTCTGGCTTTCTGCTGGAAAAGTACTCCTAGTAGGCTCAAGGAATCTTATAAAATGTCAGGGGTCAAACCTAGGTCAGCCTGCTGCAAGGTAAATGCCGTACCCACACAGCTAACTTGCACTGACTCCACTGCTCAGGCCCAGGCATATGTATTTTTGCTCTACCTCCATTCTGATCGATTTAAAGAAAGCACTTTAACCATTCATCACCTAATATATGAACTTACCAATTATTTTGATTAGCTTCACTTTCCAAAGCAAAGTAATAACATCTTAAAAATTGAATTCCTTCCAATATTTAGCTGTTTGTGTTTTTTTCCTTACGTGTGCTAGACAATTTTTGTGAGAGTATTCATGTATTGTCTTTGATGTAGAAAATTCATGATCAAATTTTGTTATTTACTGTCTTACTTTAAATTTCAGCTAGGATTCTTTACCATATTAAGAAAATAGTCTTTTATTCCCAATAAACTTTAACGAAAATATGGAGTAGCTGTTGAATGTTAGGTGTACTTTTAATATCTATATAGATATATAATCTGTTTATTCATAGACTATTATAGTAAGTTAAATAACATACCATTGGGGTTTATGATTATATTTTGAATTGCAGGTCTTGATTTTGTATTCCTTTATTTACTAATTCATAAATATCAACATATGTGCCATATGTAGCTTTTTAAAGTAAAAAGTATTTTCTAGACCCAGAGAGATAACTCGATGGATTAAGCATATGCCTTGCATTTTAGAGACATGAATTTGACTCCCACATATACATGCTATGGCTCCCTGAACATTACTGGAACATCACTGGAAGTGATACTAAAGCACTGAGTTAGGAGTAGCCTCTGAGCAGCACCAGATATGTTGCCAAACCTAAAATAAATAAATATTGTTATTTTCACTGTATTTTGCTTTTGAGTTTATGTAAGTCTTACAAATGTATCTTAGAATGTATCTTTTTATGTGTTTTAGAATCTGTTAAGGCAAGACAGAGAAATATAAGCATTGAGCCTGTGATATTTGAGGGTAAACATAAACATAGGTTTTGGTTTAAACTGTGCTCATTTGCTAATTTCATAACCTTATTTAACTTCTCTGTGAACCTGTGAAATCTCCATTGAAACAAAAACACAAGCACCATGTAATAATAAGATTTTATGAGATTAAATATGATTTTCAACAAAGCTTTATCATAGGTCCTGAATCATTGAAAGCATTAGTAATGTGAACTGCTTTGAACTCTTGTGATGGTGGTGATAAAGATGATTATTCTTGCATAGAAATTATCTTTTTCTTGAAATAAGTTGTATAACATTGCAACAAGTTTCTGTACTTTGATTTCTAAAGTATATTCAAAAATTTTCATTGGAAATTTTTCTTATGTTTATTCAATAAAATTAATTCTAGGGCCCGGAGAGATATTTACAGATGTTTACAATATTTTCTTTACTTTATTTTAATACAATTTGAAGATATATAGTTCCATGGATATCATATCTGGTTAATAGTTACTTATGAAATAATAAAAGCAACCACTAGTTTTGACATATCCTATATAAAGATACTGAATTAGGTGCTTCAGATTAGGTTTTTATTTTATATTTGTAGCCACTTATTTATAAATTTCAATGACAGTTTTATAGATTGCACTCTCTTTAACAGACACAAATAAAACAAAATTGTTTTATACAATGCTTCTTCAAATATATCTTTTATTGCCTTTTTATTTGTACTTGTCATAGATACTTATTTATATATTTTAACAAAAACTTTTTGTTACTTAGCATGGTGTTGTCATATAGCAGTTACCTTACACAAATTTTTGTTGAATGAAAAGAGCTTTTAGAGTGACTTTGCTTAAAGTATGTATCTCCTAGGAGACATCTAATCTGGTTTTGTTTATAATACATTTAAGACCACTTTTAGGGGAGTTTGACACTTTTTTATTCTCATAATTTTTTTTATTGTGGGCAAAGTGAATTACAAATCTTTCACAGTGATATTCAAGGCACTTAATAATAGTGAATGAGGGGTATTCCCACCACCAGTATTGTCCTCCCTCCACCCATTTCCATGCATCCCACTTCTCCCTCCTTTACCCCCCGTAGTGCTAGTGCAACTTTTCCCCCCATGTACGACTTGATGTAGATTGGGTATCATTTCTGTTATCATTGACTTTGGATTTTGTATTCAAGTCTGATCATTTTTTATTTCCACCAAATGGACATACGACTGTCTGGTCTTGGTACCATCTATTTTTCTTCCTCCAACTATGATGCTGATCAAGGTGATTCCAGTAATATGACTCTATTGGAGATATATGAAGGGGACATGGGAGGAGTCCATCTAGAAGTTTGACCCTTTTATATTAATTGTGTTACTGACATGTTTGATTTATTCCAAACACTTACAATATTGTAATTTTTGTTTCCTTTTACTTTTTCTATTACTGACACTATATGAACTGTGCATGCTTTGATTAAATATACATACAAATTGGTTTGGACTGTGTACATCTTGATTTTATTCTACTTTTGATTGACACTTGTCTGGTAGCTGAATGCACTCCAATTGTTGTCATGCATGGTAATTACAGTTTTTGTTGTAACTGCTATTTCCCTAAACTTTAGATTTATGTGCCAGCATGCATTAAATTACATTCATGATGATAATTTTCTCATTTTGTTATTTAAGTTGAAATAATAATAATTTATTTTTTGAAAATGAGGTATACTTATTATATTGTTAATTCTTTTATCTTTACTTATTAAGTTGGTACACTGTGCTTAACTAAATAAAATTGGAGGAGAAAAAAGAGGAATACAAAATATTATCCTGTTCCTTTCCTCCCATTTATTTCCCTTCCATTCATTGTTGTTGCAATGATTGCAGGTCATACACATTATACAGATGTGTCAATCCAGGTAAATTCTGGAATTTTCTGTATATCACAGATTAAGTTGTATTTCTCACACTCTTGGCCATAGTGCTTGCGGAGAGTCACTCCCCTTTAGTTGCGATGCTGGATCAAATGCTTGCTGGGACTACTGTATTTTAGCTGTGGTGCTCACACATTCTGGTTGTAGTGCTCACTAAGATTTTTTATGGCACTCATGTACTTGCTTACCAGGGTTCATACTTCTTGATTGTAGTGTCACATTTATTTTAGGGGTGCTTACTTGGGATTGGAAATCTATAGTAGTTTTCATTTATTTGCAATTAACAAACATAGTTTTGTTATAGTTGATTTGCAATCTATAGTTGCAAATATATAGTTATTTACACATATCTGGTTGATGTGATGCCAAAAATTTCTTTGGAACCAGGTTCATAGTCAGCATAGCTAATAGGGTCATGTTTAGTACATATGGTAGCACTGGGGATAAAACATGTAACCTTATGCTTATAAGTACAGTGTTTTATGCCAAGTGGCTATCATCTACATTGTCTTCATTTTTAATTGCTTTAAAGCAATTAAAGCATGATTATTATGATAATTTGTTGCATATTCTCATAATTCTAGTTAAGTACCACCAAAGTCAAAGTAGAACTGATGACTGGCACTGTATATAAATAAATGTCAAATGAGAAATCTATGCAAAAAGTGTCACACATTTTAGACAACTCAATATTGTCCAGGTGAAAAATTTTCTGAGAAACAATCCAGTGGGAGAAAAAAATCAGCTTAAGGTGGGTTAACTATGTGGGTGAGTGGAGTTGGGCAAGGATATGACATGCTCATGATATGGCAAGAAAATAATCCTGGTCCCATTAGAAGTTTTGTGGGGTGTAAATGTTTATTAGAGTAAATGATTCATTCTATAGAGATGTGTTAAGCATTTAGTATCTGTGTAGCATAGAGAGGCATTTAATCAAGGTGTAGAGTCACATCATAGAGGGCATCTGTGTGTGGAATTAATACCAGCATTGAGTTTAAGGGTTGAGTAGGAATTCAACGTGGAAGAGTTCAGTTAGGGATGAAAAGTAGAGGTTAAGTGCTTCCTAAGAAGTAATATGATATAAAGGCTTAGAAGTAAGAGAGAGTATGGCACATTGAAGAGCTGCAACCATTTCAATGTGGTTAGGTTAAAACTCTGAATGTGAGACTTGGCTGGAGAGATAATAGTAAGAAAGATTGGCCCAGGTTAGGAAAACTGTGTGTCATATAGAGAGGCTTTTAGATTTTTAACTACAAAGTTGTTTTGTATTATGTTGTGTGGTGGTGGGGTTAAATTTATATTGAATAGAATAGTGGATTTTAATAGAAATGTGGTTATATACAGGATAATTAAAACATTAGGTGCTACAATTTGAATGCCAAATAGATAAAAATATAAAGGATAATTTTAGGGCTCTTGGTTTGAGGAAATGCCTGGAATCTGTAAAAAAAAGAGTTTATAGACCAGGTAGGCACAATATATTACATATGTACATATATATGTTTTTAAATAATATCTTTATTTAAACACCATGATTACAAATATGTTTATCATTGGGTTTCAGTTATAAAAAAAGAACACCCACCCTTCACCAGTATAATACCAATACCTTCCCACTACCAATGCCTTCCATTTCCTTCCTCCCCCACTCCTTGCCTGTATTTGAGACTGGCATTCTATTTCTCTCACTCACTACTTTTGTAGTGTTTTGCTGTTTTTGTGTCCCTTCTTGATAGTTGTTAGTGCAGCTTTTCTCTAACTGTACTCACCACTCTTTGTGATAAACTTCATACCATGGCTGGTCTTTCCAGTCCTCATCTGTATTGTGTCTGGTATTATTACAATAATGTATTTTGTTTTTCTGAAATCCTACAGATGCATGAGATTATTATGTGTCTATCTCTTTCCCTTTGACTTATTTCAGTCAGCATAGTAGTTTCCATGTCCATCCATGATTTCATTTTCCTGATGCCTGTATAGTATTTATTTCATTGTGTATTCTATTGTGCATATTATTCCACTGTGTACCACAGCTTCTTTAGTCACTCTGTTGTCAGGCATTTGGGCTGTTTCCAGATTCTGGCTATTGAATAGAATGCAGAGAGCATTATTGTATTGTGTTTTTATGTTTCTAGGGTATATCCCTAGGAGTGGTATAGCTGAATCATATGGAAGCTCAATTTCCATTTTTTTTGTTTTTGTTTTTTGTTTTTTGTTTTTTTTTGGGGGGGGTCACACCCGGTAGTGCTCAGGGGATACTCCTGGCTCCACTCTCAGAAATTGCTCCTGGCAGGCTCGGGGAACATATGGGATGCCGGGATTCAAACCAATGACCTTCTGCATGAACGGCAAATGCCTTACCTCCATGCTATCTCTCCGGCCCCACAATTTCCAGTTTTTTGAGGAATCTCCATCTTTTTTTCCATAAAGGCTGGACTAGACATTTTCACCAGCAATGAATGAGAATTCTTTTCTCCCCACATCCTCACCAGCACTGATTGTTCTTGTTCTTTTTGATGTGTGCCATTCTCTGTGGCATGAGATGGAACCTTATTGTTGTTTTGATTTACATCTCCCTAATTATTAGTGATGTGGACCATTTTTTCATGTGCCTTTGGCCATTTCTATTTCTTCTTTGAGAAAGTGTCTGTTCATTTCTTTTCCCCATTTTTTGAAGGGGTTAGATGGGGTTTTTGTTGTTGTTAAGTTCTGTCAGTACCTTGTACATCTTAGATGTTAGCCTCTTATCTGATGGGTATTAGGTAAATACTTTTTCCCATTCTGTGGGTGGCCTTTGTATTCTAGTCACTATTTACTTTGAGGTGCAGAAGCTTCTCAACTTAATGTACTCTCATTTGTTTATTTATGCTTCCACTTGTTTGTACAGTGGTATTTCCTCCTTGAAGGTGCTTTTAGTCTCAATGTCATGGTGTGTTTTACCTATGTGTTCTTCTAAATTCCTTATGGTTCCAGGTCTGATATCAAGGTCTTTAATCCATTTGAAATTGACCTTTGTGCATGGTGTTACATGGAGGTCCAAGTTCTATTTTTTGCATGTGGCTAACAAGTTGTCCCAGCACCACTTCTTGAAGAGACTTTTCTTGATCTATTTTGTGTTACTTGCCCTTTTTTCAAAGATTAATTGATTGTGCAGTGAAATATATTAAAATAATTTCAGATATTGAATTGTTTGTATATGTTTGTATGGGTTAAAGTTTTCTCTCTTTTCATGGCACTTTATTACTGAATTTGAAACAATGGGGCTTTAAATGTAAATATTTCCCTAAGATTTTTAAGGAAGTGCTTAT
Organism: Suncus etruscus; assembly: GCF_024139225.1. Classification (NCBI taxonomy): domain Eukaryota; kingdom Metazoa; phylum Chordata; class Mammalia; order Eulipotyphla; family Soricidae; genus Suncus; species Suncus etruscus. The sequence continues at coordinate 56,173,381 of NC_064852.1, forward strand.
GAAACAAACTTTTATTCAGCTACCAGTACCATAAATGACTAAACAGTTAACAATGATAAAGTTTGTTTCAGTACTAAAGATTTCCAAAGAGAGAAAAATGTGGATGTCTTTCAACAAAATAACTTTTTTCTTCTCACAGAAATGTAAACTGATGTCATTTCTCATTCCATAACAAAAAAAGAATGAAACTTGCTATTATTGCAGTATTCCAATGATGACATTCTCCCTCAAAGCAATCTAAAAAAAAGACATTGTGAACAAAATTGTACTTCCCCTGCCAGAAATGCATGCCTGACCATAATCATGGCTTTCATATTTAGACATTTAGATAATGGTTTGTACATGAACTTTCATAATATTTATTTGCTGCCACAAATGAATGGATCAACCACTGTTAGTAACCATGAATTTAATTCTTCAGCAATAAACTTCTCACTAGATTACCTCAACTGTATAAAGTTGCTCTAAAGTAATATTTCCTGTCAATATTTTAGGGTCTATGTGAAATATCATGGGTATCTCAATTTTGGAATTTTACAGTTCTGCCTGCATGCAAAACATATCCTCACTCTATGAAGACCAAGATTCAGCAATAAATGTTTCAACTCCCCAGTCTCCCCTTTTATTAATGGATTAGCCACATTTTCCTTCCCCTCCCCTCTGGTTGACTGATTCACCCCCTTGAAAGTTTTACAGCAGAAAAACAAGTGGATACTGACTAATTCTGTAGACAAGGATTTCTATGTTTTTATCAGGGCGAAATGGTACTTTGATAGTGGGATAACTTGGGATGATATGCTAATATTTAACCAGACAAGTTGATCATTAAGTGGCAAAGACATCTTTGCTATAATACTATGGTTTTCCATACATGTGATAGAGGTATTAATTGTGAGCATGCTCTCGAAGAGTTTGAACTCAAGGTGGCTCTGCTAAGCAGACATTTGACTCCTGGAATTCCTGCCACCCACTCTAGTCCCTACTTGATGAGGCATGGGGTTCCCTCAGGTTGAGCTGGTTAAACTAGACCAACCACAGTTTTCCAGAGCAGTCTCTTGGGCCATGGCCTGAGGCTGGATCCTGCCCTGGCAGGAAGCTCTGCCCACGTGCTTGCCTCCATCAACTCTAAATCTGTTAGTGTCAGACACCATCAGGCAGCAGCAGGCTATGTCCATGGACAGTGCACTTGGTGCCTGACTGCTCTGCTGCAGAAATCCTGTTCCAGAGATTTTCCAGTTCCTGGTTTCTTTCTTGAAGTGGGCTCAGAATATAGACCAACTTTCAGGAACTTCAGCTTTGATGATCAGAAAATGCAGAAACAGATGCAGTTATTGAAGAATCCACTTGATATATAATAAAGGTAAATACATTTATATAAATAGAACCATATGCATATCTATCTATATTCAAATATATACCTTAAAATATGCACTGTGTATTTTTTTCTCATAAAATAATCTTGTGGCTTGAGAAAGAAATGAAGCTTAATTAAGATATTAGAAGGACACCAAAAAAACTTTGGAACCTTTTATTTTATTTTGAGAAACAAGATAAATACATTGTTAACACTGGCTTCACTTGGGAATGAGAGCAATAATATAGTGGATAGAGAGAAGCCTATCAGGATTCCATCCAGCAGAAGGTATGTCCACTGAGTTCTGCCAGAGTGACCCTTGGGCACAGAGCCAGGAGTAAATTCTGAACACAATTCGGTATGGCATCAAAGCAGCAAAACAAAACAAAGCAACCCTTTGGCTTCTCTTTTAACTAAAAGCAAGTCTCTGTTGTGTATATAATTGTGGATGCAATGAATTGCCAAACATCTTTAAAAAAACTTCCAAAGAGCATCTCTTTGACTACAAATTAGCTGTCACCTTTACCCATACGTATGCCTATTGGATAGTAAAAGTAGAGAAATGGAGTAAAATTCTAGAATTTTAGAAATTCAGAAATGGTAGAGGAAAATGAGAGGGTCATCTCTATGAATGGAAATACATGTGTGACACATATAGGTATTGATTCTTAGAAAATAATTTAACTGCTTCTCATCCTTAGTCAAATGCTTGATACTTCTGTTTGCACTAGCATGTGATACATTTAGCTATGAATGTAAAAACAATTCTTAGGGAGGTTTGATTTATTTATTTATTCATTGGACAATTTATAGACAGTGTTATGATATGAGAAGTATATGTAGTAAATATCAATGCATATTCAGTATAGATCTTGACATTTGTATAATCTCAAAATTTATGTGCATAGTGATATTGTGTATTAATGTTGGTTAGTGTGTTTAAAGATGAGTAAAATAAATTATTTGTTGTACAGAAAATAGTTATTATTAATTCATATTTGTAGGCAAGTAGAATGATTTTATTTAAAACATCATAGTGCTGTAGAATGACTTTAAAGAATAACTCCTTCCTTTTTAATACTATTGAATATCCATCCAGGGATCTTCTTTCAGCTAAGAGAAACACCTTCTTGAATGATATGTCTCCTTTACTATAGTGATCGATGCTGAGCCAGCTTTTTATAGCCATTATTTAAAATGATTATATTAGTACTTCAGAAAAGAAATCATAAAGAACATAGTTAAAAATCTATGTGTTTAACAAATCCACTCTGTTTAACAAATAAATGTGCCAATTAAATTATTGTCTATATTCACTGATTTCTAAACTCATCTTACTTCCAAATTCACAGTGAGAGGCCTGAGAGTCAGAACAGGGTTGAAGGTACTTGCCTTGCCCACAAAACCAGGAGAAATCTCTGAACACTGCAGGTGTAGCCCCCAAACCTGACCAAACAAGATCAAATAAAACTCAAATACATGGTGATAAAACTAGTATATTGAATCTGCTATTTAGTCATTGTCAGTTCACATCATTCCTTCCCTCCCTCCCTCCCTCCTCCCTCCTTCCCTCCCTCCCTCCTTCCCTCCCTCCCTCCTTCCCTCCCTTCCTCCCTTCCCTCCTCCCTCCTTCCCTCCCTCCCTCCTTCCCTCCCTTCCTCCCTTCCCTCCTCCCTCCCTCCCTCCATCCCTCCTTCCCTCCCTCCCTCCCTCCCCTTCACCCTCCCTCCCTTCCTTCCCTCCTCCCTCCCTCCCTCCATCCCTCCTTCCCTCCCTCCCCTTCACCCTCCCTCCATCCTTTCCCTCCTCCCTCCCTTCCTTCCCTCCCTTTCTCCCTTCCTTTCTTTCTCCCTCCCTTCCCTCCTTCCTTTCTCCCTTCCTTTCTTCCTCCCTCCTTTCCCTCCTTCCCTCCTTCCTCCCTCCCTTCCCTCCTTCCTTCCTCCCTTCCTTCCTCCCACCCTTCCCTCCTTCCTTCCTCCCTTTCTTTCTTCCTCCCTTTCTCCCTCCCTTCCTTCCTCCTTCCTTCCCTCTCTCCCTTCTTTCCTTCCTTCCCTCCCTCCCTCCCTCCCTCCTTCCTTCCTTCCTTCCTTCCTTCCTTCCTTCCTTCCTTCCTTCCTTCCTTCCTTCCTTCCTTCCTTCCTTCCTTCCTTCCTTCCTTCCTTCCTTCCTTCTTTCTTTCCTTCCTTCCTGCTTCAGGGCAAACATTGCATTAGTACTTAATACAAATAGGGACTTGATGGAAAAGTGGTTCGAGTTTGTATCTCTGCCTTTTTCTGAGGCATGTTTGAACTCTTAATATCTTTGGAGCTATGCCCTCTGGACAGTGTGAGTACATCCTGCTGCTTTCTATTCTTGTTAGTTAACTGCCTGGTAGGGCTTGAAGATAGTCATGTGGGTTTTGGTGTAAAATCATCTGAGTGTTAAGTATAAGCTGTTTACAATTGTTGAAAAGTAAATACACAGCATCTGAAAACTTAGAGAATCTTGGGACTGTACTTTTTTTTTTTTTTTTTTTTTGTGGGGATGCCCCTAACTCAGTTATACACTTTACAGAAAGCTTCTTTGTGATTGTTACTTGTCAATCACTTGTCAAAAACAAACCATTTTGTTCTTGATTCAAATATTGCTGATACAATCATGTTTCATTATATGCACATAAACTTTTTAAGAGTAAACACCTAAGAGTAAACTTACCAAAACATAGGGATTCTCGACAATATCAAATAAACCAACTTATACCCACATTAGTAATAGTTAAGCATCCTCATTGATCTGCAACCTTGCTAATATTTGATATTGTGTGCATTTAATAATGTTTTCCAACCTGATAAGAGGAATCAGATTGAGATATCTCCATAGATCTGATGAGATAGTGCCTCAAAAAGGTGTTTCAATTTTAATTCTGATTAGGAAGGTTATTATATAACCAACCAGTATTTGTTTATATTTCCTCAATGATTTCATATTTTTTGGTATTTGACTTATTTTTCCTGTGAATTATTTTTTCCTTTACTTTTTACCTTATTTTAACACCCTGGATTATTACTCTTTAGGAATCTATATAGGTTTCTAGCATTGTTGCCATTCTATGTTTAGTTTGTTAGGCTAAGAAAAATAAATGTTGTGGCTTATATTTTGTTTTTAAGTACACTCAGTAATGATCAGGCCAGGTCAAAGTCAGTATTCACTAATGTAAAGTATATGCTTCAATTGAGCCATCTCTCTAAGCCCTAAAAACTAAACATTTATATATAATGGCATCTATTGTTATTAAGATTCCTTTAGTATTTTCAGTTAATATTTTCTTTTTAGTAGGTTCTATTTAATAGGTTCTATTCAATTATCTTACCAGCATTTCTTCAAATTCTTCATGTATGTTTAGCTAAGTCTAATATATTTTCCCTTGAGAAAATAATTTCACTCTTTATTGTTATTCAGTATTTCAGTATGTTAGTTCTATTTTGCGTTTATGTATTCCTAATTTTATACTTCCATGATGCTTTTAATATTGCATGTTATTTGTATGTATATTACAATTTTAATATTATAAATTTATCTCTATATTTAGCAATTTTTGTACTCACTGTTCATTTCAGACTTCCCATATTCTTTTACTGCACATCCACTCTTATTAAATTAAAATTAAATTTTTGGTCAGAAACTACTTTTCTTTGATTGCAGTAATTAATTAGGTTTTTGTTACGTTAGGTATTTTATAAGTTGGGATTAATTTTTACATCCAGCTCACCTCAGGAAGCTCACCACAAAGAGTAATGAGTTTAGTTAGAGAAATAACTACATTTTGAACTGTCCTAATAATGAGAATGTATGAGGGAAATGGAGAGCCTGTTTAGAGTACAGGTGGGGGTCGGGTGGGGAGGAGGGAGACTTGGGACATTGGTGATGGGAATGTTGCACTGGTGATGGGTGGTGTTCTTTACATGACTGAAACCCAAACACAATCATGTATGTAATCAAGGTGTTTAAATAAAAAAATAAAAAATTAAAAAAAATTTGCTGTCATTCTAATTTTTATTTCTTTGATAATATAAAATTTCTATGTCTATGTATAGAATAAACCCACAATATTTTGGTTATTTTTTATTCTTTACAAATATGAAACTTCTTGGTTCTTATAAAGAATTATTTTTGGTCAATATATTTTTGAATATTTTTTCTTCTGGAGCTCCAATTAGATGTATATTAAATATTTTTCATTTGTCTTAAAATTATATTTTATAATTTTCAACTCATTGACTTTATTATTTGGTATGTTTTAAAATTTTAAAGACATCATTTTGTCCATTCTTTTTGTCTCTTCATATTTTTCACAGCTAGCTTATTATACATCCATAAAATGCTTAATTTTAATAATTATATTTCAAATATATTTATAATGTTTACAAATCCACTTGGTTCTCTGTTAAAATTATTTATGTTTTGTTATATCTTATAAATTCTAATATGTGAAGTCTAGAACATTTATTTTTATGGAGTAATTTCAGTACAATTTTTTCATCAGTGAAATGAAATTTTGTGTTAGGATTAGTGTGAACCCTGAGAAAGCGGAGTTGGTGCTGATTATTTTGAATTTGCTTCTGCATATTTGGGTATGCAACCAAATTAGGACAACTTTTAGTTAGTATTTTCACTTGTGGCTTTTCAAACCCTGATGCTTATATAATCAAATGAAATTGCACTGTAGTTACAAATTCTTGGTGGTGGGTGGTGGAGGGGTGAGATAGTTTGAGTGGATTTGAAATTTGACTTGCCTCAATTTAAATTTGATTTGCAACAAAGTCATAAACAAATTTAAGGACACATATGTTCTTTTTCCACATATGAAAAAAAGTCCTAGGGAAAGACTAGAAATATCACACATTGGGTAGGGCACTTACCTTGTCCACTTCTCACCTTGGATCTTTATATTGTCATCTGAGGGACAGGAAAATTTTGTTTTTTTCTAATAAGGGTTGAAGTCAATATGGCAGTTCAATTTCCATATCATTTTCCTTTGTGAGTTTCTCAAATATTTATCTTTCTAATCTACAATTTTATGAAACATTTGTATTTCAAAGCTTGTGTATTTTTGTTGGCATCTAAACGATAACTCTACCTTATGGAGGCTTCAATTCTGCTTCCCAGATGGATCCAGATTCCTGGAATGGCCAGGTCTATTGACTGTAACAGTGATTGAACAGCATTTCTTTCTACTACCATTCTGGTTCATTTAGATGTTTTGTTTAGTCTTAGCTTCTAAGATTTTTCTCTTCAATTCAATTAATATGTATGTGTATATATATATATATATATATATATATGTATATATAGTGTGTGTGTACTTGAAAAGGATATATGTGTGTTCAAATAAGTTATATTGTTAGAAATAGAATCACTTCTATTTTCTTTATCTTTCTAAACTCTAGTCATTAAAACTGCTCTAAATTTTTTTTGAAAATTTATACTCAAGTGAATTTGTTTCTAAGTCTATTTTTGACTACAGTAGAGCTCTCATTAATTGGCTAATACTTTTCACCAATTTCGTAGGAAGCCAGTTCTATCATTATACCATATTTCTGACTAATCATTGTCAGTCTTCTGTGTGTGTTTTTGTTCCTGAGATTAAACCTGGAATCTTATATATTCCATATCCTCAATCCTACTCTCACTATTATTTTTATGTATATTTTACATATAATACATATATTATTTTTACATTATATTATTTTATTATTATTTTTGTACATTATTTTTATGAATTGTATATGCTATATCCCTTAGCCTATCAGGTATTTTTTAAAAGTTATTCTTGCTTCTGTTGTTTCTTCTTGATATAAATAGCTTTTAAGTATTACATGCACATCTTAGCTAATGTTCTGACATCAGACACTAAAGGGTAGATTTCATTTTTTTTTCTTTTTTGGTTTTTGGGCCACACCCTGTGATGCTCAGGGGTTACTTCTGACTATGCACTTATGACTCCTGGCTTGGGGATCATATGGGATGCCGGGGGATCGAACCGTGGTCCTTCCTACTTTAGTGCTTGCAAGGCAGACACCTTACCATTAGTGCCACTGCTCCGGCCCCTAGATTTCATATTGTCTTCTATGATTTTTTTATACATAGCACATTATAAGATGATGTAATTTTGTCAAACATTTTGATAACTTTTCATTTTCAAAATACATAAATTTAAGATTAGAATTTTTAGTTAATTTGACTGTTAGTTATATCTTATCCAATTTCTCAGTTACTGAATCTTATACTCATTATATAATGCCATGCTTCTTGGATCTTTATTTCTTCTCTTTATGTCCTTAACCCCAAAGTACCTTTTATATGCTGCCTATATGTTGAAATTATAACCTAAATTCAAGATTAGGCTTAAATTTCATCTTAGTTAAAGTGCCTATTACTACTTTCATATGATATTCATTTATTATTTTATTCATGTTTTTCTATAGCACATGTATTCTGTATTATCATAGTTCCTTTTGCATTTATTGCATTTTGGGAGAATAGTTTACCATACTGTTACCATAATTCTGGGCTAATACCAAACATTAGGTGGCTTGATATAAATTAATATATTATTTAATAAAGTGGTTTATCTTTAGGTATTAGGAAGATATTTGATAGGAATCAATGGGTCATACCAAGGTTTACTTAATTAAGGTCAACTTATAAAAGTTATTAAAGTTGATTCAGCTGGCTCCATGTACTTAATCTATTCTCAAAAGAGATATAAACCAAACTATGAAAAATTATGGGTACATTGGCACACACCTGAAAGCTGGTAATCTTGGGAGGAAAGGTGAGCCAAGTTCTAACCCTGGTGAAACCATGCCAGCTGTACTCAGCACCCAGATCGTTCCTTTGCCAGTGGTCCAAATTCTCCACTCAATGGTTCTCTAAAAAGACACCATACTAAACAAAACTCCATATATGCTGTTATTTGGGCTGACTTCACCAGAACCTTATTTTCAGTTAGTACTGGCCTCCCATCTCTTCATAATTCTTGTAGTACAGATAGCCAAAAAATACCCCACAAAAGCTGCAGTATTAGCTACAGTGCTCTGAATTCCTGAACCTCAGAACTTATTTTAACTCTAAATTTTTTAATACTTTAATCTCAGTAGGAACACACCAGTTTAGATGCTAATGTGTATTTGAAGTCACTTAATATTTAGGAACCAATGAAGTAACATAATGATTAGCTAGAAACAAGAACTTAGTAAACCTTTTGGCAATGACTTAATGACCTCATTAGAAGATACAATAATTTTTACAAAATTTCCTGTTGTTGTGCTCTTTTTTTCTTTTTTTATGCTTTTATTTTATTTTTAAAACAAATTATTTTATTCCAACTTGCCTAGAAACAAAATGTACTATGATCAACTATTAATGCCTGGTCTTTAAATAACGTAATTTATATATAAATTACTCAAGTTAAAAAGTTATTAGTGTTGCAAGAGTTAGTATAAGTTTTTATTTGGAAGGATATTTACATTAACCTCCTATATTAATGTGTGGTTTCTATTCTGTACCAGATCTTATGTCAGAAGCTGAATTTGTAGTCTATTGAAGATATCCTCCAGAAAAATTGAACCTTTGAAACATATTCCTTTAATTTCCTATAACCACCCAAAATATAGGACACTCAGTTAAATAAGAATGTCTAATAGGGGCCGGGGAGATAGCATGAAGGTAGGGCATTTGCCTTTCATGCAGAAGGACAGTGGTTCGAATCCTGGCATTCCATATGGCTCTCCGAGTTGCCAGGAGCGATTTCTGATCCTAGAGCCAGGAGAAACCCTTGAGCTCTGCCGGGTGTGACCCCCCCAAAATAACTTTTATAAGAATTTCTAATAAACAACATATGTTTTTGTGTTTTTTATTAGTATTATTATTACTATTATTATTATTATATTTGTTGGTTTACACTACTAGTAATAGTGGTTTTTCATTGGCATAATTTCAATACCACACTCATAACCAGTGTACCTGTTTCCCTCCCCAAGAAACCCAGTTCTTCTCCTTTTCACACACACCCCAAGTTAATTGTATGGGTCATTTTACCCTTATATTATCTTTGGGTCTGTCTTACTATCTTTCTGTGTATCATTAAGTCCCACATAAAAAAGAGATAATTCTGTCTGCCTCTTTCATTCAGAGTGACTTCAATAAGCATATACCTTCTAATTTCATCCATATAGCTGCAAACTGGATGGTTTTAATTTTTTTTATATTTGCATAGTAATAACAGTAGATGGTTTGTTCCATTAACTGGAACATATGCTACAAAAATTTTTGTTAGAAATATGAATTGAACTGGGTATTATATCTGTTACATGTTATCTGACAATCCTATGTTTGTATTTCTTTCAGGTCTTTGTTCCTTATTCTCACAATAATACAAAATATATTCAGCAATGATGATTCCATAAAAGTTATTTTCTCTGAAAAATGATCTAATAGCCACACAAGCTTGCAAATGTGAAGAATACAGAGAAAAGTAACATGGCAATAGGCTAATTAATTCTAAAGTGGGGTGGTGATAAATAGCATTGTGATAAAAAAAATGGTCTCAGCTCTGAGAATTTCCTTCTGTAAGTACCTGTCTGGTAATTTTTCCCAAATAAGTAATATATTGTGACAGGAACATTTAATGACACATACACACTACTTCAGTAAAAATGCCTGGAAGAGTGTGTGTGTGAAAGTCATAAATTCAACAGCTCTTTGTTATGATGGAGTGGAAAGGGGCCAAAATGCCAAAATGCAAACTAATTGATGGACAGTATAATCACCACCTTAGTTAGTGCCCTGGGACTTCATATAGGCAAGCTATAAATTTAAATAGAAACCAAAAGATATTTGTGTTTTTGGTACACAGCCTACAGATCTGCATTCCATTACATCATGTATGAAATATTCAGCAAGAGGGAGGCTTAACAGATAATAGCTAGAGAGGAACTGCACAGTGATTAAGATAAAACTGAAGTGGCTAGTAAAAATCTCAATCTGTTCAGAGAGGAGTTTCTATTTGAAGGATTAGATTCTTGTGTTTGCTTAGAATGAAGCAGCATATTTCCGAGAGCTGAACAATCTCTTATGATAGGCCTGACTCTGGTCAGCGTAGTCTTTTCAAGATGATGTGATTTGGGCTGTGAGATCTACTCATGAGTTCAGTCACTCATGAAATATTTATTTTTTAGATGCCTGGGTGCCTCTAATTTAGTGTCATTGAAAGCACATAAATTATCTAATCAGACTGCCTTGGTTCTTAAATGTCAGCCAGCTCTATTTGTGTGTGTGTGTGTGTGTGTGAGTGTGTGTGTGTGTGAGTGTGTGTGTGTATGAGCACATCTGGTAGTGCTTAGGCTTATTTCTAGCTCTGCACTCAGGTATCACTCCTAGTAGGCAGGGGTGGGTGGGTGGGGGACATAGAGATGTCAGAACCATAGGAGAGGTCAGCTGTGGACAAGGCAAGTGTTTTTCCAGCTGTATTAAAGGTCTGGCACCCACAATCTATCTCTAGAATAATGGCATACATTTTCTTTACTTCCTTTTATTCATTTATAGGATTAAGCTTATCTAAACTCATTTTCAAGATTGTGATACCGTTATACTAGCTTTATGTTTATTTTGTTTGGGGGCCATACTGGTAGTGCTCAAGGCTTATTCCTGACTGCACTCAGGAATTACATCTGGCACTTCTCTGGGGACCCTATGAGTGCCAGGGATTGAACCTGGGTAGACCGCATGTAAGGAAAATGCCTTGCTGGCTATTCTATCTCTATGGCCCATAGATATTTTTTGAGACAATCTTTTTAGTGTTTGTTCATTATTTCCTGGAAAGTAGCTATCACTCTTCTGACCTGGGACTTTGTTGCATTCAGCTCCTGACCTGGACCAGATGCTGAGTATACTGGGTTTCTTCCCATAATTATCATTTCCTGCTTACACTTATGACTCCTCAGATCCATTAATTGGAGGGTATTCTGTAGAAGTGGTACTCATTAGCCCTAGGCAGGAAATGGCAGAGAGCTCTTCTTTCCCATGTCAACTCTCAGTATTTAACATAAATTGCCTCCAGTAATGTGTTGAGAAAGGCATAAGGCTTTTCCTTTGGTGAAATAACACCCTGGATGACAGATGAGGACGGCCATTTGAACAGGAAGGAAAAGTAGTGGTTATCTGTGCTGTGGGTTTAATAACTTTCCTTTTAGCCAAGTTGTGAAGTAGGCAGTTTGTCTTCAGGAAAACAATTCTCCTCATCTGCACCTTTTTCTCTGATTTTATGCCTTCCCTACTTCACTAGTACCTTCCCTAGTGCCTTCTATAATTCACTAGTATTTTTATAGAAGTTGTGTTATAGAAAATAAAAAATAATTTGGTTTGCATTGATTAGGATTTAGGGACTTCACATGTATAAGGTATCCTGGACCAGTATTGGTCAAGACTTGGGCACCTTTGTCTCCAGATAAAAGCTGAAGATCACAGGTCTGTGTATCTTACATCAATACAGCCACTTTCACAGGAAGACTACTGGGAAAAGGTAGACTCTTCTAGTAACTTATCAAGCCTTATTACAATTTGAGCTTTTATAAAATAAGATCAAAGAATTTTTTGATTTAAAAAAATCAAGTTACTTGTCTAATAACTTTACAAAAATAATGCCAAGAGATGAAGAAGAAAATGTATATCTAGCTCAGGTATAATATAAATATAATATAAATATAATATAAATTCACAGTAATCAACTTAATTCAAACTATGCAATAAAATCATGGTAACCAGAATAACAGTATTGGAAAGACCATATGGTCATACAAAACTTAGAGCTCAGAAACAAAACTAATTTATGACAAAGGTACCAAAAACACATGTTAGAGTAAAGAAATATTGCAAAAATAAATACAAAAGAATGAATATAGTACTCTAAAACCATATTGGAAATGTAATTTAAAATGGACTTGTATATAGAAACTGAAATGGGTCAGAGCAATAGATAGGGGAGTAACCTTCTATGCAGCCCAACATGGGTTCCAGGCACCACCAAGAGTTATCCTTGAGGGACCGGAAAGATAGCATGAGGTAGTGAGTTTGCCTTGTATGCAGAAGGATGGTGGTTCGAATCCCGGCATCCCATATGGTCCCCTGAGCCTGCCAGGAGCGATTTCTGAGCATAGAGCCAGGAGAAACCCCTGAGCGCTGCTGGGTGTGACCCAAAAACCAAAACAAACAAACAAACAAAAAAAGAGTTATCCTTGAGTACAGCTATGAATACATCCAGAAAACAATCAGTATGGCTCCAAACCAAAACATAAAGGACAGATCATAAAATATATTAGGAAACATAAATGATATGGCTCTTTGACATCAGTATTAGAGATGTTTTTGGTAATAGAATCAAAAGTTAAATTAATTTTTTGCACAGTGAAAGACTATCACAAACAAAATAAAATATTCTACTAAATAGGAAAATATTTCTGTACCTTTTTTCACCTTGTTTACTTATAAAGTATCATAAAGCAGTTATTTCTGTCAATTGGTAAAACCCTTTAAAGTGTTCATTTATGCTTCAGTGATATTTACTGTACCAATACTTGATGATGGGGTGGGTGATAGATATCCAATTGAGCTGTGTCCTCAAGATAAAGTTTTAATGACTGACGTGATATTACAAGGTATCCCAAAATACTCTTAAACAAAAACACAAATAAAAGAATCTAACTTAATATTTTATGAACTTTTCAACAAGTAAATCCAGGTATCTATGTGGTAAAAATAATTTATTTTTTTCCAAAATTCTGAAATTTTAATTCCCACCAGCAGTGTAGGACAATTCTAATTGCTTCACACCTTCACCAAAACATAGTACAATATATATATATATATATATATATATATATATATATATATATATTTATTTATTTATTTATTTAAGCAGCATGATTGCAAGCATGTTTGTAGTTGGGTTTCAATTATAAACAAAACAGCCCCCCAATCACCAGTGCAACATTTCCACCACCAATGCCCCTGATAATACAGACCTGAAGACACCTCACTCAGTCAGGAGGTTCTGGGTCCACCAATAAGTGGGTAGAATAATGACCTAAGTCTGTGTAGTGTATGTAAAAGTTGTGTATTGTTTCACCCTTATGAACTATCATAGTCATTCAATTTTCTTTTCAATTCTTCAATTTTGATAGTTTCACTAACTAGCAAAATCATTGCAATTGATAGTTTTCAGCAGCCTCTGAATTTCTCAGACTTGGATTGATTAAATGCCCACAACCAAGAAAAGCTAAGCAAATGCTCTAGTCTCTACTGTATCAACTCAGCTGTAGTTGTTCCTTCCTTGCTCTTTCTCATGGCTTCTTGGGAAATCACTTTTTAATTTTTCAATGTGTGATGGAGAACAAGTTATATTTTTATAAATATTTTCCTAAAACTTAGTGGATACAGAGGAAAATGTGTATTGGTCATGAATGCACCACTTATCCCTTCTCTTCCCTCTGTTGATACTGTTATAATGACAGTACTGAACACATATTCAGTTGTGGGATTTGCAGAGGGTCCACAACTGGATGTTGTGCTTGTATAGTCAGCCATGAACTAGCTGGGGTGTCAGAATCCTTTCATTGTGTCCTAACACATTCTGGTTAAGGTGCTTGCTGGAAGTGGCTGTGGTACACATATGCTTATCATGGGTCACCCTTCTAGTCCCAGTGCTTGCATGGCTGTTCAATTTTGTTGTTTGCTAGGACTTACATTTCAAAGCTGTGTTACTTGCATTCATCTGTGTCTGGTAACAACATGGATGAAAATTATTAACAGCACCATGTATTTTAGAGCTGCCAGAATGAGGTCTGCCCATGAGATAACATTGAGAGTTGATTAATGGTCCCATACCTACACGTAGGTGCCCCAGAAATTGAGGCATATTCTCTGCCAAAGCTGCTTATTTTTAAACATAATACTTATTCTTAAACTTCAAAAATTGTGGCCTAGGAAGAAAAGAAATACCACTCCCAATATACACTTCATTAGAGCCTGAGAGCTACTTTATATATAACTTTTATTTAAGGTTTCAATATTGACTCTCTTACAAACTGTTTAAAAATAGAGATTTCCTTTCCCTTCAGAATATGGAAGACCCCAGTCTCATGGATATGATACTAGACTATCTGGCCATGGGAATACCTGAATCACACATACCAATTTTAGAGATAATTTAGGTGACTATATAATACAACTAGATTATTGTGCATCTGGTTCATCATTGACTTTGATTTCTAATATCTTCCAGTATCACATAAAAGGATCAAACTTCTTATTTTGTGAGTTATACCTTCAACAATAAACTGGTCACAGAACAACGCATCTCTTTAATAATCAGCAATTTAAGTTTAGCAAAGAAACAGTTTATAAAGAAACTTATATTTCAGCAATGTAATTTAAGATAGAGCTATTATGTTTCTATCAAACAGAACATCTAAGCCAAAATTTTCTACTTAGATGACTTCAGCATGTTTACATTTTTAGTTCATTTTACATTGCTAAAGTTCAAGGACCACACAGAAACCAGAAAGATTCTCCCAAAGATAAAATGATATGTTGATCATAAATTTTTAAATTGTGGTTTTTAAAATAAGACTTTACGTAAAAACTTTTGTGATACAATCAGATATATAAACAAATACAAACTTGAATAATTTTAAATTTTACTTTACATAGATTTTATAATGTTGTATTTTCTATCGTGGACATTCTAAGAGCATTATATTTTTATACACTTGATTAACTTACCAATAATAAAATAAGTTTATATTTGAAAAATATGATTCTTAAATAATTTTATGACCCTCAAAGCTGCAGTTATCATTATAATGATTAATTCTTGATGAACATTGTGTTTGTTTCTACTTTACTAAACATATTAAGAAACTTTATTTATTTAAACAATTGTAAATTTTTCTTATGTTTTGTAATTTACTCACTATAATAATACATATGAAAGAAAAGATATAGTTCAGGAGTCAGGTGAGAGAGCTCAAGGTCAGAATCTCAGATAAGAATCTGAGTTCAAGGCCAGAGCGAAAAATCCAGGACAGACCTGGTTGGATTCTCATGGCTTCTTGGGAAATCACTTTTTAATTTTTCGATGTGTGATGGAGAACAAGTTATATTTTTATAAATATTTTCCTAAAACTTAGTGGATACAGAGGAAAATGTGTATTGGTCATGAATGCACCACTTATCCATTCTCTTCCTTCTGTTGATACTGTTATAATGACAGTACTGAACACATATTCAGTTGTGGGATTTGCAGAGGGTCCACAACTGGATGTTGTGCTTGTATAGTCAGCCATGAACTAGCTGGGGTGTCCCCCATGGTCCACCCTAGCCAGGAGTGATTTCTGAGTTCATAGCCAGGTGTAAGCCCTGAGTGTCACCGGATGTGGCCAACAAACCAAAAACCAAAAAAAAAAAAAAAAAGAAAAGAAAAGAAAAGAATCTCAGTTCAATCCTGATATTGCCTGGCCCCCAAGAACTGCTGGTTATCCTCTGAGGTTCAATGGGTGCCTAAGGGATGTGACCCTGGTAATCTTCAGGTAGTTGGACTGAGCAGCACTGTATGGTTGGGACTGATATTTAAACCAACTAGTTTAGTTGTCCAATTATTATCAGGCCCAAGAAGAACCCCTTAAATCTCTAAGCACTGATTGGGAAACTCCACAAGACTTTTTAAATGTAATTTTTATTTATTTTTCATAGTTCTGGAGATTGAAAGAGAATTTCACTCTGAATTAGCTCTGAGATGGGTAGAGTAGAACAAGTTCATATGCATGTCTGGGACAATATGCAAAATGGCTCTTTTACCAGGAGTAGACTCCAGGCTTATTCAGGGTAACAAAGGTTTCCTCAATAGCAGAAGAAAGTTCCATTCATAAATAATTGATTTTATATTTTTTTTGCAGAAGTTGCCAATTCATCTAAGAAAACAAATGCTATGCCTAGAGAAAATATAGATGATCTGTTGAAATTATAGTTCTAATTGTTTGTTAATTTTAGAACTAAAATGTCAGTATCTATTTTTTGGAGGGGGGGGAGTATGTGTGTCATGCTTGGTGGTACTTTGGCTCTACTTTTGGTTTTGTTCTTAGGTGTTACAACTGTCAGTGCTCTGGAAGCCACATATGGCACCGGAGATTATACCAAGGACAACTTGAAACAAAACTTGCCTTAACCCCTCTACTATCTTTAGGGTCCCTCTGACTATTATTTTTAAATTTATGCACAAATATTTAAAATATTGTTACATTTCAGGCATGCAATCTGCTTCTGCATACCTACCAACAAAATATCAGTATCACTGTACCACTATCTCCAGGCCCCTCTCCCCACCCCTCTTCTAAATTAGATTATTTAGGTCAACTCTCAGGGTCTATTATCATTAGCCATGTTTTAATCCTAAACCTAATGTCTGTTTTGAAGACATCTCTCTTCATCTCCTCTCCCCTCTTTCTGATGTAGATTTTTTGCTTGTCTGTTTTGTTTTGACTATTGTTGTTAGTCTTTGGAAGTGCTTTATATATCTTGGATATTAGCCCTTTGTTTTATTTGTGATGCATAAATATTTATTTACTATCATTAGAGTGTATTCTATTGCTATTTCTTTGCAAAGCAGATGTTTCTTAATTTGAAGTAGACCCATTTACTTTTGCTTCCCTTTTTTGACCAGCGTCAAGTAATTGAAGGTATCTCTGGAGACAATATCATGAAGAGTTCAAATTAGTTTTTCCTCATTGCATTTTAAAACAGATTTACATCTAATGTATAGAAACTATTAATCTATTTTGAATTAACTTTTGTTCAAATTGCTATCTTTTTGCCACTTTATGCATCTGGTTCCTTTGTCAAATATCCACATACGTACTGGCCTGTTTTTCAACTCTTGATTCTATTCCATTGTTTTAGAAGTCTGCTTTTATTCCATTACAACATTGTTTAGATTACTATAGTTTTTATTCATATGGGCAACTGACTTTATTTTTTTTATTGTAAGAATTTATTCAAGAGACAAAATTGATTAACATAATGAGGTAAACTAACATAACATAATATAGTGACATAATATAACATAATATCATTGATATAATACATGTAAGTCAAAGAAAGTTTCTGATTAAAAACACAATTTTTTTTCCATAATGGCTTACATATCTTTCACTGTAGTATTTTAGGTATATATTAACATTGAATCAGGGGAAAATCCATCACCAACTATGTCCTCCCCCCATTCCAGTTCCATTTCTACAACCCATATACCCCACCATCACCCCCAGAGCTGCTAGAGTAGGTGGACCCCTCTTTGCTGGCTTACTATTAGTGATCACATATCTGTTTGGTCCTGGAACCCTCCCTTGTTTCCCCCTCTATTTTAGAGGCAGAGCTAGAAAAATCGAGGTATGTGGTTTTGTTTGAAGGAAAGAAAAGCAATAGATTGGGGGACAAAATAAGAGGAAAAAAAAGTCTAAAGTCAAATATGCTGAAAATGGGCAGAGTCCCTCTAGAGGCTTCCAACCTCAGTTTGAGAGAGGACATGAAAAAGGTAATTGAGATACCACAACAATACAGAAAAAAAAATCGAATTAAATAACCGGTGAGCACTACAGCAATAAAGACAGGCACCACACAATAATCTCAGTTCTGAAATCAAATCATGCTCGAGTGCAAAAAGAAAGAGAAAGACAAGACAAAATAATATAAAGTAATATTGGAGACATCAACCGTAGGCTCCACACCAAAACAGAGATGTCAAAAAAAAATCGATCAATCGATTAATAAACATGTGGAAAAATAATTGTTTTGTGCTTTTTTTCCCTCCTTTTCTTTATCCCCCTGCATAGGCACAGTATCTACTGGGGATATTGTAGAGAGAATTCCCTTGACCTAGGAGATACAGGGTTTCTCCACCCCTAACGTATACTGTCATGGGATTAACTAGATTATTATAGTTTTAATCATATAATTTAAAGCTGGTAAAAGAAATATCTATATTATTTTTTTTCATAATTATTTTGACTATTTGGGACTTTTATCTCATTATATAAATTTTGACCAGTAGCTGGTTTATGTCCTTTAAAATGAATGGGAATACTTATATTATTTACATTATCATATATCCACAAATAATTTTTATGTCCTGCTCATGTCACATTTTCTCATATTCAGTGATTCAAAATAGAGAATGGAAGAATAGATTGTTTCCTTATCTCAAGGTAGATTTACCTTGAGAAAAAGAACTGAATATAAAAATAATGATAATAGCTTCAATCAATACTGTAATCTGTTGTGCATAGATTCCAATGAATTTTTTTTTTTATAATTTTTTTTTATTTAAACACCTTGATTACATACATGATTGTGTTTGGGTTTCAGTCATAAAAGGAACACCACCCATCACCAGTGCAACATTCCCATCACCCAAGTCCCAAATCTCCCTCCTCCCCACCCAACCCCCGCCTGTACCCTAAACAGGCTCTACATTTCCCTCATACATTCTCAATATTAGGACAGTTCAAAATGTAGTTATTTCTCTAACTAAACTCATCACTCTTTGTGGTGAGCTTCCTGAGGTGAGCTGGAACTTCCAGCTCTTTTTTCTTTTGTGTCTGAAAATTATTATTATCAGGGTGTCTTTCATTTTTCTTAAAACCCATAGATGAGTGAGACCATTCTGCGTTTTTCTCTCTCTCTCTGACTTATGACACTCAGCATAATAGATTCCATATACATCCATGTATAGGAAAATTTCATGACTTCATCTCTCCTGACAGCTGCATAATATTCCATTGTGTATATGTACCACAGTTTCTTTAGCCATTCGTCTGTTGAAGGGCATCTTGGTTGTTTCCAGAGTCTTGCTATGGTAAATAGAGCTGCAATGAATATAGGTGTAAGGAAGGGGTTTTTGTATTGTATTTTGGTGTTCCTAGGGTATATTCCTAGGAGTGGTATAGCTGGATCATATGGGAGCTCGATTTCCAGTTTTTGGAGGAATCTCCATATCGCTTTCCATAAAGGTTGAACTAGACAGCATTCCCACCAGCAGTGGATAAGAGTTCCTTTCTCTCCACATCCCCGCCAACACTGTTTATTCTCATTCTTTGTGATGTGTGCCATTCTCTGGGGTGTGAGGTGGTATCTCATCGTTGTTTTGATTTGCATCTCCCTGATGATTAGTGATGTGGAACATTTTTTCATGTGTCTTTTGGCCATGTGTATTTCTTCTTTGTCAAAGTGTCTGTTCATTTCTTCTCCCCATTTTTTGATGGGGTTAGATGTTTTTTTCTTGTAAAGTTCTGTCAGTGCCTTGTATATTTTGGAGATTAGCCCTTTATCTGATGGGTATTGGGTGAATAGTTTCTCCCACTCAGTGGGTGGCTCTTGTATCCTGGGCACTATTTCCTTTGAGGTGCAGAAGCTTTTCAGCTTAATATATTCCCATCTGTTAATCTCTGCTTTCACTTTCTTGGAGAGTGCAGTTTCCTCCTTGAAGATGCCTGTAATGTCCTGGAGTGTTTTGCCTATGTGCTGTTCTATATATCTTATGGTTTTGGGGCTGATATCGAGGTCTTTAATCCATTTGGATTTTACCTTTGTACATGATGTTAGCTGGGGGTCTAAGTTTAATTTTTTGCAAGTGGCTATCCAATTGTGCCAACACCACTTGTTGAAGAGGCTTTCCCTGCTCCATTTAGGATTTCCTGCTCCTTTATCAAAAATTAGATGGTTGTATCTCTGGGGAACATTTTCTGAGTATTCAAGCCTATTCCACTGATCTGAGGACCTATCCTTATTCCAATACCATGCTGTTTTGATAACTGTTGCTTTGTAGTACAGTTTAAGGTTGGGAAAAGTAATTCCTCCCATATTCTTTTTCCCAATGATTGCTTTAGCTATTCGAGGGTGTTTATTGTTCCAAATGAATTTCAAAAGTGTCTGATCCACTTCTTTGAAGAATGTCATGGGTATCTTTAGAGGGATGGCATTAAATCTGTATAATGCCTTGGGGAGTATTGCCATTTTGATGATGTTAATCCTGCAAGTGGGGCAAAAAGAGGCCAATGAATTTTTTAAAAATTTAATGCTTTTATTGTTCAACTTGATACATAGAAAATTACTAGTTTACATTTCAAAATTAGTGCATTGTAGTGCCTATATAATAACATTCATAACAGTTAAAATACTATAAATTTTTAAATATGTGAAGTATAGTTTTAATCTTCCATTTATTACACAGATATTCACATTATATACATTTATTGATGGTTTAAATTTTCTTTTTTTGAATTTTATTACACAGATTTTCCTCACAAATCATGTATTTTTTGCATTGATCTGTGCATGCATTTTATAAAGGAATAAAAGGGGTCATTAATTTATCACATTTTATTACTTTTATTTTTAAATTTATGTTTGTTTATTACTTAAGGGTAAATATTTTTATTTCTCTTTTAGCATCTATTTATGGCTGTAAATTTCTATGACTAATTGTGTTTCATTTTTGACTTATAAGATTTTAAGATTAAAAATATCATGATAGTATACAAATTTTATTCAACAATGTTGTGTTCATTTTTGTATGATATTATTTTTCAACATTTAAGGAATCATCGAGCATTTTTGACATGTGATATTATATAAGATCTTTCCTAACCTACTTTTCATCAACTTATTTTAAATATATACTTGTTTATTTTTCAAAGTTAACATTTTAATGTTAACATTTAATGAGAAACTTCTGCACCTCAAAAAAAATGAACAGTGACTAGGATACAAAGACTACTGGCAGAATGGGAAAAATTATTCACCTAATATCTAACAGATAATGAATCAATATCTAAAATATACAGGGCACTGATGAATTTAGCAAGAAAAATATCTAACCCCATCAAAAATGGAGAAAAAAATGAGCAGACATTTTCTCAAAGAAGAAATACAGATGGCCAAAAGACACATGATAAAATGTTCCATAACACTAATCTTCAGGGAGATGCAAATGAAAACAACAATAAAATACCATTTCACACCATAGAGACTGACACACAACACAAAGAACAAGAACAATCATTGATGGCATGGTTGTAGACAGAAAAGAACTCTGTTTCACTGCTGTGGGAATGAAGACTGGCATAACCATTATGCATTGTCACAGTGCCTAATCTCAGTCTCTAGTGCATAATTAAATGCATGTGAATACAACAACCAAGCCTGTGTATGATCCCAGACCATTGCAGCAACACAGACTTTCTCTGGTCTTCATGAGAAAAATATGATCATCATTACGAATAATAACACAATTGACTAAAACACAAAATGTGTTTAGCTACAACAGTTTGTAATAATTCTAAAGAAGAAAAAGAATAATAAATTGATCAAAATAGAAAGATGCTAAAAACTCATTTATTTTGAAGTAATAAAAGCAAAAAAAATAGTTTGCTTTACACATTATACAATAAATAATCAGTATATAAGGAATTTTCTTCTTAAAGAACTATTCTATTAGTCATTAGGAATTAGGAATAATTAGGAAAATTAGTATTCCTTTGAAAACCAAAGGACATAAGCAGAATATTGCCTTCTGCAGGGGTGGCGAACATGCGGCTTTCGAGCCGCATGCAGGTCCCAGCCAAAATGAATGCGGCTCTTTGCCTCTTATCATTATTTTGTATACTGTGGCTCTTTGCCAAGGTTGGATTTTGTTCTGCTGTTTCTGAGGAGGGACCCCAACCCAAGGCTGCGTCATCCCGTCTCCCATCCCCCGGAAACAACTGCACGGGCCAGCGATCGGGCGACCTGTTTGTCACATGTTGGGTCACATCTTGCCATTAGCAAACCCTCACCATCACTGCAGGGTTTTTACCCTCACTCAAAATGGCAAAATGCAATATGTGTTTAATATGTTATTGTTAAAATTAGATGCTTTTGTGTGTGTTTGTCTGTTTTGGCAGGTCACTGCATGGTGTGGCTCTCTGACTCTCAGTTTAAAATTTTGGCTCTTTGAGTCGAACTTGTTCGCCACCCCTGTTAAATCTAGAACCTTAATGGATTCATGAATCTAGGCAAAAACCAATTATTATTTTATCATTGAAAGGGTAATATATGTATCTTAAAGAAAATATGATTTCATCTAGAACATATTACTGCATAAAATGGAATCTTAATCTGATCTAGAAACTAGATGCAATTCTATTGTAAATCAATATTAGGGTAAAGAAAACATGATAATAAAAATCCCAAAGTTTATTCAGGACAGGCTGAAGTAAGTACTACAGCAGGTAGAGTTGATACATTGTACACTGCAAATCTTGGTTCATTCCCTGGCACCCTATATAATCCCCAACAAACTACCATTAGGAGTGATCCCTTAAACAGAGTTAGAAGTAAACCCTGAGCATTGAAAAAAGTGGCTGCAAAACAAAGCAAAAATTAATTCAAGATGAAAACTTTATGAAGAATCAATCTGGCTTCTTCTAAAGACAATGCAAGGGAAATAAAAGAAGGAAAAACTATCAGCCTGAATTCAGTTTTGTATGAGAAACATTAAACAAGCCAGAGACACAGAACAGTGGGTAGGGTATTTGTGTTGCACTTGGCACACATAGGTTTGATATGTGGTACCCCCTATGCTCCCGTGAGTGATTCCTCAGTGTAAAGCCAGGAGTAATCCCTGAGCAACTCTTTGTGTGGCCCAAAATAAAAACAAAAAAGAGATATCAGGAGATATCAGGGACCGGAGCTATGGCGCAGCAGTAGGGCATTTTCTTTGCACGCAGTCCAACCCCATATGGTCCCCCAAGCCAGGGGTGATTTCTGAGCTCATAGCCAGGAGTAATTTCTAACCGTCACTGGGTGTAGCCCATAAACTAAAGAGAGAGAAAGGGGGGAGAGAGAGAGAGTGAGAGAGAGAGAGAGAGATCAATGGGATAAATTTGGTGGTTCTAACATTAGTGGATATCTACAGTGAAATGAAGCAAATTAGTAATCATATTGATGCCATTGCAAATTAATATAAAATATCATTAATAATAAATATAAGCATAAGATGTTGAAAGTTAAGTTATAATTCTTAGAACTAATTAGAATTAACCAATGACAACATACTCATTTGAATTCTTATTCAAAGTATATAGAAATTACATTAAAATTGTGGAAATTTTGCATTAGATATTATTGGATATAACATTATTATTGTTTTTAAGGGTTATAAATATTGAATGATAATATATCTAGAATTTATTTTCAGGTAATTTGTTAGCAAATTTTAAGGTAAAATTTTGGGGGAAATGTTTGCATTCAATACTTCAGATAAAAGCTTGGTATCCAGGATATATAAAGTATGCACACTGATAAAAAAAATAACAACTTAAAAACCTGGGGGCTGGAGAGATAGCACAGTGGTAGGGCATTTGTTTTGCATGTGGCCGACCTGGGATGAAACCAGGTTTAATCCCTGGCATCCCATATGATCCCCCTATGACTGCCAGGGGTGATTTCTGAGTGCAGGTCCAGGAGTAACCCCTGAGTGCTGCCGGGTATGGCCCCAAACAAAAACAAAACAAAAACCTTATCAAGGGCCCAGAGAGATAGCACAAAGGCGTTTGCCTTGCAAGCAGCCAATCCAGGACCAAAGGTGGTTGGTTCAAATCCCGGTGTCCCATATGGTCCCCCCGTGCCTGCCAGGAGCTATTTCTGAGCAGACAGCCAGGAGTAACCCCTGAGCAACGCTGGGTGTGACAAAAAAAAAAAAAAAGACCTTATCAAAAACAAGGCAGCAAAATGAACAGACAATTTTCAGAGGAAGACAGTAGGTACATGTAAAACTGCTCAGCATTATTTATTATTAGGAAAACTCAAATCAAGATAACAATGAAATAATATAAAAATATTGGGAACAATCTGTTTTTAGGGATGTGTTGAAAAGGAACCCTCTTCCACTGGTGGGAATATAATCTGGTTCAACTCCTGTCGAAAACAGTCTGGAGAGTCCAGAAAACTAGCATAATACCTAAAATATTCACTTCAGTATCTACCTCTAGAACTTAAAAACAGTCATTCAAAAGGCTCATGTTCACCATATTTATTACTGTATTTAGTACAATATTTAAGATACAGAACCAACCTAAGTGTTCAAAGATAGATGAATAAATTATGACTATATGATTAATATATACAATGGAATTCTATGTGGCTGCAAGGAGTGATGTAATATGCATGCATGATTTCTTGGAACTGGAAGATGTAGGGACCTTCTTAGAACAGGCAGAATACTTAGTTAAAATGAAGGACCTTGTGACTTTGCTCAAAGTAAGTAACCTCAAGAATTAAATGTAAAACATTTAAGGTCATCTTATTTGTATATCTCACCAGCAGGCAGCCTTGAGAAATTGCATGTTAACCATTTAAGACTTAAGGGACCAAGCAGAGAGCCATAATCAAAGTAAGTAGCCTTGAAAATTAAACATTTAAGGTCACCTTACTTGTATACCCCACCTGTCGAAGATAGGTTCCATTATCAGTTCATCCTGACCTAGTAGAGACAGATCTCATTATGTGCACATTCCATCTCATTTCCATCTCACTTCCTGTTATGCCTGTTCTATAGGTATGAGCAGAACTATGCCCACAAAAAATATATAAGCCAGGCCTTGAGTTTCAATAAATTGGAATTGGGTTCAGTCTTGGCTGAAATCCTTTTCCCACTTTTGTCTGTCTCCGTATCTGTCTTTGTCTGTCTGTCCTGTCTGTCTTTGTTTCTTTGTGTTTGTGTCTCCCTCCAAGAAAGAATAACCACATCTTAATGGGTGTCCCTGCAGGAAGGGCACCCACAGGAAGATATCATGTTGAGTGAAATAATAATAAGAAAGACAGATGGGGGATACCTAGATCACACTTGATCCCAGAGCTTGAGGAGAAAGACAAAGGAAAAATATCAAGGTGGAGAGGAGAAGGAAGATAAAGGGAAGTTATGGGGAAAACATAGTTAGGGCTTCAGTTGTAACAGTGATGTGGTACAGTTGCATAGCTATAAATTCATAGCACAGACTCAACAAAACTGAAAATATGATATCTAAGCTGCAATCACCATGTAATGTGCCTATAAAGATAACAGGCTGCATATGATTCTGGGATGGGATCCCATCCATACCAGCCATCTTAGGGATCTTAGACAGCAGATGCAGAGAGATCACACTGGCTACATATGATGACTGTGGAGATTAAATACCACACTATTTCTTACAGAACAAGAATTATTGCTGTGGAAGCATCTCTGAGACCCAGAAGTCTTTACCAAAGTAGGGCTTTCTAAATGATTTTGTTGTAGACTGGAAAGTCTTCAGACAATTTTTTTTTTTCTGGTGTGACAGTTATTTCAGTTTTCCTGTGTAGATCTCCTTTCTCACTTTGAGATAATTTTTATTTTGAGGAATCCCCATTCCTGATAGTGGCCTTTAAAATGTGATAAACCATTTCAAGGGAGACTGACTCACTGCTTGTTTCCTAGTGTTTTGCGTTATTTAGCCATAGGAGTTTTGTATGTTACTTTAAGATAAAAATGTTATTACAAATTTAAATATATTCTTCTGTTTCATACTTAGGACTAGGAACTATAATTTAACTTTTAACCTCTTATGCCTATATTTCTTAGTTCCAGTGCTTTAAATCAATTTGCAATGGCATCAATAATTTGTTTCATTTCCCTATAGATATTCACTAATGTCATAACCTCCAAGTCTCTCCCATTGATCAATAACAGAATAGAGTTAAGATTAAAGTTGATTTATTTATTGTGTACATGTTTATGCTTAGGATACTTTCTACTAGGAATGTTCAGTCAAAATTGAATGGTTCATTTTTATAAATTTTGCCACCATTCAAGATAGTTACATTGTTTCATGTTGCCTTTTAGTTTTAGCTTCTGCTAAATTTTGAAAAATTTGCATAGATTTTGCTTTTTTATCTGAAATATCTACTTTTACTGCTGTATTTCATAGTTGTCACATTAAATAAAAAGTGCCACTTAGCCAGTGTAATATATAACGATGCATCTCAAATGATCATATGTATGCTGAAACATCCCAGAATTGGAAACCTGGAGAATAGAAAGGGACCATTAGGGCAGGAAAATGGGTCTGCTTAAAAAGTACTATCATGTTGAAGAGAACTTAAATGAGTAGTGAAATAATCACAAATGTTTATTTATAGGCACTGAGACACACCATGTAGCATTTGTATTAATATAATTGCCAACTTATTTACTGTTGCTCTGAATCTTATAATCACTTTAACTATACTGCCAAAAATGTTATGTCTGAAGGTATTGTACTCCCTTAGCACAGTACCGAAAAGAGAAAGGGCTGTTGGTGAAGCATTAGTGTGCTGCTGTGGACTTATGTAAGAAACCTAATTCTAGATTGTGTTCTCACTAAGAATGTATTAGTTAAAGGAACCAAGGGCCCATGATGGGAGGACAGTGGTCTACTGACAATGAATCATAGGTCAGAGATTCTTCAGAAAATTCTTTGATGGTTCTCTCTTAGGACTCATGCAAGAAGTATGAGAAAGAAGATGGCAAAATTTAAAAATATGATTCTTTAACATCCCTTAACATGATCTCTTAACACTCTAAGAACAGACCAACTCGAAGCTTTGCAGTTCAAGAATTACCATGTGCTGTTCAATATTAGCTAAGATCCTCCACATCACATCAGCTAAGGATCTTAACTGATGACAGGAAAAAACATAAAGTTTTCAAAATTGATCTAGTGACCTATGGAACACAGAGAGCCATGGAGGATAATTTTTACTGAATTTCAAGACAATGCATAGGTGTCTCTGATACACTTGAGAGAGTTGTATCTAGTATCATAGCTGTAGTAAAATTGTTATGCTAGAAGGCTCCAAAATTTTTAACTTAGATTAATTCTATTTTAAAATTAATAGAAAACACTTCCTGTATTGCTTTGAATAATTGATTAGGGACCGAAATTCTACTGTGAGCAGTAGAGCTAGATAAATACTAGTTGGCTATTGTTACTGCAGTGATAATTGAAGTTCAATCTGATATGAATGGAAGATAAACAGACTTTCTAAAGAAAAGTTTTCTTAATAATTATAGCAGTGATTAACTTTATACAACTTTACAAAGTATATTTGCATCTATTGAACACTAAAGAATCAGACTAGTATGAACTTTCAAACAAGAAAGAAAATTTTCAAAGGCCAAAGAGGTGTTGTTGGGTAAATATTTGAGGACAGAATCTCTGCCTCTACCTTTACATGATTATTTTATGATTCCTGGGGAAGGAGGAGAAGAAAGTACCTTCCGATGGGACTTTGCTATCCATGTTTATTAAGTTCCTAGAGAGTTCCCAGAGAAAATGTTTATATTGGTGATAAAAAGATTTTATACTTGGGGCTAAAAAAAGATTTTATACTTACAAAATATAAAACTGATTGATTATGATATCTTTAATTTGATTTTATATTTGTAGTTCAAAGTCACTGTAATCTATTTTGGGGAGATTAAGAGGATTAATCAATTATTTAATGAAGTACAAAACTGTTAAATGTCTTTGTAAAAATTAATTTGTGAGAGAGAATTAGTAAGGACAAACATGTCTTTTCAATGCAAAATTTTTAATTGATTCAACTTTTTATTTTGATTTGTGGGAATAAATCTGTTGTGTCATTTGTTATGACACTAAATCTAGATATTTTATCAATGTCTACCTCTCTTTTGTGTGTGTATGTGCTTTGTGTGTGGTTTAAGTGAAGTAAAGACCTTTTTATTGAACAAAATTTACTTATCAAGACATAGGGGAGCCGGAGTGATAGCATGGAGAGTAGGGCATTTGCCTTGCAAACCCAACAGGATTCAATCCCCAACATCCCATATAGTCCCCCAAGCTTGCTAGGAGTGATTTCTGAGTAACGCATGAGCACTGCTGAGTGTGGCCCCAAAACAACAACAACAACAAAGACATAACGGGAGAGAAAGAGAAGAATATGTGTTTAAAATAAAAAAGGGTCTCTCCAGAATGGGGAAAAAAAAAAAAAACCAGAGAGAATGTGTTCAAGAGAGGACACAAATTAGAAAGAGAAAGCTCCACAGCAGAAAACCAAAGTATCTTCCCTGATGTCTTAAGAAATTTGGCTATAGTCTCAATGCTCAAATTCCTTTGTGCTAAGCACACCCACTTTAGTAGAGAATTGTTAGTCCCTTAAGTAGACACTAAACAAATTAGGTAAAAAAAAAATGGTGCACTGTCTAGTCTACAACAAAAATGATCTGGTTAGGAAATAAGAATTATTTCAAGGGAGAGT
The DNA here is from genome assembly GCF_024139225.1 of Suncus etruscus. Taxonomy (NCBI): domain Eukaryota; kingdom Metazoa; phylum Chordata; class Mammalia; order Eulipotyphla; family Soricidae; genus Suncus; species Suncus etruscus. Next base: position 56,202,140 of record NC_064852.1, read on the forward strand.
GAACAGGATAGAGAATGTTTAGTTTCTCTTTGGGGGTAGAGGGCCACACTTCGGGGATTACTTCTGGCTCTGTGTTACCGGTTCATTCTTGGCAGGCTCAGGGATTCAAACCCAGGAAGGCTAAGTGCAAAGTAAGCATTCTGCTTTACTATTGCTCAGACCTTTCAGCTTTTCTCTTTGAAAGTGCAAAGTCAGTCACTTTTAATACCCTGCAGAAAGCTTTCTGAGGAATTGGTTAGTTGTCATACTCCCCTCCCCACCCTTTTCTTTTGTGTTAGAATATATTTAAAGCAAATCTCAGACATTAAGTCATTTCATGAGGGTTAAGAAGACTTGCTATCATATTGAAAAAAAAAGACACAGAAAAGTAACACAATAATGGTCAGAGAAATAGCTCAAATAGCTGCATTTGGGAGGCCAGGCCTCAATTCTTGGCACCAGAAGGTCCTTTGAACAGCTCCAAAATTGACCCCTCAACAGTGAGCATGCGTAACCCCCAAACACCAGGAATGTTTGTGGATTACAAATCCACAAATGTAATTCACAAGAAATTATTTTAAAGATGGAAAATTCCTTTTGTTTCTGATAAAATAGCCAAGCCAAAAAAAAAAAAAAAAAAACAGAAAACAAAACAAAACAACAACAACAAAATAAACCTAGAATCTCTGGAATCTCTAGAATCTCTAGAATCTCCATCTTAACAGATTTTCAAAAGAAAGCAAAGATAGAAGGAAAGATGAGTTCTGTTCAAATGACCACCTGCTTAAGCTTGGTTGCATTCTAGATCTTCCATTGAAAACTGTGAATGCTGTAGCCTTGAGGACAATGATGGAGGGTTTAAATGCTTAGTGTAGTGGTCTGAGTTACAGGCATCTCTGTGTCAAGCAACAACCCAGTCCAGGAAGAAATCTGAAGGATGCATCATATGTTAACAAAGAACAGAGAAGCACCTCACCTTCTGGTCTTCAATGTGGTGCCTCTTTTCAGGCATTTAGATTACACTAGCATTTCAAATTTAAACCCAAGGTCATTTCTCCAGGCAGGAGATCACTTTCACATTTCTAATAGAAAAGGGAAAGTACAAAAGCCTCAAAGCCCTAAAAACAAAGCCTCTTATGGAAGCACCTTGTTAACCCTTTGGCCCAATCAGATAGTATTTTCATGAAAATCTGTCACTTGGAAGGAATTGGTAATGAAAGGCAGAAATCTTTTGAATATATGTACTTTTTTTTTAAAGAAAAAGTTTACTGTAGGAAATGCCGATTAATGGAAGGAAGATAAAATAATGCATAGCTCTAGCATAGCTCTATAACTCAACAAGTGCTGCAAAGCTTTTTTTGGTTATAATTTCTGTTCTACTTAGGGAAGCTTTGGTGTGTGTTTACACATGCATTAAATGCACACTGTTATTAACTTTTAACCAATAGAATAATGCCAGACTGCTTTAGACTTTTAATTTAAGAAATGACTACTTTAAGAAATGACTACCAGTACTCTGGATATTGGGGTTATCTCAAAATTTCAGCACCTCTCATCTTCACACCCCACCATGGTAGCATCCCACACTGAGAGGGAAATGATTCCCTGTGTAAGACACTAGTAGTGTTGTTTGGCAGCTAATGAAGATTAGAGATGGCTGCCTACTATTATGAGGTCTCTTTCTACATTCAAAGTTCAGATATGCTCTCAAGCATCCTTCTTTCTAAATTTTCTTTAGTATATTCCTAAAACACATGCTGCCACAGTACAATTACATCTCCAATCCCTCTTCATCCAATCCTAGTCTATTACTTTCTTTGTCTCTTTCATCAGTATTCTGGACTAAATGACATATGCAGTTTTGACTATTGTACAGGAAACCTGATCCACTTAGCCTTCAAATCACAAGTTTGCACAGAAATCATAGCACCATATTTCTACTTGAACCATTAAAGAGGGAAACAATCAGAGCAAGAAAGAACTCATATTTAGCATGAGTTTGGGTAGAAAATTAATATCACTTCTTGACATTTAGGAGGAAGGAATTTAAGAAAGCAGGAGGGGAAGTCAACCACTCTTAGAGTCTTTTGCCTTTTTATTAGGATTAAGGAGATTTTAAAAATAAAAAGACTACATTTCTCCAGTGAATCTGCCCCTCAGAATTAAATCTAAGTTTGATTCTTAAGAAACTGTGACATGGGCTGGGCGGTGGCGCTAGAGGTAAGGTGCCTGCGCTAGCCTTGGATGGACCGCGGTTCGATCCCCCGGTTTCCCATATGGTCCCCCAAGCCAGGAGCGACTTCTGAGCGCATAGCCAGGAGTAATCCCTGAGCGTCACCGGATGTGGCCCAAAAAAAAAAAAAAAAAAGAAACTGTGACATACAGGCTGTGTTTACTTTACTGCCAATTACCTTATGAATTATTATTACTTATGATGAGTCACATAACACTAACATCTCCTTTCCAAATGTTTGTGCTTTATTATTCTTTAAAAAAGTGTTTCTAAATTGTAATAAATTCTTATTATACTTGCAATATTTATATTCTTTTGTCTGGCAAGGTTTGAGGTACAAAACTCAATGCTGGTGGGTCAGTTTGGTGCAGAAAGCCAATCCACTCAATGGAGATTTCCTAGAAAGAAAGAGAAGTCTGGCTGGTTATCTTTAGGAAGTGTACATCAGATAAACTGACCACGGTTTTCAACTAGGAGTCTCTCATAGTCAATCTCTAGAAAATAATGTAAGTGAGAAGAAGGTAACTATCAGATAAGAGTCTGTGTTATTTCTAGCTAATAATAAATAAGATCCAAAAATTTTATGTGTATAGCTTGTAACTACTGTTCCTAGAAGGCAAAGTGATAAAATTGCCCTTCATCCATTTAGGGATTATGAGGTATCATTAAGCTCATAACTAAACCATTAAAACTTCAAGATGAATAAAGCAAAGTTTATTCATTCAAGATATTTTCTTCCCAAGTGCCTTTAATGTACTAGCATGTAGAAAGCAATGAAGAACAAACAGTTTCTTTTCTCAAATAGCATCCAATGTAATAAAACTATCATGAAGCAGGCAGAAATTAGATCTGTCTTTGAAATACACATAAAGTTCCATAATAGGAAAAGTTAAAAGATACAATTTTATGTCTAGCACATAAAACTACATTTTATAATTACTGAGTAAATTAATGCTATCAGAAAACTACCTTTAAGGAAACTTTAAATAAATTATCGGGGAAGGGGTCAGGATTTTATTATAAACTGACCAGGTAGATTATGAAAAGACTCTATAATGAAAACATATAAACAGTTCAAAAAGGCCCTATAAATTCAAGTATGGTTGAGGAGGGTACGCAAAGGTAAGGAAGAAGCAGTACCAGGAAGTATCTTAGACACCTTGCTAAGACTTTGAACTTTATTCTCTAGATCAGGGGTCTCAAACTCGCGGCCCGCGGGCCATTTGTGGCCCTCCTACAACATTTTGTGGCCCTCCATACAACATTTTGTGGCCCGTGGCCGGCCTTCAAATATCGCAGTATTCGCGATTATTAGCTTACCGAATAATTGCAATAAAAATCGCATTAGTAAGAAAAAAAATCGCATTAAACATTCTCATACCCTGAGCAGTTCCGTTCAGGGTATGCAAATGTTTAATGCGATTTTTTGCGATTTTTTTCTTACTAATGCGATTTTTTATTGCAAATATTTGGTAAGCAAAATCCCTTATGCGGCCCTGCCTCACCCCGACTTTGCCTCCTGCGGCCCCCAGGTAAATTGAGTTTGAGACACCTGCTAGATAATGGTCAACTAAAGACCTCTAAAGAGGCACGTTACATGATTTGCATTATGCATTAAAAAAGATAATTCCAAGGACATCTAAGGTAATATGAAAAGATGAGATTGGCAATATTAACTCTAATCCTTTGTATTCATGTATATTATAAGTTATTGTATATTAAATGAACCCTTTGATCAATCAGGTTCAGATTGTTATCCTCATTTTACATGGGAAAAATAAACTTGGAGAGAGTTAAGTTGTGTCTAGTGTGGTATGTGAAGTAATTCAGCGACTTTGGGGCATTCTAGTAACTGAGTTCTAGTCTAAGGGCTGCCAGTTTGTTGTTGTTGTTGTTTTCCTTGGAAGTAAGGGCAGCTTAAGCCATTGTAGGATCTGCTCATTATGATTGTGGTCTTTTTATAACTGTTATTCTTTTTTTGTTTGTTTATTTTGTTTTATTTGTTCTGTTTTTGGGCCATGCCCAATGATGCTCAGGGGTTACTACTGGCTGTGCGCTCAGAAATTGCTCCTGGCTTGGGGGACCATATCAGATGCTGGAGATCAAACCCAAGTCTGTCCTGGGTCATCTGCATACAAGGCAAATGCTTTACTGCTTCGTTATCACTCTGGCCCTATAACTGTTATTCTTGATTCTGTTATGAATATGAAAGGAGTGTTAGGAATGTAGAAAGTTATAGTTTCAAAGAGCAGTATTATTATCATTATTATTCTATTATTTATGCATAACCTTTGTATATGTGAATTGTCAAAAATCATTCTTGACCCTGTTTATTTTTATTCACATATGCGTGTGAATTTTCATTGGTTGAGGATCAGCTTTTTGTATAACTCTGCAGCTAGAATTTGCCTGTCATAAAATGCCCTCTAGTAAAAACTTTCACTTTCAATTAATCTTTTAATTGTCCAATATACTCTCTTCATAGTAAAGAAGAGTAAATTTATAAATAGTATGTTGATTCTATATACTGTTATAAACCCTGCTTTCCAAAAGAGAGATGCAGAAGAATATCTGAGAATGGAAGAAGCATATTTAGAGCAAAGCTCCTTTATTGTAGAAAAGATATATTCAAGAACAAGATTATTCTAATGAGTTTCAAGAAGAAATATTCTAGAGGTTTAGCTTTATTTTGAGTTTTATGTGAAGAAAAGTCACTTTTTAAAGAGTCACATCAAATGGAATAAATACTCTATCTTGGAAACAGATAAAATGTTAAAATGTTTCACATTAAATATTCATTGAACTCAGATTAAATAAGAAGTCCCCCAAGTCGCTGAAATTTGATAGAGGATTGAAAATTTTCTAACAAGATTTGAGTTAATATAAGCTGTTATCAGATTTTGAAGTATCCTGCTAAAAACTAAATCCTGTGGCAATGTTACAGTGATTAAAATATGTTCAACTCACCTGGAGAAATGCATGTGGGAATTTCCTGTAGCTCCTTGGGTGACACAGAAGTGTCAGCACTGAGGTAGGATTGAATCACACTTGACCACAGAGGGGTTGTTTTTAGTACTGTTAGACAGTTACTATTTTCTTCAATAAACCTAAAGTTGAACTTTAAAAAAAAAAAACTTTAAAAAAAAAAGCCAGGCCATTCCTACAGTACAGTGGCTGGGACATTTGCCTTCCACACTGCTGATCTGGATTCCATAACAGGCATCCCAAATGGTCCCCAAACCTGCCAAGAGTAATTATTGAATGCAAAGTCAATAAAAACCCCTGAGCAATGCCAGGTATGGCCTCCCAAAACAAACATGAAACCAAACAACAAAAAAAAATTTGTTTCCATACACACACATTTTTATCACATAGAAATTTTTTAAGTACTTAAAATACCTCTAGACATCTTCAAATAAATTTTATAATATGCAGTGTCTGTTTTGCATAGGAGGATTTCTTCAAAGAATTCCTCTTCTTCAGTTCTTTCAATTTCCTCAGCCTCCTAATCTTAATCCAGTGTTGTCTCATCTTGTTTGATTTGGACAAAAATGTAGATCAAATTGATTCTTGACTGAAAGTTAACTCCTCTAACACAAGGCACATAGGCTTTGGCTAGATTTTCAGAACTGACAGAATCAAAGTCTAAAGACATACACTTAAATGCATTCCAAGTGAGACTGTACTCAGCATCAATACTACATCGCATTGTGGTTTTGGATAAAGAAGCAGAGCGCAACTCCCTGCTCTGTAGGTTAGTATGCATCTTTCAGTGATGCCATAAGACAATTTTTATAAGTCTACCTCGTAGAACAATTTAATAATAATTTGTAGTTGCTCATTAGCCCACTCAAGATATTAGGGACTATAGCATTAATTGTGAGAATAGCTGGTAGCCCCAGCTCAGTGATCAGACTGTTAGGATCCAGGGTCAAAGGACAAGACCACACATTTTAAGTAAAGCAAACTGATCATTCAGGGAAACATTATGCAGGAGGTGAACCCCCTATAGGTGTTACAAGCCAGGTTACATAGAGCTAGAAGCAAGAAGTCTTGGCCTTTACTTTGATTGGCTGTTGTCATATCCTTTTATGATATCTAGTCTTAAAAGAGCACAGAGTAGTCTTGCCTGCCTTTTTACTTCTGTGTATTGTCCTTTCTTCTGTCAGCATTTCAAAAGATAATGTGACTCCTGCAACCCTCCTTCCAGAGGGTCTTGGGGTTTGTGTCATTTTTTGTTGGAATAGAAACTTAGCCTTTAAATGGAATTTAACTGTTGGATTACTGGTACCATCCTAATCAATATCCATACTCCACCCAAGGTAATGAGATTATTGGATTTTTCCTACTTGATATTCCTCTCTCACTCTAGAGTGTGGACTTGTTCTTGTTAAAAAAATTATGTTTGAGGAAGGCAGGAGCTCACTATTTGGGATTTCTCCACAAAGCTGCTTTACTTCTTAGGAGCAGAAGGCTTGTTTGGTGGGATTACTTGTTTGAGTGCTGAATTTCCTGAATCTGTTCTTGTACATTTTCACTGTGTGAATTATCTCCTGTGTCAATGGTTGTGTCCAGACCAGCATCTAACCAGATCTTTGTTTTGGAGCCTGGGGTTCCAAATATAGATGGAGCCCAAACTTGGATCTGAAACTGTAACGAGAATCAAACAGGGATACTGTCACTGACTGGTAAGATGTCCATTTTGTTGCTTATCAGGTTGTTTTCACCATTCTGGGTTTTTAAGCTTATAACTCTTTGGTTCAAGGTAATGTCATTTGCTTGGGTTTTGATTAAAGGACCCAGGCTTATACTCATGCTGATTGCATTAGTGGCAACTTCACTTATTTATTTATTTATTTATTATTTATTTATTTATTAGTTTTTGAGTCACACCCAGCAGCGCTCAGGGGTTACTCCTGGCTCTATGCTCAGAAATCGCTCCTGGCAGGCTTGAGGGACCATATGGGAAGCGGGGATTCGAACCACCGTCTTTCTGCATACAAGGCAAATGCCTTACCTCCATGCTATCTCTCCGGCCCCAACTTTTCTTGTTTTTTTTTTTTTTGTTTGTTTGTTTTTATCATGAGAATCAAAAGATTCAGGCTGAATTCTAAAGCTCACATTGAAATCTGCTGAGGCACAGACTGATTATTCTAGCTTTGCTTTAAAAGTTTCTGAAGCACTTCCTAATACTTCTGACCTGTAAAGTGAAATATTAGAAAGGCATTTTCAGTGATAACATGTAGTCAAGTCCAAATCCCTAAGGTTGGTTTTCTGCTATCCCCTACTGGTGCTAGGCCAGTAGAGCCTTTAGCTGTTTCTCTTGGAAATATTGGCTTAAAAGCAAATCAAATAAATAATATTGCAATGGCCCAATCAAAAGATGGATCTGTAGGATTCTGACCCCCCCACCCTCCACCTCATTATATCAATGATTTTGACCCAAGAAAACCACCTGGTCCTTGCCCAAGGTGTGGCAAAGAATTTCGTTGGACAACTGACTGTTGTTTTGTACCTAACCATCTCCAATAACCAGTGGAGGGGTCCAAAGCCTATCTCATGAAATCAGGTCATATGCTTTAAGTGTAGCAATATGGGGCATATATAAAAACAATGCATGTCACAATTTCTTTTTGTACCCAATTTCCTAGAGACCAAGACTTAATCAACCAGTCTTGGTAAACTGGGGGTCAGGGGACAGTCTTTGGCCCCTCAATATTGAGAAAATTATTCATCAATAGTTCAGTTCACAAAAATTGAGTTCTTTCGGCTCCATGCTTAATAAGACCACAAAAATATCTCTATTATTTGTTATCTGAAGAAATACTAAAATATTTTTATTCTTTTATTATTATTATTATTATTTGGTTTGTGGATCACACCCAGTGGCGCTCAGGGGTTACAACAGGATCTGCGCTTAGAAATCACTCCTGACAGGCTTGGGGGACCATATGAGATTTAGGGATTTGAATCACCTTCAATCCTGGATCGGCTGCATGCAAGACAAATGCTCTACCACTGTGCTATCTCTCTGGGCCCCTATTCTTAGGTGTGGAGGCACAAGGTTGCCTCAGTTAGCTCTCCAAATAACTCTAGTATGTCCTTGAGACTCATTGGTTTTTCATGGGAATCATTAGGGCAATAGACTGAATTGCAAACCTATCTCCTTCAGATAGGGGTGTTTAAGAATCTTTCAGATTCACTTATCATGGACACTGAGACAGAAGGTAGCATGAGTATCCTTTTGGTATTTGTGAAGTAAAACTCAAAGGAGTGTTGATGAAAAATTATTTCAGAGAATTATTTATAATCTGATATACTAAACATTTTATGATTTAAATAAATTGATAGATACACTTTTTAGATTTAAGGAGATAGTAAAATGTATAGGTCACTTCCCTTACCTGTGACCAAACTGGGTTTGATCCCTAGCACCATGCATTGTCTCTGAGTACCAGAAGGAGCAATTGCTCAATGAAGAGCCAGGAGTAGCCCCTGAGCACCAGAAGTTGTGTCCTCCCAAAATAAAACTGCAAAAAGTCACTTTTCTAGATATTTCTTAGAAACTGATATATATATATATATATATATATATATATATATATATATATATATATATACACACACACACACATACGTTATATGAATATATGCATGTTCTTTCGGTGAATTGCCTAAAGATGTTATAATGTAAAGTATTTGGTAAGCTTATTTGAGCATAGGGTTATATATTTTTACAAGTAACTATACAAAAGATAATATATAGTTACTTTTTCTTTTACTTCCTTCTCCTCTCCTCCCCTTCATTTTCCCTTATTTTTGTGACCATTTTCCTTCCTTCTTTCTTCTTTCATTCTTCCCTTCCTCCCTCCCTTCCTTCCTTCCTCCCTCTTCTGCCTTCCTTTCTTTCTTCCTTCCTCCCTTCCTTCAACCCCTTTGCTTTTTTTGAAATTCTGCTCTGCCAGAAGTGAGCCCTGATCCCAAACTAAGACCTTAGCATGGCCATGCCCCCTCCAAAATGTGAAACTATTATATTTAGTTAAATTTTAATTTTATCAAATTTACAAGACAATAATAGAACAAGAGCTTTTAATATTGGCTAACTCATGTGAAAATTAGTCTGCTCCCCCCACTTAAATCTAGAAATACATATACTGAATGTGTAAAGCAAAATTTTATTCTCATTTAGTTCATATATTTTACTTAGCATATTAAACATTTTATTATATTTTTGGTTAAATGAACCTCAGAGTAATCCTCCTATTACCATCTTTGATTACTTGATTTACTCAGGTCAATGTACTTTTGTAAGACAAGTGCTAACAGAGTAAGGAATGGCATTTTGAAAAGACTGGGATGTGTTTGTAACAGTTGTTATTTTGGTTGAGTTTTGTCAAGGAATAAGAAGCCCACATTGGAACAAATCAAATCAACAAAAGCAAAGCACTGAGCCAGGCAAAACCCCAAATGCAAATTATTTATATTGATATATTCTGTACATAACAAACTTATACAAATCAATGAGCAGAGTTATTTCCTGCAACAATTTATAAATAGGACTCTATGACTAATTCAGGAATCATAGCTTCAGGATATTCTACCAAGTTATCACATCTTTCAGAATTCTCCAGTTCTGTTCATCCTGTTTCAGTATCTTCCCAATCCCCACCTCAACACACACACATGCACAAACACACACACACACACACACGCACACACACACACACACACACACACACACAGTACCACCACCACCACTATTACCACTACCATCACTACCATTTTTCTTTTTCTTTTTTCTTTTTTTTTTTTTTTTTTGGTTTTTGGGCCACACCCGGCGGTGCTCAGGGGTTACTCCTGGCTGTCTGCTCAGAAATAGCTCCTGGCAGGCACGGGGGACCATATGGGACACCGGGATTCGAACCAACCACCTTTGGTCCTGGATTGGCTGCTTGCAAGGCAAATGCCGCTGTGCTATCTCTCCGGGCCCTTCACTACCATTTTTAACTATTCCAAGGGTAGCTCAGACAGACATTGACACAGGAGGGCAGAGACTACAGCTTGTCTGTCAATCACTCCAGGATTGAACCCTAGCACAGTGCAGGGACCACACAAATATCTCTACCACCTCTTGCCTGAGGATAAGATCAAGTATTTTCACACTTAATTACCCCAGCCTGAGAATAAGCTCAGATTCACACAAACCTACCAGCCAATTTGGAGAGAGCAGGGAGGCTGTTATATGAGCCAGGAGGTCAGTGGCTGAGAGATTGGGGATTAAAGTTTCTAAATCCAGTTTACTAGGTGAGAATACCATGCCTGTCAGCTAAAGAGCTTAAAGAAACTGGGTAGTGATAGTGATTAATCCTACCAGAGAGCATTGGGAGGCAAAAAAATAAAAAACATTTGTACTAATTAAAACTGCAAGGTGTTCACTACTTGACAACTCTTTTTTTATTTCTTTTTTAAAAAAATAATATACTTATTTAAGCACCATGATTACAAACATGTTGGTAGTTGTGTTTCAGTCATAAAAAAACACCCTTTTCACCAGTGCAACATTCTCACCACTGATGTCCCCCAAATCCCCCTCCCCCACCTCTTGCCTGTACTCAAGACAGGCACTTCTTTCACTCATTACCATTGTCATGATAGTTGCTAGTGTAGTTATTTCACTAACTGCACTTAATACTCTTTATGGTAAGCTTCATACCTAGACCAGTCCTTCCAGCCCTCATCTCTATTGTCTCTGGGTATTATTACAATAATATCTTTTATTTTTCTTAAATCTCACAGATGAATGAGACTATTCTGTGTCTCTTTCCCTCTGACTTATTTCAGTCAGCATAATAGTTTCCATGTCCATCCATGTATAGGACAATTTCAAGGACAACTTTTAATCCTGAGAAAGAAAACACTTCCCTAAAAATTCATGGGAAAGGAGTGAAAACGGTGATGGAATTGAGTCCACTCAATTATTTTCACTGAAGTTTAGCAGTATAAAATTAAGAAGATTCTCCTGAATGCTGGACAGTGGCAATTTTTATATGTCCGTCACTTCTCTCATGTCCTGGTCACTGAGCCTGATTGGAAATATATCAGAGAAATGCAAAAGGAAGCCCAGAGAGAGAAGATATTGGTCTGCTCCATGACAGTCTCAGGCATCTATATGTGTTGGTCATTTAATACCCATATTGTTAGATGCAGCAGGCACTGTAGGAGAGAACTGAGAGCTAAGAGAAGTCACACAGTAAAGCCAGTTTAAACATAAAACCTGGTTTCTGCCTCCAGAGTCTTTGTAGTGCTGTATCACGGCTGCTTTTCAGTAATGCCAAGTACAGCAAGAATAGAGGGGAAAATATCTAGTTCTAATGAGATTACATCCTAAAGACATAATGTCCTCACTTCTGGGCATGAAGTGTTTTGCAAGATTCTCTACTCCATAGAATACTTCTCACACACCTCTTTGGCCTGCCTACTAGATGCCTCCTTCTCACTAAGCATTCCCAGACCTTGCAGCCAACAGTGCAGCCCTGGCTCTCCCTATCTCTTGTCTGTCCCATAACACATGGCAAGAAAGGTTACACAACATGGTTTTTCATGGTCCCCCAAAAGTCCCTAGATCAAGATAAAATAGTCTGCTGGAACTCAGAAAATAGGTTGTACCAAATTGCTAGGGATCCCAAATATGATAAACGTGAAGCTGGGCAATGGATTAAACCCCTGAAATCACGAGGAAGAACCACTCTCAAGTTTGCAAAGCGGTTATATCATTCGAAGTTCACCTCCTACCTCTCTGCTTTTTTCTATCTCCCCTGACTCCTTGATTTTTTTTTTTTTTTGGTCTTTGTTGGGTCCAATAGAAACATATATTCCTTCTCCGCTCATGTTATCCAGTGTGTACATGCTACTTCTCCACTCCTGCTTGCAGTACTTTCATAATACCATATGCTCTTGATCACAGTCAACAAAAAGCTGCCTGCTGCTTGAAATGATGGAATCATCCTCAGTTCCCACCCTCTCCCTTTTCCTCCTACTTCTGAATCTACCTCCTCTGCATGGCTGCCTCCCTTCTCTCCCTTTTGCAAGTCCAGGTGGTGGCCAGGTGAAAGGTGGGATCTGGAGTGAGAAAACAAGTTGAATGTCAGGGAGAAATCAGAGTGCAAAGCCATGCATGTGCAGAGCGGTGAGAGAAGGTATCTTGTGCTTGCAGGGTGAGCCAGTTTTCAAAGAACTGCTGCCAGCCGGAGCCAGCCAAACTCTCAAAAAAGCAGATTTGCAGGTAAGCCAGGCAGTCTCGGGCATCGTCTCCCAACTGAATGTTTCCTGCCAAAGTCTTGAAGAAATGCTCTGAGGTCCATCCAGCACCTTGTCTATGAGTCTGCTGTGGCCAAAGGTCTTGTTTTCTGGCGGAGTTCCCTTGTTAAGAAAGGTCTCCCCTGCTTTTCCTAGAATTAGGACCTTTTATCAAATCAAAAGTTTAAGTGCCACAATTGGAGACTGAGAAAGGGGTGCCCACAGCATCCCCCCATGCAACCTTGGTAAGGAGATTTATAATAGAACTTCATTTTCCACCAATTTACAGACAACTCTAGGGCTCTCGGCTTGTAACCCGGTCAGCTCTGCTTCAGTGGGCACGTGAGCGTTTGTCAAAGGCACCCTAAGGCTCATTGTTTGGGGGTCTGGCTTGGGAACAAAAGGGTTTTATGTGCTTGCTGCAGTATGTGCCAGTACTAAGTGTTTCTTTTTTCCCAGGAGGCCAACTTTTCTCTCAGTCTTTCCCTTGTTCCTTTCTTCCCTGATTCTCTCTCTGCCTATCTCCCTCCTTTCCTCTATATTTCTCTCTGTCTCTTTTATTTTGAGCTCTGATCTTGATAACTAAAAATCAGGCAAAATGCTCCTATTTCGCTGGAAGTTCCTTACCCCTTACATATGTGTGAGAGATAGAGCTGATTTTGAAAATGGAAATACTCTGTATGGATAAGAAAGGCTTCTTTTTTGTTTAAGTTGGTGCTGGGGCCACAGTGTGCGCTCAGTGCTAAATTCTGTTATGAGTTTGTTCTCTTGAGAACATTGTTTCCAGAAATGCCTTTGAGTGATTTCTTAAAGAATGCCTTTTTCTCTGGAGCCTTGCCTCAGCAGAGCACCATTGAGAGACAAGAAGGCAAACAGACCTGGTAAAACTGAATGTCAGCCAGCCACTGAATGTGGGTTGCCCCCACACCAACTTCTAAGAGATCTTTTGGAATTTCCTCACCTCTCCACAGGGGTGTGTGACTGATTGGCTCCAGCTCTGTTGCCAGGCATGAAAAAAATTGACTTAATTCTTCCCCAAAGGCATAGAAAAGAATTTTTATTTTATGTCTCACCGCCCCCCTCCCCCAGTTTTAATTTCGTGTACTCTGGGCCTGGGGACAGGATTCTTAGCAAACACACATGAGACACACCTCTAACTCTCACATCTCACCCAGCATCCAGATCCTGAAAGCAGGTCCTCCCTTTGCTTCTCAACACCCTATGTTTCCAAAACCACCACTATTGTTGATCCTTCCCTTATCTCTTCTCATTCTCTTATTTGCTTGTTTTGGAAGAGCCATATCTGGTAGTTCTCAGGGCTTAGGTCTGGATTTCTGCTCAAGAATCATTTCTGGCATTATCAATAAATCATATAAAGTGCCATAGGTCAAACCCAGGTTCATTACATGCAAGGCAAAGCCTTGTTTATTGTACTTCTTTCCAGCCCCGGACCTCTCAGACTCTCTTTTGGTTTTCATTAAAACCATAAAACCAGGCTTTGCCTGAGAGCAGCAAAGGGTGTCTTGTTTGGCAGATACTATTATGCCCATTATGGTGGGAATTTGCACTATCTTGCTGCCAAATCGTAATTCCCACATTTCTTCAATTCCCATTTGATGAACATTCACTGTTCTGTGTTCACCTTTCTGCACAAGTAAGATATATTCCTGGCAAATTGGCAAGCCAGGCTGTCACTGATTTTGGCAAGCACCAGTAATTGATCTTAAGTTCATTCTTGTTGGGGTCTGGAAATAACCTAGTATTTATTACACACCTTTAATATCATATTATGGAAATGAAGCATCTGTAACCTTATGTGTTTTGAATTGAAGTCCCTCAAAAATGATTCGTTGTCTTAACCTGATCAAGTTGTGATAAGACCGTATTTGTAAAAAAAAAAAAAAAGGGGGGGGGACTGAAGAAGTTGAGATGTAGTTGCAATGGATTATGAGGATTTATGTTCAATGGCAAGTGTCCTTATAAATAAATGGGGATTTGAAGAAAGACTGGTACATGGGCTAACTGCCATGTGATGATAGGCAGAATGGAGCGACCAACACAGCCACATAAGCCAATGGTGCCTAGATTGCTGATGACCAGCAGACATAGTAGAGAGGAAAGATTCTTCCTTAGACCTTTTAGGAGAGCAGGACCCTGACAATTTCTCATCTCTAGAATGGTCATAAAATATGTTTCTTTTATTTTAAGTCATCCTGTATATGATAATTTGTTATGATAATTCTAGGGTACATAATCCTCCTTTGCTTCTTATAGTTATACATTAAGAAAAACTGATGAACCTGGCACAATGAATAGATCACTTATTTGGGCGCCATCACCATATTAATGTTAGGAGAACCAGTGGGAATTCTGAAAAAAAAAGGAGACAAAAGCAATAGTTCCTTTTTGTCAGTGAGAATAACTCTTTTACTGAATTTTCCTGTTAGTTAATAAACTATTGGAATATAAGTCAGAGGGCTATGGTCCAGCTCTGATTTTAGGGAAAGAGCATGCAATGATTCAAATGTGTGTTAACAGTAAATATAACAATCTCAGACATGTGTGGTTCAGTTGAGTTTATCATTTTAGATATCACTTGAGATTTTGTAGAGGTGCCTTAATCTGGTCATAAATATGATTCTATTTAATGGAAGAATCTCCAGGGTATGTTTACTTCATAAAATTGTACTATGTTTTTTTTTATGTGACTAGTTGAAGATTAAGACTGTCCAGTATAGAAACAATAGAAAATAGTACTAGCATGAATTTTGTGCCAGACTCTGTACAAGGTATTTTGCAAACCAAATTGTGTAATTGTGAAATTAATTCATGGCAACTTGATGAGCTAGGTGTTTTTATAAAATAGCAAGACCACCTCTTTAAGAGTCAAGGAAAACTGGCATAGAGTCCATTAATTTGGCTAATGCTAATGCAGCATTGAGGTTGGAGAGAAGAGATCCCCATGCTGTCTGACCCCCAGATGAGTCCTCTTAAATATGACACTAATTCAGAGCCCTAATCCTGATGTTCTCTAGTTTACATAGATGGGTACTAATATTAATGTTGTTGCTATTGTTGTGGTACTCATGGACCATACCAGAATAAATTGAGGTGCAGTGCCTTTTCTTGGTGATATTGGGGTGCCAATCATTGTTAGCTTTTGAACCTAGGGCGTCAAACTTGCTCTCCTGCTTGATCTATATCTCTAGCCCTCATGCTCGTTTTTATCTGATTTGGCTCAAGTATTTTTGTCCCACAGGCATACTAGTTTTTACCTGATTTGGCTCAGATCTATCTGTTCCACAGGCATGCGGTGTCTACTCAAAAGATGAGAACCTTTCTGTATGGAAATTATAATGTGTACCCGGCAAGCTATAGGGTGGATTTTTATCTCATTCAGAAAGTGATATATGAATTGTCCCTTGGTCATGGATGATTCTTGACCGTGCTTAGAATGAAAGGCCAATATCCGTTGTCCTTAATAATCCAGGACAGGGTCATGGGGGCACATTGTTCAGAGAAGTCAAAGAGCACAGCATGACTGCAAACTGTTCTTTAAGTCAATGATTAACAAACTTCACAATACATTGTAACTATTCAGACCATAGAGAAACCACAGATTTCTGGTCCTATCTTCAGAGTCCTGAGTTACTAAATGGGGTTAGGATAGAGGGTGGGTTCCAGATTTTACCTTTTTTGTCTCAGGTAGTGCTATACCTTGGAAATAATAAGTTTTGGCTAAATCCAACTCTCTGCTTTGATGGATGCTGTGATCAGTGTTGCAAATCAGCCCCTGATGAGGTTGACTGAAGGAGGGATGGAGGATGAGGCCTTTCTCCTCCAGCTTGGACCACGCGTCTGTTACCCTGTTCAGCCGGCGATTCTGAAGTGAATGTGGTGGGAAGAAAGCCAACAGGCAGTCAGGCTTCCGAAGAAAACAGCTCTTTATTCCGTGAAGAGGCCGAAGCCAAAAGGCCTAAGAATAGGCCCTAGGAAAAAAGCCCCTCACCTTCCACAGACCCTTGCTATTATGCCCCAGAATCAGATACTACCCAATGGTGGGATCAGATACCACCCAATGGTGGGAACAGAATCAGGTACCACCCTAGGGTGGGAGCAGAATGCTAGGTCACACCCTAGGGTAGGGCACAATCACAGATCAGGGTAGGGTCAGTAACATAATAATCCCATAAAAATGTTTACATACAGAACAATCAGTTTCTTAGGTACACAGATCATGTACTTTACTTTATGTGAAGATGGACAAACTGCAGTCTCTATGGTCAGCAGAACTTGTTTGTAGATAGACATATTCCTCTAGCAGATAAATGAGAGATAATCAACTTAAGGACACTTGAAGGATCAAGAGATGGAAGGAGTTTAACTCTTCCTTGAGTCAGAAATTGACAGCATTTTTGTGCCCCTTCATCCTGAAAGCCAATGCTGAAGGTAGCCATGTGTATATCTTCATAAAAATTTCACATGAACTACAGCTTTATCTTTCACTTACTTGTCCTATAATCTTCCCATAGGGGATCAATGTCGAAAGCAACACCTTTGATTTGTGTTTCATCCTTGATTCTATGTGCCCTGGTTCTCCTAATAGCAACATTGTTTTGCTCATCTGTGCTGAAGACTTGAGAGTCATCCTTGAATCATCTGTGTAATGCCTGCAAATGCTGATTACAGTTTCACCAATATAATTCTATTCCCTTTGACTTTATTTGTTTTCTTTGGGGACAACACCCAGCATTGCTCAGGGTTTACTCCTGGCTTTGCATTTCAGAATCACTTCTGTGGGATCAGGGAATCACATAGGGCTAGCAAGAGTCAAACCCAGGTCAGTTACATGTAAGGCAAACTTCCTACCCAACCCTTGTCTTTCCAGGGCTTTGGTTTATGCCTCTGTCATGATTAACCTAGTCATTTTCTCTACCTTCAGCACTCTATCGTATTTTAATCCTTGACCCACTTCCTTGAATGACTCATCTAAATGGATTTACAAACCAAGATGCAAGATACCAGATGCAATTCACCACCTGACTTCCTTTTTTTTCTATTTTAAGGACCATAAGCTAAGAATAGTTTGAACCTCTTTTAAATGGCAAAAGTAAATAAATAAATAATAAAAAGAGTGATAATTTTTGGCATTTGAATATAATCTGCTAAATTTCTATCTCTACTGGTAACATTTTACAGGAACACAGCACACTAATTTTGTTTATTATATCTGTGCCCATTTTCTGACACTACCACAGAAATATGTCATTGCAAGACATATTTAGCTTAGTTGCCCATTAAGTATGAAATATGTTATATCTGGCCCTTGATAGAAAAGGTGTATTCTCTATTAAGACCCCCTGATTTAACAATTTATCCTTATTCTAGTATCATGCTGTTTTGATTAAAATAGTCTATAGTATAGTATTTCTCAAAATAATTTGACTACTTGGGTGTTTAATATAAATTTTATTAGTGACTCTTCTAAATCCTTGAATAATTTCTTTAGAATTTTGGCATTTTTATATATAAATATAAGTATATATAAATACATAAATATATATATATGATCAGTGTTTGCTTCGACAACACCTATACTAAAATTACATAAGATAACTTTTGACAATGTTAACTATTTCAATCAAAAATGTGAAATACTTTCATTTCTTAAAGTCATCTTCTGATTTATAGTAACTTATAATTCTCAAGGTAAATGTTTCTTTATTAAGTTTGTTGAGGTTTTTCTTGATACATGATATTTTGTGACATTATTTGAATGGATTAGTCTTTTTAAAATTCCTCAAATATAAGGAAAGATAATTTATGAGAAAGAGAGTAAATAAAGTTGAGAAACTCTTCAACAAATTCCTGGGAAAGCTATATAGCTACATGGCAAAAAATGAAAAATAAAACTCTATTTGTATCTCATATTACATAAAAGTCAATTCAAGGTGTATGAAAAAGCCTCAAGATTAGACCAGTATAATCAAATTATATCACAAAGAATACAGACAAAATTCTCCAGGATTTGGACTTAAAAGTGTTTTTAATGAGATTATTCAATTAGTAAAGATAATAAAAACAAAAATAAGCAAACAAAATTACATAAAGTTTGATTTTTCTTCTTGACAAAAGACACTCATCCTAAAATTAATAGTTAATATGCTGAGTGATATAAAATATTTTCAAAAAATACTTCCAAGTTATTTAAAATATCAATAGGAATAAGCAAATATGGAGGAGAAAAATAAAGAAACTTTTCTTTGAAGAAAACAGTAGGCATTTGAAAAAATGTTCATTGTCACTCATTACTAGGGAAATACAAATTAAGACAACTATGATATATCATTTCAAAAAAGGAAATGGCATTAATATAAAAAAGATTAGAAACATCTGTGTTAGGATAAATGTATTTAAAATAAGAGCCATCCACTGCTAGTAGAATGTAATCTTTATAGTCCTCATAAAAAGAATTAATATTCCCTCAAAAATTAACAATAAGATTCCTATATGAGCCAAAATTTCCATTTCTTGGTATTTATTCCAATTATATAGAAATATTTATTTGAAAATCTATATTCATTCAAATGATCATTGCAGAACATAGTACAATTGTCTGACTATGGAAACAACTATGTATATGGATATACATAGTGGTATGTATATACAATGGATTATTATGCAGCCACAAAGAATTATTAAATCATGCATTTTGCTGAAACTTAGATGGGGTTGGAGGATCTCATGTTAGATAAAGACAGATGGGTAAGGATAAGTGAAAGATATTTTCAAAATCTCTAGATATATATATATGTGTACATATGTATATATAATATAATAGCAAGGAAATGGAAGGTGTCAAATATAGGTAAACACTGGGATTAAAATTTCAGAAACAAAGATGCCAAGGAAGGAGAGAAATGGAGAAGTGAAGAAAAAAGAGACAGTTTTGAGGTTATATAGGGATGAGTCATTTTAACTATATGGACTACAGGGTTGAAGTACTCTACATATCTAAACCAACACTACTGTAAGCATGGAGTCCACCAAAAGGCACATAAAAAATGCTCCTCATCACTGATCATCAGGGAGATGCAAATCAAAACACCAATGAGATACCATCCTACACCACAGAGATTGGCACACATCACAAAGAATGAGAACAATCAGTGCTGGCGGGGATGTGGAGAGAAAGGAACTCTTATCCACAGCTGGTGGGAATGCCATCTAGTCCAACCTCTATGGAAAGTGATAAGGAGATTCCTCCAAAAACTGGAAATTGAGCTCCCATTCGACCCAGCTATTCCACTCCTAGGGATATACCCTAGGAACACAAGAATACAATACAAAAAACCCTTCCTCACACCTATATTTATTGCAGCACTATTCACAATAGCCAGGATCTGGAATCAACCAAGATGCCCTTCAACAGATGAATGGCTAAAGAAACTGTGGTACATATAAACAATGGAATATTATGCAGCCGTCAGGAGAGATGAAGTCATGAAATTTTCCTATACATGGATGTACATGGAGTCTATCATGCTGAGTGAAATAAGTCAGAGGGAGAGAGAGACACACACACAATATAGTCTCACTCATCTATGGGTTTTAAGAAAAATAAAAATCATTTTTGCAACAATCCTTAGAGACAATGAGAAGAGGGCTGGAACTTCCAGCTCACTTCATGAAGCTCACCACAAAGAATGGGGAGTGCAGTTATAGAAATAACTACACTGAGAACTACCATAATCATGTGAATGAATGAGGGAACTGGAAAGTCTGTCTAGAGTACAGGTGGGGGTGGGGTGGGATGGAGGGAGATTTGGGACATTGGTGGTGGGAATGCTGCATGGTGAAGGGGGGTGTTCTTTACATGACTGAAACCTAATCACAATCATATTTGTAATCAAGATGTTTAAATAAAGAAAAAAAAGCATGGAGTCCAAATAATAATGATTAACTTATTTAAAAATAAGTGTGTTAAAAAGAAAGATTGGAGGTAGAAATGAACTTGGGGCCACTGATGTAGGGACTTGGACACTGGTGGTGGAATTGGAGTTGAAACATTATATGCCTGAGGCTCTGTCAACAACTTTGTAAATTAGTGTCTATATTAATAAAACATGAACATGCTAATAAATATTTATTAATATTAATGCTATTATTTACTCCTTCACCCTACTAAAATACAAGGAAAGAGAAAGAAGAAAAAGTTTCTGAAACTCTGATCTGCACAGATAATCTAACTGAATTGTGCCTCTGAGAGAAATGCATCAAAACACTATAGGGGTCAGAGGGCAGAATTCAGATACCATGACCTCTACCATTTAACTCTATTTCAGCTTCACTTCCATTGATTCCTGCCTTTGCCACCTTAAGTGCCATCACAGACCATGCTTACTTTATGAAAAACAACCAGCAAGTGAAGCCAAGACAACAGAAAAGCATCAAAGGCCCTGATGAATGGGGCATTCAAAGTCTTTTTCAAAAAAACACAGCCATCATATGAAAGTATTCTTACCAACCTCTCACTGTACCTTGTCTTTGTTTTTGACTTTGCTCCCATCATCTGAGTGCCCATATTTCTATACCTTCCTTCTGCCCTACTCCTAAGAGTCATCCTTTAAAATTTTAGAAATTTTGACTTTGATGTGATCTGTGAAAGAGAACCCAGTTTTACCCCATCCAACCCGTTTGCCACATTTAAATCATGATGGCAATAAGACCCTTCTAACATCATTACTCTCTGATGTCTCAAAGAAAGACTGATCCACAGTCTTTTCCTTACAGTTTCTAATTTCCTTTTAACTTTGAAGGATGTTTTGGAGAAAAGGTAACACTATAAAATATAATCGTGAATTGAATAATATTTTAGCAAGGAAGGAGTGCATTTATGTGTGTACTTTAACCACATTTATAAATATGTCAATATGTATGTGGTCTCCTGGCTAGACTCTTAGGATAGAAATTCTCAAGAGTGTGTGGAGGCTTTCTTCAGAAGTACGATGGAATATAGCTCAGGAATTTGCTTTGAACCCAATTAAGAGGCTTCCCCAGTGCTACAACTTCTGTGTATGTGATAACTTTGAATTCTTCTGTTCATTTTTTAAAGGGTACCAACAAATGGTTATTTCACAAAAGAAACAAATGGGAAGAGCTGACATATTTTCTGAGTACAGAGCTGAACAGTAGAGAGCTACATACAGCTCATACATACATAATCTCTGGATTAATTTTCTTGCACAATTGGCTTAAGTAGATGGTTTACATTGATAAACTTTAAAATAGATTCAGTTATTTACTTCCAAGATTTGGATTTTTTTCAAATTTATTTAGCATCAAAATATTTTCTTATGTACATACATACATGTAATGATAACAAGATATTGGTTTCAAGATATGTGCTCTTGGTTTTCTATATTTGGGGGCATGCAGTTTCTAAAGCCATAACATTCTCATCTCTACTACATAGATGATTAGGGTATTTCCTTCTTTACTTTTCTGTGAAGATGGCTAACTAATTATGTACACATTTTCTGCATGCATACAGTTGAAGTTATATAGACCTTCTTATGGAATAATAAACAATGGCAAATTTTAAACAAGCAGTATGGACTTCCCTTATGGATCCTGCCTTAGTTTTATTGAGAGATAATTTATTAAAATAAAGCAGTTATGGTTGTTTATCTTATAACCACTATAACTATTGAAACTTCCTCCGGAAAGAAAATACAGATGTCTTTCAAATTGTATGTTATCAGGACATGTTCAGCTTCTTCTTTCTGCTCCAGATATACTTTTATTTTATTTTCTGAAGTCTAGGTTGAGGGTGAGAATAGGACAGAACCCAAATCAATTCCATTTTGTCCATAACAAAACTAAATATGCACATTAAACTGTAGAAAATGTATTACACATATAAAAGTTCACTTCAGGTTTTGGTATGTGTTTCAGAGGTTTCCAACTTTCCTTTTTTCCCTAGAAAGCCTAAAAACACCTCTTAGAGCCAGGTGCCAATAATGACAGTTGTTGCTAGCATTTCTCTGGGTGGTTTCAGAGTTTTCAGATGCAATTTGACCTTCTGACTCTGACAATTGCCTGGTCTCTGAAGTACTTTCCCCTCTTTTCTAGAAGCAAATGGTTCTGTGTTTCTAGGAGATGCTTCATGCTCCAGCTGGAAAGGGTAGTAGTAGCAGAGGTTCTCCTGGCATTGCAACAGGGCAGCTATTTTATAAGACCGGTAACTACATGGAACCTCAGTTGGCAAACACACAGCCTCATCAGGAAAGGAAACTAAGCAGTCTAAATGCCTGATGAGATCCCCAGTTAGCTCACACTGTTTATTTGGCTCTTAGTTTAATGTTGATTGCTAATATCTACGTAATGATTCATCGCCCAACAGAAACTACATCCCAACTTGATCCTCTAAGAGGAGGATGAAAATTCCTGCCATGTTTCTTGGTCCTGTTATAATTTCTTTTCAGCCTGAGTCCCAGAACAGAAGATCAAGAGATAAGGAGATGCCCATAGACTTACATACTCATTGACACTCCCAATCACACCCAAAGCATTCACAAACTTTTCACACTTACATGTATTCTCTTACATACCCATAACATAAATAGCTACACAAATACCACTTGACTAGTTTGTTCACATTTGTATAAGTTATAGACACTTGAAATATTCACACATTAAGATGACATTACAGACTCAAGCATATGAAACTCTTATTTAAGATACACAGTTTAACATACATTTTCATATATATAACACATATTCTTAGACATCCTCAAAGTCTCATACAGAACCCAGCTTCACATTAAGATCACATCCTATATATACTCAATGGGCACACATATATACTTTCCACACAACACGATGCATACTTTGTAGACAAGCTATCAGAATATATATAAATGTATTAGGAAACCTGCTTATTAGAACAGAGGGAACTTCTACATAAGAATATATATAAATGTATTAGGAAACCTGCTTATTAGAACAGAGGGTACTTCTACATAAGATAAAGAGTTTTGTAAAAGAAGTACTTTTTCCTCTACAAGGGGCAACTCTTGAACAGTAAATAATAATGCTGCAAGGAATATATTTAAAGACATGTCAGTTTCCTAGCTTTAACATTCATGCCCCTTCAGGGGTTATTCTTTTTACAGTGGGTTTTGTAATTTTCCTAGACTCTTACTATTGATTCTTCATCCTTTCATTTTTAAGATAATCATACTAAATCTCACTGGGGACATTGAAATATAAATGCCCATGATAGGAAAAGTAGCACCATTCTCCCATTTACACGCCTAACTAAGCTGGCCCTTCTTGGAAATTGTTTTCTGAAAGTGAGGCAAAGAAGAACTTGATTTCTGAAGGTGAAACAGATTAGTGGGGAGAGTGGCTAGACAGGAGACAGGAGTTTATTGAGGAGGACCCCAGGCCAGTCCACTGCATTCTGGCTGAGCTGTTTCCAAGCGCTAGAAAGAGTAGATGAAATTTCTTCCACCCGCAGAAAGAGCATTCACCTGGATTTCAAGAAATGTTCAAGAGAATCTTGTTTTCCTTCAAGGCCTAATGTTTTTGTACCTTCTTTTGTTTTCGAGGAGTCAATATCATAAACCAGTAGGCAGCCAGCAACTATTTGTTGAATGCAAGAATGGCGGCTTGGTGCGCACGTCCAGATATTTCAGTATAGCTTCCTATGTACATATACAGGAGCTTTGGCCATCTGGTGGGCCTAAAAAGATTATAATGTGCCTGAGCATTACCTCACTGTCTGGATATCTTTTCTTCTTTATTTATGTTCACTTCCTTGGTGATCTCAGCCAGTCTCAGGATTTTAAATACTAGTTGTACACTGACAGCTCCCAAGTCTGTATCCATCCTGAATCTCTCTCTTGATTCTCAGGCTCCTATATCCAGTTGTCTACAAATTATCACTAATTACATACCTTATAAACATTCAGCCTTACCATAGGAAGAATTTCACTTGGTTTTCATTTGAGATCTATTTCTTCTGTATGCGTCTTTGCTCTCAAATAAGGAAGGTTTCTTCTTCTTTCTGTTTCTCAGGTGAAATGTTTGATATATTCACAAACATAAACTTACTTCATTCACAAATTTACTAAATGTCTTAGATCAATGTTTAAATAATAGCCTAAATTTGAGTGTATTCTAATACTTCCATGACTGTGATCAAAAATTTCCCCTATCATTACCAAAATAACAAAATTTATTCTGTAAAATAAAAATATAAAATATAAAGTCCATGAGTTGGGTGGGATCACCCAGGCACCATGTTTATAACCCCTGAGGCTGACAGGTCTGATGAAGCAGGGTAGTGGTGGAGGAATAATACACCAAGCAGTCAGAAAAGATATTCATGGGAGTCAGCTAGCTTTATTCCTTAAGGTCTTTCTCTGCCATATGCAGCCTATCTGCTGTGCTCATTTTCTCCTTCCCTGGGCTGCCTAGCTGCCATATCCTTTTATCTTTGTACCCAGTTCAGAATCCCACCCCTTAGGGTGGGGAAGGCCCTTTAATTTAGATGGACTTTTACAAACCAAAAGAATAGGTTAGAGAAATAGGAAGAGGGGGGAAGGGTTACAGTCTCCTATCTGATGTCCTTTTGCAACTCATTTTTTTCTCAGAAGTCCTAGTGTTTCATTAACTTGTCACGGGATCATATAAATGCTGTTTCCAAGCCACTGGTGAATCTATGTCTTGCTTCAGCTTCAGGCTAATGTCCTTTGTCTACAACATCTTGTCATGGGATCATATAAATGCTGTTCCAAGTCACTGGTGAATCTATGTCTTGCTTCAGCTTCAGGCTAATGTCCTTTGTCTACAACATCTACATGTTTTCAGCACCCACCACCTTCTTTAATTTAAGACCAATGATTCTTCTCATTTTCTTTCCCCAGACATGCTAGATTTTTGTCATTATCTTCTTCTCCACCACCAAAAAATGTTATAATATTTTCTGTTTACAATGGCTCCTGACTCATAAGTTGGTTCTCAGTAGGTTTCATAAGGAAGAAATGAAGTACGGGGGAGAAAAGAAGGAAGTGAGATAGAAGTGAAAGAGGAAAGGAAGAAAGTATAGAAGTGAGGCAGTAAAGGAGAAAGGAAGGAAGGAAGTAAAGAAAGATGGAAGGAAGATGAAAAGGAAGGAAAATATCATGATGTTTTTCAGGCAGAACTGAAGGGCATTAGAATATGGTATTTCCCACTAGAGCAGTTATTTCTCTTTTTTCTTTATTATTCACATGTCATCTTGGCTTAAGTCAATATTTGGCATGTTAAACAATTGGATATTATTATATGGAAACATTACCCCCCCTTCATCATCCTCCCTCATAAAATCCAGTTATTTTTTCTGGAACATGTCTTGGGTTGTAGGTTATAGAAAGAAAGTAATTACTTTTTCCAAATAAACCATTAGTTTTTGAGGGCAAGTTTTGGACTTGTTTTTGCTTACTACTACTTCCCCTACCTCTCAAAAAAGGACTGGCACATTCTAAATGCAAACATTGCTGAATGGATTGGAATTGTAACAATAAAATTTATATAACCTGCATATCCATATTTTAAAATGAAGAGAATTTAAATTACCCTTTCAAAGTCACAGATGAATTTATTTGTTTTTTACTCAAATACCAAGTACATTTCTAGGTCTGTCTGGCCTTCAGACTCCAATGAATTACACACATAACTTAAATTAACAAGTTTCATCTCATCTTGTTTTGATTTCTATTCTCAAACACTTGACAATTTATAGATTAAAATCACACAGCACAAAAATATTTAGTGAATATGTCTGCAGAGACAACACAATAAAATTGAATTGTTGGCCGGGTAGGTGGCGCTGGAGGTAAAGTGTCTGCCTTGCAAGCGCTAGCCAAGGAAGGACCACGGTTCGATCCCCCCGGCGTCCCATATGGTCCCCCCAAGCCAGGGGCGATTTCTGAGCACATAGCCAGGAGTAACCCCTGAGCGTAAAAAAGAAAAAAAATTGAATTGTGATTCCCTTCCCCCTATATAATTTTGGTTGAGGCACCTGAGGACAAAAAAATGGGAAGTGTTTGTGGTTTAGTTCACATCTGGCTGTGTTCGGTCCTTGTTCCAGGGCCTGGACTCAAGAATCACTCCTAGGCATACTCAAGTGATCATATATAGTGCCAGAGGTGCAAAACAGATTGGTATATGCAAAACACACTTACCTGCTGTACTATCACACCAGTCTTATAGTCTTTTAGAAAAACTTCTTTTTTAAGAAATATGCCACTTCTCCCAACTTTCATTTCTCGAGCACTTTTAAATTTCCCAGAAATCCTGGAATAAGTGTGATCTTTTAAGATCTTTACAAAGACAAAGTTCTGTAAATGAATACCAATAAGCAGCAAGTAAAAGACAGAGAATATAATAAATTAGTACTTTTTTCTCTAATGTTCCGCTGATCTATAAGTAGTGTCTATATTTGTCTCTGAGCACTTTCCTGAGGTTGAATGCAATTTGGTCTGATATAAGTATGGCTGTCCCAATTGTTTTTGTTTTCCAAGTGACTTAAATAAGTAATTTCCATTCTTTTATTCTAAGCCTGTATCTATTCTGATCTTTTTATGTGTGTTTCCTGCAGGCAGCAGATAACCTATTTTTGTTTCTCAATCCAACCCTCTACTCTGTGTCTTTTAATGGGGGAGTTTAGTTCATTGACACTTAAGGAGATTATTGACAGAGAAGGTTGTTGTGCTATTATATTATGTAGGGTTGATGTTGTTATTACAATTGGGTGTTTTGTTTGTGTAATTTATCTCTAAGAAGTTCATTTAGAGTCAGTTTAGGTAGTGCAAATATTGCAAGGTTTTTTTTGTGTGTGTTTTTTTTTTTTTTTTTTGTCTGAGAATGTTTTTAGTCCCCCTCTCAAGTAAAGGAAAGTATTTCTGGGTATTAGACTATAGGTTGGAAGTATCTTTCAGCAGTTTGAATATTTTATTCCTCTGTATTTTGCCTGAATTATATCAAATGGAAAATCTGTTTTGATGATTATGATCCTTTCTTTGTACATGGTTTTTGTATTGTCTCTTAGTGCTTTGAAGAATTTATCTCTCTTTTTTTTTGTTTTTGCCATTTAGATTACTCCATATCTTGGCATTGTTCTGTTATGGTCTATTTTGTTTGGTATTCTTTTTGCCTCTTGGATTTGTATAGCTGCCTCTTTCCAGAGAGTTGGAAAATTGCCTGCTATTATTTCGCTCACTACTTGTTCTTCCCCTTTCCCTTTGATCCTCCCCTTCTGGTATTCCTGTAAGTTGTAGATTATTTCATTTTCCTATGTTTATTGAATACTTTACATTTTCTTTCAATGTTTTGTCTCTTTTTTTCTTATTGACTTCTTTGTTGCTGTGGGCTTGCATTTTGTCTTCGAGTTCATCCATTCAATTATCTATGTGTGTGATTCTTCTGCTGTGGCTTGCTAGCATGTTTTTTTTGTTCCCTTAATTTCATTTCTATGGATTCTCTTATCATTTGATAAAGTTCTTCTTTGCTTTGGATGAATTGTTCATCTATGGGTTTCTTAATTTCTTGACTAGTGATTTTTTGAAATTCATTGCTAAGACATTAAATTGTTGACTTTATGTCCTCACCTATGAATTTTGTGCATATTGGAGAACTTGGAAATATGCTAGGATTTCTCTCCATATCTTCAATTGCTGGTATCTTCCTTAGTTTTCTCATTGTTCTTTGCATAGGGTGGTTTGGGTTGCTAGAGTTTCAGGATGTTTTTAAAAAGTGATCTGTTTAATTTTGTAGGTGTTGCTAAGTAGATCTCTTTTAGGGTTTATTTATTCTAGGTGTACAAGGTCACACAAGTATGGTAGAGCTGTTGCAGTCTAGTTTGTTGGGTTTTTCTTTTAGTTTTGGGGCTATATTTTCTAAGGGAGGAAGAAGTTGGTCCTTCTCTGCCTAGGACTGTCTGGTGTAGACTGAAGTGTCAGCAAGGTTTGTGGGGCAATGGGACTATAGCCAAAGTAGTACACACAGGTCCCACTGATCTTTCCTGATCAGGAGGAGGATAGGTTTCTGACATGTGGTGGCTGGAGGTCTGGTGGAAGCCACTGTAGGGGAGGGGTCATTTACATTCGGCCTGGGTTTAAAACCTGCTTTTAGGTTCCCTCCATCCCAGTCCCACTAAAATAGGGTTCACAAAGTTGGGGTGACGAGGGCTATTGGGGGGATTGCTCCAAGTTCACCTTAGCAGTGGGACAGGGCTTCTGAACAGTGACAGCTGAGTTGCAGTGGGAGTCATCTTCTCTTTTCTTTATATGCACTGTGTTCTAAAGCCAGGAGAGCAGCTCAGTCTCTTTAGCTTTCTTGGGTCTCTTCTTTAGTTCTTTGATCTATAACTTTCACTGAAGAGGTATTTTTTAATTTTATTCCTACATATATGATAGCATTATTGACGTTTTTGGGAAAGGAATATGTTTTTTTCCATAGCAATTCAATTTTATTAAAGAATTATGATTTACGGGCCCGGAGAGATAGCACAGCGGCGTTTGCCTTGCAAGCAGCCGATCCAGGACCAAAGGTGGTTGGTTCAAATCCCGGTGTCCCATATGGTCCCCCTTGCCTGCCAGGAGCTATTTCTGAGCAGACAGCCAGGAGTAACCCCTGAGCACCGGCCGGGTGTGACCCAAAAACTAAAAAAAAAAAAAAAAAAAAAAGAATTATGATTTACAAAGTTATTCATGTCTTGGTTCTAGACATATTATGTTATAGAATCAATCTTATCACCAGTCTTCTTCCCTTCATCAGGGTTTGAAGTTCTCTTTCTACCCCCACATCATCTCCAGCCTGCACCTTGATGTACATTTTCAATTCTGTAAATACTAGTTTTTAAAAATTCTTTGCAAGTAAAATACAACAAACAACACAGATTTTGTTGTCAGCTACTTTTCTGTATAAGTTTATTATTTCTTGGTGTCTGCTATATATAAAACATTATATCATTTATCAATATATATAGTTCAATTCCTTTACCAATTTGAATACTTTTCAATACTTATCTATCATGTCTCATATCTATGGTGATGAAAGCACATTATTATCTATGATATTATGTAGAATGGTAGCAATGAAAGTAAGCATGTATGTCTGTATCTAAACTTAAAATATGGGTTTTTGTTTTTCCCATTAAGGATGATGTTGGTGGGATGGAGAGATAGTACATCAGATAAGATATTTACCTTGCAGATGGACCATTACAGTTTGATCCTTAGCACTCCATATAGTTCCCCAAGTACTTCCAGGAGCAATTTCTTGCACAGACCTGGAGTAAGCACTGAGAATAGGCAGGTGTGAAAAAAAGGAAATAAACAAGGAAGAGAGAGAGGAAATGAGGAAGGAAGGGACAGAGGGAAGCTTTTAGTATGAAAGCAATAGAAGCATCCCTTATCATCCCATTACATCTTCTGGAAAATCTTAAAAGTTATGACTAGTAGATCGTCTTTGAAGGTTTATAAAATCTCACTATTGAATCTATTTGGCCCCCGACATATTTTGGAGGAGAAAGAGATTTTGATAAATGCATCGATATTTTAACATTTAAATACTTATTTACATTTTCCATTTCAGTTTTGAGAGGCTATAAGAATCTATAAGAATTTAATCCATTTATTCCATGTTCCTCAGGTTTTTGACATAAAGTTGGTTATAGTAATGCCATATGCTCTTAGTATTTATGAAATGTCTGTTGTAATTCACTCACTTTTATTATGATTCAATTTATTATGAGCGTATTTCTTTTTATCTTTATGAATCTAACCAGAGGTTTTCTATCCTTATTGATTTTTCAAACTTCAACTTTTGGGTTTATTGATCTTTTGTATTATGTTTATTTTAATACCATTATTTCTTCTTTAAATGTGTTATTTCTCTCATACTACTTACTTTGGGGAACTTTTATAATTATTTTTCTAGTTTCTTGAAAAGTGCAACTAGGTAATTTATTTGAGGAAGATGTAGTGCTATGAATTTCTCTCTTGTAACAGCTTTGGTTTTGTCCAATTAGTTCTTGTATCACATTAAAAGTTTTTGTCATTTGCTTTATATTTGGGAACCTTGTAGTTTTTTTTTTACTTCCTCTTTGATCCAATGTCTGACTAATAAATATTTTGTGTAATTTCCAGATATCTGAATTTTTCCACCGCTTTCTGTATATGATTTATCTCCAACTTCAAAGCATTTTGATCTGAGAGGGTAATTGAGATAATTTATACTTTCTTGATTTTTATGGAAATGTATTTTGTGTTCCAACATGTTCTCTATCTTAAATATTGCCTATAATCAATGAAGAAGAATGTGTATTCATATTATTTTAGAAATGGAAAGATCTTTAGATATCAATTTTGTATCTCTCTTATATTCCTTCTTTTTAGGCTGCTGTTTCACTATTTATCTTCTGTCTTTTTATCTTTCCAATTTTGAGAGTGTGTTCCTTTCAGGGTCTACTTTGCTGGGATTGGCAAATAGCTCTTATTTTACATTTTATTTCATTAACCTAGTGTTACTCTAAATTTATTAAACCCAGTTAACATCCATGTGTTATTTACTGTCAAAAAACTGTACTGAAAAACTGGAAACTCTCAGTGGGGAATCAAGGTTAGAATATGAATTAGATGATCAGTCTATATAATATCTTATGAATTACAATAAATCAGACTCTACTTTTTGTAAAGTCTAGTCATTAGATTAGACTTAGATTGAATAAAGTAATTTTCTACAATAGGTGCCTTGAGGAGAGAGAATGACATGCTTAATATTGATGTGGGAGTGGAATGTATCAGGAAGATCTCATCAACCCAGACAAGGACAGTTGAGGGCTAAACTCCTTTAAATTATTTAAATCAGACTGAGGATAAGCCCAATTCCAAACTCTCTTTAGCTCACTTTGCCACCCTGAGGACTTTTTTCCATACTTCCTTTCAGGATATTAAATGTAACTGTTTTTTCCTAGGAAGATATATTATTTCTGTGTTTTCCCATTCCAAATTTCTTCACAAATTGAGAGATGACTGATTGTATTTTTCTCAACTTACCTTTGCAAAAGCAATCCCGAGGCACTAAAGTTGGTCACACAATAATAATTTTCAGGCACAGAGCCTTTATTGTGTACAGAATTATTGTCAGTAATTTGTAGCAACACTGTGAGATCATGGCAACAATTGCTTCTACTATTTATCTGAACATAATTAAGTAACTTACCTCAGGTTTCACAGCAATAAATGATAGACCTATAGTTTTCAAGACAGCATCTTGGCTCCTGAATTCTTGTTTTTGAAAAACGTGATTACTGATATTAGAGGATAATTTGGAGCCATCTTATTATACCATGAAAGAAAGAGAAGGAAATGCCAGGATCATTGAAGGTACTAATTAAAACCAGATCATACTACATGTGAGTCCCTTTAATACTATTATCTCACTTTAAATTCAGATAGAAGTGCTATTAGTCAAGATTAAGTCATCTATTCCAGTTTGTGAATTGACTGCAAATTTCTTATATCTTTTTAAAGTAAAAACTATATATCTTAATTTTTGCCAACTATATATTTTTCCCACTCATCTGTCTCCACCAGACTCTATTGTTACCAAATTGTGCTTACCTTATGTTATCTGCCAAGTTTCTGAAGTAGCTTGTCTATTGTATGAGCATGCGTTTACATGTCTCATGCTGTGTATGATGTATTCACTGTACTGAAATGCAATCAATCAAGTGGCACCCTAATTTATATTCCTTAATTCAGACTTTAGAGAAGGAATTTGGGCAAGTATTGGTACTTTTTCACAATGTTTCATATATTTGTGAAAGTATTTGATTCTTATTTGTTGAAGAAGAAAATATTTTTTCAAATAATTATCTGGCACTTTTATTCCTGATGTGAAAAACTATCAGGTGATCCAATAATAAGTGTAAGTGATTGATGAGGGTGGAAGAAAATGAAGGTAAATTACCCACATTAAGAATGCATCAGGTCATAAAATTTGCCTATACATGGATGGACATGGGGACTATTATGCTGAGTGATATGAGTCAGAGGAGAAAAATAAACATAGAATATTATCTGTGCAATGTAAGAAAAATAAAAGACAGTATGATATCCAGAGACAATAGAGATGAAGGCCAGAAGGACCAGCCCATGAGCAGTGTGCATTGTGAGAGTATTAATTGCACTGACAACATGACAGTGATAGTGAGAGAGAGAAATAGAATGCCTGTCCTGAAGTCAGGCAAGGACAGGTGGAGAAGGGAAATGGGGAACATTGGTGGCAGGAAAGTTGCATGATGAATGATGGTATACATTTGATGACTGAAATCCAACTACGAACTTTTCTGTAACTATGATGCTTAAATAAACTATTAAAGATTTTTTAAAAACATAAAACAGAAACATAAAAATAGAATGCATCAGGTCACAAGGGTGAAGGTGGTAAGATAAGCCTATGAAATATAGACGACTATGGGAAATGTCTCTCAGAATTGGAAACAAAAGGAAAGGAAATGATTGTGGGTTCAGTAAGGAAACGATTGGCTCGCCAGTCATGAGGCACTTGGTTTGGCATCTTGCAGGGTAATTATAAGGCACAGATATTTAGATTGGAGAATTAGTTTGGCTTCAGTTAGTCATTAATACTTAAATATTTAATGGAGTCTCACTAAAAGCCAGAGTTAATTATTATTAAAACCCAAGTTCTTAAAGAATTCTAGTCTAAAGATATTGAGAAGACAATGCCAGATTTGCTCGTTACCTCTAATAGCTGTTCATATTTATTTCCAGCTTCTTACAAAGCCAACAGTGCTTGTTTTCACTTTTTTGAATGATCAGCATCATACAAGACATTATTTAAGCCAAAACACAAAATTTATGCCAGCATAAGTGATGAAAAATAATTGGAGAATTCCTTGAGAAATTAAAAATCTCAGACTTACAAATGTAATTCAATGTCTGTCTTTGATGCCTTCTACCTGTGTGTACAGAACACATACTTAACCACTCTGTTACTGCAGTTGTAAAATACAAAACATAGTCCTTACAATACCCAAATCAGTTGCCAATAGAGTAATTAATAAAATATGTAAAGTTATTGGCACATTCACAACATATTTTAGAATTAAGAATTTAGAATTTTATTATTTTTGAACTTTGAGTAAGTCTAACTGGGCTGATTTGTGATATATGGTTAAATCACATTTTATATATTCCTGGCAAGAGAAAAGTATACAGGAAGTGAGACCTGGCTTGCATTCCCAACCAACACATGTGTGTCAAAATACTCAGATCATGTTTAAATCTTGGGTAATCAAGTATGCAGGAACATGGTTTTATATTTAGATTAGCATGACATTGAACTCTATTGATTGACTTTGAAAATATAGCTAATATCATTCTCCAAACAAGTCAAAGCAGAGATAAACAGATGGGACTATATTAAGCTGAGAAGCTTCTGCACCTCCAAGGAAATAATGCTAGGATACAAATGCCACCCACAGAATGGGAGAAGCTATTCAACCAATACCCATCAGATAAGAGGCTAATAAGGTACTGAGAGAACTTTAAAAGAAAAATACATCTAACCCCATCAAAAAATGGGGAGAAAAAATGAACAGATACTTTCTCAAAGAAGAAATATAAATGGGGGCCGGAGCCCGCACTAGCCTAAGACAGACTGTGGTTTGATCCCCTGCTTCCCATATGGTCCCCCAAGCCAGGAGCTAGCCAGGAGTGTCACCGGGTATGGCCCAAAAACCCCGAAAGAAAGAAAGAAAGAAAGAAAGAAAGAAAGAAAGAAAGAAAGAAAGAAAGAAAGAAAGAAAGAAAGAAAGAAAGAAAGAAAGAAAGAAAGAAAGAAAGAAAGAAAGAAAGAAAGAAAGAAAGAAAGAAAGAAAGAAAGAAAGAAAGAAAGAAAGAAAGAAAGAAAGAAAGAAAGAAAAAGAAAGAGAGAGAGAGAAAGAAAGAGAGAAAGAAAGAAAGAAAGAAAGAAAGAAAGAAAGAAAGAAAGAAAGAAAGAAAGAAAGAAAGAAAGAAAAGAAAGAGAGAGAGAGAAAGAAAGAGAGAAAGAAAGAAAGAAAGAAAGAAAGAAAGAAAGAAAGAAAGAAAGAAAGAAAGAAAGAAAGAAAGAAAGAAAGAAAGAAAGAAAGAAAGAAAGGAGGGAGGGAGGGAGGGAGGAAATACAAATGGCCAAAATGCACATGAAAAAAATGCTAATCATCACTAATAATCAGGGAGATGCAAATCAAAACAACAATGAGGTACCATCTCATGCCACAGAGACTGGCACACATCACAAAGAACAAGAAAAATAAGCACTGGTGGGGATGTGGGGAGAAAGGAACTCTCATACACTGCTGTGAGGATGCTGTCTGGTCCAGCCCTTATGTAAAACAATATGTAGATTCCTCAAAAAACTGAAAATTGAGCTCCATATGATCCAACTGTACCACTCCTATTGATATTCCCTAGGAACACAAAAACCCAACACAAAAATACCTTCCTCACACCTATATTCATTGCAGTGCAATTTTTTTGTTTGTTTGTTTTTGACTCACACCTGGCAGTGCTCAGGGATTATTATGCCTGGCTCTGGGCTCAGAAATCACTCCCTGCAGGCTCAGGACCATATGGGATGGGATTTTCCTATACATAGATGGACATGGAATCCATTATGCTGAGTGAAATAAATCAGAGGGAGAGAGAAACACACAGAATAGTCTCACTCATCTATAGGTTTTAAGAAAAACAAAAAACATTACTAAAATAATTTCCCACGATGAGAGCCAGAAGGACTGGCTCACAATATGAAGCTCACCACAAAGAGTGGTGAGTGCAATTAGAGAAATAACTATACTGAGAAATATGATAACAATGTCAATGATTGAGGGAAGTAGTAAGGGTGTTTTGAATACACGTGGGATGGGTGGCATCGGAGATGGAAATGTTGCACTGGTGAATGGGGGGGTGTTCTTTCTATGACTGAAACCCAACTACAATCATGTTTGTAACAATGGTGTTTAAATAAAGTTATTATTTTAAAAAGTAAAAAAGAAAAAAACTGAAGCTCAAATTTAATAGAATTAAGAAAACAATAAAGGTCCGTGCAGAAAAAAAACAATAGGAACAATCAATAAAATTAAGTTGGTGATATGAAAGACAAAAAAATTAACAAATTTTAATTTTACTTGTCAGAAAAAAAGATAGGGTACAAAAATAGAAAGAAAATATAGCTAGTATTTATAAACTATGTCCTTCATCTGTAAAATGGGAGCAATATCTTCCAACATTAGGTAAAGTAAAGCACTGTAACTATTCTTAATACATCAGTGGCTCTTTTTAGTCATTTTCAATGCTTATCTCTGCATAATTGTATATGCATTCTAATGGCATTGTATATCTAATCATAACTTTTAATGGAATCTTTTATAAAATTTGTAACCATATCTATATATTTCTTATTTTTTTAATTTTGTGAGATTACTTAGTAACTGACAAAAATAGTCAAGTAAATGGATTTGTTATTAACATAGTTATAGAAAATTTATAGTTTTTCTTATTTCCTCCATTTAAATTGAGATGACTCAAAGGTCATGTTTTTTGCATGTCATAGTTATGGGTTTGATCCCCTAAACTGCATGATTTTCTGAGTACTACTAGGATCGACCAAAAAAAAGTAGATTTTTTTTTTGTCTGTTTTGTTTTTTGTTTTGGGCCACACCTGGTGGTGTTCAGGAGTTACACCTGGCTCTGTGCTCAGAAATCGCTCCTGGCAGGCTCAGGGGACCATACGGGATGCGGAGGATTGAACCCGGGTCCATCCTGAGTTGTCTGCATGCAAGCCAAATGCCCTACCACTGTACTATCACTCCGGCCCCTCTTTTTTATTTAAATCAAACAAACAAAAACAAAAACAAAGGGGCCAGCGAGGGGGCGCTAGAGGTAAGGTGTCTGCCTTGCAAGTGGTAGCCAAGGAAGGACCCTGGTTTGATACCCTGGCGTCCCATATGGTCCCCCCAAGCCAGGGGCAATTTCTGAGTGCTTAGCCATAAGTAACCACTGAGCATCAAACGGGTGTGCCCCCCCCCCAAATAAAAAACAAAACCAAAAAAACAAGACAAAACATTATTTCAAAAAGTTTCTTTTTTCTTTTTATTTTTTTTTGAGGGGGTGGGGGCAAATCCAATAGTGCTAAAGGGTTACTCCTGGTTCTGCACTCAGAAATCACTCCTGGCATGCTTAGGGGATCATATGGGATGCCCGATATCAAACCCAGGTTAGTCCTGGGTCGGCCACATGCAAGGTAAACCTCCTACCAACTGTGCTATTACACCAGTCCATCAAAAGAAATTTCTTGTACATTTTTGTACAATATCTGAAAAAATTTATTTAAATTAATTCTAATAAGTATTATTAATAGCTTCTATTCAAGTGATGTGATAAGTTACGTTTTAGAAAGTTTTTATCTTTTTTACCACTCAGGTCACATTGTATGAAGATTCCTGTTTTTCTGTGTTATAATGAAATAACAGTAGATATTATTACAAATAAATTTCCAGCCAGGCAACTAAGTGATTTTGTTATTTTTTTTCTTTTGGGGTTACATTCAGTGATGTTCAGGATACACTCTTGGTTCTGTGAGCTAGAGACATTTCTAGAAGTGCCAGGGATAAAACCTTGACCTCCTGCGTATAATGCAAGCACTTCTATCCATTGAGCCCTCTCTCACACCTATTAATAAGAACTAACACAAAGCCAAAGACATCTCAAACAAATAAATAACAGCATATTTTAATCTCAATTTCTTCCATAGGTAGTACCAGTGAGGCTTGGAAAGTGCCTTAGGACTTCATACCACAAACTATGTTGAATAAATGCGATTATAGGGAATATACCATTCATTATATAACAAACGAAAAACCTGAAGCTATTTGTATTCCGTCTTAATTTAAATTACCTTGTCAATATAGTTTTTCATCTATAAGATGAATTATTTATGTCTGTTACTTGAAGGAATTTTTAGTAGAATTTAAAACTGAGGGGATACATCTGCATATCTGTAACTCTGAATCTACTACTATACTCAGCAAATCACCAGCTTATTACACTCTGATTGAGAGATGTGTGTGAGAGCAAAGAATTAGACAGATGACAGTACCACTTTTCAAGAGTATTACTGGCGTGATATAGATCTGGATAAAGTAGTAGTGATCATTCTGAAAGCACGTATGCATCACTGTGCAGAATAACCCTCATCTTCTCGGAACTCATTAACAGTAAGCCCCAGTTTCTCCTAGAATGGCAGTTTTTAAACTTTAAAAGAGCATCATAATTCCCTACGGGTCTTGTTGAGCCACTCTTGGGCCCACCCACAGTTTCTGATTCATACAGATGATTCAGGAGATGTGGTTTAGTTAAAAATTTGCATTTCTAGGGCTGGAGACGTAGCACAGTGATAGGGCATTTGCCTAGCAAGCGGCCCACCCAGGACAAACCCGGGTTTGATTCTTGGCATCCATATGGTCTCTTGAGTTTGTCAGGGGTGATTTCTGAGCACAGAACCAAGAGTAACATCTGAGTGTTGTGGGGCATGGCCCAAGAACCAAAACAAATTTATATGCATTTCTAGTAAGTTCTAGAACCAGACTTCTAAAACAACTAGAGGTGCCCCTTGCAGCAGCAATTTAATCTCATTATATTAAATCAGCACCTGCTGCAGATTTGTTTGTATTTGATGGGAGGCCTCTGTCATTTGCATATCAGTAACATTAAGCTTTCTTAATTATTTCTCCAGGACATGTTGTGTGTCTTTAGAAAACATAAACACACTTGGTATATCTCTTCTTGATTCATATCTTCATCTGGTATACACATGTAATTGAATGTGCATTGCATGGGCATGCCTACTATCACAAGAAAGGACTATTTTCTAAGCAGTGTTTGAATCAGGTCCTGCTTTTCAAAGCAAAGCTTTCAAGTTTAACAATGACTCATAATTAAATGTGAAATTTTAGCCTTGCGTTGGTTACATCTATGATACTCTGAGTTTAAGAAGTAGGAAAATATGAAAAGACATTTCAAAATTTCTGTGGTTGGCTCAAACCCTAAACTCCACGCTCTGGTCAGTGAGCAGACAATCGTGTTTGTTCAGCCCCATTCTAGGGAAATGGCTTCAATCCAAACACATGAGTGGGCCAGAAGGCAGAATTATTTAATCACCTGGAAACCCAGCCAGCCACTGCAGCTGTTGGGGGAACCTGTCATAGTTGGTTTGCCAAGCACCTAAGGCCAGATGCTTGCCTTGGGAGAATGTATTTCCAAACAGGCACCTGGGCCTTGGACAGCCAATAAGAGTCTGCCAAGCAGAACGGAGGGGTCTAAGCCAGTTTGTGTGTTCCAATTAAAAGGGTTCCTTCTTCATATACAGAATCCTATAAAAAGGAAGTAGACTGACAGGGAACAGGAAGAGTTGCAGATGTCCAGTACGATAATTGTCTCTAGCAACATCATATGAAGGTGCAGCCATTCACTGAGAACCCAGATGTATCTGAGACATTTCCTTCCCAAGTTTACTTTAAAACTTTGTTAAAGTTATATTGAAAAAAGGGAAATAAATGTTTTCATTCTCTCGTATTTATTTTAGTACCAATGGAGGATTACCTTAGGAAAAAGTCATTCTGTATGAAACAGAGTTTTGAAAAGTTTTGTTAGGGAGTAAGGGAGATAAAATTAAGTTCTTTATTTAAATTACATTAAATGATCACATATGAAGACAGATGAGCAAAAAAGAAAAAAGATAAAGTTTGAAGAAAAAGAGAAAAAACACAATGCCAGTTAAAAGGGTGAGACAGAGAAAGAGAGAGAAGAGGAGAGAATGAACGAGGGGAGAGAGAATTTCTACTATTTGCACATTTTAAATTGTATCCCATATTACATTTTGTCCATGTGCCTAAAACTATGTGCCCATGGTCATAAAAAGAGTGATTAATATTTTTGAATGGGTATGTGTTACAAGTGTAAGATACCATCACAGAAATAACTATAGTCCATAGAGGCTATTAAAATTATGGAGAAATGCCTTATCTCTTTTAGAAATAGCCCAGGTTGATTTGTTCTGATTTTCCCCGAGTCTTCAAGTGAACAGTGTAACTTTTAATTATAGGCAGATATACTTGTTTATCTGCCTTTATGTGTGTATTTCAGCTGGTCAGTCTTGAGCTTGCCTCCTAGCCTATAAATGGATGATGATGCCAGAATCAGAAATTCAAGGTCTCTAGCATGCTACCATGGCTCACCCTTTCTCATTGTGTGTATGTGTGTGTGTGTATGTGTGTGTGAGTGTGTGTATGACCATGTGCATGTGCATGCCCACATGTGCCTCTGAATCCCATGTCTCCTCAAGTTCCTTCTTGCTTAATTTCTCCACCATCTTTAGTCTCCTTAAACAAAGAGCATACATGACTTGCTCATACTCTATTGGGACAGTTTAGCAGACTGTGGAGCAGCTTCTTGAGTTTAAATTCTAGCTTTATACTCTCAAGTTGTTCAACTTTTTACAAGCTACATAAGTGAAATGCAGCTCAATTTCTTAACTTTTTTTGTTTGTTTTTTGGGTGATACTCAGTGGCCCTCAGGTTACTCCTGGCTCTGCACTCAGGATTTGAATCATCCTGGATTGGCTGCATATAAGGCAAATGTCCTACTGCTGTGCTTTCTCTCCAACCCCTCAATTTTTTAACTGTAATAAAAAGGGGCTATAAGTTGTCTTTAAGTCTCAGTTATTTGTCATCCACATGAGTAAACTTAGACATATAAATTCTTTGAAAGGAATTTCTTATATACTAAATGCTATATAATGTAATTATTACAGTTGCTGTTAGCCATTTGACTTTAGGTATCTTATTTACTGACTGAAGCTGCTTCAATGCTTTTCTATGTGTATGCTTTAATCACTTTACCCCTTAGGTAACCTCTGTGCCTGCTCCAGAGGCTATTTTATGGTTCTCTAAATGGTCATTTCTCATATTGATTCAATGTTCTACTTATTAAATGAAAATTTAAAGAAAACTTTTCTGAATACTCTGGAAAAAACATAATGTAACTTTTTTGTTGTTGTTTTTGGTTTTTGGGCCTCACCTGGTGATGCTCAGGGGTTACTCCTCACTATGCCACTACATACTCATAAATTGCTCTTGGCTTGGGGGAACCATATGAGATATTGTTGGATTGAACTGTGGTCCTTGGTTAGCATGGCATGTTTGCAAGACAAACACCCTACTACTTTTGCCACTGCTCTGGTGCCCATATTGTACCTTTTTACTTAATATTCTTGAAGTCTGTTGGTTTGACATGGGTTGTGTATTCTAGAACTTGAGTTCACAGAGACATTTTGAGAGGGTAAGGGAGACCCACATCTGATGGTACTCATTGGTTATTCATGAAGTTATTTCTGAACATTCTGGCAGTGTTCAGAGGACCATATGTGGTATGAAATTTGAAAGAGAGCCAGATACATGCAAGCCAAACTCCTTTACTATAAATCAAAAGTATATAATTTTTGGGCAAAAATATTGTTGAATATTGATTGGAGAGAGAAAACTATAGAAGTGCGTAAGAGTCTGAGACCAGACACAAGTTAAAGTTAACTGTGACAGACAGATTGAGACTCTGATATATTTTCTGGATACTATGGAGTGCATGTGAGTTTACATTGAAGTAAACTTAATTCACTAAGAATTCTGAGCTATAATATTCCTACATAGACAGTAATTAGATAGAAATCCATACCCACAGGGGAAAGGTCTTTGCCATGTAGATCCTGAAGGAGTTGGCAGATAAAAGCAGCTGCTTGAGTATAGAAGATGAAGGTAACCTAAATCCTGTGTCATCCACAGGTCAAGCTCTAGACTGAAAAAGTGCTTCCCCAGGGTGCACCACAATCTTCCTTTCACATTTTTTATCAACTGCTATCTATTCCATAATGCAAGGAGTAAGTTGCCCCAAAGGTAAGGGACATTGCTGAAGGAAGGAAGAATAGCAAGGAAGTTGCACACAAACAAATATAGCAGTGTTATTTCTCAAGAAGATGAGGATTCATCAGGAAATAGAGATGCCACTCAGAATCTTTGTACAATAGATAATAGGGGATAGATACTAAGTAATTTGAGGACTGTTAGGATAGTTGCATAGATATACACTGGTAGGCTTTGGAAGTTGCTAATACACATGGCTATTATGAAGGTAACAACTCACACTGTTTCTAAAATAGGAGCAGTGTTACATGGGACATTTTGGGATGATCAACACTGCTAGATTATCCTGACTGAGGGATTTATACAGGACATTTGACATTTAATGCTAAACTTGGGTTGATATTAAGCATTTTGCAACTATCTCACATAATCTAAACTAAAACCATGGAATAATGGACAGGAAGAGGGTTCGGAAACAAAGGCAAATGTTTTTCCATCTGGTTAAGAGCCATAGGGAACAGGCACTATTGATGTTTCCTATAGTGCTTCCCATGTACTTGACAGTTAATTAATATAGGTCAGAAGGAAATTAAACACAAGGTCTCTGAATAAAAAGGATTATTTAAAACAAACTTCTGAGAGCAGGAAAGAAATTAGTGAAATGAACAACAAATATAGAAAACAAAGCAGAGCTCAATGATGTAATGAATCCTGATAGGCATGATGTCACAGATCCTGTGTCAGTATCGTAGTACCTGACCCACGTATATTTCTGAAAAACCCTGAGATTCTCTGACTCCACTCATGTCCTCGCCCCATTGATACCAGAATTTGCTCTTTTTTTTTCCTTCATTCCCTTGTGTTTCAAAGTTAGGAGAGGCCAATTTCCACTAAATATGCCCTCTGTCATATCCTTTATTCATTTCGAGAGAGTATGAGTTTCTTTTGGGTAGTAGGCATAATTTATTGTTGGTACAGAGCTTGTAGGGGGAATGAGTAGAGGACTAGTGAAATTATTGACTTCTGTTATTGCATTTGTAGGGCTGTCTTAATCCAATTAAAAGGTCCAAAATGCTTGGTAGAAATGACTCTTGACTCTATTTAAATGTGAACAAGACTGTTTCCAAAATATAAAATATGTTATAGTAAAGGCGCTTATAAGCTAATATGATTCACTACACCTGTGATTGTTGAACTTTCTGCCTTGTGTGGGCCATAGTTCACAGTCAGTCAATAATTACATTTCCATTGATAAGCTTGGCCTCACCAATAGTAATTAAATTTTAGTAACCAAGAGGTTGGTGCCTCATCCTCAGTTAACTACATTTTTACTAGGTTGCTGTCATATTCCTGTTTCTAACATGTATAGAACTTCCATTGTTCCTTTTGCACTTTAGGGTAGTGGCCCTTACATTATCGGTATTAATTTGTTTTAAGCCAAGTATATGTAGAAATATTATTTTTCAATGTGTTTTTATTACATATTCCAGTCAATCCAACACCATATCCTGAGAATTAACAGCTTTTTCATTCCAGTACAGTAGAATCAGAAATACTGAAGCTAATCGGCATGCATTTGTCATATAAATAGCATTATAAAATTTTGGTGATGACTCAGTAAATGAGAATACTCAAAATAAATTAAAAGAAATTATACTTCTTTGCATGAAGCCAACCCAGTTTGATTCCTAGAACTGATAGGTGGATTCCCCAAGCATAGAACTTGGAGTAAGATCTGAGCATCACTATGTGTGACTATCCCCCAAAGAAACACACAAACAAAAATATAAAGATAATATAATGTGTAACTCTAGGATTTACATAGCACATTTTTAGACAATATCTTATATTTTTCCATAGTTTTCAACTTTTTCACTATTAATTTGCTTTTTATAAGTGGGTTTGAATAGAGATAATAACTAAAGAGAGAGAGACACAGGAGAGAGAGAGAGAGAGAGAGAGAGAGAGAGAGAGAGAGAGAGAGAGAGAGAGAGCCAAGTGTCTTTACCTGTTGCTAAGTATCTAGATGCCTTGCCTCAACACCTCCCTATACCTTACAAAGAACTGGATAGACATCTCAATTTGGTTCATATTTATCTGTTTCCCTCATCTTTTAGGAAATCTGTGATTTTTAGTTCTCATTGATAAATTATAATAAACAGCTCTTAGTCACACAACTCATGCTTACCACTATACTAACACAAAGGGAACTACTGAATTATAGAATAGGAATCTGAGGAAATGTTATGTAGTAAAGTGAAGATGCCAAGATCACCTTTTACTCCATAGGCTATGGAGGAGAACAGAGAGAAAAAAGAAATCAAGGCAAGGAGGAGGAAAATTAGAAAGGGAATAAATGGGGAAACCGAGGTTGGGACTTTGGTTATATTGGTGATCTGTGAAAGTGGTATATCTATATATCCAAAGCACAGAAACAACAACACTGAAAGCATGAGATCTAAGCTGAAACCACTAAACTTTGTAAAGTGACTGATATTTTGCTAGCTATATCAGAAAACAAGCATCTCCTTGTTTTTCTAGCTATTCTCTGCCCTATAAAGAAATGGACTTTTAATCATTTTATCTACCCAAACTATACTATAATAATTCATATAGTGATTTCTAACCTAATATTAGTGTCCTTGACTACTAGGATTTGTATTTTATTTGTAAAAATAGGAAGTTATGACTAACAAATTGAATGATCTTTCTCTTTATTAATATGAAGATTATACTTTAAAATTCCTCACCAGAGAATTTTTAGGGCCAAGGCCCTGCTGACCACTTATGTTTTAGAAGTTTTATGAGCCCCTGTGTTACTAGAACTCTGGGGAGTGACAATTTTGCCATTTAGGCAGGCTTCAATAAAGGCAATTGATTGGGTCTCACACATTCATCAGGGGAAGTTGGTGGCTGGCTCTATGTAATCATTAATTTGAATGGTCTCTTGATATCTGATGAAAATCAAACTCAGAGTCTTTGTCTTTAGGCTTTCACCCTGTACCACAAAATAAGCTGTCTCAGTTTGCAGACAGCATGTCCCTTGAGGCCTTCTTCAGGTTCTAGTTTCAGGAGACCTTCCATGCTCAGTTCAAAAGATTGTAATGTGCATTTTGTCATTTAATGAATTCACATAAATCTCTGAAGTAGCTTTTTTGATTCCCAGTTACTGAGTGCTGGATGTGTGTAAATTCAAATTCAGGATGAGATTATGCTTCCCCCTTCTCTCCCACTGTTCCCTT
The DNA here is from genome assembly GCF_024139225.1 of Suncus etruscus. Lineage (NCBI taxonomy): Eukaryota > Metazoa > Chordata > Mammalia > Eulipotyphla > Soricidae > Suncus > Suncus etruscus. The sequence continues at coordinate 56,246,922 of NC_064852.1, forward strand.
TACCCACCTCCTCTTGTCCACTTCTTTTTATTTAGGGCAAGCAAAGTACTTAAAAATGTCAAACTCACAGTAGGCACTGTCAACAAGACAATGAGGAGGCTGAAATAAAATCCTCCAACTTCATGGTGATACTTTATACTTACATAGGGCCTTTCATTGGGAACTTTTGGAACATTAACCCTTCTTGTAAGTTGGGCCTGGTGCCTGAACTAGAAGAGAAAGCAAACAGTTGGGGAGAAAGAAGCCCATCTCTAGGCCAGTGCCTAGGCCAATTTTTCATACAATGTCCAGTTTTACATCTTTACCTCACCTTAACTGACAATAGCTGTGTCTAGCAACTCCTTCTTGAGAGGTCCCTAGTGTTCTAATAGTGTCAAAAAGGCAGCTGCAGCAGACTTCACATTTATTCAGGATACCAACACTCATCTCCCTCTCCTTCATTAACCCAAAGAGGAAAAACACATTTGTAAGAAAGGCGTACAACTGATATGTTGTGAAATGGCTGGAAGCATTTACACACTAGAGTGTGTATCTAAACTTGTTGAACTTCTTCACACTCTCTAGTTTCCTCTTGCTTTTATTTGATTTATGTATGGCAATGTCTATAAAACCTGTGGCAATGAAAATCATATAAAAGTGCTTATCCAGGTATGTTTGGGACCATCAATGTAGCACTATTTTTTTCCTTCCTTTTTGAGTTACTCATGGTGCACCCATTTCATGTCAGATGGAAGCTATTATGGATAATGATTACCAGAAATTTTCCAATTGATCCCAGTGCTCTTCCTAAGGAACATGGATGAAGCTATACAATGGAGATCAATGTCAGATTGCAAACAAGTGGTACATATATATTTTCCCCTGATTTTAAGTGCTTAACATTTGGGCTGAAGACCATCTACATGGCAGTAATGTGGGACATTCTCTAAATTTCTATTTATCATTATTTCATTCTCAAAACCACATCAGTTTGGAAAGTGCTAAGATGCTCCTATGACTAAAATAGAGCACACCCTGAGGGCTAAGGAGCTTGCATCTTCATTCTCAAATCTGCTGGCCCCTGAGAAAGACATTTTTCCTTTCTCCCTCTCTGGCTTTCTCTTCTTTCTACAATCCCACATACCCTCTCTAGTTTTCTCTTTCTCACTCTCTCATTTCCCCTTTTAGACACTGTGGTGTGCAAAATTATGAGGGGATTCATGCCTCTCACTTTATCTCCTTTCATCACCCAATTCTTATCCAAGGTAATCATTTCTATCATTGTCATAGAGGTCCCTTCTCTGCCCTAACTGCACTCCCCCACAATTTGTGGCAAGCTTTCTACCATGACCTGGTTCTCCTGGCCCTCATCTCTATTATCTCTGAATATTATTATTATTCTCCATACATTTTTTAATATCCCACAGGTAAGTGCGATCATTTTATGTGTGCCCTTCTCTCTTGGACTCACTTTTCTAAGCATAATATTCTCCATATCCAACGATGTATAGGCCAATTTTATGACTTCATTTTTCCTAACAGCTGCATAGTACTCATTTGTGTAGATGTACCAGAGTTCCTTTAGTCACTTATATGTTCTTGGGAACTTGGGTTGTTTCCAGATTCTGTCTATTGTGAATAGTACTGTAATATATGTATTTTTATCCTAAATGGTACATTAAGTTAAAATGTATATCTTCACTCACTTGAGAAAGAGTAATTTCTAGCTCCTTCAAGATGCTCCAAATACGCATTTAAACAGAATCTGGCCTCATACTCCAATATACTCCAATATACTGCAACATGTGGAATGCAATAAAATAAAAAATATGAGTATGTTTTCCTTTTTTTCTGAAATTTTTGATATATAAATTCTCACTAGGAAGTAAGGAAAGACTCCAGAGTATTGTCTCTAGAGGATTGGAAATAGTACCCTAAATAAATGATCCTACCTAGGCAGAAATGGTCAGTCCTCCTTTATCTTGGATTATTTTTTTCCTTAAAGAAAATGGCAATATAGAATGTATGCCTTTCACTTGCAAATTCTATTGTGTAGGCTCTGAAAGCCACATGTAGTAGTGACAGAACTGTTTTGTGTCACTTTTTCATGCCACTGATTCCAATCCCCAAAGTCTCTCCTTAGCAAAGCCCTAAAACATGCAGTGGATTAGGCTGTTCTCCCTTCCCCCAATAAGGTTACATCAGCCTGGACAAGAATCTGGGTAAACTTGTGCCTCTACATGTTTCTGATTTCCCCGCCAGTGCTTGCTAGCAACCAGCAGACCAAATCAAAGTGGTTCTTATTTGTCTTACCCTAAAATTCTATCTTTTCAATGTCAATTGCATTAGAGAAATGTCAGAACTTTATGTCCTGAGATCTTCATTCATTATTTCTTGAGGTGGACAATCTAAGAGGTTTTCAAATCAGTCTTCAAATGCCACAGAAAAATGATGGGGCATTCATTGAGAAATAAAAACTGCTGCCTGGTTCACCCATTTTACCCTGACCACACCCAGGCACTATTGTAACCTAACAGGGAATGCACAACATGGACATGGGTTGTGGAGTCTACTTATATGCATATTTTGTTATAATCAAATAATGTAAGTTTACTATATTTATCAATCTGACTAGCACTATAAATATATTTATCTCCCTCATGATTTTCTTTCTCTGCTTTATTATTAGATGACAATACGTGTAGTATACTAGATTACATTATCAGTCAGGCTCTCTGTCAACACCAAGGCATGAGTAATGAAGTTTTCAGGGTTTCAAAATTAGACTGTTTCAGTTTCACTTTATTTAAACATTAACTGTATTATATATGCACCATACCATATCTTGTATACTTTTTTTTTCTATTGATAAATATTTTAGTAATTATTCTAATACCTTACAAATAATGTTGCAAAGAAGATTCTTGAGCTTCTCATTTATGAGCTTGTTTGAAGGATCTCTCTGGGAAAATGAAATTACTAGATCTAAAGGTTTCTACTTATAAAATGTCTTTCCATCTATATTGTGTTGGTTTATGACCCATTAGTGTTATATAACATATTTATTGTCTAACTGATTCCTCTATGAAAGTAGAACATTCAGGGTCTGGAACTCTACCAAATCAATAATCAGTCACTGTTCTTTGAGAAATTAATTTTTCGATGCAGTTAGCTTCTACTATGGGCAAGTAATGAGATGTGAGGTCACTGTGTTTCAAGAGTGGGGAGTGCTCTGTCTAAATATACACCATCGTGTGCTAACTGCTAACCTTGTGCCTGCCCCCACCCTCAGTGCCCACTGCCCCCACCTCTTTTCTGTTTAAGATTCACTATGGCAGGAGAATTGAATATAAACAAATAGCACTTACGACACAATGGTTGCCCTCGAAGACCTTTCAAACTGAGTTGGGGAGACAGAACACAGATGGCTGAAAAACAAGCTAAAAATATAAGTCAGTATATAAAAAGCAGCAAGTAAATATAAATAGTCAGCATCACTGCAGCGGTTCAGAGGAAGGAAGGAAAGCAATGGGCTAGTATTTGCGCTTCAGTGCAGGACCTTAGTATAGGGTTTGTGGACTTCTTTAGGTAAGGGCTCAGGCTGGGCAGGAAGACAAATATTAAAACTATTAGATTCTGTTAACAGAAGAGTTATTCTGTGAGAAAGGGGGAAATTGGGGTAAAATGTCACTTTTATCTTGCCAATTGAAAATAAGTTGGATTTACTTTATTTACTTATTATTTATTTACTTTTAGAAATACTTGGCAGAATTTACTTATTATTTATTCCTTTTTTTCTTCCTTTTTTGGTATATGAGGCAGATCATTTAAAAATAAATGGGAATGAATTATCCAGCGAAACTCTCAGAAAAAAAAAAACAGACCATTTGTACACTACACAGTTTTGTTCACTATCCAAGGAGTCATTCCTTTACCCCCCACTGGAATCTCTTTCATATCAAGTAAATACAGTTGATCTAGAAAAACAAAATATTACCTCGTATAAATTTATCAGAGTAAAAGTTGTTTAGCAACCAGAAACTAGAATTCATATTTTACTGAATCTTCCAGTTCTGAAGCAGACTGGAAACAGGTGGGTGAATAACTTGACAGGAGCTACACTGGAGTTCAAAAAGTTTTCCTCCTGGTCTTCAGTTTATCCAGTGTGAATTGATGGAGGTGATTTTGTTTCTTTTGGAGAAAAGGTCTGACCTGAAAGAAGCCAAACTCTTGAAAATTAGAACCAATGGGATTATTTACGCATGTATAACTGGAATCCACCCTGAGATGCTGAGTTTTGCTGCAAAAAAGATACTTGCTCCCCGCCCCCTTCTTTCTTTTTGACAGTCAGTTAATAAAGACTCAACAATAAGCAGCTGCCAGTGATGTCATTTGGGACTTTGTCCACGGAGCTTGTATTTACAAGCTCGAAGCAACCACCGAGCCGCAGCTGAGGGAGCAAAGCTCCACAAACTTGCTCAGAATCTGTTGCAAGATTTGCTGCTGCTTCGGATGTTCAGGGAAAACTGAGTGTATTCTCTTAGTGTGGCCTTTTGATGCTTCAAAAATAAACAGAGGCTAAACCTGGAGGAAATTTTTAGCTGGAGAGAATGGTTGCAGTTCCTGTGTCTGTCTCCAGGACTGTGATGTGTGTTGACTGAAGCGTTAACTGCAAGTAAGACTGTTGGGATCTTTTTTTTTTTTTAAAACTCTTGTAAAAGTTTTCTTATTTATACAGCTTGCTTTTCCTTTAAAGTGAGATGATGCTGTTTATGTATTTGTACAGATCTCTGGGCTGCCACAAGTTTGCATTTGTTCCATGTAATTATAGTACAGTAAAGTTGATGGGGTAGGTGCATAGGACTGCTATGTCTGAGAGCAGGCACCAGGAAATAGATGATAGCAAGATAGTAAATTCCTAAATTTTTGCAGGGAGGTGGGAACATTTTAAAAATAGAAAGTGACCAAGCAAATAAAAATCATTTAGTTTATCTAAAAAAATATAACAGAAAACTATAGACTAAGTTTTGATTAACTGGTGCTAAAGAGGGAAAACCTGTTTTTGTTTCTGATCCTCTGGTTGTTTATAAATTTTTGATATGTGCATGTTGTTTATTTAGGACTTGTTTTATCTTGTCTACAAACACTTTCCCCAAATATATACATGTATATATATATATATACACACTTATATACACATAATCACATGCATATGCAGGTGCACATGAACACACATTCATTCATTCTTGAAAAAGTTGAAATTATAGAAAAAAGTTTTCAGATTGAAACTGTTTTTGCTTAGACTGTTTTTCCATTCTCTGGGATTGTATCCTGATGTGTCTTCTGTAGTATGGGAATTTGTGTGAAAGTTAAACTCTGACACTCAGCTAATTAGGGATGCAAGATCCACATTCCCTCTTTCATGTTCCTTGGGGCTCCTCAAGTGAACCCAGCTGGTCCATTGTTACTAGGGAATAGGAGCAGAGGGTTCCCTATGCAGAGTGCCTCTCTAGCCCATATATAGACTCTCCCTGATTACAGTTGCACTGGGCATCTGAACCTTCCTTCAGTTGAAGGACCACATGAAATTGGTTTTTGTTACTCTTTCAAGCTCCTCGGTGTCTGCACTTCAACCTTTTGCAGCCAGTAGAAAATCGCAGCTGATTCCTGCCTTCTCAACTCTGCTGCACAGATTGGCTAGAAGTAGCAGTGAACCAGTCACCCTCAGCCCCTGCAGGCAAGCCCCATGACTCACTTATGGCTTGTTCCTCAATTCAGCCTTTCTGTCACCAGTGTGGGGGGAGGAGTGGAGATGATCTTTTGCTTTCTCTCTACTCTCAGAGAATTGTAAGAAGACGGTTTCCCCCCAAATCCTAAAATATCTGAATGTTTTTCCTGGAGCTCTACATACAGTATATGCATGCTCTGAATATTCTCCCAGAATCATGCTGCTTGTATCAGAGTTTAGTGCTGTTTGTGAATTTTCTTTTAAAATAGAGGATTGGCAGCTAAGATTATTTCTATCTTTTTGTCAGTCAAATTCATTTTTGGTAGGGTATAGGTTTGGGTCACATTGGCATTCAGGAGCTTCTCCTGGCTCTATGCTCAGGGGACTATTTTGGGGATGAAACCAGGGTCAAGCCCTTGCAAGAGTTATTTAAACCTTGTTCTATCTCTTTGTCCCCCGTTGTCAAACTCCTTTAACAAACAAAAACCTCAAAAGTTAGGAGGGGAAATTATTTTATCTAGATTCACCCACTAAGATTTTACTGGGTTACAATTAGACACTAAGTCTTTATGGTCAAGCTTTGTGAAAGTCAGAGATAAATGTGGTCTGGCAGAGAAAATATCTCTGTTTTGTCTTTGACTATGGGTTTGTTTCTCAACATCTCTTCTTAATATATTTGCTAGACAACAAAAGACAACTTTGATTATTTTTCAATTAATTGTCAAAAGGCAGTCAGTTCCTACAGCTGAAATATTACACACAAACCTTGGAATAACGCCCTGATTAGAGGATCAAGATAGTTTCTGGCTCTAACTGTGCTGCTTCTTCAAGTATCATCCTTCTATGATAGTTTGCTAGAGAATATCTTGCCTTCCTCCATCTTCCCTTTCCACCCTTATTCCTTTCTGTTGTTGAACTCTACACTCAGCATTTGGATAAATTCTATTCACATTCAATGAGGTTTTTTTCCTCTAGAGCCTTCCTGACCCTACTGCCAGTTTGATGCCTTTGTGGATTTTCTGGGTCTAAGCAATTATTTTCTTCTTTCGACCCTTATAGTATCTTTTGCTGATTTTTGTTGTGAGAAATTCTTTTTTTTTCCTAATTTTACTGTGACCATGTGAATTACAAGTCTTTCACAGTTATATTTAAGGTACAAAGTGACAGTGAATTAGGGCCTTTCCCACCACCAGTGTTGTCCTCCCTCCACCCCTTTTCCCAGCATGCATCCCATACCTCCCCACTTTGACCCCTGAACTGCTAGTGTAACTGGTGAAATCTTTTTTAAATAAAAACAAGGACTATGTAACAATATTGCAGCATACCTATTCCTGAGTAGTGGTCTTTTTCGATAACACTAAATGAGTAAGTAAATTCAACTCTTAAGTATCCCTTTACATGCATTACCTGGTCTGTATATTTGGTTGAGAAAACTGTCACATGTGTACAGGGAGAGGACAATCCCCCATTCCCGTGTTGGGTTCCTCAACAAGTAAAGTTCTGCTAAACTACCTTGACTGATTTTTCTCTATATCCTTTAAAAACTCTTATTTATTCGTGCTAGATATTTCATGGCTTCACAGCTCATCTAACTCTTCAATCAAGGGACAAGGGACAGTGTAATATATTGACTCAGAACTTGGATTCTGGAAACAACTTCAGAGGTTCAAGTCCTGCTTATACCACTTGTTGATTTTATGGTCTTGGTTAATTCATTTGATTTTTCCTCTATGACTTTCTCATGTTTATGCTGAAAATATTAAGAGTAGCTCACAATGGCACCATTGGGAATGAAATAAATTACTATAGGGGAAATGCCTGAGTGTATTAAATACTATCAAGCATTTTTAATAAGTACTCAAGAATTAATTATTGCCATTAATTTTTCCTTGCAAATGTATATATCCCACCCTAAACTTAATGCAGTTGCATCAATTAAAAAGTTCCATAGGTGATGGAATCTTGGTTTATCTATTACTAGCTGCTATGTTACCAAAACACACTAGACTTGGATATTCTTGAGGACAAGAAAATACCTTTACATTTCTGCCTTTGGCAGCTTCTTCATGCATCTCACTTATCTTCTAGGTCTTTACCAATTTTTTAATTTCACATATCTTTCAGTAAACTGAACAGAGCAAGCTCCCAGTCATTAAAAACATTAAAATATTAAAAAGCATTAAAATATGCTTGATAAGCACTGTAAAAAGATTCTTAACTATTTCCTTCCCATATGTACTGAGTGATTACTAAGTGAAAACTTAGTAACCACTAATACTTTTGAGCTCTTCACATTTGCTAGTTCATTTTGATCATCACACACATATTTTAGGCCCAGGTAGCAAGCTTCAGAAATGTGAGAGCATGTCTATTGTTTATAAGAAATGGTTATAGTCAGCAATAGGACATGGACCCTGAGCCCTTACTCTTAACCTTTCGGTTGTACTTCTCTCTAGTCATAGAAGACTATTCATCTCATGAGCCTTGCCTACAATGGAACTTTGATTTGTCTTGTCTTCCCTTGAACTAATTGCACTGTCAGAGCAGAAAATCAGATGAACGTACAGTTGCCAACCAGCTAAACTGGAGGTTCTCATTTCTAGTTTTTCCAAAATGTCTAAAGACCATACCAAGTTTTTAGTGTATCAGATTTTATTTTAGTCTCAGATATTTAGTCTCTTGCAGGTTAGCTTTCTTATAACTAAATATAAAGGTTACTTGCATTTTTGGAATATTGATCAGCTAAGTTCCTAGATCAGTGTATCTTGTTCATTTCTTTTCTTTTTGTTCTTTATTTGGGGGTTACACCTGGTAACTTCTTGGCTTTGTGATCAAGGGCAACTCCTGTTGGTGCTCAGGGCTTCATATATGTTAACAGTGAATTGAACTAGGATCAGCCACATGTAAAACCTTATGCCCTGTACTGTTCCTTCAGTTTTAGACTTGACTCAAAGTGTGTGTCAAAGTTGAAGTAAAACATTCTTAAACAAAAATGATGGTTCTCCATGTTTATGGAGAATTCTTGCCAAAGGAAGTGGTATTATTTAAGAACATGTGAGATCAAATGCTGGCAAATCACAAATTAAATACAAAAAGTACTGTATAACTGTATTTTTTTTCTAACCCTCTAATTGTACAAATTTTATTGCATTCAGAAGTTTGGAATCGCAATTGTGCTTTCTTTACAGATGAAATATTAAATATCTTGGAAACATACACCATTACCCACATTTATTATGCCCAAATACATACTTGTCTAATGAAGTGTATCATGTCATTTTGAAAACCTCAATTACACACATACTTCCCAGTAGTTACAGAAATTAATCTTGTTATTTTAGGGGAAAGGAACCAGAGCCTCCTCATAGAAATAAACTTTCTGGATTGGTAATTACTTTGAGTAGAATTTGGATGTCTTTTAGGAAACCAGAGGATTAAATTCAAAGGAAAAATCTTTCAAACTAGTTTTGGAGCATAAGTTTGGATAATAATATGGCTAATAAGTATTAGGTGCTGAAAGAAGAGCTGTCTGTTTGGAAATGAGAGCAAGTGATAGTATTGAGATATTTGGACCCGGAGAGATAGCACAGCGGCGTTTGCCTGTAAGTAGCCGATCCAGGACCAAAGATGTTTGGTTCGAATCCTGGTGTCCCATATGATCCCCCGTGCCTGCCAGGAGCTATTTCTGAGCAGACAGCCAGGAGTAACCCCTGAGTACCACTGGGTGTGGCCCAAAAACCAAAAAAAAAAAAAAAAGAGAGATATGTGTCTAACAGATGCTTTGCAGAGGGTACTTGCTTCCTTGGAAAAGGGAATCTAGAAGCAAAAATTACAGTCTAGAATAGCCCCAAGAAATTTCCATCTTCAGGGCTGTTTCAGGAATTAAAAAAATATCAACTATATGGGGCCAGAAAGTGGCTGACCACTTTATCTCTAGCATCCTGTATGGCCCCCACAAGCATCACAAAAAGTGATGAGTCCTGAGTGCAGAGCCAGAAGTAAACCCTGAGCATTTCCAGATGTGTCCCAAGAACAGACAAAATACAAATATCTCTTTCTCTTTCTCTCTCTCTCTCTCTCTCTATATATATATATATATAGATATCTATATATATATATATATCCACTAATAAAACAAAGTAGCACAAAAGTTTATATAAATATACACATGTAAGTATTTTTGGATTATTATTTGATATGTGGGACTAAATGCATATACCTAAATGTGCAAGATATATCTATAAATATATCTAGAAACATATATTTCAATTTCTCCTTAGCCATCCCTTCTCTCACACTTTTCTTTAATTGACTTTTGTAATATTTTCAAGTGATATTCATATATCTTTGGGACACAACCTATTTCCTATTATTCTTATAGATTAAGTTTTATATTTTTCATACCTTCCATACCTTCGTTCCCTATGCCATCAATAGAATTAAATAATAATTTTTTGTTTTGTTTTGGACCACACCCAGGGATCTTTAGGATTTACTCCTGTTTCTGTGCTCAGAAATCATTCCTGTAGCTTGAGGGGACTATATGAGATACAGAAGATTGAACCCGGGTCAGCAACATGCAAGACAAACTCCCTACCTGCTGTGCTATTGCTCTGGACACTAAATAAAAATTTTTATTATATTTAAATTTATCACATTATAAGTAATGCTTAAGTTAAGTTAAATTAAATTATTATGATATTCTTTTCTTTACATTATTATCTTTATCTTTTTTTTTTTTTTTTTTTTTTTTGGTTTTTTGGTCCACACCTGATGCTGCTCAGGGATTACTCCTGGCTTTGCACTCAGAAATCGCTCCTAACTTGGAGGACCAAGTGACCCAACTGCAGTCTGTCCTAGACTAGCACCCGCTCTACACCACCACTTCGACCCCTAAAATATATTTTAGTTAATTACATTATTGAAAAAGTTTAGTTTTATAGATGTTAATAGCTAAATGTTCCCAATTGTTCAAATAACTCTTTCAAATGAATCAAAGATAATTTGCTTCTAAAACATTTTTATATTGATGATTAAATTCCCAAGTCTTTCTAATTTTTAGACATGTCAAGGGAGAAGTTAATTATCAGAAGCAGTTTGAAGGTCTGAACTTAACATTTCTTTTATTCTAATTCTGAAAGTTAATTATACATGGGTAAATAGAAAATATCCGATTTATTACATTTGACAAGTAACATTCTGATCTCATAAATGCTGAGTATACTTCAATGTAAGAAATATTCTTTGTTTTTCAGTACCACTGCTATATAAAATCGCTTTTAACAGGACAATGCACAAAATGTTACGTTATGAATACCTAAATAAATAGAACACATGAAATGATATTTAATTTTTTCTTTTCATTTTTTCAGACATTTAACCCAGGTTAGTTTAATCAGGAACATGATATACTTGATAACTGGAAGTAGTCAAAATAGTTCAATGAAAGTAATTTGAAAGACTGTGACTTTAAAAATTGCCAGCAGAGGGCCTTATTAAACTGAATAAAATTTTACATATAAACCAATTGAAATACTTGTTAAAGAAAATTGCTTTATGATACCTTATTAGTAGCAGTAAAACTACTATGAAAAATTTAATTTGCACTATATTTATTCTAATCTGGAAAAATTAGAAATCTTAATGTTTGTGCATATAGAGAAAATTAGATAATTCAGTTAGATCACTAATAACACCATGAACCAAACCAGAATTTTCAGTGTTAAGCTATAAAATCTGTATATGATATACATATATGTTATAAAATCTATATAAGATATATAAATATTTCTATATATGTATCAAGTTAGAGAAGTAATCTCAGAATCTTTTGAGAAGATAGTATTGACTGTTGAACAGGCAAAAAAGAAATAGTTCTAGTTATTCTTTTTCCTACCTTTAAGTAAGCTTCAGTCTCAACAAAATTTTTTTTCCTGGATTTTTCTTTTCTGTATGGAACCAGGGTCCTCTCTCTGTGTTTTTTGAATTGGACACAGAGAAAATGAAGGTAAAGTATCTTGAGAAACCAGCTCTGGAGCTCACAATCAAGTTCTCCATACTTCCATTTTTCCAGTAAAGAATACAGTGTCCTTAAAGATGAATCAACATTTCTAAGGTCATTCACTGCCCGGGACTAGTCACAGTAGAGTCGGTATGAAGTTTGCCATGAACAAGGCCAAGATTTTATATCCTGGCACCAAATATGATCCTCCAAACCAAATCAGCAGTGGTCCATGAGCACAGAGTCAGGGGGAAAAGCCCTAAGAACCACTGAATGTGGCCTCCAAACCAAAACAGTCATACAAATAATAAACCTATCCATTGCATTAGTGAAAAATTATTCCTTTCAAACACACCATATCTGTTTTAAACAACTCTATTCTACATCACCTCACCTTAGAACTCCTTCCCTTCTCAACCTTTTCTTCATCTGTATACTCTCACTCAAACTTGCTATATGTACTCTTACTATATATACCCTATATAGCAGGTTTCAGGAATTTGCTTATGATAGAATTTGTTTTTTATGTCATTAAATAGATGGCCAAATATTTGATCAAGTATAGCTCCCATGTAGGCTGTAAGTTGTGAAAGTGCAAGTAGCTGTTTAATTTTAAAGATTAAAGCCTAGAACAAAGGCCAATAAATGATAGGTCTTCAGCAACTATTTAGTCAATAGATGAATCAAAGTACTCTAATTTTAATTCAGTACTGTTCTCTTTTTCTTTTACTCATGAAAACATTATTCTATACACCAACTGATATTATTCAAATCTTATGACTTTTAAAATGCCTGTGAATTCAAGGCAAAAAGTTTGTTTGTTATAATTTTTATTGAGAATAATGTGAATTGCAAGTCTTTCACAGTTGTATTTAAGATACATACTGACAGTGAGTTAGGGCATTGACCTCTCTCTGCCATTGTTTCCAGCATACATCCCATTATTCCACTCATAGCCTCCTGGAATGCTAGTGTAATAGGACCCTTTCATTTATAACTTGTTGTAATCTGGGTCTCTTGATTTTATTGTTGTTGACTTTGGTTTGGGTATTAAGGTCTGACCATTTTTTTAATCTCCAATTAATTCTCCTAAAACTGCTTGGCCCCTAGGTCCCATTGACTTTTTTTTTAATTTGTAGGAAGGCATAGAAATATGAGGCAAAAATTATTAATTTATGTTCTATAGTTCTGTTAAAAATAAAGTATGCAGGAATCCCAGTCAAATAGCTATAAATATAAATAACATTAAATAAAACCTCCAATTCACATGGGTCATTCTCTAGGATAGACTACATGCTGACCCACAAAACATACCTCCATAAAATCAAGATGATAGAAAATGTACAAACTACCTTCTCAGATCACAATGCACTGAAATAAGAAGTGAGCTACAAAGAAACAAAGAAGAAAAACTTTAACACCTGGAAATTAAACAACTCACTACTGAACAACCAGTGGATCAGAGATGAAATAAAAGTGGAAATCAAAAGATTCCTGAAAACAAATATAAATGAAGACACAAATTACCAGAATTTGTGGACATAGCAAAAGCAGCAATAAGAGAAAGATTTATAGCTTTGAAAGCATATATCAGGAAGGAAGAAGGGGCCTACATAAATAACATAATAATACAACTTATTAAATTAGAAAATGATCAACAAAAGGAACCAAAAATATGTAGGCAGAAGAAAATAACACAGCTTAGAGCAGAAATCAATGATGTGAAGATAAAAAAAAAAGTCCAAAAGATCAATGAAAGCAAAAGTCAGTTTTTTGAAAAAATAAACAAGGTTGAGAAACCACTAGAAAACCTCACAAAAAAGGGAATGAGAGAAACTTAATGAACTGGATTAGTAATAAATTGGGGGAGATCACTACAGATAATACAGAGATGCAAAGGGTAACTGGAGACTACTTTGAGAAACTCTATGAGACAAAACTTGAGAACCTGGAAGAAATGGATAAATTTTTGAACTCATTATCTTCCATGGTTGAACCAGGATGATATAGCATATGTAAACAAACCCATCACATTGAAGAAATTAAAATGATAATCAAAAGTCTTCCCCAAAACAAAAGCCCAGGCACAGATGGAATCACTCACAAGTTCTTTCAAACCTTTCAAGAGGAAATACTATCAACCCTTTTCAGGCTCTTATATGAAATTGGAGAAACTGAAACACTCACAAATAGTTTTGAGTAAGCTAATATCACCCTGATACCCAAACCAGACATAGATGCTGCTAAAAAGAAAACTACAGACCAATATCCCTGATGAATACAGATTCAAAGATCCTCAACAAAATCCTGGCAAATAGGATCCAACACCTCATCAAGAATGTCATCCACCTTGACCATGTAGGTTTCATTTCAGGAATGCAAGGATGGTTTAACATATGTAAATCAATCAACATATACACTATATCAACAAAAATAAATTAAAAATCATATGATGATAGTAATAGATGCAGAGAGAGCATTCACCAAGTTCCAACACCATTCTTGATAAAAATTCTTAACAAGATAGAATGAAAGAAACTTTTCATAGCATAGTCAAGGCCATCTACTACAAGCTGGTGCCAAATATTATTCTCAATGGAGATAAACTAAAGAGGCATCCAGATAGGAAAGGAAGAAGTCAAGCTCTCACAGTTTGCAGAAGACATGCTACTATATTTAGAAGACCATAAAAACTCTACCAAAAAGCTTCTAGAAACAATAAACTCATATAGCAAAGCGGCAGGCTACAAAATTAACATGTAAAAATCAATGGCCTTTTTATATACAAATAATGATAGAGAATAAATGGATATTAAAAGGATCCCATTCACATTAGTGCCACACAAATGCAAATACCTTAGAGTCAACTAAAGAGGTGAAGGATATATACAAAGAAAATTGTATTTGTGATTTAGTCATAAAATTGTACACCCCTCCCCTTTTACGATTGCAAATTTCTTGCCATCATTTTCCTCCATTTTCCTCCTCCTCCAGCACTTACCTGTCTTCAAAACATTTTATTTTTCTCTCGCTATCATTTTCATAAGAGTTGTTAGTGTAGATATTTCTCTAACTGCATTCACAGCTTTTCTATAATAATAATTTGTATTTTGACCAAAGTGCATTACATATCTTTCACAGTAATATTTTAGGTACATATTGACATTGAATCAGGGGAATTCCCACCACCAAAGTTGTCCTCCCTCCACACCAGTTCCCAGAATGCATCCCATTTCCCCCTCTCTTACCCACCAGGGTTGCTAGTATAAATGTTCCCCTCTGTGTCTAGCTTTTTGTAGATTGGGTATCTACAACTTTCTGTTGTCATTGGCTTTAGATTTGGTGTTTAAATTAGATCATTTCTTAGTACTACTTAGTGATCAAACAAATGCTTGGTCTTGGTACCCTCCATTATTTCCCCCTCAATTTGTGAGGTGGAACATGATGGTTCAAGTTATGTGGTCATGTTTGAAGAAAAAAATAATAAAATGGGGCAAAAATTAAACAAGCAAAAAAAAAAGGTGACATACTTCTAGAGGCTATAAATATCAATTTGAGAGAAGAAAGTGAAAAAGGAAAAGAAACACAGCAATACAAAAAGAAAAATCAGACAAAAAGTCCAAAAAAGCACCACAGCAATAATCACCACACAATAACCATGGTTCTGAAATAAAAACAAAGCACAAAGTAAAAAATGAAAACAACAACAACAATAACAAAATTAAAAAAATTATTTTGTGCTGCTTCTTTTTTTTCTGTATAAGCACAGTAAATATTAGGGAGATTAGAAAGGAAATTCTCTTGGCCTAAGAGATACAGGGCTTCTCTGCCCTTAAAGTATACTGTCATGGGAATAACTATAGACTCTCTACATGTTCATTTATTCTCCCCTAGGTCCTTTTGTGGTGTATGGAAACCTTCTGTTCTGTCATGAATGATAAACTCAGACCTCTGTATCTAGAGATCTTGGTATCTGCACAGATCAAAGGATGGAGCCTTTCTTTACAGTTCTAGAAGTTCTGTTCCATCACTGTTGTTTTAATCAGGCTTCTGTAGTTGGTGGTCATGGTCTTTTGCGCTGATCCTAGGATGGAGCCTAGGATAGAGTCTTTCGTTATGTTTCCTGAACACCTGCTCAGTTGCAGTTGTCTCAATCAGACCTCTGGAATTAGAGATTTTGGTTGTTGTACAGACCCTAGACCAAAGCCTAAATGAAGGTCTTTTTTATTGGTCCCAGGATAAATTCTGCTCAGTCACGGTTGTCACAGTCAGTCTTCTGTTAGATAGTGATCCTTGCATTTGCACAAAATTCAGAAGTTCAAAATAAGTCTCACTGGACTAAAGTTAGGATGTTTGAAGGACTCATTTTTTTTTTTTTTTAGAGTGTGAGGATCATTTCTATTTTCTCTTTTTACCTTGGTTTTAGGTTCCTGCATTTTTTTTAACATTTAGGAGCTATGATTTACAGCATTGATAAGAGAGTTAAAGACATTTAAGGATCCAACTCAAAGTCCACAACTATTGGTATCATCTCTTCACCAATGGTAAAGGTTCCTTCTTTCTCCCTTCCCCACCTCCTTAGTAAGGTTCAGAAATATAGTTGTTTAAACACATGCTTTGCATGAAGATGACCCTTGTTTGATTCCTGGCACCATGTCATCCCTGACTACCACCATGTGCAGTCATGAAAAAGTCAGAGTACTGCCAAGATGGTTCATTTATCCACAGTGCCAGAATAGCACTAAGTTTTCAGGCCCACACATTGTACCAAACTGGTCAAAGGCCCCATATCTCTTGAGCTCTCCTGGGCTAATATCCCCATATATTTTTAAATAAAATCACAGAGGCATTTTAAAGGCCGCATATATCATAGACAGGAAAATATTGAAATTAAGAGGAGTGATACTATATGTACTACTTATAAAAATTGAAATAACCTATACATACACATTAATTATTTCACTATTATAGGTAAGTAATCTGAGAATAGCTTCACTGGAAATTTAGTTCAGATCCTCAAATGTAGAATCAATATGTCAGTAGGTATCAAGTCTCATTTGAGCCATGAAAACTTTTTGAATTTATATAGTTTTTGACACATTCATCTCTCTTTATTTTGGGGCAGTGCAGACACAGCCAGTGATACTCAGGAATTACTTCTGGCACTGAGGTCAGGAGTAATTCCTGACAGGGCTCACAAATGCCTTATTAGCTGTGCTATCTCTCAAGCCCACAGAATTTCCTTTTTACTTCTGTAAAACTCATGAAGACTCAATTATTAGTCACTATCAAACTCTGGGATTTCAATCCTCAAACTTAGATTCCTTTAAGGAATTTATCCTGAATATAAGAAAATGTCCCTTTTAAATAAATAAGTTAGGGTTAAAAATAAATATGTAACATAGCATTATTATAATAAATAGTATTTGGGGCTGGAGAGATAACATGGAGGTGAGGTAAGGCATTTGCCTTTCATGCAGAAGGACGGTGGTTTGAATCCTGGCATCCCATATGATCCCCCATGTCTGCCAGAAGCGATTTCTGAGTGTGGAGTCAGGAGTGACCCCTGAGCGCTGCCAGGTGTGACCCAAAAATAAAATAAAATAACTAAAAAAATTAAATATTTATACATAATATAAGCAATATTTATAAGTAATATAATAAATGTTATATAAACTTTAATAATTATATTGTTATATATTTACATGTATAACATGTTTATATAATGTGTTATGAAATTATATAACATATAAATTGTATGAATTTTTATAATAAATAAAATAAATAACTTTCATAAATAATATAAATAACTAATATAATAAATAAATAAATAAATAAAGATGTATGTAACATGACTTAATACTTGGCTATTAACCCCAAAGGCATTTTCTCGTTTTTCTCTTTCCCATAATTCCCTTCTTTAGATATGTAAAAGTCTACCTAGATTATCAGACCTTCCATCTCCTGGTGGATGGGTATTGATTTAAGAAAGAGAGAGGAAGCTCTGACTGGTGGATCAGGCAGAGAGCTTGAGGCAAAAAGCCAAGGATACCATTATTCCTTCCTGACTGGCGTGGCTTATTAATCTTTCACCACTACTCTTCTTCTGCAGACTTATCTGCCTGGGGTTAGAGATATGTTGTCTGGGGTGGCCTCACAAACTCATATGATTACTTTTTTACAGATATAATTATTTTGGTAAGAATGTTTCCACCTTTGCCATATGACATGATTCAATCATTGGAGTGGCATAGATCATATTTTAAAATAATGTGAAAATTCAAAAGGCTGGAAATTATATATTGGAGCATATTCAAAAATGTGCTGGGATCACCATGTCCATAGAAGAAACCATCTACCTCAAATAATATTGCAAAAAGAATGAAAAATAGCGAATATGAAGGAGAGCCAACAGAGCACTTTCAATAGAATATGTAGACTGAGAAATTTCTTCGAAGTAAAATAGCATGCAGACACTATCAGAGTTCTTAGTGTTCTCAGTTCTTAGTACTAGACTTACAGAAGACATGCCTCATGTCTTTACATATGAGTAATGAAGTGGTAGAAAACCAAAGTAAGGTGGAAAAAATAAGATAGAATCTGAAATAAATATAGTGGCAAGTATTGGATATATTAGTTTCCATGCTATATAGAGAAAACAGTCATAGAAATAAAATTCAGTGAGGTGCTTAGTATCAAGAATCCTCGGCTGATGGTTAGGGCATCATTAACAGATTTACAATGAGTTGTTCTAATAAGTATAAAAAAACTAAAATGCAATCAGGAATTGAAGTTAAGAATCAGAGAATTCAAATGAGTAAGTTAAAAAGAGTTCAAACACAACATAATCTCCAGTGGGTATTGTAGAAACATTGCCTGGTTCTTGCTGCCCCAGAGTATTTTACCGGTTCACCTTACTGTGAAACACTATTTTTCCCAAAGGGCATCTTGGAAGCATCACTTGATTTTCAATAGACTGATCAAATCATTCTGCTTTGCTTTATGGCTCTCATTATTGGTTCTAAACCTTCAATAGAGTACTTCCATTTATAATCTAAAATGAACTTGCAATGGCATGCACACTATTCTTTCTTACACTTACTAATATGACCTCAATTCATTCTGTCTCTTACTATTCAGACTCACGATGTCTTCGTTCCTTAAAAAGCACCTAGCCTCACTCACAAATTATTTGTCTGTTTAATGGCTCCTATTTACTTGGATCTTGTCTCCTACAATCTAGCCATCTGGTCCTCAGCAAGATTGCTTTCAACTTCTTTCATCTTTCCATTTCCGTTGAACTTACTAAGTTAGATTTACAAAGCCTGTAGAAGAAGAGGCCTTTGAATCTTCCAGCTCAACTTCCTCTTCAATGAAGACCATTTCATCATGCCCAACACTTCTAGGGTAAAGGGTATTTTTCAAAGATATCAGCTTCTTTTATGAAGTTCCATGTGATAAAATTATCTTCTTAATATTAGGCTAAAGCTGCTTTTCTTTAGTTTATACCCCTAAATAGTAGTAGAATTTTAGTAGTGTCATCCTAATTTACTTTTTGAGTATTAAAACTAATTTACCTTCATATATGATTATAAACTTAATTCATACTTATTACTTCTTTTGTTGTTATTAATAATGTTTTAAGCATTGTGATTGCAAACACCCAACTACATACATAATAATAACTTCTGAGAATCTACATGTCTTTGGCACAGCAATCACATACAAATTTAACAAATTTACTCACGAAGGGATACATACTATAATACATTTTGTAGAACGCAGTTAATAATCTCAAATGTAAAACTATCAATATTTTCAACAATAGTAAAATGTTACCTTCTAATCACATGCACAAAAAGCCTATAAATGATGAACATTTAATTTTTCAGAAGAATTTGAAAACACAAATTCCAAAAGAGCTCTCTGCTCTTATATTTATTTTATCAATATTCATGTAGTCATGATATAGAAACTACATATATGTTGTTTGATGGACGACTAAACAAAGAAGATATGTGTATATGTTTATACACATATACAATGAATTAGTACACAGCTATTTCTAAAATAAAAATAAAATAAAAGAAACATTACTTCATGCAGCATTTTAATTGAATTTAAAGTGATTGTGATAAACAAAATAAATCGTAAGAATAAAGACAATTGCCACATGATTTTAATGATATATGAAACACACACACAAAAGCAAAAAACTAACAAAAAATGATCAAAACATACCTGAGAAAGGCGACAAAATAACTTTTACCAGAAGGATAGAGGATAGAGGAAGGTGTGGTCTAGAGGGAAGACTGGGACATGAAGGGGATCAAATTAGTTGAATGGTAGGAGAAGTTTGGTTAGTGAGTATGATAAGGCAAGTATATGTGATGAGATGTGAGACTATATTCCCCAAACATAAAGTACTTTAAACCAATAGTAAATTAATTAAAATTAAAAGATAAGTTTATATGTATAAAACAATTTGAGTTTTTATTTGATTTCATTATATAAATGAAAAAACAAAATAAAATTAAACTTTTTGAAGTGCATGCCTATTATTACCTTAGGATGTGATTTTAAGGAAACTCTAGTAGTGTTTCGAAGGTGCAGGTGTTATTTTGGGTTGAGAGCTGCAAATAAGAGTATATACAATTTGTAAAAAAAAATTACCCAGCTGTATATTTATGCACTCTAATCTGTAAGCATGATATACTTTAAAATGTTTTAAAGCACACTTCCTACTCCAAATGAACAGAATAAATCACATTACTTTAGACATTTATTATCCATATGGTTTCTTGAGGGTTCTAAGTCCTGGTCATCTACTTATGAAACCTTTAAATTTGGCAAAGCTCTGATCACTTATTTGGAACATAATCATATTGCTTAATCATACTGCTCTTTATTTCAATAAGCTGTGATTATCATAACGACATTACATTCCTTTGAATTTCTAGTAGTATATGTAGTTAGTGGCATTTTGTATGAGTGAAAAATACTCTTCTTCCCTCCTCTTTCTCAACAAGTGCAGATGAAAGATAAGATTTACGTAGAACGTATTAGATAAACCAATTCAATGAATTTTCCAGGAAAATTAATTTTATTTTTCTCTTTCTCTCAAGTACATCTAAGGACTGACCTTTGTTATGATTTATAAGCTTCTTTTTATGGTAGAGGAAGCAGTCATCATACGTTCTGATTCAGTAATTCTCACTTCTGTTCATTTTATCGTTATCATTCATAAGCTGACATATTGTCAGAATCTGTTCTTTATCATTTTCTCTCCCCAGGAAGAAAGATAAAAGTGCAGACAATGACATGTGTAAAAGAGCCATTCTTAGTCAAGAAAAGTTAGCAGTAGCATCATTCCTGATGAGCTAACTAGGTTAAAACAAATAAGAATACTCAAATTACTTTTTAATGGAACATAAATAATTGAATCCAAATCATTAAACAAAGTAATGCTTTTGAGTTTTTATAAGACTTCTGGCCAATAATGTATCTTTTTAGAACAAATATTTTCAGAGAACTATGCAATCACATCATCAACATTCATTTACATGCTTGGCATCTGGCATGCTCAGTTGGTGCACAATGTTTCCTGAATTTTCAAATTCCACTTTGCAGAGATTTTCCCAGAGAATATTCATGGGTATCAGACATTTCCAGGGATAAATGGTATAGCAAGAGGCCAGCTTCTGTGCCACGTTCATATTTCTGGCACCCAGCTGCCTTAGCATAGCCTGTCTGGCTTTAGGGTTTCTATAGTTACATAAAGATGTAGGAAAGAAAGCAGAAAACAGAATTGTGAATCTGTGATGGTTCTTAAGATGCTTGTTAAGGAACTATAACAAGAAAATTGAAGACACATGTCAACTCTTTATAAAGATCATACAAAACAGAGAAAAAAATCCAAGAAAGCCACTCATGCAGAAACTATTCAAAGAGTAAAGACAATTATAACATCTGTTAATCTTCAGTAGGGGATATAATTAAATGCTCTGAAGAAACACCATTTTAGGGGGTGATCCCTTAACATCTGTCATAAGGACACATATTGTGACAAATCACTTTGGCACTTTGGGATAAGGGGAATTTTGATGATCATATACATTGTAGAATCTCCGTCCACTAAACTCAGACCTTCTCCCATTGTCCTGGATGATTGTCTGAGTTGTGTAACAAACCACAGTTGTGACTTAAGGAGTAAAAGAATTCCAAGATCAGGAATACCCTAGGACCATCCTATTCTCTTTGCAGAGGGAGCTATATTAACCCAGGTCCAATATGTACTTGTGGATAATTTACCATGAATTCTTGTTCAGTTTATACTCCACTCTATCAAACTGTTTGCTCCTTTTGTTTCTCTTTTATGCTTGCTTATAATTTATATTTTTCTTTTATTGGGGGGTCATAGCAATATTCAGATGTTACTCCTGGCTCTTTGGTCAGAAATTAATTCTGGAAGGTCTTGGGAAACCATGCAGGTTGCCAGGGATTGAATGTGGGTCAGTTGTCTGCTAAGCAAATGTCCTACTGCAATACACTTGCTCTGACCCATAGATTTTTCCAGCACAAGATTATCTACTTATGAGGCCCCAACAATATAAAGTTTTTAAAGGGGTTTAGATATATTGAAATAGTCTCTTATTTTCTATCTCCTGGTATACAGGATTCACTGGATATCATCACTTATCTACTCCTCCCTTTCTGAGAAGAGGAGGAGAAAGGTAGAGATAACTGCGTATAAAGGAGAAAAAAAACACATAATAAAGTAGGAGAACTCATAAGTATAGTGGGATAACAAAAATAGAATAAAATAGAAAGTATAAAGGTATGAAGAAAAGAAATAGAAGGACTTAAGTAATATTGTTTAGGGATCAAAAACTTATTAAAAGAAGCAGGATACTTAGAAGCATCTTATTCCATTAACTGGTTTACATTTTTGTGCTTTAAATAAACAATTCTATACTTATTAAAGAACAGAATATTTGACAGTTTTTTCCAACACAATAAGGTGGTGATAAAATTAGATCTATTATAAAAATGCATGCGAAAATGTACCCATATTGTAAAAAGATAACAAATATGTTTATGGTCTAGAAGGAGACAAAGGTAATAGATGTCTTTGTGGAAGTATTTTTGGCTAAAAATGTTGAGATTTGCCAAATTATTATGTAAACAAGACTCTTGATATTAGTGTCACTTAAAAAAAAATTCCTATAACCAGTGACACAGTGCTGTCATCAGTTTACTCCATGCCATGTGATGGTATTATAGTGCAATTATAACCTTCCTCCAATATTACTTCCTTAGAAGATCCAAAATACTTTAAATCTTAAAGAGTCAATAATTATTATAATAGCCACCAAAATAATTTTGTGCTTGTACTTTAGGTACTCTATCTAATTTAATCATAACAACGATCCAATAAGAAGTTTAACATAGACATATTTTACAATCCAGAACAAATGTATCCTCAATGCCTAGATTTTATTATCTATACAATGGGATTTTATAAATGTCTATTTGAGTAGACATTTTTGGGATTAGATCTGGGTTCCATCCCTAGCTTTTTATGGTCTTCTTCACTGCATTTCCTGTAGTGATCCTTAAGCACAGAGCCAAGAATAACCTAACCAGTTGTAGGTGTGGTCCCAAAAACAAACTAAATATGGTATGGAAAGGGAACACACTTGAAGGAATAAGTGGTCACATAACCAAATATTAAAGACAGCTGGTGTGAAAAATTTGAGTCTAAGATCAGTTTTTTATCCATGGAATTGCCTTATATTTTATATACTATTAAAATTTTTTAATGCTTTTAATTTAGTCCTGGAAAAACTATGATTCTATTTGAAGATGGTGTGGCAGAAGACACATAAATTTTAAAATTGTTTGGCCCAATTTAGTAGAGCAGTCATAAGCTAGCATTGCTTTATCAAGAAAGCTGTGAATACTCTCAGCCCTTTCCATACCTAATAGGAATTTTGCATAAATCTTGATTTTAAATTCTCCAAAAGAGTCCTGCTTTCCTAATGTCTTGCTCAGACATTTAAAACAAGGGAATTCTAGTATGGGGGCTCATGAATTCTGAGTTGGTGACTTGAAAGTAAATCATTGTATGAAGGATAGGAACACTTCAGTGAGAATGTGCATTTGTTTCTGAAGGCTTCCAGTTCAAGTTCTTGGTGCTTTTGGATTCTATTCTCTCTAACTGCACTTACCATTCTTTGGGGTGAGCTTCATATTGTGAGCCGTTCTTTCCAGCTCCCATCTCTGGGGATTATTACAATAATGTCTTTTATTTTTCTTAAAACCCATAGACGAGTGTGACTATTCTGTGTCTATGTCTCTCCTGACTTATTTCACTCAGCATAATAGTTTCCATGTATATCCATATATAGGAAAATTTCATGACTTCATTTCTCCTGATGGCTTCATAATATTCCACTGTGTATATGTACCACAGTTTTGTTAGCCATTCATCTGTTGAAGGGCATCCTGGTTGTTTCCAGATTCTGGCTATTGTGAAAAGCGCTGCAATAAATATAGGTGTAAAGAAAGGATTTTTGTATTCTGTTTTTGTGTTCCTTGGGTATATCCATAGGAGTGGTATAGCTGGATCATATATAAGTTTAATTTTTTATTTTTTGAGGAATCTCCATATTGTTTTCCATAAAGGCTGGACTAGATGGTATTCCCACCAGCAGTCAATGAAATTTCCTTTCTCCCCACATCCCCACCAGCACTGACTGTTCTTGTTCTTTATGATGTGTGCCAGTCTCTGTGGCCTGAGATAGTACCTCATTGTTGTTTTGATTTGCATCTCCCTATAGTAAAATATTTCTTTAGATAACTTTTGCAAAGATTTTTCTGAAGGATGAACAAAGTTACTAACATATGAGGTTAAGTTTATTTCAATATTTTTGTAACTACTTTAATAGATTTGTAGTACTATACTAAAATATCTTTGATATGACTCTTGCTTTCCTTTTATTCTTATTTACATTCTGTATTTCTGTTACATTCTCAAACTGTTAGATTTCAATTACAAATATTAATTAATAAGGTTGGAGAGTAGTCATTTGCATTTGAGTGAAGAGTTGAAATTAATAGTTTTAGAAAAAATTAAGTATGCAATATATATTGTTAATTATAGTTGTCATGTTGATCTCTCGAACTTAGTTATCCTGCTGTTGAACCTATATACATTTTTAACCAATACATCCTATTTTACTTTATAGGTCCATGGATATATCCATATCATTGTGCTTTTTTTCAACTCTTTCTTTTTTATTATTATTAATAATTTTTATTTTGATCAAAGTGGATTACAAATCATTCACAGTAGTATTTTAGGTACATAGTGACATTGAATCGGGGCCTTCCCACTACCAATGTTGTCCTCCCTCCACCCCTGTTCCCAGCATGCAACCTATATCGCCCCTCATTTGCCCCCTAGGCTGCTAGTATAAGTGGTCCCTTCTGTGTCTAGCTTGTTGTAGATTGGGTATCAATATGTTGTAGTTGGCTTTGGATTTGGTGTTTAAGTCTGATCTTTTTTTATTTCTACTCAATGTTCATACGACTGGTCTTGGTGCCTTCCATTATTTCCCCCTCAATTTGTGAGACAGAACAAGATGGTTCAAGTTATGTGGTTCTGTTTGAAGGTAAGGAAAAAAAGAAAAAAGAAAAAGATGTGGGGGGGGGGGCAAAAATTCAAACAAGCAAAGAAACAAAAGAAGTCCATTTAGAGACTATAAAAATTAGTTTTAGAAAAAAAAGGAAAAAGGAAGGAAAACAAAAATAATACAAAAAAATCAAACCCAAAACAAAAATAAACAAAAAAAAAACCTGAAAAGCACCACAACAATAAAGACAACAACCAAACAATAACCACAGCCCCGAAATAAAGACGAATCAAAGCACAGGGGGAAAAAAAGTGCTTGTAAGAGTGATATTCTTAAATTTTACATAGAAAGTGATTGTGAGATTTTTCAACTTTTGTGTCTAGCTTAGCCAAAAATTTAATGTTCTTCTACATTGTCACTGGAGTCAGAATTCTTATTTTTGAAGTATAATTTTTATAATGTACAAAATGTAGATTTTTTATCAATGATTTATATATTTAGTCATTACAGGGTACATAAATTCCATATCTTTGCCATTGTGAATAATATTAGAATGAACATTAGAATTTAGGTATCTCTTTGAGTATGATTTTTATTTCCTTTCATGTATAGCAAAAGTGATATTGATGGAACTTATGGAAGGGAAGTTCTACTTTAAGTTCATGAAAACATCTGTACTACCAACAATTCATAACACTCCTATTTTATATATTTTACAATACTTGGTATTATTTCTATAAATCACTTCATAGAAAGGAGTTTTAATATCTTAGAATTTTATTTTCCTGATGATTAGCAATACTGAACATCCTTTTGTGTACTTATTCACAAAGTATGTTCCTTGTTGGTTAATTTTATTTTGTTAATTTTATTTTATTTATTGTTGCTTTAGTTTAACTGTTTTTTTTTTATTTCCATGTGCTTTGAATTTTCTGTATCATTTTGAGTGGAAAATTTTCCCCATTCTTACAGTCCTTTTCATCTAAATGGTTGTAAGCACCTCCAAAGATGAATCAGATACCCATTCAAGAACCAAGTTTTATATGGGTGACCTAATTTATCTTTCTTTTTTTTTTTTTTTTAAGATTATTTTTTTTTCTCTTTATTTGGATATCTTGATTACATAAATGATTGTGATAAGGTTTCAGTCCTATAAAGATCACCCCTCTTCACCAGTGCAACATTCCCGCCACCAAAGTCCCAAATCTCCCTCCTTATAATACAAAACTGGAAAATTTTTAGATGAAGCTGAAAAGCTTCAGACTAGTTTCAAGTCTGGGATCCAAATCTTCTATGAAAATATGTATTCTGTGAAAGCAGCAACTAATCTTTGCCAACTTTGAAACTAAGGAAACTTTATTCTTTTCTTCTCTATATACTTTTATTTTGGAACTGGGCATAGTTTGTTCTTCTTAGTACTTACTCCTGGCTCTGTGCTCAGGGATCACTCCCGATAACCATATATGATGCTAGGGGTCAAACCTGCACTGGCCAAATGCAAAGCAACTGCCTTACCTGCTGTATTAACTCTCTGGTCAAACACTATATATTATATCATATATCATATCATATCATGTATTTATATATACTCTATTAATATATCTAATGTTATAAAATATGCTTATATATTGTAAATTAATCTATAAAATATTCTAATATTATAATATATAAGCTATATGTATTAATATTGGTATTGTTCTGTTTGTGAGGTTTATTTGGTACTTTTTTTGTTCTTTTAAATTTGTTTTTTTCTACAGATATTTTGTTTGATTTACAGTTGTATGTTAGCCTTTACAAAAACTTATGGAAAGGCTTTTTAAAATCACAATACTTGTTTAGAGCAAAATATTTCTTTTGTTTCTTTTTTTTTTTTTTTCTTTTTTTGGTTTTTGGGCCACACCCGGCATTGCTCAAGGGTTACTCCTGGCTGTCTGCTCAGAAATAGCTCCTGGCAGGCACAGGGGACCATATGGGACACCGGGATTTGAACCAACCACCTTTGGTCCTGGATCGGCTGCTTGCAAGGCAAACGCCGCTGTGCTATCTTTCTGGGCCCTTCTTTTGTTTCTTGGGAAGGAACTCTGTAAGCCAGTAAGTACTGAGAACTCAAGTACAGTACTTCTGTACATCCTTTTTTCTTTTTAGCAAAAACTCAGTTTCTGATTTATAAATATGTTTTTCTTATAATTTCTATGTTTACCAGTGAATATTATGTGATCTCAACTATTATTTAATGGGACGTTTTAACTCTGAAATTCATTTGTCCATGGTTAGAATAAAATATAGTCATGTATCATAAAAATGTGCACAAAGATGTAGTATATTAGATATTTGCATTTTTCAGGCTGTTTGATATTTAACTACATTTTATCCTCAAATTTTTAAAGAAGCCAGTGACCTAATATGACTCTTTATATTTGGATACATGTTATATTTGTCAAGAGAGATGTAATAGAATTTTATTTTTCTTCTAAGACATATAATTATGTTTTATAATTTCAACCTTTCAACTACATTTGAAAAGGTAGTAGTGATACACTGACAGCTATGGAAAAGCTTGACTGAATGGAGTTCCCCAAATAAAATTGTAATTTAGCTTCATAGAATGCTTTCTCTCTCTTTCTTTTTTTTTGCCAGTTAACAGAAATTTTTAATGAAAAATGCAAATATTTAATCAAAGCAACAAACTTGTAGTGATGAGGATATTTATTTATGTTTTAGCCATTAACTTCTCTTTCTCAGTTCATGGGATTAAATGCATTTTATTTATAGATGGCAATGAATACATTTCAGAAAATTTAGAACAGAAAGAAAATACTTGTATTTTGCATTCAAAAATATTTAATGTGTGTGCTAGTAAACAATGACCAACTTCTATTATAATTTATGCTAAAAAATTTATTTGACTTCTTTATGCATGCAGTTTTATTTCAATTAAAGGAGTATGTTATATGCAATGTTTGCATGTCTTAATAACATAAATAAAATGATAAAAACAAATATAATATTGAGTGCATCATTTAAAGAGCATTGGATTGATACATGTTACAATGAAGTATGGCCTAGTTTTTACGACTTGAAACAAGAATTATAATACAATGAAGAATCTAAAAATTGTAATTAAGAGAACAACCCCATTTAAAATAGCAACAAGAATGAAAGTTCCTATTATGTAGCAACTGAAGTGTTGCTATTATTAGAATAGCATACTAGTAGATACTATTAGAATAAATATTCCCTAATTGATCTATGAACCCAAAATCATAGCTTGTATTTTGCAGAAGATAATAAGCTGTTTCTAAAATCCATATATTTGAAAACTTGCAAAAACCATCTATAAATGTAAACTGAATATATAAACACATTTTAAAAATCTACAACAAAGCTATCAAGATTGTGTGTGCACACCTATAGCCAGACATAAGAGGCAAATGTAAAAATAGAAAATATATAACAAAGCCTCAAACAATGGTCCATTGATTTTTATTAAGAATACCAAGACAAACCTGTGGAATAAGAAGTCTTTTTGATCAGTAGCATTAAGTAAATAGAAAATTCATCTGTAAAAGTATTAATTGGTATCCTTCAGCCCATGATTAAAAATCAACTTAAAATTAGTCACTGAACATAAGTGCTAAAATTTTGGAACTCATAGAATAAAAATACATTTTTATTATTTTGAATAGCAATTTATTTTTTAGACATGTTACCAAAAGCATTAGTAATAAACACAAAAATAGATCATTTAAAGTTCAGTAGCACTAAAATATCTGTTTTACAGGGAAGCATCATGAAAGTAAAATGATAGGGGCCTGAGTTATGGCACAGTGGTATGGCATTTGCCTTCTATGTGGCTGATCCAGGAGGAACCTTGGTTCAATTCCTGGCATCCTATATGGTCTCCCAAGCCAGGAGCGATTTCTGAGCATGTAACCAGGAGGAACCCCTGGGTGTCATCAGATGTGCCCCAAAATTCAAAAACCAAGAAGAAAAAAAAAAGTAAAATGAAAATCTACAAAATGAAGAAAAGTTTACATATAATATATCTAGATAGGGACCCAGAATAAAAGAAATTACAATAAAATCCACAACAAAATATTAAATTAAAAAGCCGGTAAAAGTTTGAATAGCGGGGCCCGAGCGGTGACGCGAAGCAGTAAGGCGTCTGTCTGCCTTGCGTGCTAGCCTAGGACAGACTGCAGTTCGAACCCCCCCAGTGTCCCATATGGTTCCCCCAATCCAGGAGCGTTTTCTGAGCTTATAGCTAGGAGTAACTTACCCCTGAGTGACAGCAGTGTGGCCCAAAAACAAAAACAAAAAAGTTTGAGTAGCTGTTTCTCCAAGGGAGAAATAAAAATGACCTAAAGGTACATGACAAGATGATCATTATGAGAGGAGAGAATACTTTATATTCCTTATTATTTTTTAATAAAAGAATATCGTGGCAGAAAAGTGGGGAGAAACTGGGACACTAATACACTGATCGTGAGAATGTAAAGAAAAATCATTCTGGAAAAAAATGTAGCAGTTTCTCAAGATCCTAAACAGTAACTATTTGACCAAGAAGTTCTACTTTTAGATATATAACCAAGAGAAATACAAATATATTTATATTTAAAACTGTACATGAAGCTTCAGAGTTAAAATATGAAACAATTCAAATATCCAATATTTGATGAATGGACTAAGATGTTATTTCATACAATAAAATAGTATTCTCTCAAACACATAAATACCAATAAATGTAAAAATAAGGCTCATTTTATAAAACAGTATGATACACAAAATATCAGTAATAAATATTGCTTTATTAATACTTACTATTAACTATTAAGATGATATAAATATTCAGAAAAACATAAATGGATACACCATTTATGTGTATAGCTTGTATATTTGTTGTTACCTGCAGCTGGATAGAAGAAATGCCTATTGTCATGGTGAGAGAAAACTAATACAGATAAACTTTTTCAAGATCGTTAAAAATATTCTAAAATCAGATTGTGGTAATGATTTTTCTGTGATGAATAGGGATCCACTAAAACTACTGAACTATGTACTTTGGATTCTTATTATGATGTGTGAATCATATTAAAAAATCTATAAATGAGATCTAATGAATTTAGACTTAAGGTTTTATTTTTTAATATAATTTTTATTTTAATCATAGTGGCTTACATATCGTTCACAGTAATATTCCAGGTACATATTAACATTGAATCAGGGGAATTCCCATCCCCGAATTGTCCTCCCTCCACTTCCGTTCCCATCCTGCCTCCCATATCCTACACCCTCACCCCAGGAAGTGCTAGAATGAGTGGTCCCCTCTGTGTCTAGTTTATTACTTAGTGATCTTATAATTGTTTGGTTTTGGTACCTCCATTACTTCCCCCTCTTATTCGGAGGCGGGACTAGATAGTTCAAGTTGTGTGGTTTTATTTGAGAAAGAGATAAGTAATAAAATGGGGTAAAATTCAACTACACTGACAATGGGCAAAGTCCTTCTAGAGGCTCTCATCCTCGGTTTGAGAGGCTAAGGGGAAAAAAGGTGAAACACCACAACCATTCAAAAAGAAGTATCAAATAAGATATCCAGGGAGCACTGCAACAATAAAGATATGCACCACATAATTGCCATGGTCTTGAGATAAAAAACATAACAGCGCAAAAAGGAAGAAGAGAAAAGAAGAAAGTAAAAAGTAAATATATAAACAAGTGGACAACTACTTCAATATCCACCCCAAGACAAAGAAATCGACAAAAACTAGATAAAAGAAAGAAAAAAAATATTTTTTGCTTTTTTGTCTCTTTCTTTTTTTTTCCCTCCTGCATAGGCGCAGTAAATATTAGGGTCATTCGAAAAGGGAATCCCCTTGGCCTAAGGATACAGAGTTTCTCCACCCTTGGGGTATAATGTCATGGGATTATCTATAGACTCCTTTCAAGACAAAATCAGAAGACTTGTCACATTTTGGGCAGTGCAAAAGCCAAGAACGTGATCTACAGATGACTGGCTGATAGAACCATGACCGGGCAGTATGTATTCTGGGACCAACAAGAAAGCCCTAGTCTAGGGTTTGTTCTACGGCCTGCACAACAACCATGATTTCTAATTCCAGAGATCTGACTGAGGCAATAGCAACTAAATGGGTCTTCTGGAAACATAATGAAAGACGAGATTCCAGACTCCATCCGAGGTTCAGCACAAGGGCCAAGACCACCAAACACAGAAGACAGATTAAAATGACACTGAGGAAACAGAAATCCTAAAAATCACAAAGAAAGACTTCATCATAAGTTCCACTCCTTGACCTGTGCAGGAACTGAGATCTCTAGATATAGAGGTCTGATTTTATCATCCAGATTGGAGCAAAAGTCTCCCATACACCACAAAAGCACCAAGGGGAGAGTAAAAGACTTAAGGTTTTAATCCCTTTGTATTTTTAATATTAAATTTTATAATTTTTTAAACTTTACAATATTTCAGGTATCAAAGGGTCTTTAGCGATCCCTTTGTTCAACTACCTTTATATATGGCATAGGGAAGCAGGGAACTAGAGACATTAGTTTGTTTTACCCTTTGAACAACACATTGTGTGCAATACATAGAAAGTTAGTGTTTGAGAGATAGTACAAGGATAAGGCGCTTGCCTTGCATGGAACCAACCTGTATTCCATTCCCTACACTGCATATGATTTCCTAAGTACTACCAGGACTGATCCCTGAGTGAAAAGCCAAGAGTAAAGCCTTAATAACAACCAGAATTGAAACTGATATTTGAATTTACAAAACATAGATATCTGTTAAATGCCACAAAAGCCATTCATAGAGCACAGTGTATTGTGTAGATGTAATAATTCTTAAGAAATTTGATTGTTGTGGTCTATCAAATTATCCACATCTGATTTTATATTTTGTATAAAGAAATACTAAAATACCAAGAAATACTAAAAATGAGAAACATTGAAAAGACCGTCAAATACAGAAGTATATACACGCTAATAAATTGGATAATCAGTTAAATCAAATAAATTTTTCAGATTTTTTGAGAAATTTTTAAAATATATATAATAGTACTTGTGAATATCTAAAAATTATTCAGTAGCCAAATAATATTCTAAACTTTTAATAAGAATTAAATGCTTATTATTTTTGAATTTTTTCTAGTTTATGATAATCACTTCACATATTTACTGCATGTATGAAGAATACATTTATTTATTTAATTATTAATGAAGAATAAATTAAATTAAAGAAGGAAAAACATAGGTACAGAATGATCTCTCACACATGTGAGATAGAAAGCAATGTAGTAAGGGATAAACAAATGTCCAAAGGTGTTGGAGAGTTAATCTCCAGAACAAAACTTTTCTGGAAGTAATGGGAAATTGTTGGGAGCTATTTTTGGGTTACTTGTGTAGGGAAATGGGTACTCCGGTGGTGTGTACCCAGGATATAATTAGAATGAGATATACATTAAACTTTATTATTAGAAAGAGATATACATTAAAGTACCAGTTTTGTAAATTGTGATATATCAATAAAAATAAAAAATATTGTATATAATCTTAACTCTAGTCTATAAAGATTATATAGTGTATGAAGCCACATATAACATATGGCCAGGTGAGCATAGTTTTATGAGAGAAAAATGTGAAATTTTATATTTTAATGAATCTAGAATAATTATATTGTTGAAATTATTTACTATTAGTCATCAGATAAGAAACATTTACTTAGAAATGCAGGCTCTTGGAGATTTGCTACCTACTAAACCAAAAGGTACATTTCAAAGAAAAGTACCATAATTCTTATTCAAGAATTTGAGAATATTGGTTATCTAAATATTCATTGATACCTGTTATCTATAAGTTTATGAAGACCAAAAAAAGAGACAACTTATTACATTTATAAGATATCAAATATGATCCCCAGTACTGCAAAAATGTAAATAAATGAAAATGCATAGAACTTCAGATTTTGCTTACCTTTTAGCTTATTAACCAAGAAAAAAGAAGAATAAAGAAGACAAACTTTATATGCACATATAAATAAATATATAATATGCATCTAATACCTATACATATATATCACAATGTATATATACATAAGAACTAAATTCTATATTATCATTAGCTGTTTTACCTTATAAAGATATTTTAATTCAACTTCTCCACAAATGAATAGTACTTTCAAATATATTAAGCTTTGAATCAAAGATAAGACTTTTTGGTCTTATCAAATTCAAGACGTCTTAAATCAAATTTACGGCTATTATTTATGACCTCTTTAATATTATCATCTTCACTTTGTGATCTATTAATAATTATTTTTGTTTTTAGGATGTTGATGGATTCTTCAGGTTCAATACCTATATTTTTTTGTTTGTTTGTTCGTTTATTTTGTTTTTGTGCCACACCGATGATGCTCAGGAGTCACTCCTGGCTATGTGCTCAGAAATTGCTCCTGGTTTGGGGGACCATATGGGATGCTTGGGGTTGTTCTAGGTTAGCACTATGCCCTACCACTTGCACCACCGCTCCGGCTTCTTCAATACCTACATCTTGATATGTTGGGCCTTTAGCATTATTTTTCACTTCAGAATTATTTGGGCAAGGGATTTCAGAAGGAAATAATGATTATTCTCATAAAGTTAAAAAGTATCTCATGTAGTTGCAAATATTCTAATCATCACCCAAAACCTTAGGAAAAATATGACTTTCAATTTCCTTTACTATATATATTTTCCTGTTTATTTTATATTTTTGATTAGATACAATGGCATTTAATGAAAAATATGAGGACATCACAATTAAATCTTTTTTTTAGATCTTCACAAAACATTGCTTTTCATAAAGTTTTCTTAAATTGTCATGTTACCTCTCAGCAGGTTTGGCAGGGTTTAGAACATACTCTACCCAACTGATCCCAGATGGAAAATACTCTCTAAAATTTGGATTGTTTTTTTAAATGTAGCTTCCCATAGATCTATCACAGGCAAAAAAATAAATTTGATAAGAATGTATTTACTAGCATGGTCTATAATTCCCCAGCATCCCACATATTTGAATGTTTTGCTTTTGGCAATGGAATTTTTCTAATTTAATTAACTCATTAGCGTTAGCAGATGACATCGTGTAAAAATAGTTTCCCTAGTCACTTATCTAAATATTCTTTCAATCCACTGGGGTTTCATGCTCACTTTATTTGTTTATTGTAGTTATTTATTTATCTCTTTCATTTCTAAACTGACATTCCCCTTAAGAGTTCATAGGCAACATGGAGACATTTCTTATAATGAACTAGAAACCTTAAAGCAGTAAGTAGAGATGAGACAGAAGGAACTAAATAGCAGGGAATATCTTGACAAAGAAAGAATGAGAGGAAAAGAACAGATGGTTTGAGAATAGCAGCCCTGCTGAAATGCTTATCCTGGTCCAAGCTCCTGCCATTCTGTCTGTTAGTTTTAGATTAAGATGTAGTAATAGTTTGTGCCTAAAAATCATCTGGCAACACGTCCAATGACAATAAAATGTAGAGTTCCAGCATTATTCCAAACAAAAGTGAGTATTCTTTATGCCAAAGTAATTCATTCATTTATAAATTACTCACTGAATCTTTAACTTTCTTTTCAGTAGTAGATATTGAAATCCT
The DNA here is from genome assembly GCF_024139225.1 of Suncus etruscus. Classification (NCBI taxonomy): domain Eukaryota; kingdom Metazoa; phylum Chordata; class Mammalia; order Eulipotyphla; family Soricidae; genus Suncus; species Suncus etruscus. The sequence continues at coordinate 56,281,922 of NC_064852.1, forward strand.
CTCTTCTCTTAGTTCCAAAAAATTTAATGATATGCACTCGCCATCATTTTATTGTTGTTGTTAGTATTTTTCTCTTTATTTCTTTGTGTCTTAAAAAAGTTTTGGACAAAATATATTGAATAAATATTACTGATTTGTGAAAGAAACAATTTTGAGTTATTAAATCTGACAGACATTGAATATTAATTTTAGCATTTTTAAAACAAGCATTGTAATCCTTTCACAAACAATTGCTATGGTTCTTCTTTATCTTTTGTAGATGAGGAGATTGAGGCTAACTGATGGTATATAAAGTATTCAGGATTAATGATCTTGTTAGAGGAATTGGATAGTAGACATTCAGGTCTGTCTAAAATGCTCCAGAATAATGGAAACATGTAACAGTTAGGTTTAGTGAAGACTTAAAGAGTGATAGAGAACTATTCTGTGTATCTGCTGTGACCCCCTACTTCTTGTGATAAATAAGCATTGGCGGTAAAGAGATAAATGAAAAAGGGTGTCACAGAATTATACACACTAAAAGAGAAAATGTTATGATATAAATAAATTATAACTCAGGTTTTTTTTCATTTGTTGTTTGGTTTTGGTTTTTGAGACATACCCGGTGATGCTCAGGGGTTACTCCTGGCTATGTGCTCAAAAATCGCTCCTGGCTTTGGGTTACCATATGGAATGCCTGTGCAAGGCAAAAGTCCTACCACTGCACCATTGCTCCAGCCCTGTGCTTTTTAATTTTTATATGATAAATAAGGTAATCTTTTAATTTTGAACATTTTATAGTTTAAAGAGAATTTAATTCTCAAAAATTCAGTATCAGGTTCGAAGGGGATTATGTTTGTTCGCTTTTGTTTTGGTGGATTTCTCTGTGTGTGTGTGTGTGTGTGTGTGTGTGTGTTTGTGTGTGTGTGTGTGAGTGTGTGTGTGCGGGTGCACGCCATGCACAGAAAGAGTACTCAGAGTTTGTTCTGGCATTGCTTAGGGAACCATATACAGTTCTGGGGATTGAAACAGGGTTGACAAGTAACTTACAACCCTTTATGCACTTCTTGGCCCTAACATGAGTTAGTTTGGTTTGGTGGGAGACTTAGTAACAGTTAGGATTTCCTCCTGGTTCTGCATCAGGGATTACTCTGGGACCAGGAACCATGTAGGATGCAGGGAATTTAATTGGTTGGCCACATGCAAGGCAAGAACCTGCTCTACAATCATTCTAGCTTCCTAATGTAAGTTTCTAATTGTTCTGTCTACTGATGATGAGGCTTAAGCCAAAGTCACACAATTCATATTCAAACTTCACTGTTTTTTGAGTAAGAAGGGCACGTTTATTTGTGGAGTGCTAGTAGTCCTGGGGTCTGTTCACATTTAACTCATAAGCTATTCAATAGCTTCTAGGGTGAGACTTTTAATAAACATGAAATACTGATATGGTTTTCTTAAAAGCATTTTCTTGCCATCATGCAACATTTTCTTCTACTTCAAAGTGGAAAAGCTGTTGTCACATTTCCCAGAGAATGTTTCCAGCCACTACTTATCTGGAAAAGATGAGCCACATATTTCAGAAATCTGCTGGTATTGTTTCCTTTTCAGTCCACGTCAGGGTGATGTTAGGATTTAAATAGACATTTGATAGTTGAACATCACATAATTTTTTTGTTTAATTATGCTCAGAAATAAGACATAATATTCAATCAGAATGCAATGTATGCATGTATATACATGCATATGCATACAGTCATATTTACATATACACTAACATACATCTCTGTGTGAGACTCATACATCCTAACTGGTATCATGCATAATTGGAGGTAGCAGTTTCTTGAGAAGAAAGTAACTGAGCCAATACTTCTTCAGAAGAAAAATATGTGTGTGTTTAGAGGACAAGAAAGCCAACTGCTTTGGCTTTCTTCTAGGTTCTTACTGGATTACTAGTAATCTAAGTAGTATCCTACAAATTTACTTCATTACTGAGCTTACTAGATTCAGATAAAAGAATTTCAACACAAAACTAACAGGAGACTCATACATTCAGTATTGTAGCAATGAGGAAATCTTTCAGATTCATGACTTCCCTTTTTTCTACTCCTGTTTGTGTTTAGCAAAGAAAGTAAAATGCTTATGGAAATCAGTGGACAGAAAGGAGAGAATAAGTTTGGGAGCATTTCAGTCACAATTTCCTGTCACTTTTGTTCCTGTTACTAGAAGTTGTTCTCCTCATTCTTTCACTGTGAACTTCACTCCGTGTTTTTAAAGATATTTGGGCATTAATTTGGGAGCTAGAGTTGATACATCTGTCTTTGATCAGCATTATTTTTTGCACAAAGTGAAAGACCAACTTCTGAAGGACTATATGATGGAGAGAGATAAAAAGAAAGGCTAGGATCCAAAAGATTTGTAATCAATATTTCTCTTCTTTAAGGTCAGAATTTTCAGATAAAAAAACTATTGGTTATAGTGGCTGATAAAAGAGAGCTATAGACAGTGTATAGTCTGTCACTCAGCCCTTGAAAAAGAGAAAATGAAGAAAGAGGGTATATCTTCACTTTCTTAAACTGGTGCTCTCTATTGTTAGTATAGTCATTCTGGAATCTTAAAATATTGATGAATAGGTCCCATTCCTATGAATGTTGTTTTATTTTCTCTGGTGATGGATTTGGGTTTGAGTGACTCCTCTGGTGATGTGCACCAGAATTTGAGAAGCTTCACTCAAAAATATGGTCACCAGCCCTGGATGCTTTTACTAAATTCTCAAGCCTGTGACCCAACCCCTAGTTGTTTTATGTCTACTAAATGCTTTATAACATGTCTTAGCAGTTCTTGGATAACTTTAATGTATATCCAGGGTAGAGACCTCTATAGAAAAGAAAATTCACTGTAATTTTTTATTCCTCTTTGACATATTAAGTATAATTATTTTGTTTTGGAGAAATGCTTTTTGAACCACACCTAGATGTGCTCAGGGCTTACTTACTCCTGGCAGAACTCAGGGGACCATAAAGTATGTAGAGTATCAAAACTGTCAGTGATGTGCAATGCAGGCATCCTTCATACTGTACTATCCAGTTTTTCCTTAAACTATTCTTCATAATATTTTTACCATAAAGGAGCCATTGTATTTGGTGCTAGCAGGTATATGCCAATGACACAGTATCTTTGAGGGCTTATGGAGCTGTGTATAGTTATAATTTGCATTGTGTGTTCCTTAATGAAGCTCACTAATGAAATGGATTAGATGGAAAGACTTTCAAACATCGTATCATTGGAACTTCATAATCTGGTAGGAAAAGTGGATTAGGAAATGTAATATCAAAAGTTAAAAACAACTTAAATTTATATAATTCAAATATAATGACTTTCTGATCAGCCATTTTTGCTTTATTTTTTCTAGTAATACCATTAATTAGTAAAAGCAGGACCAGGACTGAAAGAAGGCTAAAATATTTGCATCTCAATATATATGTGAATGTTTCTGTGAATACACATATATAAGTTGTATATCAAAATACATGTGAGAAAATAAGACTTTAAGCTTTGTTTTGTTTATTTGGGAGGGGGGGTTACAACTGGTGGTACTCATTCCTGGCTTATTCCTGGCTCTGCACTCAGAAATTGATCCCAGCAGGCTAGGGGGACCATATGGGATGCCAGGGATCGAACCCGGGTCCATGCCAGATCAGCCACATGTAAGGCAAATGACTTACCATTCTGTTATCTCTCTAACCCTGACTTTGTGTTTTTTATATGTTGTTGATTTAGTTAGTACCTTGAAAGTCATAATCTTGTAACAGTATCTAGCAGAAAAACTTAATGATATCATATATAATGCTAAAGTGTCTGTCCGGGACTGAAAGTTGTTACTGTTTCAGAAAAAATGAAGAATTTATTAAGGCCAACTCAGATTTTATGGACAAGAAATAGTATTTTCATCTGTTACAGAGAAATGCATGTGAGAGTGAATGGGAAATCAGTATCTATGAGCATCAGTCAATAAAAAGATGCTTAATTTCCTGTCTTTCCTCAATTCATTTTCCTCTACATGTGGGGAAGAGGCATATAGTTTTCTATCACTTGGGGTCAGATGTATTTTTCTTTATAACCTAGAGATGTGAGTATCCAAAGCAATAGCGTGAATAGGACTGGTTTCTGGAACTATGCAAGCGCAGATCAAGTACAAGGAGATTTTAAGCTAATAATATTTTTGAATCATGACAAAATATTTCCTTTGAGGCTTGGTTGGGTATTTAGACATTTGAATAAAGTGAAATTTTAGCATTATAAGTGCAGACCATATTTTTGTGCCTTAGTAACGCTATATTGCTGCCTTGTGTTCACAGAGATAGCTATAGATATTCACATGTTCATTGATTATTTTTAAAAAGTATATGAGTTCCTTTGATTTTGCTATGAAGAAGGTATTATTAGAAGAACATAGAAATAAACCATTGTTTCTGTCCTCCACAGACTGAAAGTCTAGTCTAAATTTAACTTCATGCTTTTTTTGCATATGGTTCACAATTTCCATCAGGAGTTACCTAAGAAGGATAACTGCTTGTATACATCCAGCATTGTCAAGTTTAAAACAGAGAAATTAGATCCTGTATATTAAGACAAATTTTAATATATGAAAGCATTATGAAACTATAGAAAAGGCTGAAGGATCACAGGAATAAGCTGTTGGTACTTAAATACAGAGAAGCTGCTGCTCTATTGTTGAGTGGCTGAAGGAATCATGGAATTTGCTAGTTACTTAAGTTTCAGGTTATTTGAGCTATCACTGATATGTTGTTCACCTGAATTTGAAAGAGAAAGAATTTATCTATTTTTGTTGCCTTCTGATCACCTTACTACTTCTATTGACAGAACCCAAATTGATCAAGAATTATTTGTAGTTGTTGTGGTTGTTGTTTGGTTTGGGTTTGGGGGCTCAGGACTTAACGACTCTGCATTCAGGGATCATGCTTTGCAGTCAGGGGGAAGATATGAGGATTTAGAGGCTGAGCTCTGAATGGCTACACACAAAGCAAATGCCCTATCTGCTGTATTATCAACTTCATCTTGGCCAAGATTTAGCACGTGCGGCACACACACACACACACACACACACACACACACAGCATCATCATAGTAGAGCAAGATTTGGGTAGAGAGCAAGAGGAAAGTGTAAATGCTATGTTCAAATAGTTATAAAAGAAAGATGGGATTTGGATGTGAACAAATTTGGACAGACATCTGAATTTCATTCCATTTTTAGACTCCAAAGTTTGATTACTAGACTTAGAAATATAAAACTTTTATCTGAAGATGAACCCTCATCTCTCTTAATTTGTTTGTTGAAATGCAAAGTCCAAGGGCCACTAAATTTGGGAAAAATGTATTTCAGGATATAATTAACAGTGAATCTTAATAGTATGAACGTGATCCAATAAGTTACAAATATACCATTAAAGAGGCAAGAGAAGCCAATATGTCCAAAAAGGGGACAATTGAGGACACAGAAATGGCAGCCAAATACAAGTTAATTATCACAGGAGATCAACTTGGCCTCTATAATTATGAGAAATTTAATTGTTCAGCCACTATAGTCTAAGACATTTTATTATAAAAATCCAACCTGACTGATATAGTAATCAAATACATATATAATATTCATAGTCAGATATGTAATTGGATGTTTGTCTTAAAATATTCAGAAGACTGCTTTACTTATATTTGCTGATTAGCACATACTTAGATAATAAAAACTATATAAAAATTAAATACAGTGGAAGACTATTTGAAGTCAGTGGCTTCTGATCAAGGGGGATAGTAGGATAATATCAATAGACAGTGTCAATACCAAAGCATCTTTGAAATCCAACATTACATATTTTCTCTTGACCAAGTCTTTTCTGGGTGAATAGATATAGCTTCTTTTCTTCAAACACAACCAGAAGCGGGTGTTTCCAGCCTTCCTGACTCTTTCCTTGGGATCTCCTCCTCCATTCCTATTGACACTACCTGGTTGCTATTTTATTTCTCCTGGTTGGCCTTGCTTTGTTTTGGGGATGACAATTATGAATGGATGTGGAAATTATGTTTTAATTGGCAAGTTTTTATGTTTGATAAGTGGAGTTAGCACACACATTTAGACTGAATATAGATAAGGAAATGCTTCTATGTTTAACATGATTATCACTGGTAATCAATATCTTTGCCATACTAATTGTCAAAAAGTAATTGCCATTTGTAGCGATTCTTTCATCTATAAGAGTTCTTCTTTGAGTTGGTTGAATTGTTAATCTATAGATTTCTTAATTGTGCAGGCTTGTAATTCTTTGATTTCTATTGCTAAGACATTAAATGCTGATTTTAGGTTCTCATCTATTGGGCTCGGGCATTTTGGTGGACTTGTAAATTTGCTAGAATTTATCTGCAAATCTCCAGCTGCAGATGTTTTCTTTAGTTTCCCCCATTGTTCTTTGCATTTAGTGGTTTGGAATGCTGGATTTTAGGGTGTTTAAAAAGTGGCCTACTGTGCTCGCTTCGGCAGCACATATACTAAAATTGGAATGATACAAAGAAGATTAGCATGGCCCCTGCGCAAGGATGACACGCAAATTCGTGAAGCGTTCCAAGAACAAAAATGTGGCCCACTGAGCTGTTTGTATTGGAAGTAATTAGAAGTGTAACTGATTTTGAGTTTATTTTTCCTAGATAAGAAGGTTATCTTAGTATAATAGTAATATTGGAAACTACTTCATTGGTTTGTTCTTCTGATTATTTGGACTGTAAATTATCTAAGGGAAAGATATGTTAGGTCAGAGCTGTATAGACCTGTATGGTATAAATTAAAATGTATTTTCATGGACACATGAGTGTCTGTACTGTTTGAGAAGCAGGGTGAGGGGATGGGCAAACCTCAGCCTTACTTGCCAAATTTTTGAATATCATGTTCCGACTCTATTAATGTATCAGGAAATATGAAAAGAAATTGACTAGGTTTATCAGTTCAACCAAATATCCAAAGAGGAAAACTTGGCTACTTGAAAATGGTTAAAATATAACCATTTCTCAAAAGTATAACTATACCAACTAAAACCCAGTTATTAGGACTGCTCCTTATTAATTTTAATCATATTTACCCAAAGGTAGTTTGGGGATGTTGCTTATAGTTAGAGCACATGCCTTGTATATATGAGAGAGTGTGCTCCTTTCCCAGCCATACAATAAATAAAATTAATATTTATACATTATAATAAATAAATGTACTAATATTTAAGTTTACCTAATGTATTCTAAGAGCTGGCAAAACTCTTTAAATTGACCATTAAATTGACCTTTAATTGATATTTAAATTAATCTTTAAATTGATCATTAGAAGTTCTGCATAGGGACTGGAAAGAAAGTACAGGGTTTTAGGCACTTTCTTTGCATGCAGCCAACCTGAAATTGTTCTTATGCACCCAACATGGTTCTCAAAACTCCTCCTGGAAAGATCCCTAATTGCAGATCCAGGGGTTAAGCTGTCTCTTAGCATATCCAGATGTGGCCTTCCTACCCCCAGGAAAATAATCAGTTAAGAAGTTCTTATTATTAAAACTATTTTAGAGATAAATCAAACAGGCTAGATACATTAAGAAATGTGTCTTTCAGCGGCGTTTGCCTTGCAAGCAGCCGATCCAGGACCAAAGGTGGTTGGTTCGAATCCCGGTGTCCCATATGGTCCCCCGTGCCTGCCAGGAGCTATTTCTGAGCAGACAGCCAGGAGTAACCCCTGAGCAGCACCGGGTGAGGCCCAAAAAACCAAAAACAAACAAACAAACAAACAAAAAAAAGAAAAGAAAAGAAAAGAAAAGAAATGTGTCTTTACATGACTAAAACCCAAACACAATCATTTATGTAATAAAGTTGTTTAAAAAAAAAAAAAAAAAAAGAAATGTGTCTTGGTGAGGATTCCCAAGTAGTGCTATGGTTGCCTAAACTGTCACAATTCTTGGGAAGTCTGGCTGGAAAGTTCAGTTTTAGGCTTCTGGCAGTGCTGCACTGGGTTTTAGAGCATAGAGGCTTGGAAACACATAAGGCTATCTATGGCGATACTAGGAGGCCAAGAGCTGCTTGGGATTGAACATGGGCTTTTGTATCATCATAAGCCCTGATCATAAACCCTGATACCTAAAATATTTTATGTCACAAAAAACTCACTTAAAAATAGATGGTAATAATGGCATTGATAGTTGGAAATGAGCACTCTAGACAAGAATCATGTGCTGAAAATATATAGAGTAAGATGAATCATATCCTTTCAATAAGAATATTGGAAATCATATATCATAAAAAAATGAAATAGTGTGAGAAAAAGAGACAGAGATCAATAGAACAAAATTGTTTGACATGGAGATATGCTGGGGGGTAGGTAGCTGGAGGGAAACTGAATATTGGTGGGAGGAAATGTGCACTGTGAAAAAATGAAAAGATGAGTGTTGGAACATTATATGACTGATGGTTATCATCAACAATTCTGAGCTATTTAAAAGTGATTCAATTAAAGAAGCCTATTAAAAATTTTAAATTAATGTTAAAAATCAATTGTAAAAGTAAAGCAAACAGACTCATTGTAGCCATTAGTTTTTGAATAAAGAAGATACTTTGACCTACAAAACCCTGTATTATCTAGTTGCTGCTTAAATCTCAAAAAATTTTCAAACATTGGGACCTGAGTGGTAGTGTAAGTGGTAAGGCATCTGCCTTGCACGCATTAGCCTATGATGGCCCACAGTTTGATTCCTGGTGTCCCATGTGGTCCCCCAAGCCAGGAGCATTTCTGAGCACATGGGCAGGAGTGACCCCTGAGTGTCACTGGGTGTGACCCAAAAACCAAAAGGAAAAATTTGTTTCCAAACATCCTTTCCTGAATTTCTTTGTTCCTAAAAAACTAATCCCTTATTCAAATTTACATGAGGGGCCAGAGAGATAGCATGGAGCTAAGGCATTTGCTTTGTGTGCAGAAGGTTGGTGGTTCAAATCCCAGTATCCATATGGTCCCCTGAGCCTGCCAGGAGTGATTTCTGAGCATAGAGCCAGGAGTAACCCCTGAGTACCGCCGGGTGTGACCCTAAAACCAAAATAAAAAAAAACAGATTTATATGAATTTCATAACCACATACTTCAGAGAAGAGATTGCTCTCTCAGCTAAAGTAATCTTTAATTTATTTTTACTAAACTAACATCTATAATTATGATTCTGTCTAAATTTTATCCCTTCCACATACTTCACAATCTGTGCTATCTTATACTGTTTTATTTACTGTAGGCACTAACAATATGTTAGCTATTTGTTTATTTAATTACTTATAACATCCCTGAGCATCACTTAAATGCAACTTCTTTCCTAACAGGAACTCAATCTTTGTTCTTCATGATCGTTCTATCAACATTTCAATAAGGTCTGTATATATGTGACAATTACTATATGCTAAGTAACGAACAATGATCTTTATGTACCTACCAAACCACTTGGCTCTTGAGGATAAAACTTGGGAGGGTAGATATAAGACAGATGAATTCTCTAGGTGGATTAATCATTATAGAAAAATATTTTAAACTAACTCCACATACAGTCACTGAGATGAGGAAGAAACTGCTACGTCGGTAGAAACTGCTAAAAGCAAGAAAGAATATGACTCTTCTAATGTTCAGTTTATCCAAGATTTTCCCATAGTAATAATTTGGAAACTAACTTTGATATGAAAAAGTACTGCTGTGAATCAGTTTATTTGTTTATAACTACTATATAATTTTACAGTTTGTCCAATTATTATTAACTTACCTATATATAAGGGCCTATCATTATTGACCTTAATAATTAATAGATACATCTAAGGACTTCTAGGAAACTTTTCATGAAAAGTACATAATTTCCAAAGGGACCATTCTAGGAAAGAGCATACTTGTGAAAGAAATAGTACCTAAGCCAGGCAATAGGCTAGGAGAAGATTATACCAGATAGTTGTGAGACTTAAGCTTAGAGGTGTGGTCCCAGGAGCTGTACTTAGTGTGTTTGGGAATTTTAAGTGACTCGTTGGCAAGAAGTATATCTTAAAGATATGTTGAAAATTTTAGATCTTATTTTAAATTCAGAATAAACAGTAAGGAGTTTCTGATTAGAGTTTCTGATTAGACTAATAAATTAAAATTAGTGTTTCTGAAAGTGAGAGATGGAATGATAAAAATAAATAGCATCTATGGTTGGAAGGAAACCCAGTTGGCTACAGTTGACTGTACTGAGGCTAGTTATAGCTGGTTCTAACAAAAGAATACAAAAGAAAGCATGTAAAATTGAGTTTTTTCATCTATCTCAGACTTTGACCGATTATAATAGTCATGACTGCATTGACTTAATTTGTTCAGTTCTTTAATATATAATCAATTTATCTACATCAGTTATACAATGCCTACTTTATGTAAATTGTGAGCAAATTTTGTATATCAAAGTGCCTTGGAATTATCAAAGATGCATTACTTTTTAAGGCATATTTAAATTAGCTGTTGATACAATCTGTGTATAATTATAATTTGTATGTAACTGTTATTTTGTTTATTTCAAACATTTTATGTACATCATTTGATCTCTATTTTAATCCACTTCTAGAGGATGTTTCTAAAGAATTAGATGTTTTATTTTCAGCATTTAATCCTGGAACAACTAAAAAACGTCTAAATTCAAACATTTTTATATTTCAATTAAAAATTTTTAAGTCTTTTTGCATCTAAGTAAAAACTTAAAACTAATGTCTAATATAAGAAAACCTTTTTATTGTACACATGATACAATCAGAATGCATAAAGGCCAGAGAGATAGTATAGGAAGTAAGGTATGTCCTTACCCTTGGCTGAATCAAGTTTGATCCTCAATATGCATATGGTCCCCTGAGCCTACCAGACATGATTCCTGAGCACAAAGTCATGAGTAAAATCTGAGCATTTCCAGATGGAACCCAAAAGCAAAACAAAGTAATGCGTAATTATTTAAGAATAAGCAAATTTACAGAAATTAATTGTATCTGACATGACAAAATTCAGCTGGTATTCAGTAAATGTTCATTAACCATAATGATGTCATTCAATATTTATTCCATGAGGGTTGGCAGTTTGAGACACAACCAAATGTGTTTAGGACTAACTCCTGCCTATGTCCTCAGGGATCACTCCTGAGTTGCCTTTTTTATCAGTAGTAGTCTGCCAATTCAACTTGCAAACCCATTCCACAGCACCATTAGCAAAACCTATAAAAACACAGAGGCTTCCATAAAGATAACTGACATTTGCAATCTAGAGAAGTCTTCTGAGTCAGCAGAATCCAGTTCTATACTTATTATTTAGAACTGAGTATTTTTGGCTTCAACACTTGTTCCTAGTTAGTTGGAAAGTTAAAAACAAGGTCCTAAACACTGCTCACTTGGATAGTAAAATACATGTTCACTTTTTGTAGTGACCCTGGAAACAGAAGGGGAATTCTTATAAATCACAAAAGAAAATAAATAATTTCACTCATGGAGGAAAAGAGACAGCTTGAGAAAAAAGACTTTGGAAAAAGGCTGTCTCTAGACAGCAGTCTTGTGGTAAGTACTAAATATTCATTTACTGCTCTATATGTTTTGGCTTAAAATGCATTATTCTTTGACTGTTATTTCCTGAATTCTGTGTTTTTGAAACTTCTATTCCAGTTACTCCATTAGCAATGTCCCATGGGATTGTGTTTTATTTATTTTTCACAGCCAGCAAATTATTTGAATGTTTACATAGTGTCTTAATAGGCAAATGTCATAATCTGTCAACATTATATATAATTACATTAATTCCAGCTGAAGTAGACTTTAACCTATACAAAAACACTACTGTACTGCTGATGTCAAATGTGAAACTAATATATAGTTATTCCATTGCTCATATATCTGAGCTATGGGTTGTGTTGAGCAAAGTTTCATTTACAGCTTCAAAATTGAAGAAAGAATGTTTCTGAGATCATTTTAGATATGTAGTTTAATTCAATTATCCATAAACTTACTAATAGATTTTAAAGCTAATGAAAATCCTTCTTGACAATCTAGCTAGATTTTCTTCTTTTATATGACAATCTGGTTAATCTAAAGAAATAGTTAAAGTTCTTCATTTCTTAAGATTGGCCAAGCCATAGTTTCTGGGCTAGCAGGTGTTGGTCACCTCTTTCATTTCACTATATATGATCATAACAATAAGTAATATGAAAAGAAAAAGGTATTACATTATTGCTTATTATAAAAAATAGAAATTTAATTTTGTTTCTTTTTGTGACTGCTGTATAGAAACATTTTATTTATTGGTGTGCTACCAGCACATGATCAGGATTTTTGGTCAGACTAAATGCTCAATAAAATATTATTGATTATCAATTCTACTTTTCTAACTGCTGCTGTATGTCTTTTCTTGTAAGTGCACAAATTAGTTATCTAACTTATAACTGAAGGTTGCAAGCTGAAGCTTCACCACATAAACTGTTCATAAAAAGGGTTTCCTGGGAATTGATAAAAGGGACGTGTTCAACATTTTTTGTCTGGTTCTCTTAAAAAATAGAGGCAATGTTGTGTTTATGTGGGCAGTGCAATTGCCTACTTATTATCAAGCATGTTTTCAAAGATTATGGAGGATTTTTATAGTAGTTCAACTTGTCTTTCCAGTATATGTGGTCTCATATATCATCTACATTTTCCTATTTCTGGATAGATGTGATGAAAATTGTGTGTCTGTTGTGTGTACTATGTTTTCATATTCTGAGGCTATGTGGGACCAAGAAATAAGTTTTCAGTGTCTGCTGTGTAAAAGAAAAATCTTTGGCAAATGGGCCAAAGTTTAAGTGGGAAACAGATAGGCAGACGCAATAAATGTATACAACACTAGAAAAATTCTCTTAACTCCAAAATTCTGGAGCTAGTTAAAAAAATTCTGATTGGCCTCTATGGCTTCAAATTTTACCTTAGGTAACAGAGAATGTACACAGACCCTATAAAAACAATTATGCAAATTCAGTGACTTTCATTCAATTTGCCAATTTTATAAGAAGGCTGGGACAAGGTAAGAAAAGAATTGAGCAATTGATTACTATGAGGGTACAGGTTCCCTAAAAATTATAAAGAGGAAATATCTTTTGCAAAATCTTTGTTTTCATTTAAATTTTGCTTAGAGCCATATTTAAATATAACTATAAATCAAATCCTGTTATATTGCCACTGATAGCTGAAAGTAAAAAGCCACACTTGTGTTTCTATGATCATGCACCTCTACCCCAAGTCTTACAGAAGCTGGATATTTGTTCCTTGAGTTTTGATATAGTAGGATACGGTGAAAATGAGAAATTATGGCTTCGTACTATCTAAGAAACTTAATTCCTTTCAGTCTCCCTAAATGAAGCATAGGAGAGTTTTTACACTAGTGAAGCATCTTCTTTGTTTTCCCAAAGGCAGGTTATTACATCTACATGCCTAGAATTGAAAAGGAATATGCTTTCCTATGATTATATTGTCCAGCATAATGAGATGTTTAAGTGCTTTACAATATTACACAAGTACCTATAATTCATCTTCCATTTTAAAGATACCTAAAGATATAAGGTCTTATATCTTAGTTCGTCTATATATAACTTAGTTCTCCTGTGTAAGAGGTGACTGCTGTGACAATAGCAACAATATTATTCTGTTCAAGCTGATCCTGTGAGAATAGGGACCATTGAAAAGCCTTCATGGCACACCCATGTAAGCTCTGCAGTGCTTATCATAGAGAAATATACAACTGAAAGTTGGGGTGTACTTTTTATGACTGAAACCCAACTATAAACATGTCTGTAATCATGGTGCTTAAATAAAGCTATTATTTTTAATAAAGGAAAGTTGGAAAAGTGATGCCTCCCATCATCTTTTTCCCAAGGACTGCTTTAACTATTCATGGACATTTATTTTTCCAAATGAATTTCAGGAGTGTTTGATTCACTTCTTTGAAAAATATCCCTTAGACAGATTGCATTAAATCTGTGAAATGCTTTGGAAATTATTGCCATTTTAGTGATGTCGTTTCTCCCAATTCATGAGCAGGGTATAGATTTCCATTTCTTTATGTCCTGTTTTATTTCTCGAAGCAGTGTTTTGTAGTTTACTTTGTACAAGTTTTTCACCTCTTCAGTTAAGGTTACTCTGAGGTACTTTATTTTCTGAGGCACAATTGTGAATGGTATTGCTTTTTAAAAGTCTCTTTCTTCTCTTTTATTAACTGTATATAAAAAAAATCCATAGATTTTTGTGTGTTAATTTTGTAGCCTGTCACCATACTATACAAATTTATTGCTTCTAGAAGCTTTTTGGTAGTCTTTAGAACTTTCTAAAGATAGTATCATGTCATTTGTAAACAATAAGAGCTTGACTTCTACCTTTCTTATATGGATGCCTTTGATATCTTTTTCTTCCCTGATTGCTGTGGTTATTAAAGCACCATACCATGGTATTGGAAAAAAGACAGACTCAGATCAGAGGAATCAATGGAGTATTCTGAGACTAACCCCTGAGTATACAATCAATCTTTACTAAAGGGGCAAGGGATACAGTGTAGAACAGAGAAAGCCTCTTCAACAAGTGGTTTTGGGAAAATTGGTCAACTACATGCAAAAATGTGAACTCAGGCCTCTCTTTAACACTGTTCACAAAGGTCAAATCAGAATGGATTAAAGACCTTGATGTCAGATCTGAAATCATAAGGTACATAGAGAAAAACTTAGGTAAAACACCGTGACATTGAGACTAAAGGCATCCTCAAGAAAGTGGGGCAGTGATAAACAAATGGAACTACATTAAACTGAGAAACTTTTGCACTTCAAAGGAAACAATAACTAGGATTATAAAGGTTACCTATGGAATGAAAGAAACTATTCACCCAATACCCATCAGATAAAGGTTTAGTATCTAAAATACTGGCAGAACATAACAAGAAAAAATAAATCTAACCTCATCCAAAAATGAGTAGAAGAAGTGAACAGACATTTCCTCAAGGAAGAAATACAGATGGACAAATGTATATGGAAAAATGCTCCACATCACTAATCACAAGGAGATGCGAATCAAAAGAACAGTAAGAACAGTCTCATATCACAAGACTGGCACACATCACAAAGAACAAGAACAATCAATTCTGGTATGAATGTGAGTAGAAAAGGACTAATATTCACTGATAGTAGAAATGTCATCTAGTGAAGCCTTTCTGGAAAACAATATGGATATTTCTTGAAAAAATGGAAATTGAGCTTCCATATAATCCAGCAATACCACTCCTGGGTATGTACCCTAGTAATACAATAATACAATAATAAAATGTCCTCTGTGCTTTTATGTTTATAACAGCATTATTTTTAATAGCTAGAATCTGGAAATAGTCCAGGTGCCCGACAACTGAAAAAGGACTAAAGACACTGTGTTACATCTACACAATGGAAAACAATTCAGCCCTTAGGAAAAATAAAGTAATGAAATGTGGTTATACATAGATGGGCATGGAGATTATTATGCTGAATAAAATGATTCAGAGGGAGAGGGATAAACATAAAATATTTTTATATAATTATATTTACTGTAATAATCATGTATCTCAATTGGTAGACATGTCATCCTTTGCCCTAAGCAAAACCGAAATTGCTATTTACAGAAGACTAACTTTGACAAACATGGACTGGACAGAACTTATCAAGGGACCAATGAGGAAGTTCTTAGACTGGGCCTCGACTTTGGATTCCTACAAAAACCAAGATCTCTAATCCCAGAGGTCTGACTTTGACAATGGCAATTGAGCAAAACTTCTGGAACCATGCTGAAAGACTATATCCTAGGCTCTGACCTAGGATCTGAGCAAAAACCAAGTTCATTAATTACAGTAGACTGATTATAACAATGGTAGAACAGAAATCCTAGAATCATAAACAAAAACTCTCTCCTAGCCTTTGTCCTATGACCTATGCAAATGGCAAGATTTTCATCTAGAGAGGCAGGTTGTTATCACTCACAGCAGAGCAGAAAGTCTTCTTGCACCAGAAAAAGATCATGGGGTGTGTAAAAGAGTGATTGCAGAGCCTGTAGTGGTTCCCATGGCAGTATGCTTCAAGGGAGGAGAAATCATGTATCTCTTAGGCCAAGGGAATTCCCATTCTAATTTCTCCAATATTTACCATGCCTATGAAAAAGAAGAAAGAAAAAAGAAAGGAAGGAAGGAAGGAAGGAAGGAAGGAAGGAAGGAAGGAAGGAAGGAAGGAAGGAAGGAAGGAAGGAAGGAAGGAAGGAAGGAAGGAAGGAAGGAAGGAAGAAAGAAAGAAAGAAAGAAAGAAAGAAAGAAAGAAAGAAAGAAAGAAAGAAAGAAAGAAAGAAAGAAAGAAAGAAAGAAAGAAAGAAAGAAAGAAAGAAAGAAAGAAAGAAAGAAAGAAAGAAAGGAGAAAGAAAGTAAGAAAGAAAGAAAGAAAGAAAGAAAGAAAGAAAGAAAGAAAGAAGGAAGGAAGGAAGGAAGGAAGGAAGGAAGGAAGGAAGGAAGGAAGGAAGGAGAAAGAAGAAAGAAAGAAAGAAGAAAGAAAGAAAGAAAGAAAGAAAGAAAGAAAGAAAGAAAGAAAGAAGAAAGAAAGAAAGAAAGAAAGAAAGAAAGAAAGAAAGAAAGAAAGAAAGAAAGAAAGAAAGAAAGAAAGAAGGAAGGAAGGAAGGAAGGAAGGAAGGAAGGAAGGAAGGAGGAAGGAAGAAAAAGAAAGAAAGAAAGAAAGAAAGAAAGAAAGAAAGAAAGAAAGAAAGAAAGAAAGAAGAAAGAAAGAAAGAAAGAAAGAAAGAAAGAAAGAAAGAAAGAAAGAAAGAAAGAAAGAAAGAAAGAAAGAAAGAAAGAAGGAAGGAAGGAAGGAAGGAAGGAAGGAGGGAAGGAAGGAGGGAAGGAAGGAAGGAGGAAGAAAAAGAAGAAAGAAAGAAAGAAAGAAAGAAAGAAAGAAAGAAAGAAAGAAAGAAAGAAAGAAAGAAAGAAAGAAAGAAAGAAAGAAAGAAAGAAAGAAAGAAAGAAAGAAAGAAAGAAAGAAAGAAAGAAAGAAAGAAAGAAAGAAAGAAAGAAAGAAAGAAAGAAAGAAAGAAGAAAAACCTTTTTTTAAGAAGTTGCTGATCCGGTTTTGTTGTTGTTTTTGCTTTTGTTTTTTGTTTTTGTGACATTTTGTTTTTGTTTGTTTCTTCGTAGCAGATGGTTTCGGTTTTTGATTTATTCTTTTATATTCTTTTTGTACTTTTTTTGTTACTCACTTATTTGTTTTGTTTTTGTCTTATCTCGTTTTGTTTTATTTTGTTACTTTTTTCTTCTTTTTTCTTCTTTACCCTTTCTTCTTTCTTTCCTTTCCTTTCTTCTTCCAAATGAATAATTACAGAACCTAGATGAATTCCTCGCATATTTTTTCTTATATATCTAATAGAGCCACATTACTGGAATCATTTTGATCAGCATCTTAATTGGAGGGAGAAAAATGGATGGTACCAAAGGGGAAGACTTGCAATAGCATTATGGGGGGTAGAGGAGGGAGAAGTGGGATGCATGCTGGGAACAGGGGTGGAGGGAGGACAACACTGGTGGTGGGAATGCCCCTCATTCATTATTGCTATGTGCCTTAAATATTACCGTGAAAGATTTGTAATTCACTTTGACCACAATAAATAATAATCACGTATCTGTGGGACATAAAAAAAAGACAATGTGGTGGGGATATCTAGAGACAATAGAGGTAAAAATTAGTAGGGCCAGTTCATGGAAGAAAGCTTGCTACAAAGAGCAGAGAATACAGGGTAGAGAAGGGTCTACAATGCAAATGATAGTTGGAACTGATCACTCTGGACAAGAGCTGGGTGCTAAAATGGGATAGAGTGACAATCATGGCATCCCTTCATTAATAATAGTGCAAACCACAGTGTCAGAAAAGAGAGAGATAAAGAGAGAGAAATAAAATGCCTGCCATAATGGCAGGTGGTGGGGGTGAGAGGAGAAAAGAAAGGGTGAGAAGAAAACTGGAGACATTGGTGGCAAGACATATGCACTGGTGAAGATTGTTGTATATTGTATGACTGCATTATGATCAGCCTTGTTATCACAGTGTTTAAATTAAACATTCAAGAAAAGTAAAAAAAAAAAAGGGAGACACAAAAAATAATCTAACTGGCCAATTAAGGGCTTGAACCTAACTAAGTCAGTTCTCTACTATGATAATGTGCTGAAATAGCCACAAATAACTAGGCAAGAAATACATAACAATGGTTCTTGATAAAGTTTTCTGGGAAATATAAGAAAAAAACAAAACACCTTACATTATATACTCTTCTCCTTGATTTCAAGGCATAGTTATTTTATGATATATTTTATGTTGTCATACTTTTTTAAATAACAGTATGCTGAATTGGAAGTGAGTTATTCAGTCCTATTACATTGCAGAAAGAATTAATGCTCCATTTCATACATTTTCTAAAGTCATGATACAGCCAAGAGTAGAGCTGAGATCGTCTATTTATTTCAACTCTATCTGTGACCAGTTCCAACTATAATCTCCATGTAAAAGAAGATGTCCTTTTCAGAAACTGAAAAGAGGAAAGAAAAATGCAGTGAGTTCTTAAGTCTTGAAATTCTGCTGTAGTAATCATGACTATTATTGCTAGAAGAGGCCCAAAGGTAATTTTCACTTTCAAATTTTCAGGGGGAAATATCTTCATAAAGTACTGCAAGAATAGGTAGTATTAACTTCACTACACTTTTTATTTTACATAATCAAATTATCAAGTGTTGAATAGAAATTATAGCTCCCTTGCAACCCATTTTAATCTTTTAGGCTGGTAAAACTACTGAATAACCACACAGTGCAGACTAGGAAAGCTTCTGAACTGGGAAATGTGAGTCTTTCGTCTTTATCTATAATTTGGCTTTCAGGACATGACCCAGAGAAGGCAGTTAAAGGTGTGTGTGTGGGTGGGTGGGAGTGTGCACTGATAGTGCTGAAGTATTCTTTGATGGTGGTTATTTTTAAATTGATAAATAATCTTTTTTTAGACAAAAGTGACAGGTAAGTGAAACTGAAATGAAACATATATTTCAAGGTGGGGGGTAAAGAGCCTGGAGAAAGACAAGTGACTACAAGCTTGCCTCTGTCAGTCGGAGTGTGCTGAGTAGCTGCATATTCACAGCAAGTCCAGTCTTCTCTCTAATGAAAATAAAAATCACCCCAGAAAGCAAGTGCTTTTCTTAACCCAAAGCTGTTGAACCCTCTCCAGGATACTTTTAGATCAGAAAAAAAAGCATTTCACACTGTGCTTTTTTTATTTTTAAGAATTATTCTCAGGCTGCATGTATATAGGCTTTTGACACTTGTAGCTGGGATAGTATTTAGCTGATGAGAACACTGGGGTGTGAGTTCTCTTTTCATGAGCTCAGTTTTCAATAACATTTTCTTTTAATTTAGGGGTGAACTGGCTTTTTGCTTTGAAGCATGAATGGAGTAATGATTTCTCTTCTGAATGATCAATTCCTGTGTGGTAGCGCTTCTTTCTCATTGACAAAAGGACAAGGTTGGTCATATTAGACACGTAGTTCTGACATCTGTGTAGTTGTGATAGATATTGTAGGACCAGGAAAAGCTCCACACAAAACACCCCCCAGTTCATCCTTCAGCTTATTGAATTTGTATTCAAGTCAATAGGCAATTATGCGTTACATGGGCATGCATTAAGTAAGTTAATCTACAAACACTGAAAACCTGCTACAGGATGTGAAATAAAAGTGCCACTTTCCCTGTCTAATCTGCTCTAGCCTTTTCTGCTTGGATATGCACACCTAGTAGATATACCATATGGACCTTTTCAAAGGGATATATTACAAAACTTTGGCTTCTGGTTGGTTTAGCCAGTGAAGGGATAGAATTCTGGATGTCATAAGTCTAGAGTGGAAAGAATTCAAGTTTTTCTACTATAACCCTGTCTAAATCATAAACAACAGTGATTGGGATATTCTGATTCACACAGATTCAGCTATTTTTTCTGCTTTTATCTTTATTTATACATACTGTAATGACAGTTATATGTGTTACATGTTCTTTTGTTGTTGTTTGCATGTTTGTTTTTACCAAACTCTCCTAAGTTTAATAGTTTGAGTTTGAAATCTTTTTCCTGCAGAGTGTATTTGACTGATAGAAGGAGACATGCCTCCAAAATAGTACTTATGACTTATTTGTGAATCTAATAGCCAATATAGTAGGACATGGACAGAGTTAACAGAAGAACATTAGCAGTGACAGATATTGAGACTATTTTGGAGAAAGAAAAGAAGACACCACAAGGGATCTGCAGTTGTGTTTTAAAGTGATGATTGGTGAATTTAATTTAAGGTGATTTGGGAATTGAAAAATAATACAGATGCAAGCCCAGGTCTTTTAAATATACCTCCTGATGACAACATATTTTATCTCTTAATTTCTTTCACTCAAGGGATTATTTTTAAATTTGGAGAGGTGTTGGGTCACACTAACTGGTGTTTAGGGCTTAGTTCTGGCTCATGCTCACAGATCACTTCTGAAAGTAAGAGACTGTATGTAATGCTGGGAAAATAACCTGGGTCATCTGCATGCCAGGCAGATACCCTATTTGCTATATGATCTATTGGAAACTGAAATCTTTCATATATCAAGTTGTGAAGGTTAATTTTATATCTCAACTTTCCTGAGTTAAGAGATACTCATATTCTAGTAAATATTCCTTCTGGGCATGTCTATGAAGTTATTTTTGAAAGAGATTTGCATTTGTATCTGTAGAATAAATAGAGAAGATTGTCCTCAGCACAGTGGCAGGCATTGTCTAATATGTTGAAGGCCCAAATTTAATGATTTCATTTTTTCTAACAGCTGACTAGTATCCCATTGTCTGTTGTGTAGATGTACCATAGTTTCATTAGCCATTCATCTGTTCTTAGACACTTGTGTTGTTTATACGTGGATGGCTAAGGGGATAGTATTGTGCTGAGTGCCAATAAAACTTTACAAAGACAGACAGTAGACCAAATTCTAAGGAATAACTGCACACAGGTCTTTAAAAAATGTTAATTCCCCAGAGAGCATGCCTTATATATTTTCAAATCTCTAACACCCCCAACATGCCAAGCACAGTCTGAACAGTTCTGCTTTTTCAACCTGGCAATTGTGCTTTGAGATCCAGCCAGAGGGGAGTTCCAGAAAGTAACACAAACATAACTGTATGCCTCATTTAAGAGTGAGACCCCAGGTAAGCAGTAGACACACACAACTAGAGGGGTGTATATCTGAGTGGACATGCCAGCACACACAGGTTTTTTCCCAAAGAGCAGCACTTAAAATTGTAAACAGGGGCTGGAGCGATAGCAAAGCAGTAGGCGCTTGCCTTGCATGCAGCCGACCAGGGATGGACCCGGGTTAAATTCCTGGCATCCCTTATGGTCACAAGAACCTGAAAGGAGTGATTTATGCGCTAAGAACTAGGAGTAATCTCTGAGCACCACCAGGTGTGGACCAAACGCCCCCTGCCAAAGTGCAAATACTCCAACCATGTATCTGTGACCCTATAGCAATATGAATGAATTAACATCAATGAATCAAAAGAAGTAGAGGCAAGCAATTAAAGCAAAGTAATTTTTATATTAATATTTTTTATTTTGACCAAAATGGTTTACAAATCATTCACAGTTATATTTTAGGTACATAGTGACATTGAATCAAGGGCACTCCCACCACCAATGTTATCTTCCCTTCACCTCTGTTCCCAGGCTGCATCCCATATCGCCCCTCCTTTGCCTAAAGCAAAGTAATTTAAAAGCATATCTGCACATTTACTAAATTAGAACCTGGAAATCCTGGTTTCCTTTTCCTAGATGCTTACTTTTAATAGTGACGTTTGCTAATCTTCATGATATCCAGTACACCAAGGCAGGCAATGGAGCAGGCTTAAACTGGTAAGCAAAGATGCATGGACCAAGAGACAAGAAAGTGAGCAAAGAGAAATATTTGAAAATATTTTGAAAAGCTCAAAACTCACTAAGTCTTTTTCTAAACACAGCATCAGACATTTTTGATGGCTTTGCTCTGAGTCAGTTGACTGTGAAAGCCAAATTTAAAAATCTGAATGTTTTAGTGCTTCAGGCATGGACTTTTCACTCTCTTGGTGCAAAATTAAGGTCATTCCTCACCATAATAAAATTGTACAGAGCACAAGCAACCAGGTTGCTGAGAAAATGTCTAGCTACTCAAATCCCAGCTATCCTAATACCTCCATTAGTGCTAAAATAGAAAGTATAGGAAATTCAAGTGGAAACATATAAAGTACAGGTTAGTCAGTGTCAGATAACTGGAGAGAGGTTAGATTGCTCCTGGGAAACCTGACTTTTGTTTTCTGATATCAAGACTGCGTTTTTCTAAGTGACTATTAAGTGGAAAAGAGGCAAAGAATGATGGAGGCTTTTTGTTTCTCCAAATGCTTTATTCTCCCTAAATGTTTTTCTCCCATCCATTTCTAAGATGTCCTGAGAGGAGCTGAATCATATATTAAATGGTGTAGTAAGGTATTACAGGTTTGGAAGGTTGGATCTGAAAAGCCACCAAAATCATATTTTATAAAATAAAAATGGTTGTGGAGAATGGCAGAGAATAGACTAGCTTTGACCTGGGCAGCTTCTTTCCATGGGAGTATATGTGGGCTGGATATATAAATAGATATAGATATAGATGTGTGTATATATGTGTATATATATTTATCAGTGTGTGAGTGTGTCTGTATGCATATCTTGTGTCCACAATCCACCCATATGAGGATAATTCTGATTTCTGTCTCCTCCCTGATAATATAGCACACTGTCATCCTATCACATACTCCAGTATTCTTACTAAATTTCTCTTCTAGATTTGGGGAGGTAACTCAAAGTTCTGGAGTGCTTTATTTGTTCTTTTGCCTTTAGGAATCCTGGGTTTAGTTGCCCTGATTGCATGGTTCCCCTCACTCCATTTGCCCAGCACCATTGAGAACAATCTCCAAACACTAGCTAGTGTAATTTCTAGATCTCCCTTGGATGTAATAACAAAAACTCGTTTAAACATGGGACATGTCTCAAAGGAAACTGAATTAAACTGTTTCTTTGAAGAGTCAGTCACATCAGATTTGTTTTTTAATCTCTGAAGACAGACACACAGAAAATACACAGTGAAATGACCAAGAAGACAAACTTTCCAGTGAGCAGAGTCAATTCAGAAGCAGTGAAGATCTTGATTATGGGGTGAGGAAGAAGTTCCTGGAAGAGAACTAAGCAAGTTTGGAAGATAGAGACAGGGCTGGAACTCTAGAATAGTGAGTAGGGCATTGCCTTTCATGAGATCAACCTGGGTTCAATGCCCACCCAGAATCCCCTATGGTCCTCTAATCTTACCAGGAGTAATTTCTGGGCACAGGGCCAGGACCACTACTGGGTGTAGCCCAAAAATTAAAAAATAGAGGGAAGAGGTTTAGGCCTATTTTCTTTTATGACTTTTACTTTTTCTTCAGTAGTAGTTCTGTGTTTGTGGGCATATTTTTGTTTCATATAATACCCGCAACCTCTTTTGTCCCAAAGTGTCCTAAATAAGGCAGAATTTTAAAAGACCTTTGTGGGTTTTGTATTTTCTGAAATGTATCATACTTGGTATTTTATACATGTGCTATGTGCATATTTATGGGAAGCCAATATATAGATAGAATTATATTATCCAAAGTATTTTTTTCTCTTTAGAATAGTTACATAGTCTTACCTACCTTTATATAAACCTGTACCTTAACACCTGATCATGGCTCCCTTTTCTGGCTAGATCACAGAATCAGATTTCGGAAACATTGGCACCAGATACTAAGTCTCTGAACTGAGTCATAAGTGCTGTTTGACTGCCTCAGATGTGTATCAGTGAACACTTGGAGTCTCAGATCGCTCAGTCAAAATATGAACTAGAAAAGTTTTGAACAAGCTTTGCAAGTGCTGTTATGGAAAAATGATGAAATGCTACTAACTTCTACAGCAGACATCAGTACAAATGGAAAGAGATGTTTGCTAGGTAGTCTGTATTTTCTTTGGGCTCAGAGATCTACTTGTCATTCTCCTGGTGTCTTACCATTTTTCAACAATAGGAATCATCAGATCATACAAGTCTCCATGGTAACTGAGTTCTCTGCAACATCCTCTGACTCACACAGATCTTTCCAAAGCACACGCTATAGTGCTTTGTCCATAACAAGAAGTCTGAGCCTGCATTCATCTCCTTAAAAACAGGTCAGAGGACACAGTAGGAGCCCGGGATTCTCTTTGCTCACCTTTCTGGAGTTTTTAATTGACCAGTATAGGAATTAAGCACCTAATAGGGTTGATGCAATGTGAAGGGAGTGCTAAGAAATGAAAATAAATGTTTTCTGTTTTACAAAAAATATGTATGTATATATGTATGTATGTTGATGATGATGATAATGTTATTATTGTCATATTTGAGTCACACCCAGCAGTTCTCAAAGCTTACACCTAGCTTTGTGCTCCTAGATATCTCCAGATGTGGCTCATGGGACCCTATGTAGTGCTGGAGATCCAATCATACTATATTATCACTCCAGCCATGAAAACCTAGTTATTTATACATACAAATTATAGTGATACCTGGAGTTACACAGTGATGCCCATGAGAGTGACAGGATTTATGAAGAGGAGGTTACTCTTCCTGCTGAGTTGCTCAGGAGGCCCTTTCCCAGGAAGAAGACATTTCATACCCCTCTCTAGGAAAATGTTCCAAACATAATTTGTGGTCTCTCTGCATTCCCTAAAACAGATATTTATAGGAGAAAAACATGACTAATTTAAAAATTAGAGCATGACTCCAAAATGCTGGGTTTATATTTGAAGAAAAGCCAAAACCTAACAAAGCCCTCTTGTAATCCTGATTTTTTAACTTACTTATTGTTTGCTCTAGCTCCCTCCACTCCCTGTCCTGCCACCCTTCTGTTAGTATTCTCTAACCCATACTTCTTGTTGAAAAGTAGAAAAAAATAAAATAGAATGTTATGCACACTAAATTATTTTTGTTATTTTCTTATTTATTTATTTATCAGTATATATACACACATATATAAGCTGTTTTCAGCAACATAATAGATTCACATTTTTACCACCCCATATTAAAGTTTATTATTATCAATTAATTTTTATTAAGCAGCAGTGACAGGGTTCATGTCTTTGAATTAGGCAGCATTTTACTTGCTTTATGTGGCATTGCAGTATCCTATTGTTTTGGCTCAGCTTAGCAAGTATTTATGATCTTTCTGCTAATTTTCTATTCAAGAGACAGCCCTCATATTCATCCTAATTTCAACTAATAATTCAAGATAAAATATAGGAACCATTGTATTTAAACACTTAGCAGCAGATTCACTGCTCTATTCTGTTCCTTTCATGTATTCATTTGCAGTTCTCTCCTATCACAAAATCCCATTTGTCTGAGTTGTTGTGTACAAGCACAAATAGCACTTCTTCTTGCTTCCCTTACCATCCAGTTATTTCCAAATGTTTCCTCCTCACAAATTTTAGTGCCTTAAATGGGCTTAATGTATCATATTTGTCCATTTCTGAAGATGTTGCTGAGGTTTGGTTGCCTTCTGTCTCTTAGTACCTTTTGCTTCTGACTTTTTAGCCATTGGACTTAGCTTAATAGGTTTTATTAATGCAATTAATTCATTCACTGTGCTGATGCACATAGATGCATTGGGGGAAATAAAATGTTTGGTCTGATAACTTCTTGGATCCATCTGTAATGTGCAGCATATTAGTAGCTTAGGGCTGTTGGAATTTTTATGGAAGTACAGTTATTGTCAATTGCCTGACAGCCCTGGAGGTCCTACAAACTGGCAGTGACCTGGTATGGATAGGCACAATGTGGAAAGTCAGGTCTTTGAGGCGCCAACTGCATATGACTGGGCTGTGACTTACACTGTCAATTCTCACCCCCTAAGTAGAAGCTAGCCCGACGGCAGAGGTTGGTAACTATTTGCAGATCTTCTGAAGTAAGTTTGGAACCTCCTGGTAATTCTGAGTATCTTATCTAATTTCAATTTAGTAAGATGCAGCAAAGAGAAAGTAAAAGCAAAAACTTGATCTAAAATGGTATATTAGCATTTTAATCCACATAAGCGGCCCATAATAATCTTCTATATAGGTATATATCATATATATGGGTGTATATATAGGTATATATATTATATATTATATACAGGTATATATCTTATATATAAAGATATAAAAATATAGGTATATACACACAGTAAAATATTCATTTATAAAATCTTGGCTTCTGTAATAAACTTAATAGAACTGTAGGGGGTCATTCCAAATGAAATTAATCTCATAGTAAAAGACAAATAGATCTGGGCCTATTCAAACAACGATTGCCATTCTCACACAGTAATTATTGTATTTTTTTAAACTCTTAATCCTTTAAAAAAAAAAAAAGGAGAGCTTACTAAACTTTAAAAATAAAAACAAAAAACTGTAGTAAAATGTCTGTCTCAAATACAGGCAGGGGATGAGAAGTGGGGGGCATTGGTGGTGGGAATGTTGCACTGATAAAGGGGGCTGTTCTGTTAATGACTAAAACCCAACTACAATCATGTTTGTAATCATAATGCTTAAATACAGAGTTTATATAAAAAAAGACAAATAGATATGATATTCCCTTGTGTGTGGGATATATAAAAGCAAAGAACAGGAGCAGATAAAGCTAAATGAAAAGAAAATTATATCTCTTAGATGTGTCCTCAGAGAGGGATCAAGGGCATAGTATCAAAGTAGGGAAGGGGTCCACTGGTAAGTGTTTGGTGTGGTAATATATATTTTCAAGTGTAAAACTGTACCCTTAAATATATATTCTTATAAACCAATGTTTCTACTATAAAATAAATCCCAATGTTGTGAAATCACCTCACATCCCGTGTTTTCACCCTCAGGTGATGGGTCTGATGTAGGTAGGGTCGTTGCAAAGAATTAGTAAACCAAGTCAGTTAGGAAAGAATCATGGAGCCATTTTGCTTCTTGTCTTGTGGTATCTCTGCACACACCAAAGCCAGACTGCATGTTCTTTATTAAACCAATTCACCAGCAGCAGAAAAGTCAAGTGATCCAGATGGGCTTTTACATATCAAAAAAAGAGATTTTAAGGAAAGAGGAAGATGGGAGAATACCTTTTTTCGGTTAACAGCTGGGTGTCATCTTACAAATACAATAAAAATAAATATATAAGTTAAAAATGAATTCAGATATGATTTTTAGTCCTCACAACTTAATTTGTGGGACTAGAACGGTATAACATAACTTCACAACACAAGTTCCATATAATCATTTTAGGAATCCTAATAAAAACAGAATGCAGTCTAGGCCTATGTAGATATAGATGTAATACAGAGGCTGGAGTTTAAGAAACAATGTATGGTAGATTGATCATAGAATCAGAAATCCAAATCATTACATTTAAATGAGAAATAAATTCGTTAGTAAATATTTAGTCTTTGTTTTATTTTGGTTTGTTTTGCTGATGCCCAGGGTTTATTCCTGGCTCTGTCATCAGGAATTACTCCTTGGGGATCATTTATATGTCAGGGATTATATTTGGGCTTGCCCCATGCAAGGACTACCCTAACACCTATTTAATTACTACAGTGCACAGCAAGTTCCTTATATTCTCAGAATCTTCATGCCCAAAGTGTAGTCATAGTAGCCTAGTGAAATACAAATCAAGAGCTTTTTGGGGGAGACTGTAGTAAAAGTGTTATTATTATTGGCAGTTCCTACCTGTTGAATTTTAATCTGCTGAATAAACTGGGGGTATCATTTTTACCAAAAATGTATTAAGAAAAACTCATTATTATAGAATGTTCTATATACCATGATATTTATATACAGAGTGTACCTTTGTATGGGAGCCGTACAAATGAATGCCTTAATGGAAGGAGCAAGAGTTGACTGGACTTTGAATTCTGATCTGCCATCAGGATGGTCCCCTTTCTATCTGCATGTAGTAAGATTAATCACCCTCTGCTTTTCTGAGCCTGTGTTTTAGTCATATACAAATGTAATAATCTCTTACCCATGGGACTCTTTGGAGAAATAAAGGAAAGTATTCAAGTTGAGCGAACAGGCATCCATCAGCCTACACTAAGAATTCGAGGAACTGGTACTCCAGATGGTGGTTTTCTTTGTCTGCAGATGAAGGAAGCATTCAGACAAGACTTAAAGTATATTGGTTGACATATATATGTACCTGATGTTTAAAACTAAATGACATAGCCATGATGTTATCAGCAAACAATGTTCACCCAGGTGCTAACTTCAGGCAATATCTAACCAAAACCTGGGTTTGTTTCTTCTTAGTCCAATTGTTCAGGAGTTCTCAATTAATGAACTATACTCCAGACATTCTTATATGGAGCATTTCATTTTTCTGAAACTTTGGTCTACTTTTGGCTCTTCACCCTGAAGTCTAGCCAATATCTATTTATAACAAGCAATTTTATTCTAAAGGCTTCCAAAATTGCCTATAGTCTTCTAAGCCAGTTTACAATGACTCCCTGTGCACAGAGTCCTGCTGGGTCCTCTGCCCCCGGCTCTGTGCCCCTGATAGAATCAGGCTGGAGGATTGGGCTGCAGTCCCTCCTTTGTTTGTCTTGAACCCTCAATTGCTTTGACTTTGCTAACTAGGAGCAGTGGGAGGTGGGATTTAGAGAGGCAGACAGGAGATCATTCCCATGTGATTCCTTCCTTTTTTTTATACTTTGGTTGGGGGATATGACTTAGAGGGGTGAGCAGTAACGATTTTCCACAACATAAAGAGAATGAAAGAGGAAACAGCATCCCCAATGGCCTCTTGCCAGGCCCGTGGAATGCGCCAGCCCTGGGAACTGGCCCCTGGCCAGCCTCCTTGCAGGCTGCTGACTTGGGAAAACTGGCTCTCTGGCTGCTGCCAAGAATCTAGACAATGGTCTTTTGGATATTTCACTTTTGAAAGTTTGACTTTTGTTTTATTATCACCAAAGGTAACATTTATTGGGCACCTATGTATGTATGCCAAAGATAAAATGCATGATTGGAAGTCGGTGTAACTTAAACCAAGCATTAACGCCAGAGTCCTCATATAATATTTACAGCCTTCCTTTAATTAGAGCCTAATCCTTTCCTTGAGCACATAGCTACTTTAGATGTTAGTGCTGAATGGTATTGAAATTCTAGAATTAAGAATTAGCTCTTAAGTGCTAAAATGAGTTGTATTATGTCACCTGAAAAAGGCTGATATAAATGAAATCGACTTATCTCATTGTCATTTGTTTGAGAAAGGAATTTGTGAGAATGAAGCACAGAACCAATATGGTCTAATAGAGGGAAATGGACTAAGGTATAGTCATTGGTTCAAGATAAAGTAGCTTTGAACTATGCATCATGCCAAACTCTGGAGGAAGGAGACAGGTTAATCATACACTCCTTGTGGTGTGTGACAGTAGGATATAATGCTGACACCTTATAGATGATCTTTAAAAATTCCCACCAGAATTAGTGGTCTTGAGAATAATCAGTAGCAAGTAACATTATAGCATATTTTCTATGTCTTAGGTGCTGAACTTTAGTATTTTGGTTACTTTAGATTTTTATGACAATGCTGTGGGAATGTACTATAATAACCCCATGATATAGGTGAGAACATGTGACTTTGAAATGTAACTTGGTCTAAAATTATATGACTGGTAAACAGCAAACTTACTGCTGCAGTTAATACACCATCCACGTGTCCTTGGTGAATATCATAGTTAAGAGGGTTCATCTCTTCATGAACTGATCAAGGAGCTTGCTGGTTCTCATATATCTGAAGGTTAACCCTTCTATTGGATTCAGTAAAGGAATTTTGATTTGGGCTACATTCAGCAGTGCTCATGACTTACTCCTAGTTCTGCATTCAAGATTTACTCCTGACTAACTCAGAGGACTATAGAGGTTGCTGAATATTGAATAAGGTCAGTCTCATGCAAGACCAACACCTTACCCACTGCACTGTCTCTTAGGTCCCCTTCAGATATTATTTTACCAGAGCTATTCTCACAGCAGTCATTTCGCTGTTTGAATATCCTTCATTAAAATAAGTCAGGCTTCAAGTATATAAACACCTTCTTCCAAAATGTTTCTGTTCCTCCAGAGAATCTAGACAGTAAAAAGAATGGGAAAGACTCACCCTCCAGCAAACAAATGGTATAGGTTCTCATCCTTCGTTAATTAAAACCTTTATACCTCATATAAGAAAGTTCTATTTATGTTAATCCCAATGTATACCAAAGACACATCAGAGTTGCTTTTGGTTTTCCAAAGATATTCATAAGATAAAAAAAGATTCACCAGATCATTTCTTCAAATAGACTTTGATATATTAAAATAAAGTTTATTTTAAAAATGAAACTTGTAGCTATAGTTTCTCATGAAGCTAAATGTTTAACATTATATCTTTCTTTTTCTATTATTGAAAAAACTGTAGATGGTATTTGGGAATAAAATGCTTACCATAGGATCACTGGAGAGTTGTCATTGGGCACAGAGGAAGTTTTCTCACAAGGGTAAAAGAGAAAAGTCATAAAAGCAATACCAGTATTTCAAAACCAGGCTCCACCTTGGAAGTGTCTTCTTTCCTTCTTCCAGGTGTGACAGCTCCAATGGGGACCATCAATAGTGTTATGCTCTGTGATAAAAATGGTGTATCCTATAGTTAATTCAAAGTGATCCCCATAATCATAATCCATCTGAACATCCCTAAAGACTTCTCTCAGTCTATAAAAATTCTCTCCAGCTGCATATTATATTCATTGGTTTTTATTTTTACTCATAATTTGGATCCAAATTCTTTGCATGACTGAAAGAGAAAGCATGAAGAGTATAAAATGGCCAAGAGTTGGTTACTGGTCACTGGTGATATGCTAAACACAATGTAAATTTATTAACTAAATGTTGAATAATCCATATTTCTAGTTCTGAATTCTTCACAGGCTTCTGTGAAGAGCAGTATGTAGGTGATAACCTCTTTCTCATGGTATGTCAGAATGAAAGAATTAAATGATTCAACTAACTGTGAAGCAACACATTATGGCTCACATTGTAGAATGACAGCAAGAGGTAAAAGTAAAAATCTAAGTTAGTTTTGAGACTAATAATTATTTTAAAAAAAATACCCAAAGAGGGGTTAGTGGTGAGACTTGAGAATCAATCAGCAATGACACAAACATATAAACAAACTAGACATAATTTTTAATCAATTGATTCAATATCTCCTTTGTTTTTAAAGCCCTCTAATTAATAGGAATTTCCAGAGTGGAAAAGGTCCAACAATTTAAAATGACATCATAAATCAAGTATGGAAATTTCTGCCCATCTACAAAACTGAATAATTCCAAGAAATTTGGGAAAGTATATATAAAAAAATGACAAAACTATTGTGTAGTTTGAGATTTTGTAGAAACCTAAGATTAGGTATGATAGCTGTGATATTTTCACAATTCAGGAGGTAGATGGGTATTCAGATATATAGAAAACTAGGTGCCCCCCCATATAAATCAAAGAAAGTATGTGCCGTCTTAATGCCTCATCTCTGTCAAATTTTGTGGCTAATGTTCTTATCACCTATTTAGGAAGTTCAAGGTCCTAAAAATAATAGAGTGACACATTGTGATATTTCTAAAAAAACAAACCAATTTCTTTTTTCTTTTTATTTATTTATTGGTTTTTGGGCCACACCCAGTGACACTCAGGGGTTACTCCTGGCTATGCATTAAAAAATCTCTCCTAGCTTGGGGGACCATATGGAATGTTGGGGGATCGAACCACAGTCATCCTAGGCTAACAAGGGCAAGGCAGAAACCTTACCACTTGCACCACCCTTCCAGCCCCTGAAACCAATTTCTTAAAATAATCCATGAACAATCAAATGGAAGAAAGTTTCACACTTGAATGAGTCCACCATCATCCATGACAATGTACAAATTGTTTCTCTAGAAAAATTAATAACAGCCATTTGTTAATAATAATCAGTTATATCTATACATCAGAACTAATCAACTCAAGATTTCTTTGTCTAAACTTATTGCACATACTAAATAAATCAACCAAACAAGTCACTAATGAAACTTTAATTCTTAGTATGTGATTGAAATGTTTGAAGTCTAGTTGTATTCTATAAATGCAAGAAATTTTTTCACTAGTAAATTTGTTAGAATCAGTTAAAAATTCTGCCAATGCAAACAAACACAAAATGGAGCAGGAAGGCCACTACAACAAGTGTGTTAGGGCAACTGGTCAGCCACATGTAAAAAAAGCAAACTTGGACCTTCATCTAACACCAGGCACAAAAATCAAATCCAAATGAATTAAAGACCTTGATATCAGACCTGAAACCATAAGGTATATAGAATAACACATAGGAAAAACACTTTATGACATTGAGACTAAAGGCATCTTCAAGGAGGAAATACCACTGTTCAAACAAGTAGAAGCAGAAATAAACAAATGGGACTACATTAAACTGAGAAGATTCTGTACCTCAAAGGAAACAGCAACTAGTATAAAAATACAAGAAAATATTTACCCAATGCCCATCAGATGAGGGGTTAATATCTAAGATATACAAGGTACTGACAGAACTTAACAACAACAAAACACCCATCTAACCCCTTCAAAAAAGGGGGGGAAGAAATGAACAGACACTTCCTCAAAGAAGAAATACAGATGGCCAAAAGGCACATAAAAAAATGGTCCATATCACTAATCATCAGGGAGATGCAAATTAAACCAATGAGATACCATTTCACGCCACAGAATCTGGCACACTTCACAAAAAAATAAGAACAATTAGTGCTGGCGGGGATGTGGGGTGAAAGAAACTCTCATTCACTGCTGTTGAGAATGCTGTCTACTCCAGCCTTTATGGAAACCAATATGGAGATTCCTCAAAAAATGAAATTGAGCTCCCATATGATCCAGTTATATCACTTCCAAGGATATACCCTAGGAACATAAAAACACAATACAAAATTCCCTCTGCACTCCTATGTTTATTACAGCACTATTTACAATAGCCAGATTTTGGAAATAACCCAGTTGCCCAACAACAAAGGAATGGCTAAAGAAACTGGTAGACCAACATAATGGAATACTATGCAGCTGTCAGAACAATGAAATCCTGGAATTTTCCTATACTTGGATGGATATGAAAACTATTATTCTGAGTGAAATAAGTCAGAGGGAGAGAGTTAGACTCTCCCAGGGGTCTTCAAACTATGGCCCACGGGCCACATATTGTATTTATTCCCATTTTGTTTCTTTACTTCTAAATAAGATATATGCAGTGTGCATAGAAATTTGTTCATAATTTTTGTTTTTACTATAATCTGGCCCTCCAACAGTCTGAAGGACAGTGAACTGGCCCCCTGTTTAAAAAGTTTGAGGACCCCTGCGTAATCTGTGGGATTTAAGAAATATATAAGACATTATTGGAATAATACCCAGAGATATAATAAGATAGGGTTTGAAAGAATCAGGCAATGATATGAAGCTTACCACAAAGAGTAGTGAGGACATTTAGAGAAATGACTATACCAACAACTATCATGACAAGGGTAGTGAGTGAGAAAAATAGAATGCCTGTCTACAGGTAGGAGTGGGAGAGGAGGAAGAAAAGGGGCATTGGTTGTGGGAAGATTGTACTAGTGAGGGGAAGGGCATACATTTTTATGACTGAAACCCAACTACAAACATGTTTGTAATCATGGTGCTTAAATAAATATATTAATTAAAAATGAATACCAGAAAAAAATCTTCCCATAAAATTTATTTTCCAGTACATTATTTTTAGTAAAATCTTCTAAAAATTAATTTTTACATTCAGCATATTAAGTTTCTTAAATTGATTCAACAGAGGTTAAGTAAGCACTTACTTTTATAATTACACCTATGTGCTAATAATTCATTTTAATTAGTTTATGAGTCTAGCTAACTCCAATCACATATTTTCATTGGATAATATAACTATCAGCATTGTCTTCATGTCCTAGATACATATTTTCATTGGATAATATAACTATCAGCATTGTCTTCATGTCCTAGATAGCTAGTTTCCAGTATATTGTGGGGCTCCATAGATGCTTGGTAGAATTGCTGGAAGGCTAAGCTTAGAAGAATTGCTGTTTTTTTTTGTTTTGTTTTGTTTTGTTTTTTTTGGTTTTTGGGTCACATCCGGCAGTGCTCAGGGGTTTCTCCTGGCTGTCTGCTCAGAAATAGCTCCTGGCAGGCACAGGGGACCATATGGGACACTGGGATTCAAACCAACCACCTTTAGCCCTGGATTGGCTGCTTGCAAGGCAAATGCCGCTGTGCTATCTCTCCGGTCCGAATTGCAGTTTCTTATACCAGCTTTGTCACCAACTGTCTGAGTTTGGCCAAATATTCTTTCTCTTCTGAGTTTCAACTGATCTACATGCCTCAATCTCAAAGATTCTTTGATAACAGTTGCTTATCATGGATGAGAAATGAAAAAGAAGGGAATAAATTAGATTCCAGCTACAAAGACTTCCTAGCAAAGCTCTGGAGATAGAGTTGCCATTACCAAGAAGACAGAACTGAGGCCCTCACCTTTAAATTAAGAATAAAGGTGAAATGTCTCATGATGGACTAGCAGTGAGAGGGGAGTTATAGGAGGAACGATAAAGAAAAGCATCTATATCACAAATATATCCTTATCTTAAAAAATACTTAAAAATATTTAATTTGGGGGGAATTTACTCATAGATACTTTGTATTACGTGGGACTGATAATTTGCTTAGATTCCTTTCAAATGCATCATGACAAACTTTTAAAAGTCAGTTTATATTCCCAGTTTAATGTTTAGACTTCCAACTTGTCCAAAGTCACTCTGTTAGCTTTACTATCTGTTTAAGGATGCTGTTTCACCATTCTAGATATTTTTGTACTTGAGATAAATTACTGCTTTGTCTAATTTTTAAATCTCCCATTCAAACTGTCCCTCAGAAATTTTCTGCTTTCCAAAATTCTGCAGCAGAAATATGAGCCCCAGAGCAGTGTCTCTGATCAGATATGTGTGTTTGTGATATAAGGCAAATATAAGGCAAAATATTTTGTTCAAGGACACACTTTCATGAGCTTCAGAGGGATTGAGGAAATGGTCAGAAGTCACTGTTCTGGCAGACTGAAAGCAGTTGATCTAAATCACTGATATTCAATTCATGTTAGTCTACAACAAAGTTCTTGCTACTTAACACATGGAACACCTGGATTGTGTCACTGCACTATTAGAAATATTTGTCCATAAATATTATTATTATAAAAATTCATTGTAAAAATGTCATTGTAAAAATAAAGGCGTTCTCTCGCAATGTTTAGGGGAGAATCAGGAGCTACTCCTGTGGCATATGGCCAGGTCATTCAGGCCTATGATGTTCAGACCTAGTCATGCTCTGGGATAATAACATCATATTTAGTGGTGCTCAAGGAGATGTGTGATGTCAGAAATATTACTCAGGGCCTTGTACATGCTGGTTAAAAGTTTTACCATTTAAACCATTTACCTGGCCTAAATAAATTTTTATTTCTACTATTTTCACTTTCCAGCAGTTAATAACATTTGAAAATCATTGCTATATAAGGCTTGCTTGTTTTATTTTTTTTTCTATATGTTTCCTTTTGTTGGAGACAGAGCAGATGATGATCAGGGTTTATTCCTTCTCCGTGATAAGGGATTACTCCTGGAAGTACTCAGCTGTTCTTATGGGGTTCTAGATATCATATCTGTGTCAGCAAGATATATGGCAAGGGCCCTGACTACTGTACTATTTCTCTGGCCCTAGCCCCCATAACACTATTTCTTAAAAAGTCTGAAGGTAAAACTTTTCTAATACATATTGTAGTTGAATTAACATTAACTAGAAATAGTGCACTGCTTTTTTAAAAAAAATAAAAGCATCATTTATCATTGGTATTGGTTTGTAGATTTTAAAAAATGACATTTAAGTTCTTTTTGTTTTGTTTTTGTTTTGGGGGGCCAGGCCTGTTGTCCTCAGGACTTACTTCTGTCCGTGCATGCACTCAGGAATCACTCCTGGTGCTTCTCAGTGAACCAAAGGAAATACCAGATCTTAAACCTGGGCTAGCTGCATTAAAGCAAGTGCTCTCCAGCTGGACTGTTGCTCCAGCACCTAGATTTAAATTCTTACAAGTAGTATGTCTTTGTTTTCAATTCTGCTCTTATTGCAAAATGACAGACTTGAACATTTCAGATTGAATGTTCATTTCTAGGAAATCAAGTCTACCTTATCCTAGTTTGCATTGTTTGATTCTCTAACTAGACTTGTGACTGGTCAGAACAAAGATTTAAAAATGTTTTGGTCAGAAACAAGCTGGGATCCATTTTTCATCTCTAAAAAAAAAATCAAGTAATCTGGAAAATCAAAACACGTGGGCTTTTTTGTGCCTCTTTCTTTGGCATTGAATCGCCGACTTTGCTTTGATGAAGTGGTAAGAACATGTGTCCATCTGGCATTTGCTTCATTTCATGATCTTTTGAAAATGTGTTTAAGAGATTGTGTCTTTGACTTGTGTACATATTTAGAACCCAGAGATTATTAATATGTGTTTATTTCCTTGACACAAGCTTTGTGGTTTAAGTACTTATATTCAAAAATCAAAAACTTTTTTTCTTCCTAAAGATTGGCTCATTTGCCAATTTGGTCTCAAAATACAAAAATCTCTCAAAATAATTTGGTATATATGAATCACTAACCACATGTGAAAAGGTTACAAATAAAATAATAAAACCATTGATACCTCGCTGCCCCAGACTAGTCATGGGAAGATTACTGGTAACTTCCCATGTGGTAGTATCACAAAGCCACCTCCTCCCAACACACACCAAAAAAATCAATCTTGAGTTCACAATTTGTCATAGAGATCAAACCATACTGTCAGCCAGCAAGTTCTGTCATCAAGAGGTCACAGACCCAGGCATAACTTGGATTTCATAAAGGACTGAGTTCTTGGAGTAATAAAGCAATTGTCTTTACAGAGGCTTTGATAATAAACTATCAAATCTTGTGAGATAATCATGTCCAACTTTGAGATCTAAGTTCATCACCTCTTGGAGAAAAAGTGCAAACTTTCTTTTGTTGTTGTTGTTGTTGTTGTTTTGGAGGCACACCCGTTGATGCTCAGGGGTTACTCCTGGCTATGCACTCAGAAATGGCTCCCTACTTGAGGTACCATATGGGACACCAGGGGATCAAACCACGGTCAGTCCTAGGCTAATGCCACTGGCAAGGCAATTGCCTTCCTGTTCAGAGCCAAGGCTCTGGCCCCAGCACAAACTTTCTTTAGCCCAGGATTTCTTCAACTTTTTTTGCACTCTCGAAACAACTTTGCTCAATAAAGTTTTATGCAACCTCGCGTATACAGACATATACAATAGAAAACTTTGGCATGTGTTGTCAATAAGTCATAAATATTTATTTATTAAAACAAAGTTTTAAGTATTTTTACAGTCCCACATTCAGTAATCCTACAGTTCTAGACTTTTGAGTCCGCAGAGCCAAAAGCAGAATCATCCACGGAGTGAAGATCACTTCCTATGCTACAGAATCTTTGCCACTTTTCATTTCCATTTTTCCATTCCTTATGTCTCTTTCCTCTACTTTCTCCATAATCAGTGTGATTAAATATAAATATAACTAACATGAAACATATCCATGAATTTGTCTGAAAGACCTCCTTACTTCCTAGCAGCTATTTTTAACAAATGCGCTTATCCCACAAGAGTCACTCTTATCTTCCATGTAGGAAATTGTAAACTTTTACCTCCAACATGAGGCACAGTTTTCAGATGCTAAGGATTCACAAAACTTCAAAATAACCACATATGGGCTTCTCCCTTCCTTTTCTTTTTCTTTACAGTAACCTAAATTACTAAAACCTGGAATGAAATTTCAAAGACTACAGAATCAGAGGTGGAACGTCTTTTGAAAGCTAGAGGGAGGTCTTAGGCATCACAATGGAAAGTAAACATGAAGCACAGCTCTTGCAGGCTCCTGGCACTTGCTCCTCCTTTGATCCCCATTCTAGTATGTGTTACCTGAGGTTCTTTGTATCTCTCTGAGAACAGAGACAGAATTCCTGTGGCTACTTTTTTACTCTTTACCAGAGACAAAGACCTGAATCTCAGCTTAGTTAGATCTGCTTTGAACGTCTTGTTTGTCTTCTTCCTGGCTGGTCACAGGCATATATAAAATTTGCAAATGCTAAACTTGCCTAAGGAAAAAAAAACAAACAAATTTTCTGGAGATTTAAACAAATTTCCACATGGTTCTCTGGGTTGGAAATTGCAAAGAGCATATGTGCTACTTTAAATGGTCCATTTTTCTAACAGGCAAAGCTGTCACGAGTCATGAGGTGACTAGAGAGAAGCATAGAGAGAGTGTCTAGAAAAAGGACGCCAGACAGGGCCACTCTTAGGGCTCTGCTACCTCCTGTTATGCTTCTTGATTACCCTTCTCTGTGGCATAGTACAGACTGGGAAACTATTGATGAGCACCACATTCAGCCTATTCATTGCTGGCTCATGACTAAAATTCAGCATTGAGATCTCTTAGGCAAGAAACCATAGCAACTAGTTTAATGACACAGTTCAAAATATTCCCCTTATAATTAGAGCTGTATTCTGCCTCGTTTTGGCCAGCACTAAGATGATAGATTGCCATAGGATGGCTTTCTGTTTTCTGTTAAATTTTAACACATTTATCCAATTTTAGCAATCCTTTATCTTTGAATATAGTTCTTCTAATATTTGGAAAATAAGTGTGGACTCTTTTCAATGCTAATCTTTTAGAATTGGTAGTTTCCTTAACTCAGTTTTAGATGATTTATAGTGTTCAGTTTCCATGGGAATACACTTTGCACATTCATTCAATGGAGAATCTGACTTAATTTAGGAGGTTGTGCTAGTTCTGGTCATCAATACAGAGCAATTTTCCTGGTATTGCAAATATAATCTATGTTACTATGTTCTATAAATATTACTCTGTTTTAGTTATTTTTCCTTTTTTAAAAATTCAGCTGTCTAATTCTACAGTGCCTGCTTTCTGCAAGAATTCTTTGCAAAGGTAATTGGATGGTTGATTTGATTGATTCTTTAGGCGGTGCTGGCATGTTATTCCTGGACAGTTCTCAGAATTGACCTGAGAAGAGTGGACTAGCATGCAGTATAGGTATGCAGCCAGGGTTAGCCAGGGCAGCCACATGCAAGGCAAATGTTTTAACCCCTGTACTGTCTCTTGGTCCAGTCATTGAAAGTTTCTTTTTTAAAAAATAATTCTTACTTTAATTAATTTCTTTAAACACCATAGTTTACAAGGTTGTTCATAATAAAGTTGATTCCTTTTTTGGGGGGGTCTACACCCGGTGATGCTCAGGGGTTACTCCTGGCTATGCGCTCAGAAATTGCTCTTGGCTTGGAAGACCACATGGGTTTCTGGGGGATCAAACGACTGTTCGTCCTGGGTCAGCTGTGTGCAAACGCCCTACTGCTGAGCCATCGCTCCAGCCCCTAAAGTTGATTTTTTAATCACAGTTGCAAAGTTGTCATGTTCAAGTTTAAATCATCCAATATATAACATCCTTGGCCATTGCACTTTCCTGCTACCAGTGTTCCCAGTTTCCCTCCTGCCCTTCCCCCGGCTTTCCCCTGCCTGCCTCTATGGAAATATTCTCTCTCTTCTCTCTCTTCCTTTTCCCTCTATCTCTGCCTCTCTCTCTTCCTCCCTCCCTCTCTTTTTCTCTCTCCCTCTCCTTCTCACTCTTGCTTTATTCCTTTTATTTTCTTATAGACACTGTGGTTTGCGATATTGTTAGCGAAGAGGTATTATATGCTATCACTTTACCTCCCTTCAGCACTGATTTCTTGTCCAGAGTGATCATTTCCAACTATCATTATCATAGTTGATTCTTCTCTGCCTAACTGTTCTCTCCTGCTATTTGTGGCAAGCTTCTGATGGTAGACTGGTCCTTTTGGTCCTAATCCTTATTGTCTCTGGATATTATTACCATAGTATATTTTTAACACTTTTTATTCCACAAACTAATGCAATAATTTTATGTCTATTCCTTTCCCTCTGACTCAGTTAGCT
This sequence comes from Suncus etruscus, assembly GCF_024139225.1. NCBI lineage: Eukaryota > Metazoa > Chordata > Mammalia > Eulipotyphla > Soricidae > Suncus > Suncus etruscus. Next base: position 56,322,233 of record NC_064852.1, read on the forward strand.
AGAAATTGCTTTATATTTTTTTAACTTCTTTGGATCCATTACAAAAAGATGAATTTTGTCTTCTTCTCATTAGATGGTTAAAAAGAACTCAAATAGCTGAAAACTTGTAATTTTAGCATAGTAACATTCCAATTTAAGATATAATATCATATGGAAATCATATATAAAATTTATGGAAAGCTTGTTCAATTATAATTACTTGTCCTAACCTAAGAGTTCCTCCTAATTCAACAGTCTTGATAGGACCATAAATGGGCATTTCTACCAAGTTCCAACATAAAGCTGGCATCGATGGGCTAGAACTTACACCATGTAAGCCTTGTGAATGTGAACACTTAAGAGGCATAAGTCTCAGAAAGCACTTTTGAAGTGCTTAGCACTTTCAAATTTTGTGAGATGTGTTTTGTTTTTGTTTTTGTTTTGTTTTGTTATTTTGGTTTTTGGGCCACGCCTGGTGATGCTAAGGGTTACTCCTGGCTATGCGCTCAGAAGTCGCTCCTGACTTGGGGGACCATGTGGGACGCCGGGGGATTGAACCATGGTCCGTCCTAGGCTAGCGCAGGCAAGGCAGGCACCTTACCTCTAGTGCCACCACACAGGCCCCGTGAGATGTGTTTTTACTATCTTTATTTGGTGCAGTTGTATGTAAAATTAATAGGACGGGACAGTTATCTTTAAAAATGATCAAGAAAGAGGAATTCAAGATATGCTAGAAGAGTCAGGGTAGACTAGAGAAAGCATTGAACTGCAATCCACTATAAAGAATGGTGAAAAGTATAATTTTTGTGAAGTGGGTACTTTTAGGTAGAATTTAATGAGTAGCCCAGTCTTGCGTTGAAAAGATGTCCTATATAACAACGTTTTACAACCACTGTGCCACAGCACACTAGTGTTCCAGGAGATAACATCTGCTGTGCCTTGGGAAAAATTACAATTTCATTCATAACATGCGGCTTCAGCTTACAAGTAGACCAATCATTAGATTATTTCATAATAAAATAATTATAAATAATTTCTTTGTGTTTATTTGATTCCTACTCAAGAGAATTACTTTATATATAGTCAATATAGGCAGAGTTCAACTTTTTAACATTTTCTAATGGTAGTATGCCTCATGATACTATTTTTCATGAAAAAAATGTGTCTTTGCACAAAAAAATTTGAAAAACACTGCTATATAACATTAACAATTATCTGCTCTATTGTAGACAAGATTTATATTCTTCTGCAAAGAAAAGATTTTCATCTTGTAATTCATCAGATTGTCTATAGCAATTAGCACAAGCTGCTTTATTAATCTAGTAATATCCTAGTAATATTCTCTTGTCTACAAAAATTTCAAATGATAGGGACTGGAGTAGTGGCGCAAGTGGTGGACAAGTCTAGGAAAAGCCACGGTTCAATCTCCCCGGTGTCCCATATGGTCCCCCAAGCCAGGAGTGATTTCTGAGCACATAGCCAGGAGTGACCCCTGAACATCACTGGATGTGGCCCAAATTTTTTTTTCAAAAAATCAATTGTTTGTTATGATAATACTATCATCTCCATAATATTAAGTAAGATTGACCTGATTCAAAAGGCTGGTTATGAAAAATTGAAACTTTTTAATATTGTTTGATTTTTTGTAAACTCTTGGCTTTAATGAACTTCTAATTTTTAAAAAATGAACTGTCAAAGTAAGTTATTTAATTTAATTTGAATCCTGGATACACATGATATTAGATAATGAAGGTATAGAATTTTGCCTGGGAGTACAAGCAAGGGAATGTTTTATTGTTTATTGACTTTAAATGTAATTTTCATCTAGTAATTTTATCTCAGCAATAAATAAACAGCAAGTTTATTTCTAGGTGTAAAAAATTGAACCTCCCCACCAAAATTTGAAACTTCCTCACTCCCACATCCTTGGATTGAATTCTACATTATCCTGTTATTTGATAGTTCAGGGGTCTTTTTATGAATAAGTATCTATAGCTCTTAAGAAACCATCTGTCATGAAAAACATTATCTCAAAGAGCTGTGCTGCTGTTGGACTTTATTAATTGGGATGATTATTTCTGGCAGGTAACAGCTTATTATCAGATTATTTGTAGTGTGCAAATTATTGTAGATATGGCTTGTTCATATCTCATGTCAATGGCGCTAAGAGTTGGGGTGTCTCTGATCTGTATATATCTTATCTTTGATAACTGGAAGACATATTATACTCTTGAAATTTTTTCTGATTGCATATTTCACTTTTTTCTTTCATTAAAATTAAGTAATTGAATATTTCTTTTCTTTCTCTCAGACTAGTATCCTGATCCGGGAATGGTAGAATATATTTTTGTCTCCTAACTATCTCAAGTAATATTATTAATACTATGGATTTTAGTACTATAGAGGCTGTATTTTAGCATTTTAGTAAATTAGAAAAGAAATTATTAACAGGGAAGATGAAAGGGAAAAGCTAACAGTATGTGATAATTTTATTAATCTTTTCAGTTACTATTTTGTGAGCATTGGTTATGTATATATATGTGAATACATATATGCTCAGATAATTGAAATATAGTATTTATTGTAAGGAGAAAAAAGTAAACTTGTTTTATTGTTTTAAATAAATATATCAAGCTTGCTATGATAGAGTAGGTACTGGGGAAAATATAAGTGTGGACTTATTGGGGATCTAGCTTAAGAAATTTGAAAAATATACTGGAAGTTTTGATGTGTTTTGGAAGTTTTGAACTTAGCTTATAATGAAGGGGAAATAACTGAAGAGATTGGGATTTGTATGAATAGGGGAAGAAGAACTATATGGGGAAAGGCATAGTGGTATTGTTAGATGCTGATCTCGCAAAACTTTATCGCAAAAGAAACAGAGACCACACAGTAATGCAACACACACAAGAGGTTTATTGAACCAGCAAACTGGGTTCTAGAATTTCCCAGTGCAATGGGTCTCCTCATGGACCCCAAATGTCAGGCATTTAAGCTTTTTATACTTTTCAACTAGCAATACTTAGTCACTCAGGAATTTTTCACAGCTATGCAGTTATGTTAGTCTCTGTGTACCCCATCCAGGTGGTGTGGTAAAATAAATTCCAGGACTAACCTCAAGATAAGTACATGGGGGTTTCTAGCACAATTACTTGCATCATGACGACTTACATCTCACAACTAACAGCTCACAGTCTCTTTTCCCTGGGGGTTTATGTTGCTATGCTCCTAGGAGGAGGTTGATGATTCTTAGTACAATGGTAGGTTAAGATTGGTTGTAGTTTAGATGTGGCATCAGACAGACAACTGGGTAGACTGTAGCTCCAGTCCTTAGTTCTGGGGTGCAGAGAGTTGGGTAGGCTGTGGCCCCAGCCACAGGTTGCAGTGTCATATGTCTATCTATCAGCTGCTGTTTAGCCTTATAGGGGTGTAATTCCTGGCATTTGCCCCTGGGGTTTGGTTCCAGGAGTTGGCCATTCTCTGAGCTTAGTCTTTCTACCTAAACATTGCAGCCTGTGCAGCGCTCAGAGGGTACTCCTGGCTCTGTGCTCGGAGATTGCCACTGGTGGGCACGGGGGACCATGGAGAATGCTGGGATTTGAGCCACAGTCCTTCTGCAGGAAGGACAGACGCCTTGTCTCCATGCTATCTCTCCTGGACCCACTTTATTCCTTTAATTACGTCTTTTATTTAATCTTTTTTTTTTAAAGAAACTTTTTTTTTTCTTTAGATATGTGTGAGTTTAGTTTTGGGCGTGTCTGTTTTCTTCTCTTTCCACCCCCAAAAATCCACCAGCAATATAATGTAGCACCACTTCTTCCTGCAAAGACATATTAAACAAAGGGAACATTTTACGTGTAAAAACAAGCTCTTATTTATTAGGGATAAGAACTCAAACTTCTTTACAACACAGGGACATCTCCCACCTTGAACATATGCCATATGGAAACAACTTAGACTCCAGGGAACTAGACACCGACTGTCCAGCCTTGACTCCTGGATCCCGACATAGAAATGAAAGAGTTCTCCACAACAGCTCCAGGAACCAAATCCCCTCCAGGGCATTCATAATGCTGCTCTGATGCCAACTTGCGCCAGTTCTAAATTTATAACCTGACAACGAGGAAATGGGAACAACTTGATCTAAGAGCAAGTTGTCCTTCCTCATCAGCCAACGATAAGACAAAATCAGAAAACATGTCACCCTTTGACCTGAGCAAAAGCCAAGATCACTATATACAGGTGACTGGTTGTTACAACCAGGACATCCCGGGACCAACAACGACAACAGCAACGAAAGGCTCTAGCCTAGCTTTTGGTCTACAATCTGTTCAAAAAACAAGATCTCCAACTCCAGAGTTCTGACTGAGACAACCACAACTGAACGGGTCTTCCGGAAGCATAATGAAAGACTATCCCAGGCTCCATCCTAGGAGCAACATAATGATCAAGACCACCAATTACAGAACATGGATTAAAACGACACTGAAGAAGCAGAACTCCTAGAACCACAAAGAAAGACTCCATCATAAGCTCCATTCCTTGAGCTGCACAGTCACCAAGATCTCTAGATACAGAGGTCTGATTTTACCATCCACGAGGAAGCAGAAGTCTTCCATACACCAGAAAAGCACCGAGGGGAAAGTAAATGATCATGCAAGGAGTGTACAGTTAATCCCATGACAGTATACTTCAGGGGTGGAGAAACTCTGTAACTCCTAGGTCAAGGGAATTCCCTCTATAATATTCCCAATACTTAATGTGCCTATGCAGGGGGGAAAAGAAAAAAACACACAAAATAATCATCTTTCCACACATTTATTGATTGATTGATCGATTTTTGATGTCTTTATTTTGGTGTAGATATTAAAGTTGATATCTCTAATTTTATTTTATTTTATTTTATTTTATCTTATCTTTCTCTTTCTTTTTGCACTCTGACATGATTTGATTTCAGAACCGAGACTATTGTGTGGTGCTTGTCTTTATTGCTGTAGTGCTCACTGGATATTTAATTTGATATTTCTTTCTGTATTGTTGTGGTGTTTCAATTACCTTTTTCATGTCCTCTCTCAAACTGAGGTTGAAAGCCTCAAGGTCTCCACCCATTTTCAAAGTATTTGACTTCTTATTTATTTATTTATTTATTTTTCTTATTTTGTATCCCATTCTATTGCTTTTCTTTCCTTCAAACAAAACGACATAACTCGATTTATCTAGCTCCGCCTCTTAAAGGGAGAAACAAGGGAGGGTACCAGGACCAAACAGATATATGACCACTAATAGTAAGCTAGACAAAGAGGAGTCCATCTACTCTAGTAGCCTGGAGGGTGATGGTGGGGTATATGGGTTGCAGAAAGGGAACTTGGATTGGGGGGGGGGACAAATTTGGTGATGGTCATTCCCCTGATTCAATGTTAATATGTACCTAAAATACTACTGTGAAAGATATGTAAGCCATTATGATCACAATAAAAATTTTTAAAAAATTGTAGCATGTCATGGCTGCACTTAGGCTCACAGTAAAACCAGGTTCGTGGTATTTAATTTCCTTAAGCAAGCAGAATACAAAAGCGAAAGCCAGATTATTTCTAAAACTATTTCTAAGTAAAAGCACACCATTCTAGCACCATCATTTATGTTACAGTTAGTTCTAAATCTAGGATTCTAACATAGCACTCAACATTATGATAGAAGAGAGCTGGAGGCTAGGTAGAGCCAATAGGCAATCATTTTTTGTTGTTGTTTGTTTGTTTGTTTTTTAATTAAAAGTCTTTCACATTTATATTGAAAGTACATAGTGACAGTGAATTAAGGCAATCCCCATCACCAGTGCTGACTTCCCTCAGTCACTGTTCCCAGGATGCATCCCATACCTCCACCCTTAGGCCCTAGGACTGCTAGTGTAATAGGCTCCTTTTGTGTATATCTTGTTGTAGTTTGGATCTCTTGATTCTATTGTCATTGACTTTGGTGTGGGTGTTTAGGTCTGATCATTTTTTAATTTCCACTCAGTGCTCATGAGACTGCTTTGCCCTGGTACCATCCACGTTTTATTTTCTCAATTTGTAGGAACACATAGAAATATAAGGCAGAACAAGATAATTGATGTTTTATGGTTCTGGTAAAAAGAAGAAAATGGGCAGGAGCCCCTTTTCAGAGCTATAAATATAAATTTAAAAGAAGAAAAAAAATAAGGAAAATTTTAAAAAGAAGAAAAAAGGGGGCTGATGTGGCAATGTTTTTGTTTCTGCATAGACTTAGTAAGTATTAGGGAAATTAGAAAATTCCCTTGGTCTAAGAGATACAGGTGTCTCCACCATTGAAAGAAACTGTCATGAGACCAACAATAGGCTCTGGACATGTTCATTTTCGAACCCCAAGGTCTTTCTTTATGGTTCCAAGAAACATTCTGCTCAGTTGTGGTTGTCAAAGTCAGTCCTCTATAATCGGAAATCTTGGTTTTTGCATGGATCCTACAACAAAGTCTAGGATAGAGTCTTTCTTTATGGTTACAGAAGTTCTGCTCAGTCACATTTCTTGTGTCAGTCTTCTATATTTAGTGATCTTGGTTTTTGCACAGATTAAAGGATGGAGTGTCTTTTAAAGATGAAGTCTTATAAGAGGAAAGGTTGCATCTGAAGTTGAAGATGGAGAGAGGAGTCAGATCATAAAGGGTCAAAAATTCTCTGGCAAGCTATTTGATGTACTAATACATTGACCTACAATAAATGTTGCCTTTTAGAATTAGATCTAGGGTAAATGTATGGAGAATATGTTAAAAATGCATGAATTGAGATGTAATTAAATATAAATAACTATGTTTAAGAAAAACAAAAAAAGTAGAATTCTCTGTTTCTGAAAATGCAAAGAAGGTCATTATGAGAGATAGAACTGAGAAAGTTTGCTATATAAGAAATGTGGAAAAGCTCAAGGCTTCATATTAGGGACAAAAAAGATGATAGTATCTATTAATGTCTTATTAGTAAGCTTGTCTAGTTTGGGGCCTTATGAAAATGAATAGTTATGGTGCAATGGGAAGTCTCTAGTTGTAGAGGCAACTAGAACTCCTATATGTATAGATTAAGTTGTTTCTCTCCCTCCTTCCCATTTTTATAAAATGTGAAAATCTTTTTAACATAGCTAATCAAAGCAGAATAATCTCCCTAATTACACCAAACTTTCCACTCACTTTTTTGTAAGATATTTATAACAGCATGTGATTGCTTCAGATAAAATAAGTTGAAATAAAAACAAAACAATGTATTATATTTACCAGAACAAGAACAATTATGTCTTTATGTAAATGATCTTTGCCTTGGATAGAAACCCATGAGATTCTGATAGATATGACTGAGTCACCAGTACCTTAAACATTGGCCCTTTCCTTGTGACTTCTGAGCAATATGGAGATAGAGAGATGATGGACATTCCATTCTGGGAATGGTCAGCCATTCCCAGAAGTTATTTCCTGTAAGTGATAATTAATTATGAGCTTCTTTTGAAAAAGGTTTTTGGATTCACATAATTTAATTTTTTTAATCTTTTGTTTTGTTTTGCCTTTCCCTCTCCCAGCAATGAGTGCTCAGTGGTTATTCCTGGCTTTATGCTCAGAAATTGCTCCTGAAGGCTTGGCGAACCATATGGGATGCTGGGGATTAAATACGAGTCTGCCCTGGGTCATCTGCATGTATAGCAAATGCCCTATTGCTGTGCAATTCCTCCAGGCCCACATAACTTAATTTTATATTAAATAAGCAAGATTTAAGAGCCATAAGCAGAATTTTAGACAAGCAATACTTCCTTTTTCAATTAATGATCTTTAATGTTTCAACTAATATTCTTCTGAGATTGGTATTATTGTTCCCATTACAGATGAGGAAGCAGAAATTTACAGTAGTGAAATAAAGTATTCTTTTGGTTATATAATTATGACAGACCTTTCAAAGGACTCTACTCCTAGTACTTTCAAATTGCATACTCTCTAGAACACATTCTTATATTGATAGGGAACATATTCTGTTCTTGGTAGTATAACAATAAAGTCAAAGTTAAAGGCTCAGCCCCTTTCCAAAATAACTTACAGATTTACTAGTAACAACTGTCAACATCAAGTACTCTACATTACAAACTCTTTACCACTGACTATACCTGAAGCTGTCATAGTATTTCAGTGGAGGCTAAAAATCTTGTTTTTAACTCATAAGTGGTAGGGATAGAATTAGAACTCACATATTTAAAGCTCATATTTAAAAAGGGGTTCTCTAAGCATGAGAACCAACTAAAGCCCAGTTCTGAGGCTAGCTTGATAGGTGTCACATGGAATTTAAGAGACTGTAGCCGAATAAGCCAGCATATTCCTGTATACTATGAATAGGAAGACTTTACAGAGAGCCTTTAGAAAACATTAGTTCCTGGTAACAGTAACATAGAGAAGAAATTGGGGTGAGACCTTCTGAAATATGAGTCATAAAAATTAATGGAAAATATTTGACACACTTATAAAAACATGTTGTTTTGATAACATACATAAGTATTATGAACTTTATGAACATACATAAGTAATAGACACATATATGACTGATGTGTTTCTAAATATGCTAAAATTATGCTAAACTCGCCAACATGCTCAATAGGAAATGACTACATTGCCTTATTTCCATTGTAACCAAGCCTATGGCTTATTCAGTGTTAGCCAAGTATTGACTACATTGAGACCTTAAAATGCTGCTCACATTCCAGAACAAAGCTTCATTAATTTTTTATATCTTTTCAAGACTCCCGTTTTTACTTTATAAACACCTCTTCTCACTGTTTTCCTTACCTACCTTATCTAAAAGACTTTATCTCAGACACTCAAGAACCCTAATACTTGCAATGTTGTCATGCATGGAAATTCTTATTCCTTGATATTATTAAGACATTAACTAATTAATTTGGGGATTGACTCAAAATGGTTCTAATTAATGGATGCTCCAAGATTAGCATTCAGTATTCAATTTTCACCCAAAAAGCATGGGTGGTCACATGGTGTAGAGATCAATCCCAGGACTCTCTCATACAGAGAATCCACTCGGTATATTGAGCTATCTTGCCAGACCCCATATATGTGTGTATATTATTGTCTCCTGAATTACATATTAAGCTCCCCAAAACAATATTTATTGTCATTTTTATATTTCCTAAAATGGGGCCTTCCATATCACAGATCTGCCTATTTAATAAATGATTGAAAGGCAGTTTAATGATAGGGATAAACATGTTAGCTAAACTAGCATAAATTTGAGATGATTTCATGTTTTCTTTCAATAGTATATTCCATTCATTTTACAGTTTAGTGATTCCCTGTTTCTTTTTCAGTTCTTTGATATGGTAAGTAGACCTATATTTGACCTCTTCAGAAAAGCACTAAAAAGAAACCATAATAAAGATTATCAACTTAGCAAATACAAACAAACCACTAAAGCTTGTGTTCACAAAGAGGATTTTGCTTGTAACATTTTCTTGGAATCAGGTATCAGAAAAACTTGTAATCATCTGTGTCAGTTGTGTTTTCCTGGGTATGGCTCTATCTAGGGCTGACATGGGGCCATAGCAATAGTACAGTGGGTAAAGCGTTTGTGTTGCACACTGATGACCTGTGTTCAATCTCCAGCATCCCATATGATGCCCAAGTCCACCAGGAGTAGTTCCTGAGTGCAGAGCCAGAAGTAACCCCTGAACAATGCCAGGTGTGGTTCACTCACCCAAGAGAAAGAAATATTGGAATATGCTGAGAAATGACACACAAATACTTTCTTCTTTCAATGTCCTCAATTCACTTTTCTTTGGAGAAAATCTTGTTTTTTTTTTTCATCTCTAACTTCTCTATTATACCTAGTCTTCACTAAACTAGCAAAATATGCTCTGTACTACAGATACTGTGTTTTTGCAGCTAACGTTTTGTTGGTGGTTGGCTGCATTTCTTCTATCTCACCTGACTGTATCTGATCACAGCTAACTTTGTTCTTCCTTCATCCATGATTTCATAGAAAAGCTCTTTTTTCTCCTTCCTTCCTTTGGAGATATCTAAAGTCAATGTTGATAGGATTCACCTCTGTTGTTTTCTGTCTCACTATTGGAATTATTTATGTGCACCTGTTTACTCAGAGATTTATAGAAAAATTAGCATCAGTGTAAGTAATTGCCAATACCCATTCTTGACTTAGGTATGTCTGTGTTTTCTAGAAAAATTCCTCAAAAAAAATGGGAATGAAGGAATCTGGATTAGTTGGATTATACTGAACTGCAGTGTTTCAGTTAGAGATGCCAAAAGGGATTTGGTTATGAGTGTCCTTACATGGACATTTTGGGAAGAGTTAAATCAAAGAAAAGATTACTTAAAGGGGTTTTTGACTTTTCCTGGTTCTGGTGTCCTATTTCTAAAACACCTGAATCCTATTCTGTTAACATCCTGATCCTATTTCTAACTTCTTTTATAGCCACCTTTGCCTAGAGTCCTAGAATCCATCCTTTTTTCAACTTAGCTAGCATACTCCTGGAAAACTAATCCATTTGTTTACAAAGTAGGTTACAAAGTAGGTTTTCTATGATTAAGTTCTTAAGCATATCTATTTTAGGCAGTTTTCACCTTGAAGTTTAAAAACCTAAAAACTTAAATATTTGGGTCTTTTTACTCAGATACCAACAAAACCAAGTCATATTTTATATGGATTTTATTGGTGGTGTGAGATTTAGGCCACTATGAATATATTTTATTTTATGTGAAGGACAGAGTTAGGTTAAACACAGTGGTGCTCTGAGTTTACTTCTGACTCTACTAAGCAATCATTCTTGACAGTACTCAGAGGACCATATGTGGTTCTGGAGATCAAAACAGGCTCAGTTAAATGTAAGGCAGATGGTGTACTCCCTATACTATCTCTCTAGCCCCAAGCATCTATTAAAAAAATAAAGGTAAGTTGTTTTTCCTGTGCATGTAAAAGGAAAAGTTCAAACTAAATTATGGATAGAATTTAGTACTACTTGAAAATGCTTATCATTTATTTTGCCATACAGAAGCCACATCAATATAAAATAGAAGTAAGCATGCTAGAAAATTTAGTTCTTTAAAGGCTTTGTTATCAGATTAAAACTCTCCAAGATCAGAATCTTTCTGGATGAGTACTTTTCTAGTCTCCAAATTCTTCCATGACCCAGGTTTAAATTTGACTTTCTTAAACATCAACAACCTGTTTGTTCCTCAGAGTATACTGCTCTCATTTAAGATTACTGTCTGTGCTTTAGGAATCTTTTAAGATTATCTGACCTCAAGTCTGCAGAAAGTGCTACTTCAGCATCAAGACCTTGATTCAATTCAGATCAGTTTTTATGCCTAGGATTTTCGCTTAATGCTGACTGGTTTCTCAGATTTGTTCCGCCAGAGATGAATCAGAGTAAATACCCCATCTTGTGAGATTGAAAAGTAGAAATGTATATTTCTTGATGGATGAGATAGGGGTCCCAGGACAACATATAATTGGAATACCATTTTTCTGTCTTTGTATTTATACACTTACTAGTTTATGTTAAGGATTTTTTTTTCCTGCTTTATATATTGAAAACTTTTAACTGCATTTTACTCAATTTGAATTTGTGAATTTGAGAATAAATCTTGGGGGAAGATACCATGAAGGATGGAATTATGTGATTGTGAACCTCTGAAAAATGCTCCATTACAGCCTCAGGGCATATAGTATGTAGCTATGTAAGCTAGAAAGTGGATGGTGAGGACAACTTTCTCCAGTTCCTTTAACCAGTCCTCCTAGGATAAATAATGAGTCAGCCAAAGAGCTGGGCACACTTAAGTTAGCCTCATCTCAGAACTTCCTAACACTCCTAGAAAGAGAAATGGAATGCAAATAAATGGAAAGAAAATCTACTGTTACGCCCAATCAATACTCTACTGCCCACGTTCATTATTCTTTCATACAATTTATCAGTTTCAGAATGTAAAGGGATTTTTTTTAGAATTTGATTAGCTGTGTTTTGTCACTCTCTACTCATTTTATGAAAAATGCTAAAACATTTTATGGTACGAGTTCAGAATTCAAGGCTAATTAGGATTGGAGTTAACAAAAATACTGAATTTTATAATTCTTTTTTTTTTTTTTTTTTGGTTTTTGGGTCACACCTGGCAATACTCAGGGGTTACTCCTGGCTCTATGCTCAGAAATTGCTCCTGGCAGGCTCAGGGGACCATATGGGATGCCAGAATTTGAACCATCGACCTGCATGCAAGGCAAATGCCTTATCTCCATGCTATCTCTCTGGCCACTGAATTTTACAATTCTTACATAATTGCTTTTTATATCCCACTCTATTGCTTTTGAGAGGCAGTCTCCCCTTTCTCTTTTTCTTCCTGAGTATAGAAAAATTTTTATTATTTAAAAGTATCTTCTATTTTTTTCTTTTTTTTCCTTCATTGTGTCTATGACTCTTCCTGTGCTATTTTTGAAGGCACTTAATTTTGAATAATGACCATTCCTACAGTCAGTACTAGTTGTATTTTCTTTGTGGTGAGGAGGGAAGTATGAAAGAAATGTAGGCTATGAACAGCTGTTGCTCAGTTCTCCAAACAGGAAAGTGCCACTGGCTATTTTAAGCTTCCCTTTCAAAGATCCAGAACTGGGCACTGCCTTTACCCCTCTAGCACGCTCTGCTGTGTTTTCCAGGGGACAGTTCATAGAAGTTATGATGATTGTTTCTTCAAAGATTTGTCTCCCTACTGTTCTGCTAAGAGAGTTGCAGCCAATCACTGCCCTTTTGAAAAAGTGTGGGAAGACTAAATTTCAGGGAACACAATGACTATTGAATGAAACAGTGTCCATCAATGATTTCAAGGAATAGATTACTGTGGTATTTTTTTTAAATCAGAAGAAGAACAATAAGGAGTTTTCCAGATTATATGGCCATTTTTAGCTATATGAAAATCTTGGCTTCATGGATAAAGTGTGAGAGGAAATATTTTTTAAAATTCACTATTCAACTTTTATAGAACAAATGTTCTGATAACCTAGTGAGGTCAATCCAGATGAATGAACTGAATTCTCTTACACCTGTTGGATGTTAACCCATCAGATTTTGCTTCAGACAATACGTTCAGGTTCCATCATACTTTAAATTTCAAATAAGAATATGTGAATTGCTAGGACTATACCTCAGGAGACAGAGGCATTGTTTGCCCTTGCTGTCACATGACTTCTTCACAGTCATGTGAAGTTCTTGAACTTCTGATTTAATTTACAAGAATAATTAAAAAGCTCTTGCTTTTTATTTTTGTGACATAATAGATAACAATAATAAAGTATTTCAATAAAATTAGCATGTATAAACCAATGGTTTGTTTGTTTGTTTGTTTGTTTGTTTTTGAGGAAAGGGGGATAAGCAAACCCAGGTCTTCAGCAGAATAAAAAAGTTCTTTCTTGTTTGATTTGGTTTGGGGGCCTCATTCAGCAGTGATCAGGGGTAACTTTTCTTGGTTCTGCATTCAAGAATCAGTCCTGGCGAATTTAGGGGATCGTACGGGATTACAGGGATCAAGCATTCCTTGTCCTTTTACAAGCAAGCACGTTACCTGCTGTACTATCGCTCCTTTCCATCAAGGAGGTTTAGTCCTTTAAAAACAAATAGCCAAAGCATATAATATTTTTCCACTTCACCATTAGCAACTCAGCTACTTAATTTTCTTTAAAAAAAAAAAAAAAGCATTTTGACTCTGTCCATTGTTGGCGTAGTTGATTTTTACCCCATTCTATTACTTTTCTCTTCCTCAAACAAAACCACATAACTCAAACTATCTAGTCCCACTTCCCAATTAGAGGGAGAAGTAATGGAGGTACCATGACCAAACAGTTATAAGATCACTAAGTAATAAACTAGACACAGAAGGGGCCACTCAATCTAGAAGCCCCTGGGGTGAGGGTGGAGGATAGGGGAGGCAGGATGGGAACGGAGGTGGAGGGAGGACAATTCGGTGATGGGAATTCCCCTGATTCAATGTACCTGGAATATTACTGTGAACGATATGTAAGCCACTATAATTAAAATAAAAATTATATTAAAAAAAAAAAACAACAAAGTCATCCCTGAGCATCACCAAGCAAAACAAAACAAAAAAAATAGAATCTAACCTAGAGTATTTGAATTGTACATTTTCACTCCTGGAACCAACATTAGTTACACCCTCTATTACTGAGCAATAATTATTGAAATAGAACACAGAAATAAAATATGATTGAAAAGATGTCTATGAGCTCAATCAAGGCTGCCTAAATAAAATATATTTTGAAATTCAAAATTCATTTTTGTTGTGACTTTCTTATTATTGTTGTTGTTTTGACTTTGTTTCTGGTTTTATGGTCATACTCTCATGGTGCTTGGGGAACTACTGGGTATTGAACTTGGTCATCTTCATGCACATCTTGTGCTCAGCCTGTAGAGCTATAGTTCTGGCTCTGAGTCTTGAGACTAACTGAAGTCTGTTGTTTTTTTTTTTCAATGAAATCCAATCATTATATTATCTGTAATATGTGTTTTCAGATTTTGTCAATACCTGTAATTAATGACCTATCAATGTTTCACACTCTGGTGCACATGCTTGCCAATTACCTTTGTGATTTGGAAGTGATTTTATTATACTCCCTTCAGCCTAGTTTTTTTTTTTTTTCAGCTGGGCAGGTAATAAGTAATATATACTTTATCTCAGCTGCTTTGTGGATTTGTATTTTGATATGTGGACACTGACCCAAAATCATCCAAGATAGTTCTGAGTGTTGTTCCAATATAGAATAATATCTTGATAATGATGTTTATAATATTGAGCTCTCTCTCTCCCATTATTGAACAAATAAATAACACTTTTTTTTTTCCTGGAGATAAATTAGGCTACAGTAACTGCTGGGTTCCTTTCCAATCAGCTCCTGATGGTTGGAGGAAGGAGCCAATGCTAATAGTTAAGTTTGTGTCCATTTTCTAAATAAAATCTAGTGGATATAAAATATGATTTTGATCTTATCGCTAAAATTAACAGGTGAAGATGCTTTAGTCTCCAAAGATTGGTGACCCTATTGGTTTTTTAAAAAGAGCATAGTTTTTTTTGTTGTTGGTTTTTTTGGGGGGTGGGGGAAAACATGGTTCTGGTTTATTAAACATACATCAGGGTATATATGCAGGATTTTTGCCAGTCACAGTTTTTTATGATATGTAAAAAATAAAAGTTCACATTTGTTTCTTTGCAAAGTATAGTATAATTCTCCTGTTAACAGAAGCTTTATCAGCATACACTGTTTGATCTTCAAAACAATTCACATGCCTCTAGGTGGTTTGCAGACCTTATGAATAGATACATTTCAATTAAGAGCACAGAGGATCAAAAGGGGGAAAATTTTAACATCTCAAAAGTTTTTTCTCTCTGACCATGCCCTAGGTATCAATTCTAATGTAGATTAAAGGATTTAGCAAGAAGCCAGATTTTCCTATCAAGGTTCCTTTTTACTTTGGGGAAACTGTTTTTTTTTTGCTTTTAGGGCTTTTGTTGATAACAAACTTCCTAAAGTCTAACAAAGAACAGTTTTTAGAAGGGGCAATAAAAAAGACAAACTTATATGAAAGAGATGCAAATCTTTACCTCCTGAAAGCTTTCTCAACAACCCATTGCTACTTCCAGGTTAAACTTTGAACGTTATTATTTGTGATAAAAAAGATTAGCTTGCCAGTTACTCAGAGTCCCTTAGAGATGTCCCAAAAACAAACATATTTTTATCTGAGAAAGCAGTTTGCTTAAAGCTAACACTACTGGGATTTTAAAAAGGCTATGAGGATTAAAGTTGTTTTTTATATATATCTTGGTGCTGCATTTTCCAGGTAAAGAGAAATTTAATCAAGGTTATATTTACCTGTATTAATGCTTATATCTGCAGTGAATGCTCAAATATATACTTACTTAGTACAGCAGAAGAGAATTTATAGTTAGGCCAAATAAATGTTTGTAACTAAGTTTGAGAATATCACCCTTACTATCAGGGAAGTCTGATAGAAAGCCATTCATGTGGAGGGTGTCTCAGTGGACCTTCTGAGGATGTTTAAAAGAACATAGTTTTGGGCCTGGAGAGATAGCACAGCAGAGTTTGCCTTGCAAGCAGCTGATCCAGGACCAAAGGTGGTTGGTTCGAATCCCGGTGTCCCATATGGTCCCCCGTGCCTGCCAGGAGCTATTTCTGAGAAGACAGCCAGGAGTAACCCCTGAACACTGCCCAGTGTGGCCCAAAAACCAAAAAAAAAAAAAAAAGAACATAGTTTTATAAATAAATATGAATATTTTGTCATTAATTCATTAAAACTGGTTCTATAGTAAGGGTTAAATTAGCCTTATTAAATAAGATCTTGAAACACACTGTTCATTTGCCTTTCCACACTTCTGAAATTTATAGGGACAGATTAGACATAAAGGGGAGGAAAGATTATAGTCTAATTTATTTATTTGTTTGTGTTTTGTTTTTGGGTCACACCTGGCAGCACTCAGGAGGCACTCCTGGCTCTATGCTCATAAATTACTCCTGGCAGGCTTGGGGGACCATATGGGATGCCAGGATTTGAACCACGTCCTTCTGCATGCAAGGCAAATGCCTTACCTCCACGCTATCTCTCCAACCCCAGTCTAATTTATTTTTAATTTATTTTAATTTAAACATGGTGGTTACAAGATTGTTCATACTACAGGTTTTTCCCCCACAGATAAAATTGTTCATCATTGGGTTACAGTCATACAATGTACCACACCTTCACCAATGCAAGTTTTTCTACCATGTTTCCCAAAGTTCCCCTCTCAAGCTCTATCTGTCTCTCCTCTCTTCTCTTTCTCTCCTCTTCTATCCCCTCTTCCCTCTATTTCTCCTCTCTATTTCCTGAATCAAAGCCACTTGAAAAGTTTTGAGTACAGTTCCAGAATAGAATAATAACTTGATATATGGTCTTTAGAATATTGGGCTCCCTCTCTTCCATTATTGAAGAAATAAATAACACAATTTTTTCTGGATATATAAATTAGACTAGATAATCAGATTACTATAAATTAGTTTTCTCTCTTCTTTTATGACACTGTGGTTTACACTACTACTGTTAATGAAGGGGTCCCATACATGTCACTTTATACCCTTTTAGCAAATGGTTTTTGTCCAGTGTGATCAGTTCCAACTATCACTTTTATAATAGACCCTTCTCTACTTTTTTTTTTTTTTTGGTCACATCTGGCATCGCTCAGGGGTTCCTCCTGGCTCTATACTCAGAAATCACTCCTGGCAGGCTCTGGGGGACCATATGGGATGCCAGGATTCGAACCACCATCCTTCTGAATGCAAGGGAAACACCTTACCTCCATGCTATCTCTCTGGCCTTCTCTACTTTAACTGTACTCTCAGTCCTAAAAGTTCTGGCAAGCTTTTACCATGGAATGGTCCTCCTAATCCTCATCTCTATTTTCTCTGGATATCATCCCCAAACTGTCTTACTTTCCTTCTATCCCACTGATGAGTGAGATTATTCTGTTTATCCTTCTCCCTTCTCCCTCTGATAGTCTAATTTCTGTAGACTCCATTGATATCTTTTTTTCCCACAGAAATAATATAAATTTAACAGCATAATTACTATTAGAACATTATTTTTCTGTTTTCCATATGACTATAAATCACTGATGGTCAGAGAACATGTTTATTTGTATCTTCTACTATTATTTAAAATTGAGCTCTCTAAGTGGCATATTGATGAATTGTCTCCATAAGGAAATAAATAAATGATGGAATTATAGGTTTGTATATTATCAAGCCAGAAGCTGTTTTATTTCTTTGATGCAGATGAGAACACTAAAGCACAAAAATATTATTAATGATCCCTATTGTATATTCTGTTCAAGGAAGTGTTGGGGTTACTAATTAGATTTCATAGCAGTTTGTGATTCTTTTTATGGTGCCACACTCTTATTAGAGTTATAATCCATTCTTTTAGCCTTTTTGGTTCAAGGGAGTAATTGCGGAGGAAGTGAAAAACACCCTTTGTTTTGCCCTTAGGGGCCATAGCCAGTGTGTTCAGGGTATACTCCAGCCTTGGGAGACTATCAGGGTGACAGGAGACTGAACCCAGGTCTGCCTTGTGTAAGTTAAGCACTAATTCTGCTATACTAACACTCTGGCTCAGTTAAAAAACAAAAACAAAAAAAAAAAATCTTTTTACCCAACTTGGCAATTAAGACTTGTAGGCATGGTAGCAGCACCAGGTGGCTCCTCAAGAAGAATTTAGTTACTATTGGGATATTGAAATACCAGCCATCTCTATGATCTGAAATTCCTAGAAGCAAATCATAACCACATAAAGAAAGGGATTAAACGAGATGGACTCTTCTAGTCTAGGAGCTTCTGACTCAATACTGATGAATCATTCAGAATAGAAGTAACTTCTCATCTTCCTCTCGATCTGTTAAAGGTGCAGTTCTGACTGGATAAAAATCAGAACTACTGCTGTAAAATCAGGATGCTGGCAGAAAACACTGAAAGGTGTCTTTAAAGTTATGTAAGGATTTTTCCAAATGGTAGAGTTAAAGAAAATAATCATCAAATAATTTCCCATTCAGCTTTTCTTCCCAATCACAAATCCAAAGGAAATTAAAATGATAAAATTATAACCACAGTTAAAATTTTAGCTGCAAAAGCAACATTTAATGTCCAGTCTGTAGACTTAAACTGGGATTTTTCAAAGCAGGCTAACTATTAAAATCACCAGGAAAACTTGGTGTACCAGCCAGGAATTCTTATTTACTAATTTTAAGGCAGGACTCTAAAAATATTTTATAATAAAGACCGCTGGATTATTATGATGTTGTGTAATATAAAAATATATTTTGTAGCTCTTAACAACAGTATGGTTTCCCTTGCACGTTGCCCACTCAGGTTTGACTCCCAGCATCCCAAATGAAAACCCAAGACCAACAGGAGTAATTCTAAAATACGTAGCCAGGAGCAACCCCTAAGCATCATCAGGTATGCCCCCACACTACAAAAAGAAATACTATTTCTAGAAGATCTCACAGAACTTTGTATGACAAGTTCTACTTTTGAAACCACTATTATAAATCAAAGTCATGCTCTTAATTCTATTTTAAAAATAAAAATCCCACTTCTTTGTAGACTATTAGCAAAGTTCTCAAGAAAATATTCATCTTTGGGCCAGGGATGTAACTCAAGTGGTAGAGCATTTATAACATATATGTGAGACATTGAGTTTGATTGTTGGTTCTTGATTCCATGCACTTCTGGGTGTTATACTAAAGCTCAATATTTATTAAAGTGTATCTTTTAAATATTTTTCTGTTATCAGACCAATGTGGGATAAAATATTGTCTATATAGTAAGAGGAATCTTGGACACATTTGCAATTTTTTTTTTTGTGGTTTTTGGATCACACCCGGCAGTGCTCAGGGTTTTTTTCTGGCTCTATACTCAGAAATTGCTCCTGGAAGGCACGGGGGCCCATATGGGACGCCGGGATTTGAACCGATGACCTTCTGCATGAAAGGTAAACACCTTACCTCCATGCTATCTCTCCGGCCCCACATTTGCAATTTTTTAGCAGATTTTTATGATCTTGGAATTTCATTAGCTGTACTTAGACTACTCCTTTATGAAGAGAATGTCTGGAGTCAGGATCTTCAACTTTGTTTCAACAATGCTTTGATATTGTTTATATAATATTAACCTTTACTATAGACTAACATACCTGTAGAATCCATGACATGAAAACATACAGTATATTAAAACTGAACAAGGACCTGATGTAATATAATAATGTTTTTATTTCAGAAGCGGATTCTAGGAATGTGTTCAACCTTTCATGCCTACCCTTGTGTATTGACATAAACCAATACATCATAATTATATTGAGAGGAAAAAAAAGGTACTAGCTAGTTGGCTATGTAAGCCAACAAATAATAATTGGCTTAATAAAATTTTAATCTATTTTAGTGACAGTAGAAAGTTGTATAACTTGTGGTGTCCAGTAATAAAGATACTTTTATAGCTTTGGAATCTTGTAAACATTTTTAATTTTCTCATCTGGAAAATAAAAATCAAATTTGTATTTTTCTTCAAGGATTTCTTTATAAGCAAAGTGGTCTTAATGTTAAAACAACAAAAGTTAATGAATTCAGAGAGATAATAGAGGACATAGAAATTCATATGAAGTCAGTCTTAATTTACTCAGAAAGTTATGAAAGAAATGCTGGATTTTCATATTTCTTCATGCCAGGTATGGACATTGGCAGAAATACCCTGAATTGGTGCCAGATGACTGTGGAGTTTATGTTTAATGCTTTTTTTAAAGAATCATCTAAAAATATTATCACATGCTCAGATTTTTTTGCCATTTGAAGTGGAAATCATGCTAATCTTCAGCAATATTTCTATTTCTTTTTATAATTTTTATTGAGACCAATATGAATTACAAGTCTTTTACAGTTATATTTAAGATACGTAGTGACAATGAATTGAGGCCATTCCCACCATCAATGTTGAACTCCCTCTGCCACTGTTCCCAGCATGCATCCCATACCTCCACCCTTTGCCCTCTGGACTGCTAGTATAACAGGTCCTTTTTGTGTATAGCTTGTTGTAGTTTGGGTCTCTTGATTCTCTTGTCGTTGACTTTGGGTCTGATCAATTTTAATTTACACTTAGTGCTCATGATACTGCTTTGTTCCTGTTATCTTCCACTTTTTTTTTTCTCAATTTGTAGGAAGGTATAGAAATATGAGGCAGAACAGGGAGCCCCTGTCTAGAAGCTATAAATGTAAATTTAAAAGAAGAAAGAGAAAAAGAAAAAAAAGGTGGGTCTGATGTGACAAGATTTGGGGGGGGGGAGTGTTTTGTTTTTGCAGAGGCATAGTAAGTATTTGGGAAATAAAGAAGAAAATTTCCTTGGCCTAAGAGATAAAGGTTTTCTCCACCCTTGAAGCATATTGTCATGAGACAAACTACAGGCTCTGTACATGTTCATTGTCAAACCGCAAGTTCTTTCTTTATGGTGCCAGTAAAAATTCTGCTCATTTGTGGTTGTCAAAGTCAGTCCTCTGTAATTAGAGATCTTGGTTTTTGAATAAATCCTAGGACGAAGTCTAGGGTAGAGTCTTTTTTATGGTTCCAGAAGTTCTGCTCAGTCATGGTTGTTGTAGTCAGTCTTCTGTTATTAGTGATCTTAGTTTTTTACAGAAATCAAGGACAAAGTTTCTTCTGATTTCATCTCACTCTTAGGTGATGAGGTAGGCCAACATGCTCTTAGATCAAGTTATTGCTATTTCCTTGTCATCAGAATGTTGTATGAACCTACCCTGGTGCAAGTTGGTGCCAGAGTATTATTAGAGATTCCCCAAGGGAAATTTTGATTCCTAGTTTCCTAGGAAACTGTGCCAGTTCTAAGGTTGGGATCCAGGTTTTGGGGTTGGATGGTTGATATATGATAACATGAGGTCTAAGTTGAGTTCCCATGACAAATGTTCAGGGTGGAAGGTGGCCCTGTATTATAAAATTTATGGATTCTTATCTCTTGTAGATAAGAACTTTTTTCTATACATTTCTATATTTCTATACATGTATAACTCTCTCTTTAATACTCAAAGACATAATTTGTACCCTCTTGAAAAAATTCATAAATCAAATAATGTCATGGACATAAAGGAACAAAAATGTACACAGAAGTTATAAATGAAGAAAGGAAATCATTAGAAAAAAATCATAGGTCATAATCAGTGCAAAGACTTTACAATCTTAATTTTATATGGGTGGACAGAGGGCAGTTTTGTAATTTTATCATTAGAAACTATTTTAACATGGGTTTTCTGAAGACAGAACATTAGAGATAGAAATAAGTAGTAAGTTTGAAAGCAATCTCAAGAATTGATAGTTGAGAACAAGCAGTTCAAAAAAAGAAGGGGTTTGACTATTGATTTAGCCTATATTATTGAAAACAGGTTGCTAGTCTGACTGGAATCTTTTGTGAAAAGGAACTACATATTTCAGGATTTGGAGGACCAACACCAGCCCTATGTTATCAGCTTCCACATTTAGCTTTAGCATTATTGAAGCTCCAGAACAAAACACTGATGAAACAGTTTATCAAAAGAAAGAACTAGTGTGACTCATTGGTATATCTTTAATGAATAACACTTGCCCACTGAGTCAAATATAGCCAAAAATAATCCTTACACTGGATATTGAGAGTGTTTATTAGGGCAAGAAAGAAAAAAAACAACTTTACGAGGACCTGAATGTTACATCTACCTAGACTTTCCTTAGTGCTAGCCCTTCTACTTTTCACCATTTGTCCAAATGTTAATCAATCCAAAGCCACATCCTCTATTCTTTTTCAAGTGTTCCTTTTTTAAAAGTTGTATATATTTTATTACCATCAAAATATGTTACTAATTCTCTAGTTTTTAATACTTGATTCTTTTTTATATGTCTAAGCTTTTTTAATAATTTTTATTGTGACCAAAAGTGAATAACAAATCTTTCACAGTAATATTTGAGGTACATAGTGACAATTAAACAGAGTCATTCTCACCACCAGGGCTGTCCTCCCTCTGTCCCCCTTCCCAGCATGTGTCCCATATCTTCCTCCTTCCCACGTCCCGGAGTACTAATGTAACGTTTCCTTCTGTGTGTAGCTTGTTGTATATGGGGTATCGATTCTATTGTTGTTGACCTTGGGTTTGGTGTTTGAGTTTGATCATTTTTTATTTTCACTTAATGTTCATAGGACTGTTTGGTCCTGGTATCTTTTATTGTTATTTTCCCCCTCAATTCATGAGGCAGAACAAGAAGATTCAAGTTATGTGGTTCTGCTCAGAGAAGACAAAAAAAAAAAAAAGAAGAAGAAGAAAAGAAAAAAAGAAAAACATCACATAAAAAACAACAAACAACAGTAAAGAAAAAAAGACAGTAATTTCCCCCAACAATAAAAAACACCCAGAAACAACAACAAAAACCACCAAATAATAATCACAAGAGTGAAAAAAAAAAGAACAGAAAAGGAAAGAAGGAAAAAGAGAAAAAGAAAAAAGAAATGAAAAGAAAAACAAAACAGAACAAAAAAGTGTGCTGGTATGGCAAGGTTTTGTGCTTCTCTCCCCCATTCTTTTTTTTTTTTTTTTTTTTTTTTGCATAGGCACATTAAGTATTGGGGAAGTAATTTAATACTTGATTCTGTTATTTTTCTCATTGTAGAGAACTGTGACTCTTATAATAACACAAACTAAGTTTATTATTATTATTACAATTGATAGTGGTTATTTCATGTTGTCTTAGAAAAGTCATTTGATAACTTTATCAGCAAAAGTGATATAATAGTAATTACATAGAAGCCATAGAAATAATACAGCAGATAAAGTGCTTGCTTTATGTACAACCAACTCAGATTCAATTTCAGATTCCACTATGGTTCCCTAAACCCAGCCAGGATTGATCCCTGAGCACAGAGCCAGCAGGAACACATAACTGGGTATGACTCCAAAACCAAACAGTATTGAAAGAATTCACATGGGCTATATTAAAGTGAATTAATTACATAAGAAAAGTAACTGAGGGGCTGAGCAATAGTACATCAGATAAGGTGCCTTGTAAGCAGTCAATCCCATTCAAATCCCAGCATTCTATATGGTTACCTGGGTCCACCAATAGTGATCATTAAACATAACCAAGTTGAGGGGCAGGAGCAATATAGCACAGTGGTAGAATGTTTGCCTTGCATGCAGTCAATCTAGGATGGACCTTGGTTCGATCCTCCAGTGTCCCATATGGTCCCCTAAGCCAGGAGTGATTTCTGAGTGCATAACCAGGAGTCACTCCTGAGCATCATGGGGTGTGGCCCAAAAAGAAAAGAAAAATTAAGTTGAATCCACTGAGTTAGCTGTGTGCAAGGCTCTACCTGCTGTGCTATAGCTTCGATGCATGGGTGCTTTCTAATAAGGGATTACTAGCATAAATTCTAATCTCACATCTAGTTATGATGGAAAACTGGTCAGAAAGAGAAGAGGCAATTGACACAACATTAGCAGCAACCATCTAATTGATTTAAGTACTTTATATTTGAAGATACAGGAAATCAGATGCATTTTCCTAAAATATTAATTCATAATATAAAAATCAATGTTCATTTTCAGAGCACGACACATAATCAGTTTGAATGTGAATAGTCTAAAGATGAATAGCTCTAGTTAAATATTTTAAAATACCATTTTACCTGCTATTTTTTTCTTTTGCTCATTGGCTCTGGGTCCTCAAAGATGATATGAAGTGTAAATTAGAAATATAGAGAATAGCTTCATTATTAAGTAATGAAGGCACAAAAGGTAGCAAATAGGGATATCATGTTCTGTTTGATGACTTCTTTGCTATTGATATGTACTCAGGAAACTGAATAATGTGGTCAGTAGAAGCTGCAGTCTAAATTCACTGGCACGAGCCTTTCCGTTGTGAGAGCATCTGAGTTAAGTGAAATGATATTAAAAGTGCCTTAAGAGCTAAGAATGTATACTATATAATTGAAATTTTTCAATTATTTAAATGTCTCTTTTTCTGTAGTAATTAATTCCCAGTAAAAGATGAAAGAGAATCCTGACTTTTTATTTCATTCTAGACCCTGTTTTGTTTACACCAAATGTCAGAATGGAAGGACTCCATTGATAGTGCATTTTTATTCTGAGGAAATATTGTCAGGACTCAAAATCTTCTGATTAAAGTAAAGTTTAGCTTTATATCTGACTGGTTTCAAATAATGCATAGGCAATGAGGTTAGAAATTCCAGGAGTAAAATAAATGATGAAAGACCTTTCTAGTTTGATGTCTCCTGTTAGGCATAACACAAAATTGCTGTGTTGCTGCTTTGCTTTTTGGATTATTTTTTTCATTTGTTTTATCTTGAGTCAAATAGGCAAGAGACAGTTAGCTCTTGGATTGAGGCATAAATCTTCCCATTTCTAGACTCTGATAAATTGAATGCATATGTAAGATTACCTAGAAATATGATAAAGGAATACTGATGCCTTTAGTCATTGTGATGAATCATACCCATCATGTCTCTTTTGAAAGACAGGCTGAGATAGTGCTGTTTGGTCCAAATGCTTCCAGTGTTTATGTTAGATTACTTGAACCAACATTTTTGTACATCTGTTGAAAGCATGGATAAAACTCATTGTAGAAAATTTAAAAAATGTCACTGAGGAAGTCCAAACAAAGAAAAGTTATGATATGTAGGACAAAATACATGTAATATAGCATAAAAGGAGAGTTTGCCTTCTTTATTGATTCAGCACGTCTTCCTTTCTTTAGTACTTAATTTTTTTTTACCCACATACATTTGAAAACAAGAATAAAGGATCATAAGACCTAAGTTTGCTCTTAATATATGATGAGGCTAATGCTTATGTAAATAGCTTAACTGAAGTAAGTGCTTTCCCAAAAATTTTAGTCAAATTCTAGAGAAGCAGAAAGGACAATGTGTCTGAATATGTGTACAAATATAGTTATGTATAGTTATGAGTATATATATGCACATATCAGGAAAGTTGCAAGAGGAAAATATATTTATCTACCAACTAAAGAAAGATGTTTAGAAACTGATTTAGATTTCTGAATTTAAGTGGATTTAAATCTTTAATCCATTGCCAGTATGAGGATTCTAGAAAATTTGTGTTTAAATCCATAATCTGTTGCCAGTATCAAAGAGTCAGAAAAATTTGCTTACAAATCCTGAGCTCTGAGTTCTTTTGAAAAAATAAAATAAAAGACCTAATGTGTCCATCAATAGCCTCAGGTAGATAATAGACAGATGCTAAATAGTTAGAGATTTCTCCTCAAATAGAACTCAAAAAAAAGTACAGTAATTCAGAAAAGTAAGTAAAGTACAGGAAACTATAGTAAAATGTAGTTCTGATTTAATGTACTTGGTTATTTTAGGAGAAGAAAGTAATTTTGCCTAAACAAAGTCTGCTAAATCAGGCAAGAAGAGGAAACTGAGTTTACCTGTTTTCCAAATCTATTTTACCTATAGCCTCCTTTTCAGAAAAAGATTGGCTTATTACCCCCCTCAAAATGTACTTTCAGTAGAAATTGCTTCCCTGGATTATTTCAATACCCTCCAGCAGACAGTATTGTCTGCTTAAAGAAGCTCTGACTAGATCTTAAAATATGTACAGTTAAAGACTTAGTTGTTATAAGTCAGCAGTTTTTAAAGTTTAGTCTCCCCAAACACACACACACACACACACACACACACACACACACACACACTCACACTAACTCATTCATTCACTTTCTTTCTTATTCTCTAACTCACTCACACAAACACATAAGCTTTGTATTTTAAATAAGTTCATTTAGGAAAAATAAGCAGTATTGGTGGTATAGTGATGAGCATAGCTGCCTTCTATTTAGAAAAAAATAAGGAATATTAAAACATTATTCATAAAACCTAAAGATTGACAACCTCAAACTTTATGGGCTGTATAGTGGAAGAGAAACTTAAAAAAGATAGAATGAGTAATAATAAATTATGAAATAAAGTACTATAAAAATGCATGGAGATACTCAACATGTAATTATTTAGAAAAATAAAATGGAATTCCAGTGTTTTATAACAAGCTCATTTATTATGAAGCTCAAGGCATTAAAATTAAAGTTATAAATGAATGATATGAATTTGAAAGTAATGCTTCATACTATAATGTTATCAGCAGAATTTTAAAGTATATAAATTATGTATGTGTTACAAGTGTGCAATAACATACCAAAATTGAATTAATTTATTAACATTAGAGTTAGACCATTGACATCAAGAAACTATGGCTGACTATCACTGCTTAGAATGTTTTATGTTCTAATATTGCAATTGCATTTAGAAGTTTACTCAATTGAATTTCCCAGTGTGTATTGTATACACAAAGTAAAAATGAAGAAAAATAAATAAACTTGCTGCCAATTGTCATTTCAAATAAGAACATAACTAACAGCATTAGTACTAACAGTATGAGTCTTAAGAAAGATAAGTTGAAGAGAAATGTAGATAAAACATATCACATACTAAATATTGGAAAAAGATCAAGAGAGATAACGTTTTCATGAATACTGGTCTCATTACCATGATTTGAGTCCCTTACTACAAGCTTTCACAAGCCCCTCCCAGATTTTTACTCCTGATTTAACATCTGGCGATGGATCTAGCAATATATAAGTGCATTCCAAAGCATACTCTATGAAATAACTAAATAGAGAAAATTTCATTTTCAAGTCATGAGGATTAACCTGTGAGCCAGAACCAAGTCATCAAATGTGTTGTATATAGGACATTTTGTTTGCTTCATCTTTCAACATAGCATTGGGAATGCTAAGTTTTGTGGAACTTTATTAAAGGTACCATCAGTAAAGGGAGGGAATGCATTGAAAAAGGAATATTACTGCAATAAAAAGACCTTTCCATTAAAATCAAACAGTAATACAAGTTAATAAATAAAAATGAATTAATAAATAATCTTACAACTGAATTATTAGATATAACAATTAATAAATTGATAATCCTACCATAATTCTCAAACAATTGATTGTTAATTTTAGTATCTTTTGAAGGAGAGGGCAAATGAGGTATTTGAACATTACTATTATTGATAGGGCTTCAAAATAACCGACGGATGATAAAAATGTGAGTGTATATAGTGTGATTGGAAGAAGTGTGGAAAGAAGCAGAAAAGACAGGGTCCAAATTTTTCTGTTGTTGATGACTATCCATCCTACATTTTAAGGAAGATAGGGCATGGGTTGGAGGCCCAAAGATCTGGATCAGTATACTTCCATTTCTTTGATACAGGTTTTGACCAACACTATCTTTATTACAGTGATTTACCTCAATGGTTGTAGAAAAAATTAAATGAAATAATGAACAAAATGTATTGCTCATTACAGAGTATTATGCAAATACATTCACAATTTTATAGTTGTTGACTTGAATTTAACATTAGCTTGTTTGATACAGATTTTCTGTCTCCTTGCTCACAATAAATTGTTAAACTTGTTTCAGGACTCTTGAAGTTTTCATGTAAATACCAGATGGGTAAAGTCTGGTATGAGGAGGGTCTTTTTGGGAACGAGAAGCAATACTGAGTCAAGAGTGCCATTTTTCAGTCCTTTACATGGCACAGCTAAGCTGAAGTCCCCTAAATGTGTTCAATGGAATGCTCACAAAAAACTATGGTTATTAGAATCAAGAGATTGGATGATAAACTATTGGATTATAGTCATTGCTATCATAGCTGATGCATGACTCTGAAGGTAAACTAAATTATTTAATCAATTGAAAAAAAACTTACAAAAGCTTTTACATATTTAAACATTGTCATATAAATCAAGATAAAAACATACTACCTAAGAATAGAGGAGTACTGCCATGTACAATATTAATTTATCTTTTTAAGTCAGAACAAACATTTCATATAGAAGAATATTGTCTAGGAGATGAAAGAAATATTTTTTTAATTTTTTAACATTTTTCTTTATTTTAAATTATGTGAACAATGATGCAAAGAAAGAGTACAAGGTAAAGTTACAGTGGAAGGACAATCACCCAAAAACAGAGTTCTCAGAAGAAATCCCCCTGCTGACACCTTAATTTTGAACTTACAAAGAACATTAAGAAAAATAAAACAGAACCTATGTACAATTACTTTCTCCCTCAAGACCCCAAATTGTAGTACATTATAATATTTTAGCAGTACACAAAGCAATCTAAAACCATAAAATGTATGTAATTCCTTAAACTTGAAGGCATAGTAGTTTTTTACATTTCCATACACATGCATATTAGTTTAAGTTAACCTCAAAAGTTTAAGTGGCTTTTTTTTTCAGGTTAAGAGTCAAAGGAGCACAGTAAAAACAGTGTTAGAGTGGCAATTATCGTTTGCATAGGCCCACCAAAGTATGAGGGACATGGAAAGGAAATCCTTGGCCTAACCTTGACCCTAACCCTGAAGTTTCCTGGCATAAGACCAATTCTAGGCTCCAGGCAAACTAGTTTATCCAATCCAGGTCATTGTCTGTAGTGCCAATACAGTTGTATTTTTCACATAGTCTCTGTTGTTGGCATCAGGTTTCTGTATTAAAATCCTGGAATCTGCATATCCTACATTGAAGTCAGGATGGTGCGAAGCGTCCTCTAATTTCAACTCACAATTAAAGGGCAATGCAGAAAGCCTTGTCCAGTAAGCAGGTCGTTGTTGTTGTTAAGTCTTCTCAGTGTTAAGGGAAGACTCTTTTGACTAGATTGATGTCAGAGCAGCAGTAGGGTCTTCCCTAAAGAGACATTTTTAAATATAAAATAAACTCATTTTATTGATGTTGGATGCCCACTTAAGTTATCATGTCTTTGGGAATTTAATTCTAAAAACTAAGGGCTCATAAATGCTGACATGGAGATCCAGTACATTTATTTAAAGCTAATTTATTGTCTTTAATATATCTATCACAAAACTAATTCCAATTATTATAAACTCATCTAAAACTGAACAAGTGATTTAGTCTGAGTTTAGTATATATGTTCTTAGAATCACAGAGGAATTTTGTAATACTCTAATGAAGTAATATTGGACTTCAAATATAATTTTCAAAAATAATTAATAGTGAATTACAAAAGGGAAAAATATCAACTACATAGCCGTTTCTTCATTTTCTATAATATACATGCATCTGGAATAATACTGAAGCCAGCCTGGAAGACTGCCAGGAGGGAACTATATGATTAGCAAAGTTAAAATCTGATTTGCATCTAAAACTGTAGTGTGTGCTCATTTATGTGCAAATGTAATGGAAAAAGGCTGTAGGTAAAGTGGCTAAAGCCTAAACAAAATAAACACTTAATTTTCTTTTATTGTACCCTGTGACTATTAATAATATTATGGTACCACGTCAGAAATATTAAGTCTAGCAGGGGAGCAATAAATGTTTCTAGACTGTGCACCACTGTTGATATTAGCAACTAATCGCTCCAGAGTTCACATAAAATGCATATGGAAGAACAAAGAAGATATTCCATGAAGTCAGCAGTGGCAGTGAACTGTTCACAGGTGAAACCAATAACTAGAGGACCAGCTCAGCAGGAGTAGGGACTGTGAAAGATATCAAGAAAAGAGCTTTGGAATCATTGCTTTTAAACTTGACTGTTACATGTGTTCTTAGGCTTGTAAGATTCTGGGTCTAAATTCCAACTGGTAATATTGTATGAGAATTTGAAAAATTCTTTATCATCTAATTATCATCATAACTCACCAGAAAGGATAAAATGGCTAATTTCCTTTCCATTTTAAGATGAAAAATCAGAATTCTGAATATGATCACATAAAAGATAAGACTCAAACTTAAATTCTGTTTATTTCAAATCTAATCTATTTTATTATCTCTCAAATCATTCCGCACATATACATATTGGTATATTTATAAATACACACTCAAAATTATCTATTATACTTATATATATTATAAATTATAATCTATTTATGTAATGTCTCATAAAATGATTTTGGGACTATCACTTCGGCTAGAAACTCTGTCATCTTTCAAAAAAGAATATTAAAAAACACCTGTTAATAAATACAAAATATACAAAAACCTCATAATATTAAATGCACTGTAAAACTAACTACAAAAGCAAGGAATGTGTAGGAAACAAACATTAACAACAATAACCTAGAAGGTCATCAGGCATCAAGATGCCCGCAAAATCCATTGATTTTGATGACTTTTTAACATGATGTTACCCATGAACAGAGCCCAAGAACCACTCAAGAAGAATCCAAAAAAAGTGCAAAATCAGAGTTGAGAAAGCTGGTAATAGGTGCACTGCCTAGAGATGATTGATAACGAAACTCACCAGAAAGGGCCACCAGCATTTAAATAATTTCTTGTCCCAATGAAAATCTTGTTTTTTGTAAAATTCAATTTTATTTATGTGGATGTGGTCTCTATTAATTAAGGTAAAATATTTTATGTTACGACTTATAATTTGTAGGTGATAATTATAGGTAATGGGTAAGTGACTTTTCTCTCATACTTTCATGACATATACATTTGCTCATGATGAATATTATTCTAGTAAGTAGCTCAATAATTCTATATTTCAAAGTTAGAATTAAATTTTAAGTTCATTTAAAGTTGTGATATAAACTATTGGTAGAAATTTCTCAGCTCCCTTTGTGATTTATAGTAGTGATAGGATATTTGCAGAAAAACAAATTTTAGAATATATTGCTAAAATAGCAGTATAAGGACTTCCTTTTCATATTTATTCCACCTTTACTCATAAAATTGGTTAACTCAGTTAATCTTATGAAATATAATACCTATATACTCAACTATAAGTTGACCCCCTAATTTTACCCTAAAAACTGGGAAACTTAGTACTTGAGTATAACTTGAGGTGAAAAAATGTCTAAAGAAACTGTGGTACATATACACAATGGAATATTATGCAGCTGTCAGGAGAGATGAAGTCATGAAATTTTCCTATACATGGATGTACATGGAATCTATCATGCTGAGTGAAATAAGTCAGAGACAGAGAGAGAGAGAGAGAGAGAGAGAGAGAGAGAGAGAGAGAGACACGCAGAATAGTCTCACTCACCTATGAGTTTTAAGAAAAATAAAAGTCATTTTTGCAACAATCCTCAGAGACAATGAGAGGAGGGCTGGAACTTCCAGCTCACTTCATGAAGCTCACCACAAAGACTGGTGAGTGCAGTTATAGAAGTAACTACACAGAGAACTACCATAATCATGTGAATGAATGAGGGAACTGGAAAGCCTGTCTAGAGTACAGGTGGGGGTGGGGTGGGATGGAGGGAGATTTGGGACATTGGCGGTGGGAATGTTGCACTGGTGAAGGGGGTGTTCTTTACATGACTGAAACCTAATCACAATCATATATGTAATCAAGATGTTTAAATAAAGAAAAAAAAGTTTCAAAAAAAAAGAAAAGAAAAAATGCAGCAGCCATTGGCAAATTTCAAAAATAAAAATATATACCCAAAACAATTACAATAATTCAGGAATCAGTAAGTAAGTAAATAAATAAATACATAATTACATTTCCAAGACATGATTGTTTGTTATACTGTATACCATTAACATACTATATTAACACATAGTATTCAATGGCGACTTTAATAAAGTGATTAAACTATTTAAGACAGTAAAACATTGTAAATAAATGGTTAAGCATCCTGAATCCTTATACTATTAAACCCCTGATTATAAGAATTTATAAACATTTATTTACAATACTTTACTGCCTTAAATGGGTTCTTCACTTAATTAAATGTGCCATTGAATACTGTGGGATAAATAGTTCAATGGCATACAGTTCAGTTCAGCCACCTACCTTTTCAGTATAGCTGCAACTTGTGGACTGAGCTGATGCACAGCCCCCTCCAGCTGATGGCAGAAGACAACTGGAGACTCGTGCATTTGATTCAGCCTGCGTGCAACCAAATCCAATAACTTGTATGACTCGAGTATAAGCTGAGTTCGGATTTTCTGGCACAAATTTTGTGCTGGAAAAACTCAGCTTATGCTTGAGTATATACGGCAATTCAAGACAAATTTATTTGAGATTTATATTTGATTCATCTCAGTAAGTGAACAATTTAGTTCTTTTATTAAATACCAAGGCTTCTTTTATTAAATACCAAGGCTTATATTAGAAAAAATCTTAAGTTATTAATATGTGTGAGTTAATTTCCCTGTTAGTTTTGAAAAGGTAAAAACAGGAAATTTAGTTCATGAATTCTTATTTATCCATCCAATGGGGACAGAGAGAGTACACAATCTAAAATATATAAAAACTAAGAATTAACCAAAAATAACACATTTCCTAACAATTAACTGGTAATGTCAAAATGAACCAATGTTTTAGTTTTCCTTTTTTGAAGATTTTATTCATGGGCTATGAGGATTATTAATTACCAAATAAATATAAAAAATGAAGTCTGTATTTAAAATTTTAGTTTTTATGAACTTTATGTTATACAAACCTCTTGCAGTCAGCCCTTGATGGGGTTGACTGATGGAGGGATGGAGGATGAGGTCTTTCTCCTCCAGCTCCAACCACGTGTCTGCTACCCTGTTCTGAGGTGAATGTAGTAGGTATAAAGCTAACAAGGCAGTCAGACTTCTGAAGATATCATCTTTATTACATGTATAAGACTGAAGCCAAAAGCCCCAGAATCAGCCCCAGAAGGAAGCCCCTGCCTTCCACAGACCCTTGCTTTTATACCTCAGAATTGGGTACCATCCTAGGGTGGGTGGGAGCAGAATCAGGAGCTACCCTAGGATGGGAGCAGAATGCCAGGTCACACCCTAGGGTAGTGTACAATCACAGATAAGGGTAGGATCTGTAACATAATAATCCCATGGAAATGTTTACATATATAACACAAACCTATGTCTATTTTAGTAATATTTCATGTTTCCTGATTCAGGCATCAGCTTCACACTCCTCACCATACTAGTGAAATGCACATTACTCATGTTTTCATTCATCTTTAGACCTTGAGTGGGGCAACAAAATTTAGAATATTATAATTTCTAAGTCATATAAAATAACAGGAATTTTTAACAAAAAACTGTAACAAATGCTATCCTTGAACAAATGAAGCTAAATCATCACTCATTCTTTTAATTCTTAAAGTGTATCTCCCATTTTTAGCTAATTTTTCTTGGAGGTAACAACTAAATCTAGATTTGAGACTATTAGTGAACATTAGATCTATATGCAAGATGATCCCTCATCTCCCTTCTGATAAATCCCTGAGCGTAACAAACATAATCTGTTCACATAGGGCAGATAGAAATTTCAGTTAGCACTTATGGAGTCCTGAGATCCATCCCTGAAACTACATAGTTCACCAAACACTGCTGGGTATAACTATAATGGCCTCCAAATACTGTCAGGCCTGAACAGAGCAATGTCAAACCTGTATCACAAGGCAGAAAATCTCTGGTAATATCCACCTAGAGCATTCCTAGATGTGGAGCATTTCTGGATGTGACATATAAAAAAATTTAAAAAGAGTTTGATGTGTTTACATAAAAAAGAAATAGAAAAATATTAAAGAAAAATAAATTATTAATTGATAAACCTATAGACTTGTTTACAGACCTATCTCAATTTGTTAGTAACAGTGTTCAGGGGCTGTGGAGTGGTGGTGCAAGCGGTAGGGCGTTTGCCTTGCATGTGCTAACCTAGAACAGACCATGGTTTGATCCTCTAGCATCCTATATGGTCCCCCAATCCAGGAGCAATTTCTGAGCGCATAGCCAGGAGTAACATGAACACCACTGGATGTGGCTCAAGAAGAAGAGAAGAGAAGAGAAGAGAAGAGAAGAGAAGAGAAGAGAAGAGAAGAGAAGAGAAGAGAAGAGAAGAGAAGAGAAGAGAAAGAAAAGAAAAAGAAAAAGAAAGAAATTGTTCAACTGTTTATGGAGTCTAGGTTTTGTGTGGAAAAATATGAGAATTCTTTCTTAACCATATGTCAATGGCTATTGCTTATGTCAACTAGGGCTTTATGTTAGCTTTTCTCTTAAACTCAGTGTTAATGAGGCAAGAACCCAGGAGCAAGTTGGAGAGATCCTACAGCATGCATAGCACTTGCTTTGCACACACCTAACCTGGTTCGATCCCTAGCACTGTATATTATCACTTAGCACAACCAAAATTGATCCCTGATCAGAACCAGGAATAAGCACTAATCACAGCTGGAAATGGCTCAAAAGCAAAATAATAAATGAATAAATAAATAAACAACCCATGCTGTCTAGATTTCAACAAAACTGAAACATATATACAAAGCAAAGATGGAGCATATATTTATGACTCAGTTTTACCTTTGGAAAAGTTTATCATAGTTATGTGTTTATACATATTATACATATTTATACATAGTTGTATATATACAACTATATATCATAGTTGTATATTTATCATAGTGGTATTCCCCATTTGGTGGGGGGAATGTGGGATTGAGGCCATACCTGGAAATGCTCAGGGTTTACTGAGTAACTGGAAATATTCAAGGCTTACTCTAAGTAACCGGAATACTCGGATTTACTCTGAGTAACTCAGTAATTCTCTTAGTCCTGCCTTTGTACTCAGGAGATATTCCTGGCGGTGCTTTGGGTACCATACTGAGATGCAGGGTATCAAACTTGGGTAAATCATGTGGAAGGAAAGCACCTGACTTGCTTTATTATCACTCTAGGCCCCTAGAAAGCATTTTCAAGGTTTTTTTTTTAATTTGGCATCAATGTGAAGATGGAATTATGTATAGGCTAGTCAATAGTTTCAGTTTAATAACATGAGTGAACCATCTATTTTGAACACATGATATCCAAATTTTAAAATCCGGAAGATACTTTATCAGTTCTTTCTTGAACCTCCCCTTACAGTCATCTTAATTCAGGAGTTACCCATAAATGTTCCAAAGGAGTATGAAACAACAATGAAAAAGAATCTTTCTTGCTGTGGGTTTATTCCCAATAGTATTTGTGTGTGTGTGTGTGTGTGTGTGTGTGTGTTTTCAGTTTTTGGACGCTCAGGGATTATTCCTGGCTATCAGCTCAGAAATCGCTCCTGACTTGGGGGACCATATGGAATGCTGGGGTTCCATATGGGGTTCATCCATCCTAGGCTAGCGTGGGCAAGGCAGATGCCTTATTGCTTGTGCCACCTCTCTGGCCCCTCAATAGTATTTCTACCAAAACTAAATTTTAATAGAGTATAAAGAGTTTGAGGTCACATTGTGAATTTAGAAGGTATATGTGATAGTATATGTTAGTGTGTGGCTAAGGCATGATGACACTGCTCATTTCGTGTCTTCTAGGATTTTGTTTGGATGTTGGTTAAGGATATGATGTAGATCTTCACAGGTTTCACTGAATCTACACATCTAAAATATGTAGCTCCCTGATATATAATATCTCTTATGTTTTAAGGTCACCTTTGATGGTCCATGGGGGATAATATAGTGTGGTAAGATGCATGTTTTGCATGCAGCTGACCAGTGTTAAATCTTCAGCATCACATATGTTCTGCTGGACCCACCAGGAGTGATTCTTGAGCAAACAGTCAGGAGTAAACCCTGAGTTCTACTGGGTGAGGACCCAAAACAAACCAAAAAAATAGTCCTTTGGAAAGGGAGAATGCATAGAAGGGAGATCGGAACTTTCAAGGGAAGATTATTTTTCCTGGTTGAAAGAATTTACTTAGATTGAGTTCCTGTCACCTTCTCCCATGCCCTAGCAACTAATAGATTTTCATTAATCCAACAAATGTGATTTTAGCTAATACCTGTCAGTATCCATTCCAGTGGCAATGGGTTGACCCAAACTCAATAAAGTTCCTCTTTGACTCTAATTATTTGACATAGACTGAACGCATCTTTGTTGATGTTCAGGTTAGTCAGAATACTAAACATAACATTAGGCACTGTTGCATATGACAACTGAACTTAAAACAGACTTATTGGTTACAGTGTGAAGGAACAGAGTCCTGAGACTAAGCCTAAGCACAAGACATGGTAGAGAGATGTATGCTCAAAGCACACTAATGTAAGCAAAATAAATAGGAAATATCATGATTAGGGGCCGGAGAGATAGCACAGCGGCGTTTGATTTGCAAGCAGCCGATCCAGGACCTAAGATGGTTGGTTCAAATCCTAGCGTCCCATATGGTCCCCCGTGCCTACCAGGAATTATTTCTGAGCAGAGACCCTGAGCACTGCCGAATGTGGCCCAAAAATTAAAAAAAAAAAAAAGAAAAAAAAAGAAAGAAAGAAAAATAACATGATTAATAAATGTCACATTTGAATTGTCAGAAATTTCAAACTATATATATAACCTTATTGCTTTAACCAATTATTTTGTGTAGCATAAAAATTGGAAAAATAATTTAGATTTACTCTCTTAAAAAATAAAGCAGGAGGGGAATAAAATGCCTATTTAACTATAGATTTGTGTATTTTCCTTTTCAAATTACACTAATGAGTGCTATTAAACCTCTGCCTGCTTGGTATTTTATATGTGTTATTTTTGATGTATAGTATTGATTTTTGTGAATCAGATCATTTCCATAAGTTTTATTTCTTTAAGGTAACTAAAATAATTACTTTCAAATTTATCTTTGAACCTTAAATATTTTATACTTGTCTTTAAGACAACTGTCAGGTCTTTAGAGAACATCCTGTTTTAAATCTGAAAATTGAGGTTGCATTGACTGGGACATCCCACAAACTTTCCTGTATTTTTCTCTTCAGATCATAGGTCAAAAGATTCTCAATGATAGTATTTGAGATCTTAACCAGACACAGAGTGACTCTTGAAGGTCATATTTAACTTTGGCTGTACAGACCCAGGTGCTATTATCTTTAAATGATAAATTTAGTTACGAAATGGAAAGATTATTACATGATTAATGGAGGTTAATAAAGATCATTGAAATCTAAGCCAAAATTAGGCCATCAGAAGCTATTTAATCCAAATTCCCCTGAACCCAAATATGCTACATGGAAACTGCCTTCTCAGATAGAATCTCTCTCCTCCTACAATACCTCTCTAGGGAAGTCAAGTTCCCCTTTTGTATAAAATATGATGCATCCTTGCCCTGGCGAAATACCTACTCTTACCTAGAGCCTTTTTGCTATCACTGTATTCATTAAGCTTATGGCCAGGAAATAATTCGAGGAGGCAACTATTTTAGAGGATTAAGAATTGAAATATAAAGATAACATTACTCTAATTGCATGGTTAGCAGTTCCAAATATTTCTGTGACTGCTGAAAGTAAGATGGCTAATTGGTGAAAGTAAGATGGCTAATTTGTGAGAATAACATTGACTTGGGGTGGTAGTTGGTACTCTCAGAATATCTAGGAAATATGTACATCCTTTTAAAATAAAAGAGACCAATAGAAAAATTATATTTATAACTTAAGATTAATGCACTGTTGTAGTCAGTAACACCCTAAAAGTTCATTAACAATACTGCAAAGTCCATAAAGAATTGTATACCTATCCATTAGTCTTAGTCATTTTTGATTATTTGATTTACATAAAATTAAGTAAAAATATCTTTTTCCCAGATACAAGGCTGGGGGGGAAAAGTTATTTTGTGTTTTTGACTTGACTAATTTTTATGTTTATTTATATATGATCATGCTAGATATAAAATAATTATTTTGAAGTTTTAACTTGGCAGCTAGTTGATTGTCAGGATTTCAGAAATCACAAATTCAATCATATATTCAAAGACTCTGAATTTGGGGATGTGGCTCCATGGTAGAAGAGTTTCCTTGCATGTGAGGCTCTGAATTTTACCCTGGGCCCCACAAAAATATTTCAAAATAAAAAGAGGCTATGTTCTATTTATATCTAAGGAAAAACACTTAATTTCTCAAAGGACAAGGACTTTTTCCTTTAAGGTCATTTTAGCTTGTCTTTTTTTTTTTAAATGATGTTAGTAGGGGCCGGAGAGAGCATGGAGGTAAGGCGTTTGTCTTTCATGCAGAAGGTCATCGGTTCGAATCCCGGCGTCCCATATGGTCCCTCGTGCTTGCCAGGAGCAATTTCTGAGCATGGAGCCAGGAGTAACCCCTGAGCACAGCTGGGTGAGACCCCAAAAAACAAACAAACAAAAAAAAACAAAAAAAATGATGTTAGTAGTGATAGTGGGTACAATATTTGTATCTGAAGACATATTAACTTTTTATTAGAACTTAAACAAGTGGGAAAATTAATGAAATAAAAAAGAAACCAATTGAAATTAAAAATGGCTAATAATCATTGTATATCATGATATGTGTAAGATTTGATTGGTTAGAACAATGGGTATAATATAAACTTCAGTATAAAATGGTGAATTTGAAACAACAATGAAGACAGTGGAAATTTTGTTCTATGAATATGAGCTTTCCTAGAGAAGGAGAAACTAATTTAGTAATCCTAGGAAAATATAAAACAATACATCTTAAATTTAAAGAGATAAAAATTGTATGTACTAGAGTGGAATGTTATTTTAAAGTTTCAAAAAATATCCTGTCAAAATCATACCTGGAAAAATTGTGGTGTCTTTGCCTTTGGTCTATCTCCCTTAGAAGTACCCTGGATTTTGTTTTATTTTGCTTTGTTTTTCTATTTCTCAATAAGAATCAGCTTTATAATTTTGGGACCAGTAGAAATCTGAATTTCTTCCAGTACTGGTATAACTCATCATGAATAATTTGGGGCAGGAAGTTTGAAGTACACCCTGTGGTGGTCAGGATTTATTTCTAGCTCTGTGCTCAGTGATCACTTGCAGTAGTGCTCAGGGGAAGAATATGTGATACTGCAGATTGAACCAGGTTCATCTACATTCAAAGAAGTGCTTATCCTTAGTACTATCTTTTCAGTCCCACCAAATAAATTTTGAAAAAGACTTTAGAATTAACATAATTTGATCAGAAAAATGTCTTGAGAATAAAGTAACTACTGCTGTAACTTTGCTTTTGTAGTCACCTTAAAGACATGGTATTAGATTTATGACCTCAGTACCTCCTTTGATTGTTTTAAAGCATAGATGGTCTCCTTACCCAATGCAGGTCAATAGTCACAAGTATTTTAGTGATCATATTTTTCAAAGAAAACATACTTGCAACTATTTGAACATCTTAAAAATTATCCCTTTAAAATTAAAATTTAGCCTCTATCTTTCTAAATGGAAACTTTACTGCATTTCCAATCTGAAAGTATTTTCTCTATACTACATGTTTCCTACAATCTGAAATAAAATACATAAAAAAAACGATCTTGTATACAGATCTGTTGCC
The DNA here is from genome assembly GCF_024139225.1 of Suncus etruscus. Lineage (NCBI taxonomy): Eukaryota > Metazoa > Chordata > Mammalia > Eulipotyphla > Soricidae > Suncus > Suncus etruscus. The sequence goes on from NC_064852.1 coordinate 56,362,179, forward strand.
ATCTTAACATATCTCATGTTTATGTGACAGGTAACATCCCTTTTTATTTTATATTGATCAGTAGAAACAAAATAGTATCTTGAGACCTATATTTCAAAATAGTATCTTGTAAATACTTTTAGAAATTCTAGATAAAATAACTTTATCTAATAAAAAAAGGAAAGAAAAAAATCTTGAAAACGTGTAGGTCCACATAACTTGTTTAGCCAGACACTCTTGAAAATTTAAATTATTAGACTGCAGAAATGTTTATACTTAACTTTATTGGAATGATAGGCGTGATTACTTAAAAATCTCAGCCATGTCAAAAGCACTTCAATGCCTGCAGTGGCTGAGAACTTAAATGCTGAAGAGACTGTTTTCTTGGGTAGAAGAGAACTTGAGTTTACAAGTGTGTGGCCTGATCTACATTGTTGATAGCCAGGGTTAATGCAAATAAATGTTAAATAAATACTACATGTTTTGATGTGATGGTACTGATATGTCCATCTCAAGGGCACATTCAAAGTGTTCCTCCACTTTTGAAATCCAGTCAAATGACTAAATTTAAGTAGCATAAAACTTACGAAGTTTTAATTTGCTGTATTCTAAACCAGTTACTGACTACAAAATAAGTCAATACCTCCAAAGTACCCTCCACAATTTTTTCTTTTTCCTTATTAATGTAGAAGTTTATTAACGTGAGAAATTTGAACATTATCAGTGTCATGTCTTGGTTTCTACTCAGATGTGCCTAACTTCTTAATTTTTATAATTTTATTTAAAATAAATATGCAATATATTTTGTATAGATAAAACTTCGAATTGACAAGTAAATTTAATGAAAAGAAAATGTTGCTGTTTTTCAGAATATTATTAAATCAAATTATAAATGTATGGCAAATTCTAGCATGTGTCAGTTTTGAGAGGAATTAGAGGTTGGTTTTCAAAACTTGACCTGTTCTCTGGTGTCACTTAAGTATTTTCAAATAAACTTGTCAACTAATAATTTTTATTAAAACTGATACATTTTTAATTTAAATTTTTATTGAAATCATTGTGAATTACAAGTTCTGGCATGTAGTGACAGTGAATTAGGGCCATTCCCACCACCAGTGTTGACCTCCCTCCACCAGAGTTCCCAGCATACTGTCACCCGTAAGCCCCTGGACTACTAGTGTAATAGGTCTATTTTGTATTTAGCTTGTTATATTTTGGGTCTCTTATTCTATTGGCATTGAACATTTAGATCTGACCATTTTTTCCCATTCAATGCTCCTGAGACCACTTGGCCCCTGGGTACAATCTACTTTTTCTTTTCTCAATTTATAAGAAGAAATAGAAATATGAGGCAGAACAAAATGATTCAAGTTCTAAGGTTCTATGAAAAAGGTGGAGGCCCCTATCTAGAAGATATAAGTAAAATTAAAATAAAAAAAAAAGAAAGTGCTGGAGAGATAACACAGCAATAGGGCATTTGTTTCGCACACAGCCGACCCTGACAGACCTGAGTTTGATTCTCAGCATCCCCTGAACCTGCCAGGAACGATTTCTAAGCAGAGAGCCAGGAGTAATTCCTCATCATTGCCGGGTGTGGCCCCCCCCAAACAAAAAACAAACAAAAAAACAAAATTTAAAAAAGAAAAAAAGGGGGGGTATAGATGTGGCAAGTTTTCTTAATTATTGAATTTTGTTTCAGAAACAAAATTTCTGGAAATGTGGTGGTGTAACTCCTGATGCTTAAGGATTTTTTAATTCAATATGTAGACTGATAGATTGATATCACATTGCTTCCTTTGATAGTTTATTTGGTCCTGGCATCTTGGCATTTTAATACTTGTTAAAGAACAAGGGACAGATAGAGAGAACACTCATTCAGGAAGTCTATCACATGGGCCCCTTATTTCCACCTCTCAGCCTCTGTAACTCTCAAATGCATGTGTATGACTATTTCCCTTTAAGTTTCAATGACAGTTTGCCCATTCTATATTATTAGTCATGGGTCTAAATTTATAGCATGTACACTCTGCAGAAATATATTTCTTCATGGGCACATACTCTTAATCAGAGCTTCCCCTGATCCCATATCACCCTTCACTGGCACTGCCTACAGAACTAGTGGTTGTTTTCTAAGCCTCTCCTCGTAGACTGCATTTCACGCTTTGGTTCGTCAAATGGTCCCTTGTCTTGGGAACAGGGATTCCCTTCAGTGTGCCCTTAACTTTCATAAATGGGAAACAGTTCTCTAAAGGAGAGGAGGTTGCATTTGACATGGTGTTGTTTTTGAGCCAAGCATTATTATTTTTGGCCAGTTAGTCATTTTCTTCTCCATCTCAGAGAATTGAAATACTAATGTAGTGGACTGAATTGAAGAGCTGTTTGCTAGATCACCTGTACTAAAGAATGTAAAATGGGATCCTTTCTTTTCTATGAAGTTTCTTCTATAATGTACTGTAGCATGAACATATTGTCTCCAAGGTCCAGTATGCATGCATTGTGTATGTATAGAGATATTGCAAATCTCTTTTAGAAGAGAAACATTTAAAGCTTCCCTTATCACTTCTTTTAGTTGTGGAGACATGTCCTTAAAATATCTCTAAGTCAAGTACCAATTGGAAAAATAATACAAATGTTTATATAAAAAGATTTATTTTTAGATTGGAATCTCTGAGTTTGTTGAATTACCTGGCATCATTCAACAAAACTAACTTGGTTATTTGTTGATAGTAACAAAAACGATCATTTTACATCCTGCTATGGAAAGCGAAGGTTTAGCTCAAAAATCAAGAGTACTGAGTCATGACTATTTTCTCGAAGTGGCAAAATAAATGTTCTTTTGAATTATTTAACCTTACCTGCCTATGTGACATTCCAGAGAAAAGATCCAGATGATAGATAATAATACCATCTTTCAATGATAAAGTTGAATGGCAAAATAGATACTTTTGTTCAATGAATGCGAAGCTTTATGATATCCACATTATGGACCCAGATCATAGAATTTTGGCTTTCATTTCACATGAATGTAGAAAAGATGAGCAAAGTGCTGGTTCTCAGAGTGCCATTTAATGTGTTCAATTGTGTTTAATGAATAAAGTGAAATGCAAAAGAAGCAGGGAAAGTCAGTGAGCAAGATATCACAATAATAAGGGTTTTTCTGTCCCCAAAATACGCTCTCTCTTTCAGGTCAGAGCTTCTGTAGGGTTATAAGGGATTTAGTGTGTAGAAAAAGCCTTTTTTTTATATAAAATCTAATTCAGCAATTGAATATAGACTAATTAGTCCTTGGGGCACCAAGAAGAGGGTCATAGAGGTACAAGAAGTTACTAATCAAGATCATGATAAAAATGTTTTTCTAAGGCATGCAAGCAAAAATATGTCAATAAGTTATTAAATATATTATCTTGTTAATATGGGGTATCATATGAACCCACTCTGGTGCAAGTCGATATCAGAGCAGTATTAAGGCCTTCCCTGGTAGAAGTCCAATTCCTGGTGCAGGTACAGAAAACTGTGCTGGTTCCGAAGATGAGATCCAAGGTTCAGGATGAATGGCCAATGTTCAATATTCTGAAGCCTAAGCCAAGTCACTATGACAAATGTTCAGCATGTAAGGCCCCAGTGCAATATAAAATTTATGTCTTCCTATACATAGTAGTTAAGAACTTGCTTGTACATGTAAAATTTCCTCATTTTAATGTACCTATGCATAAAGAAACAATACTGAATAGTACTATTGATATATACGGGGGTAAAAAAATAACAAGCTAAACCATCCTGATAACCTGTTTCTAACATGAACTCAGAACACTAGAGAAACTTATCTACTAGAATTTTCTACTAAATAGATCCAAAAAATGAAATGAGGAAAACTGCTGCTACATAAGAAGACAGAAAATCAGAGTTATACTTATTAAGGAATACATCTGAATAAATATTCAAAAGGAGATATACGTGTTCCCTTTAAGTCTTTTCATTTTTATTATTTTTTTTTGTTTGCTTGGGCCACACCAGCTGTGCTCAACCTGGGATTACTCCTGGCTTGGGGGACCTTAAGAAATGCTGGAGATCGATCCCATGTCCACTTGGGTCAGCTGCATGCAAGGCAGATGCCCTATCACTGTGCTATCACTAACCCTAACATTAAAACTTCTTATAGCAGGCACTGTAGTAAAAATTCATAGCTTCCAAACGCATTTTGCACCCATTTCTGTGGATAAAAGCATAAGAACATTATTAAAGGCATCTATAAAGAGTAGCTGATTGGACACCTGCTCAATCTAAATAGCTGTATCTGTTGCTGAAGGTCTATTTGAAATATAAAAGAGAATACAAGTTTCTGTGTTTCTCCTCTTCTATTCAGTTGCTTTTATTCTTCTTGCTATGCTCTGGGGATAATGCTGTTCAGGACAACTACCAATTAGATCCTTGTGTTGCTTCATGCAGTTATTCTAAATACCACACATAAGTGATATCATACTGTATTTACCCTCCTTTTTCTGGCTTACTTAATTTAGTATAATATCTTCAAGTTTTATCCATGTTGCTGCAAAGTGCATGTTTGCATCATTCCTTACAGTTATGTATTATCCCATTGTACATAGGTACCACATCTTCATGATCTACTCTTCTGTTGTTGGGCATCTAGGTTGATTGTAAGTCTTAGTTATTGTACTGAGTGCCGCTATGAATAGCAGTGCGCATGCATTCTTTTGGATAATTGTGGTTTTGTTTTGTTTTGTTTTGTTTTTGTCCTGAGAATAGATACCCAAAACAGGGATTGCTGGGTCTTATGGCAGATAGATTTTGTTTAGTGAGAACCCTCCATACTGTTTTCCATAAGGGTTGGAAGAGGCAGCATTCCTATCAGCAATGGAGGAGAGTTCCCTGTCACCACAACCTCGCTAGCAGAGACTGTTTTCAGTATTTTAAATATGTGCCACCCTCACTGGTGTAAAATGATATCTCATTGTTGTCTTGATTTGGATTTCCCTAAGGATAAGTGATGATAAACAATTTTTTGTGTGTGTGTTGGCCATCTGTTGGTCATCTTCAGAGAAGTGCCAGTTCATCTCCTCTCCCCACTTTTTTTTTAATGTTCGAGCAGGTGAATTGTTAGAATTTTTACTAGGTAAAAAATCAATAGCCATACAAGAAACTTGCCATTATTTGGGGCCAAAACACCTCGATAGGACTCTGCCCACTCACAATTGTCATGTTATTTTTTGTTGTTGTTGCAAGTGCTGTTTTTTTTTAATATATAATTTTTATTTTGGCTTACATATCTTTCACAGTGATATTTTGGGTACATATTAACATTGAGTCAGGGGGAATTCCCATCATCATATTTGTCCTCCCTCCACCCCCATTCCCATCCTGCATCCCATATCTCCCACTGTCACCCCCTGGGCTGCTAAAATAAGTGGTCCCTTCTGTATCTAGCTTCCTACTTAGTGATTGTATATTTGTTTGGTCCTGGCACCCTCCCTTATTGGCCCCTCTATTTGAGAGGCAGAATTAGTGCATTTAACTTTTGAAAGTACTTTGTTTATCCTAGAAATCAAACCTTTATACAGATAGATGTTTTGATATAATATTCATATACAGTTAAGATTAAGATAAAGCATCTTGGAAAGAGGAAATAAGAAAAATATCTGTAAGATTAGAGCAAGTGTTAAGAATAAAGTAATCACCTTACCAATGTTCTATACCTGGCACAACCCTGAGGTCTGCCATGATTACCTTTGAGCACGGAACCAAGAGTACCAACTTAGCAAAGCTCAGTTTAGCCAACAAAATTTCCTAAAAAAATTAAACTGCACTATATATTGTCTCCAATAAATGGGCTTAATTTTAAATGGTACCTTAGTGAAATTCTTTAAAATGTATAATTTCATTTCATTTCCCCTGTTTATTATTTTATTGTAATATATTTCTTATGGTACTATAAAAACTCGATTTTTACTAAGATAGACTTGCCTATAATTTTAACAGTTAGTTGTTCGACTGTTAGGTATATGTGTGCATTGAGGTAATTTGTATGGAGTCTGTGTTAAACTGAGTTTTGGTATTATAAGGTATTAAAAATATGCCATTCTTATTTTACTAACATTCTAATCTAATTGAAAGTATAAGCATTACTCAAGGAATAAAAACATTGCAATGATTTTATTATTAGGTACTAGTTGTGTAGTTGTTATAGCTGAAGTTCTTCATCTCATATTTTCCCTCCATGTCTATACTATTCAAATCTCTGCTTGTTTGTTAGGATCCCAGTCATGAAATCTAAGGCTAGTATGAATTTTTCTTATCTTGGTACATATGCAAAGGTCCTCTCTCTAAATAGCATTATGGTTTAGGTGAACGTGAATTTGAGAGAGACATAGGTTGAGTAATAAAATAATAACTTTTTCTCTGTCTTGTTTTTTGGCAAAACATTCTTTTGGTTTTAGCATGTGGAAACTGTTCACAAGGTTTCTCTTTCTTCCCTGTGGAAAAAGGTGGAGTAATGTGGTCTGGATGCTCATACCATGTGGTGGATTAGACCTTGTTTGAATTATTACTCCCAAATGGAGATTGATGTTAACCAGAAAAGATTTTTGTGGCAAGCTAATGCTTCTTTTCAAGGCCCTGCGGCTGTTAAAGTTTTGGGTTGGTGATGTGAATGAAGATAATAGTGGCTGTGTATGCCTCCTCTGAAGACATCACATGGTTGAATTTGGTTAAGTTTTAGTCAAAGAAGGATGTTAGCAGATAAAGAAATATGAAAGAAGATATTTGATCAAAATAAACATAAAGTTTGTCATGGTTATCAAAGAAGCACGCCCATTTGAGAAATAGGGAGGAGTCAGACTCAATAAATAAGCTTCTTTAATATATTAAGAGTTTGTGTGTGTATGTTTCAGCTCTTCCCTGTTACTCAGATTTATAGCCATCCTCAAATAATATTATGTGTGTATGTGCAAGAGAGAGAGACAGAATAAGAGAATAAGAAGTGTCAATTTAACCTGTATTGACAGATAGACTAGATATGAATAAATCAATTATTCTTTCTGGAGGGTATATTGTTGATATCTTACTCTTTTTATTTTCCTTTTTGGTTTTTGGATTTTGGCACACCTGCAGCGCTCAGGGGTTACTCCTGGGAGCTCCTCAGGGGTTACTCACTCAGAAATTGCTCCTGGCAGGATCATAAGGGTTGGTTATGTGCAAGGCAAGTGCCCTACTGTTGTGCTATCTCTCCAGCCCCTGATACCTTCCTTGCAGTTAGACTTCTTTGTAGAGACCCACAAAATTTATTTGTTGTCATTGTATTGGATTTTGTTTGTTTGGGAATAATACTTGTCAGTACTCAGGGGTTACTCTGGCTCTGCATCATGAATTACTCTGGCAGTGCTCAGAGACCAGTTAAGATGCCTTAGATCGAACCCAGGTCAACCACACACCTGGTGTACTATCTCTTGATCCTAGATCCAAAAATTTCTTGAAAGACAGTGAGTTACTGGATCTTGAACTGCTCATACAATTGCAGTATATTCATTTGAGAGAATTGTCACAGTGATTTAAGCAAGCAATGGGAAATTGTATATTCTGCCTCTAAGAGTCCTGTGTCTCTGAGGTTCATAATGTATGTTAGGAGAAAATTCTGTAAAAATCTGTTAGGCTTGGATGAGTTATAATCATTTTAATTATTTATGTAAAAGTAGGTGTGACAAGGTCATTGTATATGCATTTTTATGTATGTATTTGTATCCTTGAATGCATCACTCCTGGTGGTACTTGGAGCTTCTTCCAGCTCTGTTCTTGGGAATTGCTCCTAAATGTGCTTGGCAGTCAGTGAAGTAAAACAGTTTGATCCCTCTCTCCTGAGTGTATGATACTGCAACACTGTGCTCATTTCTACTGAACTAACTCTCTGACCCCTGATTATATACTTAGATGGTAAAAGCAAGATGATACAATATAATTTCAAATTTGACGTAAAGTCCAGTTCAGATGAACCTATGTCTTGGAAAAAAATATTTTGTTTTTATTTTATTTATATTAGTATTTTATTTTATTTATATTAGTATTTAGGGAAATACTCAGTAGTTCTCAGAGGCTGCTTGAAAGGACATTTTAAATTTTGAAAACACATATGATCCAAAGGTACTCCTATGCTTTAAGTCAAACTAATATTTTCTTGTTTAGATAATTCTTAAAACTGGAAATTATCAAAAAATCATATATTGGGGCCGGAGCAATAGCACAGTGGTAGGGTGTTTGCCTTGCACACAGCTGCCCTGGATGGACCTGGGTTCGATCCCGGCATCCCATTATGGTCCCCCAAGCCAGGAGCGATTTCTGAGTGCATAGCCAGGAGTAACTTCTGAGTATCACCAGGTGACCCAAAAAACAAAACAAAAAATAATTACCTCTTTCAAATTTAAGGAATATCTGAGTTTAGGATTTTTTTCAGGAAAATGTACATCTACTAAACATTACCATATTTTGATAATTTCTTACTATTACAATGTTTTATAAAATTCCTTTACATAGTTTAGCATTAAAATATATTAATTCTAATAATTTTTGTCCAGGACATGAGGGTTGAGTAAACAGAGTAAGGCTAAAAAAAAAAACAAGGGCAAGAATTAGTGTGCAAAATTTCAATTTTAATATACTAAGCAGTATATTAAAATGTTAACAACAATTTAAGGGACATTATTTTCTTTGCCAAAGATTTATTATTGTATATATGAAATTGGTCATTATTCTTCTAAATATATCATAAAAATGAATTTTATTAATGTTTTTATATTGCTAAATTAAAATTGAATTTTTACAAATAAATTCTTTAATTGAATACTGTGTGATACACAGTTACAAAGTTATTCATAGTTGTTTTTCAGTTATATAATGTACAACACCCTTCACCAGTTGCACATTTCCTACAACCAATATCCCCTGTTTTCCTCCTGCCTTCCCCACTATTCTCCTCCTGCATGACTCTATCTAGACATTTCTCTCTTTTTCTCTCTCTCCCTTTTTTATCTTAGACAATGAGGTTTGAAATATTGCTACTGAAAAGGCATCATGCATATCACCATATCTCCTTTCAGCATCTTTTTCTTTTTTTTTCTTTTTTTTTTTTTTTTTTTTTGGTTTTTGGGCCACACCCTGTGACGCTCAGGGGTTACTCCTGGCTATGTGCTCAGAAGTTGCTCCTGGCTTCTTGGGGGACCATATGGGACACCGGGGGATCGAACCGCGGTCCGTCCTAGGCTAGCGCAGGCAAGGCAGGCACCTTACCTCCAGCGCCACCGCCCGGCCCCTCCTTTCAGCATCTTATACTTGTCCAGAGTAATGATTTCCAACTATCATTGTCATATTTTAAGGAACATTCTTTCATTTATTAATTACTTGACTGATTGAGGACAGACAGACCAGCTATTCTGCAATAAGTAAGATGAATGTAAAGTGAAACAGAAGGCATTTTTTGATCTTACACTTTCAACCTAGTAAGGACAAATATATATATATATATATATATATATGTATATATGTATATATAATGTATATGTATATATATAATATATATGTATATATAAACACACACATACACAGAGCTCATTCCATTTTGTATATAGTTGCAGAAAATTGACAAAGAATTCCAGATCTTCTGTGGGAGAAAAGGCTACCTAAGAATAGACTATAAATGTGCTTATGTATCAGTGTCATTTATGTTCACATAGCATCTTACCTATTATCTTATACAAAGGAGAAATATAGCTGGGGATATTCAGAAGCATATGAATGAAAGAGTAAACCAGGTACTAAAATTTGGATTCCTGTTTTGTCAGTAGGCTTTCTTAGTGGATAAAACATGCTTAAAGAAAAAGCTGTCCAAACATGAATTCATAGATAAAGTTCAGTTTGTAACCTTTGAAGAAATCTTGACGGAAACTAAATCAAGTATTTTCATGTGCTACTTTTGTTTTTGATATAACAAGTTTTTCCTCTTGACTGCTCAAGATAAACAATTGAATTACTTGAAATGAATCTATACTGAAAGGATTAGATAAATTTGGGCTTGGGTTTTTTCTTCCAAATCAAAGAAACACATGCTCCTCCCCAGTGTCAGTGGGGTTCAAAGGTTTGATTTGTGGTGTCTACCAGAAGCTTACAAATTGTGACCTTTTATTTTTCCAGAGTAAATACCAAATTTTCCTATTGGTAATTATATAAGCAAATAGAAGCATAGTACTTTCATTCAGTAGAAACACACTGTTCTTGGGCACCAAGTTATGTGGCACAGGTGGAATTGCAAGATAAAACTCTTGGAGACTGTAAATTTTCCACCATTAAAAAACAAAAGTGTGCAAAATAGCTTATTAAGAAGATTAATTTGTTAATTTTGGCTATATTCTTTACATAAAACAAATTTTACTAAATAAATACTTGTTAATAAATAAATACTTGTCATATATTTGAATTTTTACATCAACTTCTCTTAAAGTTGCAAATTTAGTTTTTCTTGTAGTATTGCATCTTGTATTATTGGACTATTGGGCCTTAGAATGATTTATTTACATGCTAACTGCTTAACTGGAGGAAAAGCAGCAGGCATAAGGTAAGTGGAGCTGAGGTTTTGGAATGTGAGATTTGTCCATATCATACATTTTTGCCATGAAGCATGAACTTTAGTTATATCTGATGTAGAATTAGTAACACAGCCTTATTAGACCTTTACTTAGCTAGTCTTTTTCCTAGCCAAACTTCCAAGTTCTATATTACTGACATTGTATCCAACACTGACCTAGAGTTCTTCCTTCATTGATTAAACTCTTATGAGTTCCTTCTCTGGTTCTTTCTCATTTATTAGTGTGTACATCTCTAAGTAATATTTTTCATATTTTCCTTCTCCTGTTTTCCCTTTCTTCTGTAATCTTGGTTCTCACCCTCCTCCCTACCACTTGTCATCATTTCCTTCACAACTTTAGCTGCCATCTCCAGAGATAACTTCTAGATGTGTGCTCTTAATTTTAGTTAGTTTTCCAAGAGTTAGCCTGATTCTGGACGTTTTAAATGGTTGTTCCGGAACACTCAAGAACCAGCAATTGGAAAAACAATGCATCTCAATTAAGCCACTCAAATATGATGGTCAAGGGTACAGATTCAAAAGCCAGCTTTTCTGGGGTCACTTCCTTTCTGCATTGCTCATTTACTACATGATAACCTTGGATTGTTTCAATTTAATTTTCTCTGCTTTTTTTTGTCTTATCTTTGTCTTGAAAATAGGTGTCAAAATACCACCTAAAACAGTTGTAATGAAAATTAAATTAATTATTACATATAAAGGGTTAGAGATAATATATGTAAAGCATGGAAGTATATAAACTATCTTTATTTTTCTTTATCCTTAGAAACCTATGGGCTCCTAAATATTTCATTATCTTTATATATATATATATGTATATATACATATATATAAAGATATATATATATATAATTTTGGTTTTGGGGGTCACATTTTATGATTTCCAGGGTTTATTCCTGGATTTGACTTCTGAGATCACTCCTGGCAGTGCTCAGAGAATCATGTTGCATACCAGAAATTGAACTTAGATGAGCCACTTGCAATACAAGAACCCTACCTACTGTGCATATCTTTAGCCTTAGATTACTTTCTTTAAAGTCGTATATGTTTATGCACTCATCATTCTTTAGTGGGTCAAATGAAGCTATAAGATTTCCATTAAGTGGTGCTAGAGATAAGGTGTCTGCCTTGCAAGCACTAACCAAGGAAGGACCGCAGTTTGACACCCCCCCCCCTGTGTCCCTTATGATCCCCCCAAGCCAGGGGCAATTTCTGAGCGCTTAGCCAGGAGTACCCCTGAGCACCAAACGGGCGTGGCTGAAAAACAAAACAAAACAAAACAAAAAAGATTTCCTTTCACTCATCTCATTCTTCAATTAACAGACAAAAATTATATTTCATATTCTGTTTCTATATATCTGTTCTTTTCTTACTATCACTACATTCTTCTTTGGGTCATTAGTATAATTTATTTTCTGCATTTTTATAGTGGTTCAATCCTTTCTCTCTTTTTGCATGTTTTATATCTGAGGTTTATTTTCTTGATACACAGCATAAGCTTGTCATCTTCACAGAACAGTATCCTATCACATCACCTCCTCCCTCAGTCAGTAGACTCTGAAAGGTGTCTAAGTAACTTAGCTCAATGATATGGTCCTTCCCCTCCCCTTTTATTAGACTTCCTGCTCATTTATAGCTGTTGTTATTTTCTCCAGAGTTCCCACCTGATAGCAATCTGTTCCAATTGTTACTTTCCCAAATGAATTAGTCTTCCTTTTATTTCTTTGCTTTTGTTTACCCAACTCTTTTTTCTTTTTTTGTGAACTCTTTGGTCCTCACACTCACTATCCTGTCAAAATTCTGTTTTCACAAGGATCAACTTTGATAAAAAGCAAAACAAAACAAAACAAAAAAGCCACACCCCACTAACCCTTTTTCGTTTTTTTTTTTTTTTTTTTTTGTGGGTTTTGGGTCATACCCGGCGGTGCTCAGGGGTTATTCCTGGCTCCAGGCTCAGAAATTGCTCCTGGCAGGCATGGGGTACCATATGGGACGCCGGGATTCGAACCGATGACCTCCTGCATGAAAGGCAAACACCTTACCTCCATGCTATCTCTCCGGCCCCCCACTAACCCTTTTTCAATCACTCTGGCAAGAAATTATTCTGGAAAAAACAAGTAGCACTTTGTGTTTACTTCTCCAAAGGAAAACTATTTGCTGCAAACCAAAGCTAACAAAGATTTGTAGTGAGAAATTAGATGGTCTGAGACTAACCCAAGATCTGACTAAGAGAGTTTCATTTCTCATTATCTAATGAAGGGTTCAGAGGAGGTGTGTGAAATCCAACCCCATTGGGTCCAAGCTGTGGGGTGGTAAAAAGAATTTACCAAGAGTAAGACAGTTAAAGTAGAACACAGTCAGTTAGTTTATTGAAATAAAGAAATAACTGCATTGGTCAGCCTCACACAGGCTCCAAAAGAGAAAACCATCAAGCAACCTTAGGAACCCTTTTTATCAGAGCTGCTTCCAGTGGGAAATTTCTGCTTTCTATAGAATTAGGTAAACCTGGGGGGAGTTAAGAAGGAGACAAGTACCCAATTTGGGAGTATATTTTAAACATAACTATTCTAATCCAATCACATAAAAGGGATATGTAATATAAAATATAGTAATTTGGATCAACTATAAAATGTTTAAACAATTATATAAAGATAATAAAATAATTTAGCCTTTTCAAGGAAAGGGATAGTATGATCAATTCTAGGAATTTCATGACAAAGGCATAGAATATATTCTTGCTGGGCCATATTGGTAATGGTGGGGAGCTTAGGCCAAGCTATAAGAACCGTGGCATACATAGAATGGAGCAACGATGGGGACTTTAGAAGCTCCTGGTCATAATTGATTACTTAGCAGAGCGTCTCAGTCTGCCAGGCCTTTAAAATAGAACTTAAACTAGGCATCATTTTAAGGGGCTTTGGTAGACCACTTCAATAGCAAGCATTATTTTATAGATTTTTATGAAACTCAAGTCAAGTGCATATGAACAAATATTTAAATCCAGTACACCTTTTAACTTGTTTTAGTTTGGGGCTAAATCCAGCTATGTTCAGGGCTTACTTCTGGCTCTACACTCAGAGATCACTCCTTGCAAGTGCTCAAGGGACCATATGAGGTGTCAGGAATCAACTCGGGTCAGCTGCATGCAAGGCAAGTGCTCTACCCATTGTATTATCTCTGGCCTTAAGTGCACTTTTTGAAAATTCAGTTTTATTTAAAAACTCGTTTGTGTGTTTTATATTTAATATTTTATTCTCAAAAGACCTAATAACAGTTGCCTTTTCAGAATAGCATGTGATTAAATTCATGAAATTCTTGCAAAATAGTCTTAGCATGCCTTAAAAAGCATGCATTTGATGAAACTATTTCAAATCAATCAAATATAAAAGAGAAAGTTAATTATCTAACTTTTTTTAAACTTGGTTGATTGATTGGTTGATTGGTTGATTGATTGGTTTTGGGCCCACACCCAGCAGTGCTCATGGGTTACTCCTGGCTTTGCACTCAGAAATCGCCCCTGGCAGTCTGGGGGACCATATGTGAAGCCAGGAATTGAATTGGGTCCCTCTCCATTTGGGCACATGCAAGGCAAATGCTCTACTGCTGTGCTCTCTGGCCCCTATCTACCCTTTTTTTTTAACTTGCCTTCTTTAATGAGAGAATGGCCTCTTAGTGAATTATTTGTTTGCCAAAATGAATCATTGAAAATGCTTATGTCCTTGCATGAAAATTGCTTCGGTGATTTAAAAGATTCTTTATCATAAAATAGTATCAAGTATAGCCCTTCAACTGTCAAAAAACAAAGAGTTAGAGTTGATTGTGTTCTCCTCACTTAGTGAACACAATCCTGGGAGAATGGAGTGGGGATCATAATCAGGGAAGATTCAAGAAGTGAGATGAGCAGAGTACTTTGGAGAATAGCTGGATATAAAGGAGCAGTGAGGTCATCACCTTGTCAGGACATATTCTGAAAGGGAGATAAGTAATCAAGGGAGAGGGGATAATTCTGCCTCTTGTTTTACTTGAGCCAATAAAGCAGAGCAACAAAGTATAGAGCGCAATGAAGAAAAACACAAAACATAGCCAGTATTGTCAGGTAATACTCAGCAGGACTGATACTAATCTCCTGACTTTAGATTAGTATCTTATACCTATCGGTTATCTCACTTGATCCTTTAACACCCACAGGAATAAGAAGGGCAGGGTTCATCAGCCTGTTTGACAAGAAAGAGAAAGGACAATGAGTCTCAATTATCCTGGATTAAGGAGTTTTCAAGCAAGCTAAGTGATACTTAACTTGTATGAAAAACCTTTAATGTTTGCCTTTAAATGTTCCTTACATTTTAGTAAAAGTGGCATGCCCTTGTGTCCTTATGTTAGCATTTCTATTATGCTTAAACAGAGATTATTAATAATAATATATAACATAATAATAATAATAATTAATCCCAAAACAGTTGTGGAACCTTCTCTAAATCATGTGACCAAAACTGAAGTACTTTCCTCATCTGATGAACCAATAGATTCCTTGACACCAAGCCAATTTATTTCGAGTTCTTTTATAGGTCAATCATAAAGATGAGACAATTTTGGATAATAATGTAAAAAAAGTACATGACTATTCTCTTTTTTTTTCCTCCCTCCTTCCCTCTACATTATCTCTCTCCTCTCTCCTCTTTCTCTACCTCTCTGTCTTTCACTCTCTTTCAATCTCTCTAGTTGTCTGGAACATCTAATTCATAAGCTCACCAGAATCTAGAAGGTTGAAAAGTCAGCTGCCAAGGTAAAAGACAGGACCGATCACTAGGCAAATGGGAATAGACTCAATGGTCATCTGAAGTGCTTTTTCCCAAACTTCCTTCCTTGCCTTTTGGAATTGGGAGGAGTAGGAAACTTAAAGGTGAGGTGCTGCAGCAGATAAAGAAAGCATATTTTAAGTTTGGGGATTAGGAAAGATCTGTGGTTGGTTGAATAGGGTGCCTCTAGCATGGGCAGCAGCAACTTCAGGGTACATCTCAGGGAGGTGTCGTCGTACAATGCACAAGGTGATTCATGTTTCAGACGTGCCAAAAAGTTCTCGAAGAGTCCAGTGGGGAAATGGACAGTGAGAGAGTTTAAGAAAGAGGCTAGTTAATAGAGGTGCTTCAATTGATGTTACTGCTAAGAAAGACTGCATTGCTGTGTTTTATAACATGAGCTGGCTGGGAGCTCTGGGAACCTGCAGAGTAGCTATAGTCATCACTGGAGGAAGGCAGTTATTTGCTTTTTGTTCTAGTCCAAGGAAGAGATACATCTAGAATGAATAGTATCGAGTGGAGAAAGGGCTGAACTAGGTAGGCTGTGGACTCTATTTGTTGCTATCTCTAGTTACTTGTACAGTGCATTTTGAACTTAAGTAGTAGAGCAAGAGGAAACAAAGGAGAGCATTTTTTATTTTATTTTTGCTGGAGTGACACACTTAGTATGGCATAGTCTTACTCCTAGACCTGTGTTTTGTGAGCAATCCTGACAATACTCAGAGGATCATATGCTCTGACAGGAATCAAACCAGGGTTGTCCAGCCTGCAAAACAGTTAACCCAAACTTCTATGTAATATCTGTGATTCAATGGCAAGCATTTAAATGCTAAATGTGGAGGAGTGATAGAAAGTTAGGAAGGTATTGCCTAGCTAGTTTCTATCCCCAACATTCCATATGAAGCCCTGGGCAGTGCAGAGCCAGGAGTAAACCCCTGTGAGGTTTGCCAGATGTGATTCAGAATAAGCCCCCAACTTGCCCCCAAAATAATAAATAAATAAATAAATAAATAAATATTAAATATGGCAGTTCTTGAAATTTCCTCTCTGAGGAAAGTCTTTAAAAGTCTTCAATGACTAGCTTCCATTTATTTGTTGGCTGCTATCAGACTGACTAAATCGAGAAAGAAAATTTTTAGCTTGGCAATGTGAGATTGGTAGAATTCAATTCCTTTCACTTCAAACACTTAACATCTAGGAGTTAGGAGTATGATCAAAAAAATAGAATACATGTTTTGTCTGGGTAAGGGCTTCAGAGTGGCCCTGGGTTTAAAACCCTTCTTCATGTGGCCCCCAAAGCATCATTAGTGTAGACCAGTTGTGCCCATCATTAAGCACAAGAAGAAAAAATGACAGGGAAGGAAGGTACATTAAGTAGTAGAGATAATATGTGTCCAGCCTAGGTCTGACCACCAGTACCACATGTACCCTGCTAAAACCTTCAGGATATAAACCCAAAAACTGAAACGTAGGATCTAAGGACCCCTAGAATAGCATATATAGAAAAAAATCTAGAGGCAGCTTCAAATACCTTTCAACTTAATTAGAAATAAGCACTTACTTGGTTAACAGGAACATTTGAGATAAAAACTTTGTGGCTGCCTCTTTTCTCTAGGAAATGCCTTGGTCATTTGAGCAACTGAGACAGTCTTAGAGCAGATTTCTAAATTCTTGTGCTATGCTGGTTGAGAATTCTCTGACCCTCATTTAAAGGGTCACCAAACTTCTTTCAGTAGTTCAACCACATGTATTGAGCATGTGATAAATAGCATGGTCAGTAGAAAGTTTATAAAGCAGCAGTTTAACCTGAGGCCCATTGTGAGGAAAAGGCCAGTAACATGGATTGTTGGAAGATTGAAGGTAAAGCTGATACCTGTGCATTGACTAAGTTAATCATCTGTGCATTTCCTGTGCAGATTTGAAAGGAAAGAAGCATTCAGATCAGATCACATGGAGGAAGAAAGAGGAGAGCAGAATGAAAAGAGAGATGGAAGAGATAGAGGGAGTGAGACGATCCATCTTCTTTCTCTTCAGCAGGCATATCTACCAACAGTAGCACACAAAGAACCAGTAGTATGCAGCAGTACTGTGACTAAGCAAGTTTTACCTGCTTTATTTAGCATTTGCACTTTTCTCTAAAAAAAATCTTTTTTTTTTGTTTGTTTTTTTTTTGAGTCACATCCGGCAGTGCTCAGGGGTTACTCCTGGCAGGCACGGGCGACCATATGGAATGGTGGGATTTGAACCAATGACCTTCTGCATGAAAGGCAAATGACTCACCTCCATGCTATCTCTCTGGCCCTTCTCTAAAAAATCTTTAAAAGCAAGTGGGATTTAAAGGGTAAGCACACTCACACATGTGTGAGTGCTGTATTTGATCCTCAGAACCACACAGTCCCAGAAATATGGATGGAACCATCTCCCTATTATTAAAAGGTACAGCCTACAAACAAGCATGACACAAATAAAGACAAAATATCCATTTTTCATGGTTTTTTTTCCCTGGTTCTAGAATGTGCTGCTGCCCTCTCACATCACTATGCCCCTCTCATTCTTAGATGATTTCTTTCCAGTATCTTTCAGCTGAGCTGTTGCCACTTGCACTTGTTTAGCTGAGGCTGATGTTTTTCTGACTTGCTGTTCTTCCAGTTCAGACACACAGAAAAAAAATTCATATCGTGCCTTTCTCTTCTCTTTCTACTCTATCTCCTTACCACATGTGAGACAACCTATTAGACTTTGGAACTGTGACATTAAATGTTCCTTCAGTTCCACACCTTAGTGTGTTTAGAAGATGGACAGAGAAACAAAATACACAACCAGGAAAAGGAAATGACATTCAAAAAAGGGACATTGAAAACAGAATTGATGTCTATAACTTTGAGAATGAAATCTGGATTGCAGTGGTGCAGGCCTAGAGAATTTTTTATCAGATGTCAGGCCCTATGCACTTAGGATGTATATAGCAGCATCCCTGTTCCTCCTCCCTACATGTCAGGAGCACTATTTCAGCTTTAATAACCACACATGACTCTACTTTTGCTACATGTTCCCTGAAAGGAAAACTCCCCCTGTTGAGTTATACAAGTACCAACAGTGCATCCTATGACATAGGGCAGCTATTAGGTGACTTACAATGCAGTTTTCATAAGGTTGCAAGATTTAAGCAAATGATTTAATGATGAAGATTTTAATAGGTACACAGGATGGGGAGTCTTTCCAAGGAATTTCTCTTTACTATAACTTCACCTGCTTCCTCTTTTTGTACTTCTACATGTAGCCTCTCTGTATTTGAAGTCTCTCACCATACTCAGTCTTGAGGGTTTATTTGCCATCTTCCAGCAGAGAGCTGTGGTTCAGTTCTCTTAATCTGCTTTCCTCTGTTCTCCATTCAGCTTTTCCTATAAAATTGCTACCCATGTTTCTTGAGTAGGTTATTACCTTTTTTGCTATTACATTTTGTTCCATGCTGTATATGTGAGCATAGTTCTTATTTCCTCAACTTAAACTACACTGGGATCATATATAAATGTTATCACAACAAAAACTCTCCCAATTAACATTGTGGAAAAGGAAGAGAAAGAACGATAACTGGGAGAGTATTTCTTTAAATTGTTGCAAGATTAGCAGAGAGATGGAAAGAGCATAATTAATATGAAGATGCATAAGTTGAAAATCATATATAGAGTATTATTTTCTCTTGAGCTCACCTGGGAAATGCCATAGCAAACTAGAATATCTTATGGAAGGTACATTTACAAGAATAGGTGTATATAAGAAAAGGGGAGACAGTAACAACAACAACAAACTGTGTGAGTTGGTGGTTGCAGAAGAGGTCTGTCTTTAAATTTTTCAATACTTTTGTTTGTTTGGGGGCCACACCTGGCTATCTGTACACAGGGTTAACTACAGGCTCTGTACTTGAGGAACCATATGAAAAGCTGAGGATCAGAGCCTGGTCAGCTTCATGTAAGGTAAATTCCCCACCCCTTACACATATAAACACACACACACACATTGCTATTGATCTGCTTCTTCAATTTTAATACTAAGTAGGACACAAAAATTGAGAATCATGTGTTTTCTCAGTTCATTTTTCATTGTGATGTTGTGCTTATTCTAATATCCTCTTGGGGAACCCTACATTATTTTTCAAACTGCATATTCACCAGTGTGAGCTATTTGTACTTTGTCTATGTTGGCAAGTGTCTTTTATAGAAATCCTGTCAAGATTTCCAACTAGTTCAGTAATGTACTTAGTGCTGGCCAACCCCATCTGTTGGAAGAACCTTAATTTTAACATTTATTAATTTTAACATTTATCTGTTCAACTGAGAGGTCTGAATCCAGACATTTTTAGACATTTATTTCAAACAATTTCTTTATGGCTCTCCCCAATCAGAACATCTTTAAAGAAGACTGGTTTTCTAATAAACAATCTGTCAAACTGAATGTCAGGTTCGGCTTCAATTCCCTTTTCTAAGTCCAGCTTCCTGGGTAATTATGGCAGATTATAAATTGGTTGGGTTTTCAGATTCTGCAGGTAGCAGATGTGCAATCTATAGTAGTGGAAGAAAAACAATAAAACTTAGACCACTCTAGTGTAAGTGTACAGGAGTTGTGTTTAGGGAGAGTGGTAACTGTCTCAGTAAGAGAGCTACAGACTCTTTTTTTTTTTTTTTTTTTTTTTGGTTTTTGGGCCACACCCGGTGACGCTCAGGGGTTACTCCTGGCTATGCGCTCAGAAGTTGCTCCTGGCTTGGGGGACCATATGGGACACCGGGGGATCGAACCGCGGTCCGTCCAAGGCTAGCGCAGGGAAGGCAGGCACCTTACCTTTAGCGCCACCGCCCGGCCCCGAGCTACAGACTCTTTATATGGATATTTATTTTCCCCTTTTATATAAATATTTTAATATATATATGAATATTTATATGAATATATATACTTATATATGTTTTCACATTTATAAAATGTTTTATATATAAGCAGTTTTATATATAAATATATATATAACTTTATATATACTTTTATGTGAATATTTAAAATGAAAGAGCATATAATGTTTTCTTCTTAGAATTATAGGTCCAGAAATTAAGTGACCTTTAAAATCATCTATCTAGTTCTATAGATCTCATATATGTTCAATATCGCTCTATGTCAGGCACTCATACGGGATATACATATGTTATCTCCTATTTCTTAGATAGAAACCAGTAATGTGTCTATTTTGCAGATAGAAAAACTGATGAACATAATTGTTAAATTATTTAGTACAAATACTACAGCCAGAAGGTTTAGAAAGGGTTTGAAATTAGGAGGTGTAGTTTCAGAGTCCATGCTCATAAACATCAAATTCCATTCCTTCTCATATTCTGAAACCTCTTTTAAATCAGTGTTTCTGTAAAGCAAGGGGATCACAATGTGTTTAGTTTCTACCAGATGCCACATATGGTAAATATATCTTATCGTTATCTATTAACATGACCACTCTGAAGAAATTCTACAAATACTACCATTTAGGTGGAAAACTGGTTTCTGTCTCCAAATTTGAACTTGCTTATCCACCCAATAAGCAAAAGATCCCATGCTTGGTGCATTTAGAGACATATAAATTAAGCTTATGTTCATGTTTTATACTATGCATGCACCTGAGTAAAAAAAATCATACAGTTTGACCTATAAGCATTAGTATCAACATTTTAAAGGTAATATACAAATGGAGGCATAAGGCATTAACTGTTATGGTAAAATGCAGTTGTTTAATACATAGAACAATCTCCCATGCCCAGTGGTTCTCAAATAGTGGGGAACGCCCCCCCGGGGGGGCGAGGCTCCATAAAAAGGGGCATGTTTGACCTCGGCAAACACTGTCATAACAAGCTAAGCCCCATGTTTATGTCTCTGTATGTCTCTGGAGCTGAGAGTTGCTGTGTCCTGCTTCAAACCCTGCTTCGAAAAGCTATGCATTGCAAAATGTGCTCATTGTAGCCATTAATTCAGACATCACCTCTGATTAAAAAATCAGCTCAAATTATTTTATATATTTTTGTTTTGCAGATTAAATTTTTTTCTTAATAAAGATACTATTTACAGACATGCAGGGGGTGGCGCAAAAAATGTTTTCTTCTTCCTAGGGGAGCATGACAGAAAATAATTGAGAAGCACTGCCCTAGTCCTATATAAATACAACATGCAAAAATTTATAGAATAGGGGTCAGAGAGATAGCACAGCAATAAGGCATTTGCCTTACACACAGCCAATCCAGGAGATGGTGGTTCATGTTCCGGCATCCCATATGGTCCTCCGAGCCTGCCAAAGGCGATTTCTAAATGCAAAGCCAGAAATAACTCCTGAGCACTGCCAGGTGTGACCCACCCAAAATCTCCCCCAAAAAAACATTTATAGAAGGAAGTTTTATGGATAGTAATGTTTGAATTGTACTTCTGGGAAATCCCAATTTAAAAATATTGAGTATAGGGGCTGGAGAGATAGCATGGAGGTAAGGCATTTGCCTTTCATGCAGAAGGTCATTGGTTCGAATCCTGCCATCCCATATGGTCCCCCGAGCCTTCCAGGAGTGATTTCTGAGCATAGAGTTAGGAGTAACCCCTGAGCGCTGGCGGGTGTGATCCAAAAACCAAAAAAGATATTGATAATAATTTACTAATTTACTTACCATATATTTTCCACCTTTGTAAATCTTATTTGCTTCTGAAAAGAGTAACAGATCCAAGTACAATTGTTAATTGAATATTTTCAATCTGATCCCATTTTTAAGAGGAATCCAAAGAAGGAAATTAAATTATATTTACCCTTTTCATTTTAAGTCCTCCCCTTTCACAGTTCAAAATTATGAAAGATTATCTTCTTAGTTGAAGGCTACAGAAATATTTGGATGCCTGTCAAATATTTAGTGTAATATCCCAGGATAGGGATTAATAAAGCCTTTCAGCAGCTTGCTCTGAATTTCTGTAGATGCAATCTCTTCTTTGGAAGCTTTTGTATAAAAAGAATTCTATGTATGAGTCAAAGTATTCAGCAGAAATGGTAACAAGATCAAACAGTTTTAGGACAAGTTAATATGCCTTCTGGACATAAAAATGCAGACACCTCAATTCATTTTCATAGTTCAGTGTTGATCTGCTAACTCTTCAGACAAAATTAAAATCATCAGAGTCTGGAATTTAGTTGTATGAATATTTTGCAGCTAATCTAAAATCATAGAAACAGTAGCAGTGAAAAATATAGGAAACATACAACACAATCACTCTTCATAGATGATATCAAAGTCCCCTAGAGAATTGTATATTAATACTATTATTATTTCTATCAGAGCTAAACTTGACTGCATCTATTTTAAATTCTAGTCACTATAGGTGCTTGATTTTTTTTTCAGGTTAATGTTGTTCTGAGTCTAAAGGCCTTGACTGTAACCCCCAAATTCTGATACCTCCTCACATTAAGTTATACTGCTTTATTAGCCTAGATGATAGACCAATTTTTACCAACATGAAGGCTATTATTTAAATGTATCTATAAATTGAATTGAGAAACAGAATTATATGTAAATTACTAAGATCCTTTTGTCTTCCCCTGCTTTCTTTTGCAGTCTGATGGTAAAGAGTTGTACAAGTATAATCATGAACATGTTTATTTATAAAGAGCTTTCCATGTCATTTCAATGAGTTATGCCTCAAAGCACTATTCAAACAGAAACCCTAGTGTCCCCTGGTATTCCAGCTAAAAAGGTAAATATTTGTAATAGGTACAGTTATATTCCTAAAACTGGCAAGAGCGTTCATTTTTTTCTATGCCATGCTGCCAAAAGCTGGCACCCATCACCTGTGGCTCACACAGAAATTTGAGATCAGAGTTGGTGTTTTCTTTTCCACTAGTGGGTTCTAGTGAACAGGCAAGGTGTGGACTTCAGCATCTGAGTGGCAGAGTAAAGGCACACACAGCCTCCATTAGTAACTCAAGTTTCTAGGATCCTGGGCCTGTCCTGACTTGGCATCTCTTCAGGCTTAGTGTTCTAGAACAGTGCTTTCCCCCAAGTATTTTAAAATGAAAGCAAATTCCTTCTTCAAGTAAAGTATTATTTGTAAGTCCACAAGTTAAAAAAAATAATAAGATCTACTTTTTTAACTTGGGATTTGCTCTGCTATAGGTACTGCAGAAAAATTCCTGCATTTCTTATTTGATTCTCAGGACAACTATGCAAGGTCTGTAAACAATCTCCATTTATAAAGCAACTTTAGAGGATTTAACCAGCTTACCAAAGTCATGGATCCTAATGGTGTAGGAACACAATTCAAATGCTTGAAGTCGAACACCAGAGCATGAATCATTGACCACAAAAGTTTACCTGTCCTTGGGAGAACACACCTGCCTGAGGCTGTGGGTCTATTGACATTCCCCAAAACCACAGATGTACTCAACCCTCCGGTATAATTTTCTCATTCAACATTGTTTATCCTATTGATGTTATTGAACTAAAGAGCAGAGATCCTGACTTTCTTATATCATCTTGCATAAAGCTAAAATTTCAAGAACTCATCCATGTTCTTAAGTGGGAATTTACTGTACTTTTGTTTTCACCCACATCCGCACCCACGAGACTTTATTTTACCAGCATCTCAAAGGCCCCAGAGAATTACAGAAACTGCGACTGAACTGAGAGAGGTGCCAAAACTCACTCTCTAGAATCATAATTTTAGGAAATGACTATGTTCTGATTTGTTTTCTTTGCTTAGATTTTTAAATGATATTATTCAAATCCTATTTCAAGCAGTATTGAGAAATAATGGAGAAACACAAGTTGTGCCTATTTACTAAATATAGTGTGTTAATTTGTTATAAATATGCATTCTTAAATTCATGTGGATGCTTATGATGACATTTATTTGTCATAATATTTAGTTAATAGTTTTCAACTAAAATCCTCTAGTTTTGGTCAGGGGGAAGGTCAGACTTCCTTTGGCCAATCCTGGTTCAAAGTCTGATACTTCATAGGGTCCCTGCAGCAGCATCAGGATCGACACATGAGTACAGAGACATAAAGAAGTCATGAGCACTGCTAGGTATAGACCCCCCAAACAAATAAAAAACAACATAAAATTGTATAAGTCAACACCTCAAAATTTATTATTTTTTCATATTGAATCATTCACGCATTGTCTCATTCACTTACGTTTACTCTTACCCCGCTATTGTCTACCTGAAGAAACTGGTGATGCCACACTCAGAATATAGTGAATATGGGAGAGACTGGCTATGCTCTAACTTAGTAAAAACAGTTTGTCTCCAGTATATGAGCTATAGCTATCACACTATTATTTTGTGGTAGCTACTGAAAACATTTCTCTTTTTTTACTCTAGAAAAGAAAATGACATTCTAGTGGTAAGTGATGTTATTATTAAATATATAGATTTAGAAAAAAATTAAAATGAGCCTGAGATTTTTCCAGGATAAGATGCTGCTAGACATTGTGTTGTTTCAGATGTTTTGGAAATTAAATAGGCCTACGTAAGATTTTGAGCAGTTTATTAAAGAATCTGTGTCATTTTAATTTTTTCTCCTAAAACTTTCCCACCCACTCTCCAACCCCCACTTGAATAAAAGAGTAATTTGGAATGAGATCAGAATGTCTACTTCATCTTGACCCATCCCAGATGATCTAATAATAACAGTTTTATCAAAAAGAAGGGATGGGCAAGCTAGGGCTATGCCAAGAAACTTGTACCTGCCTTAATTCAGAATCCCGAGGATTTGTGTTAAGACTCTTCACTTTGATATAATATTGCTCATTGCTGTCTCATTCTGAATATGAATACAAGTACTCTGGATATCATCCCTACATTGTCCCTTAGTTTCCTTATATCCCACAGATGAGTGAGATTATTTTATGCTTACCCCTCTCCCTCTGACTCAATTCATTCTTTTATCCAGGTATAAGCAAATTCCATGGCTTCATTTTCCATAACAGCTGCATAGTATTCCATTGTGTGTGTATGTGTGTGTGTGTCTGTGTGTGTGTGTGTGTGTGTGTGTGTGTGTGTGTGTGTGTGTGTGTGTGTGTGTGTGTGTAAGATCACAGTTTCTTTACTCATTTATCTATTGTAGGGCACCTTGATTTGTTCCAGATTTTGGCTACTGTAAATAGTGCTGCAATGAATATAGTAGTGCGGAGAACATTTTTTTATCATTTTTTTTTGTTTGTTTGTTCCTAGGGTATTTCTCTAGTAGTGGTATTGCTGGCTTATAAGGAAGCTCAATTTTCTTTTTTTTTTTTTTTTTTAAGAAATATCCTTATTGTTTTCCAGAAAGGCTGGGTTAAATGGCATTCCCACCAGCAAAGAATGAGAGTTCCTTTCTCCCATTTCTAGGCCTGCAGTAGAGGTTCTTGTTCTTTGTGATGAGTGCCAGTTTCTGTGGTGTGAGATGTTTTGATTTGCATTTCCCTGATGATTAGTGATGTGAAACAATTTTTCATATGCTTTTGGCATCTGTATTTCTTCTTTGAGGAAGTGTCTGTTCATTTATTCTCCCCATATTTTGATGGGGTTAGATATTTGTTGTTTTTGTTAAGTTCTGCCAGAATCTTTCATTTCTGAGACAATATTAGCCCTTTATCAGATGGATATTGGGTGAACGGTTTCTCCCATTCATACTCTAACTCTGTGCCAGGGCTCTCTCTTCGCCTTTGGAGGAACCTGTGCTCTTCCTTGAGCATGTAACTTTCTTTCTTATCCTTTCCTTCCTCTTCTTCAGTCTCTTCAAATAGAAACTGTTTCTACTTCAAAAAAAGTAATTTTTAATAATATTAATTTTCCAAAGTTATAAGTAATGACTATCTAGAACAATGAGGGAATACCTTGTTCTGGAATTTATATATAAATACCAGTATTTTTAAAAATATTAATTTTCCAAAGTTATAAGTAATGACTATCTAGAACAATGAGGGAATACCTTGCTCTGGAATTTATATATAAATACCAGTATTTACACAATGACTACATAAAATAGGTTCCATCATGGGTTCCATTAAATTTTCCCAATTTGTCTATATATCTTTTAATTAGACCCATTATTATTACCAAACACCCTTGCTCCTTGGGAATATATAGAAATTAGATAGACCAGTAGCCCTGGAATATTTACTGAATATATTTTTAGAGTCGGGTTTCTGGGAAAGTTTTATTTTATCTTGAATCTACCATTCATTCAAAGGTTTTTGTTGACCTTAATTCAATTTTCTATAGCCGAGGCTATCAGTGTTCTGATAGCACTTTTCTACTCAGACAGATAACAGGATTTGGTGACAGCTTTCTATTGTATTGCCACTGAAATCTTTGTAAATTTAGTATTTCTTTGTGGTTCCTGATTATGATTCTCACAGGCTATTACTTCTTTGTCTATAAAATAGGCCTGACTTTGCCAAATCAGTGAGTAACTAACTGCCAGAGTGAAAACTGGTAAAGCTATTTATCAATATAAATGTAAATGATCTAGATAAACATCAGAGGGGCTCTTGGACTCCCACAAAGTCCACTTAATTAAGGAAGTACAGACAACATAAGTAACAACTAAACTCTAGTTTTGAAGCCTTCTATTACATTCTAAATCTAAAGCATGAGAATTCAAAGTAAAATGAATCACTTTGGCAGATAAGTGACGGTGCCCTTTTCATTAAATATCAGAAAGGTTTAGAATACAGAGTGGCTGGTTATTCCTTGGTTGATATATAGAGAAAAATATACAATTAATGACAAAAGTGGTCAATTTGATGAATTAATGTCACCCAGTTGTAGCAGATAATTTGATAGTATTCTACATTTTCTTTACTTTATCCAGTCTTCTAAAAGACTTTAATAGTTTATCTTCATGAACAAGAGATACCCCATTTTCCCCCCATAATTTATTGTTCATCCAAAAGTAATTTGGAAATACTTCAAGAGCCATAAATATATTCAGATACTTAAGTCTATTAGTTTTACTTTTGTGGGGGTAGAGAGATAGTACAGTAGACTATATACTTCCCTTGGAAGTAGCTTACCTGACTTCTATCTCTGATATCCCCTATGGCCCCCTGAGCCCTGCTAGATTACAGTGATCTTTAACTTTACAGAGCCAGGTGGAAGTCCTGAGCAGATAGATGTGACTTTCTTCTAGCAAAGAAAAAAATAAAATACTTTTTGGGACAACGAAATATAGACATTTTGAAGTAACAAAAGCATTTTATTAAAGATTACTACATAGGGGCTGGAGAGATGGCATGGAGGTAGGGTGTTTGCCTTGCATGCAGAAGGTTGGTGGTTCAAGTCCCTGCATCCCATATGGTCCCCTGAGCCTGCCATGAGCAATTTCTGAGCATAGAGCCAGGAGTGACCCCTAAGCACTACTGGGTGTGACCCCCCCAAAAAAGATTACTGCATAAAGAATAAAATAATAAATAAATAAAATAATAAATCCCAACAGTGTGTAATACACAATATAAGGAAGAATTGAAATGGATGCCATGTCATATTATATATAAATAAATGTAGAAGTTAAATGATATCCCCATTTTATAGATTTCTACAGTAGAGAGACTTTCATTATGTGAGCCGTTCAGTACACTCATATATTATCTGCTTTGTGCCAGGCACTGTTCTGGATTCCAAGACTACATTGATGAGAAAAGTAATTACCATTTGTTAGCAACTACATGGCATAACTTATAATTCATGAGGGAAATTAAAAATTAGTGAAAAATTATATGGTTGGGTATTTTTGAAAGCTAGTTTATGTCAAGATTGATTTTGAACATACTTCTTGGCAGATAGTATACACAAGATGGATAATTTAATAGTGCATTCAAATGTGACTTAATAAGAACAATAGGCTTAAGAATACTTGTAGGAAGGGAGATGTGAAATTCTTAAGTACTCAAGCAATTTATGCAAGTTGATCTGAAATTCAATGTTTTAGGCTCAGTTGAGTTCTCTTTCTACCTAAACAAATATTTAGGGTAGCAACACATTTTTTTCCTCTTAGATATTTTTCTCTTTAATCATATGTATTATAAAATATGAATAATTAATAAGACAATTGTATTGTATCTCATGCTATTTGCTTTTGAGGATTTTTTTTCAGTAAGCTGAGATCTTGTCAAATAATTTCATATTTGTTCCTATGGTATTTGGGCATTTTATCAGAGATGTATACCTGAATCTTTTCTAAAATAGTAACACCATATCCTATTTCCATCATGAATCTGAAACTTTATTGAGATAAGTTCTGTCTCCAACTCTCTCAAAAAATTTTAAATTATAAATTTACTTCTTATATCATAAACATATTTTATATTTATTTGATTTTCAGATGTCTTATTTTATACTTAAAATTTTTAAATCATTTGTTTATATTTGTAAACTATTAAATTACTATTTATTATTGTTCAATATGTTATCTATTTTAATTTTCATATCTTAGAATATCAGCTAGTTATTCTAAACAATGGGAAAAGTATGCCAAAACATAAAACATTCTTTCTTATTATTTTAATAGAAATATATACTGCTTGAGTTTCTAATAAATTTCTTCTTACACCTAGGAAACTTTGATGTTTATTTCATTAAAGTCAAGTTTTCACAAAAATTTTTAAATTTAACTTTATTATTATTTTGAGTTTTAAATCACACTAAGTCCTTAGGGCTTACTCTTGGTTCTGAAATCAGAGGTTACTCCTGATAGGCACAGAGACTATTTAAGGTACTAAGACTGAACCCATATTTGCATGTGCAAAGCAATTGCCCTATTTGTTGTAATAGCACAACTTCTCCAAGTTTTCATTAAATTTTAGCAAAAAGTTTTCAAGTTATAATGATATAATCATATTTTACTCTTGTGTGCTAATTATCCAAGTGAATTTTTAAAAATAGTATATATATATATATATATATGAAAACTATGCATGATTGGAGCTAATCTTGCAATTTTTCTCATATGTATTTAAGGTATTTGCATTTAATTTTATAAGTTGAACTGAATTTTCTTTTTCTTATCAGATTTAATACAATTAAAACCTTATCAGGCTTATCAGATTTAATACAATTTTAATAAAGTTATAATAAACCATTGTCTTCACTGGGGAAATTTAAATTATGAAAGAATTAGCTATTAAGTTACATAAAATTTTACTGTAATACAATAAACAGTAGCTCCACAGTATTATTTTTATTTTCTTTTATCTTCTTACCTTATATTTCTTGTATTAAGCACTTATATTTGTTTAAAAATATTCATGCCCTAATGCAATATCTGTGGATTATATACATAACCTCTTTTTCATTCTTTTGGTTTTTGGGCCACACCTGTGACACTCAGGGATTACTCCTGGCTATGCGCTCAGAAATCACTCCTAGCTTGGGGGACCATATGGGACACCCGGGAGATCGAACCGTGGTCTGTCCTAGGCTATTACACACAAGGCAGAAACCTTACTGCTTGCGCCACCGCTCCAGCCCTCAATTTTTAAATTCTTAAAATTAAAAACTTAATTATAATAGTTTTAGTTTGACAGAAAAAATAAAAGATAGTATGGAGAGTTACCATTTAGTTGATTTATAGGTTCCTCTAATTTTAGTGGCATATTTCATAGAGCACATTAGTAATAATGACTGATTAATAATTTTTTATTTGGGGTCACATTTACTAGTGTTCAGGGCATACTAATCCTGATTCTACTCAGGGATCACTTCTGGAAATGCTCGAGGATCATATGCAGTGTTTCCTGGAATCAAACTGGGCATCACATGGGTTTGTTCTTGTACATAGTAAGTGCCTTTACCTGTTGTACTATCTCTCTGGTCCCAGATACATTAGTATTAACTAAAGATATTTTCCATGATTATATGAAATGTCTGCATTATGAAAAATTGAACTTTTTCATTATGACAGTTTACTACATGTTGTTATTATTATCCATTTATATTTAGTTGTAACTATTAGTTATTTTTTTATATTTTTGTTATATTTCCTCCCTCCTTTTTGCTGTTGAATATTAATTATATTGTACGCTAGACTAAAAATAAGAAAATAAACCAAAACCCATATTCTCATTTGTTTGATACCATCCATATGCTGAGTAAATTATCAACTATTCTAAAAAAAGAAAATCATATTTATGATAATTTGTAATTTGCTTCTCTCCAGACCAGTATGCCCCTATATCTCCACAAGAATGTTTACTTCACACTTCACAGCTCTCCTTCTACATAGAGGTTGAAACTTGGCATTCCTCTATTTTATTCCTGCATAATGGTGGTTTCATTAAAAACACACAATCTAGGTGTCTTCTCAGGTTAGATGCCTTACTTAGGGCGCGGTCAGAAACAGAAGATGGAAACTGTGTCCACAGATGGGATCTCCAGTTCTTTAGATATGCACTTTGAAGTGGGTCCTGGCATCCTCAAGACTTCCTGTGGGAGAACCATCCAATTATGAGCCTCTATAAGAATTTATATTTTATGACTTCCTCATCTATGTGGTTAAAATTCACATGGTTCTCCAAACATAAATTACAATAATGCCTTTCATTTTCTTGGTCAAAATGCCTTGAATACCTGGAATTTTTAAATTATTTTTATTTAACCAACTTTATTACATACATGATTGTATTTGGGTTTCAGTCATGTAGAGAACACCACCCATCACCAGTGCAACATTCCCATCACCAATGTCCCAAATCTCCCTCCTCCCCACCCAAACCCCGCCTGTACTCTAGACAGGTTTTCTATTTCCCTCATACATTCTCATTATTAGGATAGTTCAAAACGTAGTTATTTCTCTAACTAAACTCACCTCTGTTCGCGGTAAGCTTCATGAGGTGAGCTGTAACTTCCAGCTCTTTTCTCTTTTGTGTCTGAAAATTATTATTGCAAGAATGACTTTCATTTTTCTTAAAACCCATAGATGAGTGAGACCATTCTGCATCTCTCTCTGACTTATTTCACTCAGCATAATAGATTCCATGAACATCCATTTTTGGAAAATTTCATGACTTCATCTCTCCTGACAGGAATTTTGAAATTTTTATAACTATCAAATGTTTTTATAAGAGTTTGTTCCCCCTTGCCTCAGGATTAAGCAAATTATTACATACAGCTTCTCAAACAGCCATGTGCCTCCTAGAAGACTCCCAGGTATTTTCTAGAACCCAGATTCTGATTCAGGAGTTCAAGGCTGAGTCAGATTTGTATATACTACCAAATTCTCTGAAATGCTAATATCACCGGCTCTTTTGATATTTTATTTCTATTTTGAATTTTTTGAGATTCTTCAGATTATAGTGTTATTAATTGTTATAGCAAGAGTTCAGTATGTTGCATGAGTATGTTTGTGTTTCAGTATCACCTATGCTACTCTTGCTTTGAAATTCAAGTACATGTGGAAAAAGCCTTTTTAAATGAAACTATATACTTGTACAAACAGTTAAGATTTGGTTTACTAAAAATCAGTTTTTGGAACCCCTAAAGTAAATATATTGTTGATAATAGTTAAATTTTTTACCCTCCTTGAAAAATTTTATTAATGCATCTTGCTATAATTAATATGTGGGTTTTGTTGTTGCTGCTGTTTTGAAGGAATAGATAGGGGCCATGCCTGGTGGTGCTCAGGTCTTAGTCCTGGCTCTTTGTGCAGAAATCCCTCCTAGAAGTTCTGGGGAGACCATACAGTTTAAGGGATTGAAATTATTCTCATAGAGGCATGTGCCTTAAACTCTATACTATCTCTCTAACATATAACATAAAATATTTGTCAATTTGTAATTTTAAGAACACAAATCTAAAGATCAAATTTGATTATCTGTATTTTTTGGTAGCTCACAAAATACAAAGTAGTTTATTAAATAATATGAAGTCATTTTCTAAGATAGTGTTCTAATCTTGCTATGTGAGTAATAAATAACAAGTTGAGGACCCAGTGATCAGCCTAGAACTAACCTGAGTTTACTACTAAAGAAATTCTTTGTCCTGGAACAACTGGGATGAATAGGAAGATTAGAAGGAGTTTTCTATGATCATGGATACATTTATGCCACCAAGTTTTCAACAGTTTCAATATATATAATATTGAAAAGGTATTGCAGCATATAAAGCTCTTTCCTGGCAAGCATCTAATATTTTGTGTTTGATACTCAGTATGTCATATGGTCCTCTGAGTCCCTGAAGTAATCTCTGCATGCAGAACAGGACGAAGACAAGTGTGGCCTTTAAACAAAACACAACAATTAAAAGTACATAGCTATGTGACACAGGAGAGCTTGGATGATACCCTTCACAATCCCTTTGCTTTTTCTTAATTGCTTCTTCTCTAAATTCATATACCCTATTTTCCAGCGTATAAGATGACTTTTGAAACCAAAAAAAAAAAAAAAAGTCAACCAAAAATCAGGTGTCATCTTATAGTTGTCTTATATGCCGAGTATATCCCGAAAAATGTTTCAATATGCCGCTAAACGAAACAAACAAACAAAAAAAAAATCAGGCTGCAGAGTTCCCAAATCTCTTTCTTGGGGGCTCCCAAATAGTACTCAGGAGATCTGGGGGCCACTTCTGGTAAAACCCAGCTAACTGTGTTGGTGGTTCAGTGCTAGGGTCCGAGGATGGGGTGTTGTTTGGTTCATGTAGCGGGGGAGACTGACGCCACCAGGGAATTGCCAGAAAAGGTGCCTATGATAAGGGACCAACCACTACAAGGCTGCTCCGAAGCCTCTCTAACTCAGCCAATCCAAGCAGGCTTTTTATGCATGCAAATTAGACAATAGACCCGAATCTACACTGTAAAAAGCCTGCTCAGATTGGCCAGAGTCAGAGAAGAAGTCTATTACAGTAGAACCTTTGAACCTTTGCTTGTTGTGATTGGCTCACTGTAGTACATACAGTTGCGACACAGGAACGTTCTGTCTGATACAGCGAATATAGGCCTAAATCTATGTTTTAACTGAAAAATTAGGGGTCGTCTTATACGCCCAGTCGTCTTAGATGCTGAAAAATATGGTAGATTAGTTTCTTTATGGGCAGAAAGTGACTTGAGCAGAGTCACAAAATAGTAACTGAGACTTCAAGTTCTTTAACTTTTCCCTTCATTACAAATATACAATGTCACTTGCTTTCTAAAATAAAAGAATGAGTCAATTGACTTTTTTGGCAGTTGATTCTGCTTCAAAATTTCTCTTTAAGATGACTTAAAAACAAACAAATAAGGGGTCACGACTTGATGACCAGATATACTAATAGACAGCAATTAGAGCACATGCTCACATGTCCCTGATCTAGATTTAATCTTAGCACCCAGAGTCACACACACATCTCCAGGTGTAACCCTGAGGCTCATATGTACCATTAAAGTTAATTGGTGTCCCAAGCACTGCAGGAAAAACTAACTTCACAGTCCCAGGCCCTTATATTAATCCACTGACCCAGTTATTCTAGAATCAATAACTAGTGCCAATGCCTTCTGAGTACCACTTAGGAGTAGCACTTAGGAGCCTTCAATAAAAGAATTTTAAAAACCTTTTATTTTTCTATTTTGTAAAGTTGGATACAGAGATAAGAGGCATATAGATTAAACTATCTTGAAAACTCATTTTTTATTGTTGTTGGGACACATCTAATGGTGTTGAAGGCTTACTCCTGACTCTGTGCTTTAGGATTTTTCCTGGCAAAGCTCAGAAACCATATGGAACAAGGCAAATGTTCTACCTACTGTAAGATAGCTGTGGTTTCAGAATACTAAAGTTCTTCATGGTTTGTGCCTGGAAATGTAAATCATAAATGCTAGTTACTTTCCCAATTTGTTAAGCTACTGCCATGATACTAAGAAGATTATTTGAAAATTTCACCTCAAATTGTCTAAAGTTTATTAATATTTTCCTTAAGGAAAAAGATAGAAGTTTCTGCACTATTTTATCTTTCTAGTAGGATTGCATGATAAATGATAAAAATTTATTCTAATTGGATTCATAAATCCCTGGGCATTTGGCAATCTGTACTAGCAATTGTTTCATTAATAATGTATACTATTTTTGCTGCTAATATGTTATAGATATTAAGCAAAAACACTTCTTCAGAAGTTTAAAGAGATCAAACTTGAATGATAAAATTTCTCTGCAGTTGAGTTTTGTGATGGGTTCTTAGGCAGGGCAGATTTTTAAAGACTGAAATCCAAGAGTGCTTCTAGGGTGATTCCAGGATAATACTGGCCGACTAAAATATGTCCTCAGCCACTGCCAAGTGGTAAGCATTAGACACGGGTCATCAGTTTTCTCTGGAATGGTGGCAATGTCAGTTAGTATTTGTCAAAACCCTAAATGCCTTGTAGTAAAACATTGCAGCAGACTATAAATGTTCACCTTAAAAATACTTGATGGTGTGTGCATGAAGAGCTGGAAAATTGCTTGAGAAACTAAAGCGGCTGCTTCCATGCAGAAATACTCTTGCTCTTGTAACATATCACAAATTAGATCCATTGTGATCCCTGGCCTGTGTTTTGCCATTCAGATATTCTAGCACTTTCCTTGACATTGGTGATGTCCACTGAATTGTCACACATAAGTGAGGGTCTTTGTTCTCAGTAGCATATGAAGTAAGCCTTGAGAGAAAGGGATTGAGTAGGCACAATGGAGAGCCAGGCTTGAGTGATAAACTCAAACTTAAAAAAAAAAAAATCCCAGAGGGAGTAGCTGTTGAATCCTCTGATCCCAGCTAGTGTTAATAACCAGAGTTCAATATTGCCCAGGGGTTCTGTATGACTGGCTATTATTATTCAAAAGAGACTTCAACCCTTCATTAAGGGCTAAGAAGTCAAGGAGACATCAACCTTTTATAATGGCTGGGACCCTTTATTAAGGGATAAAAAGTCCTGGAGAGGTTAAAAGGGCATGTCATTTAAAATTTACCAGGGACAAGTCATTTTGTTGCAAATTAATTCCTCTAACCTGGGTAGAAAGAACTTTACATGAATTTTCCCTTGGTCTTGAAAATGGTCTATAGCAATCTCTTACTCACCAAATTTATCTGTGATTTCATATATCAAAGAAGCACCAATATTTATAAACCCAAGAATTTATCATCTATACTCTAAAGTCAGCTTTCACTGATATCAGGAGAAATAGTCACCTTTGTTACAAAAAATTTTTCGTTAACCAGTGTCATTTACTTATGTAACCCTGCTGATGTATAGCCTGATAGAGAACCCTGAGGAGAGTTTTAAACTCTTGAAAATAGAGACCAGGTACCCACCATCCTTGAGTCTTCTCAGGATAGAGAAATCACCATGTTTGGGAACATTCCATCTCATTTGCAGAGACTTGTTGAGACTTATCTCATTTCCATCTCTCAGCAGTCAGCCAGGAATGGGGAACTCCCCTGCACCCTGCTCTAGCACCCTAGCACCCACATATTGCTTATCTCCATGGCCTCTGGGGAACAGCTTTTATTCCTCTAACATTGGTGCAAAATTTTCTGAGCTTGCTGAAAGAACCTGTATGAATGGAAGTCACTCCATAAGGCTAGTTGAGTTGAATTGAATAGAGCAGGCACACCCTTAAGCTATCACTGGGGTGGGATTTAGAGAAGGTGATGTAATGTCTCTTGACAGCGTAGTTAAATATTGACAGCAGAAGGAAACCTACTGGCCTTGTTCAGGAGGAAAGCAGAGTCTGACTGTGGCTGTCAGATCAGAAAGCTGAGATTGTCAGGGGCCAAACAGTGTCTGTCGTGGTTCTGATGACCCAGTAAGGTCATGAGTTGGTGCACTTGACTTCTACTTCAATAGAGGTAAGGTCTGGAGTCTGGGTGGGAAAATAATGGACTGTGATGAGAATAAATGCAGGCTCCTCCATGCCTGTGACTTGGAGATGGCTAGCATTATCAGACTCTGCTGGCTGTCCATTCAGATATAGCTCAGGCTGATTCTCATTTAAGGCAAGGATCCTGACTTCCATTTGAATCTGTCTTCCCTCCACATCATCTTGCCACACTCCCAAATGATTTGGTCTTTAATATAATCTCTGTAAGTGATTGTGTTTGGATGCTGGTACATGCAATTTAAATGCTAGTAGTGAGATGGTCTATATGAATTCATTTGTAAGTACTCTTTGATGCTAATGATTAGAGACAGGTTTTAAGCTAGAATTAGGAGGTTATAAACATGATCACTGTTACCTGGATGGTGCTTTCTTTAAGCAGGAGTGGAATAGGGAGGCAGAAGGACATTAGGCAGTTTCTCTAATTTAATATTAAATTGGAGAGCCAGCTGAGGTGAATTCAAGGAGAACATTGGGTAAGCAAGAAAATGCCGACAGACAGCAGACAGAAATGGTTCAGGCAGGTCTAGCTCTGAATTTAGAAAAGGAATCAATGTCATATTGAGGGGGAAACAGAAGGCACCATTTGACTTTAGAAAGACTTTTAATCTTTAAAGACAGTTTAATCAACTGACATATTTCAGATTAGCTTTAACGAGTCATATGCAACAATAAGAGACTGCCAAGGGAATGTAGTGTGTATATATCTTTTATTTATATTTTAAAGAGGAAGAAAATTTAGGTTGACTGAGTTGAAATGAATTTAAATCTTGCTTCCACAAGTTATCCATTAAAGCAGTATAATTTAAGAGTCAAAATTTCTTTATCTGAGAAATGGGCAGGAAGAAAACTACTGGCAGGTTGTCATGAGGTTGGGACACAATTACACATGTGTATGCATGCTCTCTCTCTTACACACACACACAAATAAGAATATCTTTCTTGTCTATATAAATTTCTCCAAAATGTACTCCCTCCCAAATTTAAAAAGTTTATTTATTTTGTTTTAAAAGCCTTTTAAAATATGTAATTTATATAGCCTGATAGCTATTCACTTAAAATGTACTATTCAAGTTTTTAGTTCGGTGAGAACTTAAGGAATATCCATGTTCTAAGCTGGAGAGTGACTTTGACTTTGAACTAAATATTTTTGGTTTGGGATTTTTTTTTTTGAGGGAGAGTTGGCATACCTAGTGGTACTCAGGGCTAACTCCTACTTTGTGCTCAGGAATCACTATTGGTGGTACTTGTTGTACCATATGGGATGCCAGGGATCGAACCCATGTTGACCTTGTGCAAGGTGAGCATCCTCCCCACTGTACTGTCACTCTGTCCCAGATTTGTTTTGTTCCTTTCACTTTTGTTGCCATGAAGGGCTTGAGCAGCCACAGAGTGATTCTTAGGCTACAGGAAAATAGAAATAACCAGATTGGTGGCCTTAATTTTCTGTCTATATCAGTGCCTTTGTGATGGCTAATAAACTTGCAAAGAACAAACTTGGTAGAGTTTTATCTTCTAACTCTCCTTCAAATGCTATTCATTTGATTGTTACAGCCATTAGTAGTGAAATCATCCAAAATATGTGAGATACAACTGATTTCTGACAGAAAATGTAATAATATTAGACCCTTCCTGTAACTAGTTGACTGCCAGCTTATAAACAATATTTTTATGAAAAGAATCAAGTTAAGGGAGCTGAAGTGATAGCACAGTAGGTAGGGTATTTGCACATGGATGACCCAGGTTCTATCTCTAGTATCTCATATGGTCCCCTAGGCCTGCCAAGAATAAATTTCTGAGCACAGAGCCAGAAGTAACCCCTGAGCACTGCCAAGTATGCCCCCCATAAAACAACAAAAAATAATAAAGATTGGTGGCTTCATTCTCAGTGGGTAAATATATATACATATGTACTTCATCTTTTCCCTAAAATCAATTGTGCTTGATGAAATGATAGGAGAAATGAATCACATGTATGAAATCAATATTCACAATTACTGGTTACCTTATTTATTTAAAAATAATTAAATCCCCTTTTCCAGCACTCATCATGTTTATGAACTAAGATGTCTTGCTTTCAACTCAATTTTCTGTTAAAAATAAATTTATTGGGGGCCGGGCGGTGGCGCTAAAGGTAAGGTGCCTGCCTTGCCTGCGCTAGCCTTGGACGGACCGCGGTTCGATCCCCCGGTGTCCCATATGGTCCCCCAAGCCAGGAGCAACTTCTGAGCACATAGCCAGGAGTAACCCCTGAGCGTTACCGGGTGTGGCCCAAAAACCAAAATAAATAAATAAATAAATAAATTTATTTCCCTTTTTTCTCAATTCAATTCTGTGGATATAGGTTAATAAGTTATACTCAACAACAAAAAAATAAAGCATGTTTTAGAGAAAAAAAATACTCTCCGTAATGTATGCATCAAATTTTGTTTTGAGGGTTCTTAGGGTCTAGTCATTTCTTCAGAAGTTGCTCCTAGTGGATACAGGATCAAGCCCAGGCCTTCGAAATATAAAGCTTGATAATCCTATGAGTATCTATCTAATTGAGCCAATAAGTATCAGTTTTTAAAACGTTTTAATTAATAGAAAAAGGAAACTTAAAAAGAAACATCATTTTCAAAGAAACATCATTTCCCTAAAAAATTATTTTCCTTTTCATCCAGTGTCCCAGTCAGAGGCAATATAAATTTACTTTACTTCAGCAGATATGCCTATTTTGTGTAGTTTATATTAATGTCATTTTGGGGCTGGAACCATAGCACAGCAATAGGGCATTTGCCTTGCACGCAGCTGATCCAGGATGAATCACAGTTCGATCCCCAGAGTCCCATAGGGTCCCCCAAGCCAGGAGCGATTTCTGAGTGCATAGTCAGGAGTAATCCCTGAGCTTCACCGGGTGTGGCCCCAAAATAGAAATATATATATATGTATGTATATATACATATATATACATACATATATATATACATACATATATATATATATATAATTTTGCAACATGTCATCTCTGGCAAATGCCTTCTTCATTTACCATATCGTTTATATGATCCTGTGTGTTCTAGTACTTCATCTTTTCTAGATGCCAAATAAAATATGAACAAAAATAATACAATACTTGATACAATAATACAAATATTTGATGCAAATTTAGGCTATTTTTTACTTTATGACTATTATGAATAAGACCAATTTGAAATTACATGCAAGTTTTCTTTCTTTCTTTCTTTCTTTTTTTTTTTGGTTTTTGGGTCACACCCGGCAGTGCTCAGGGGTTACTCCTGGCTGTCTGCTCAGAAATAGCTCCTGGCAGGCACGGGGGACCATATGGGACACCGGGATTCGAACCAACCACCTTTGGTCCTGGATCAGCTGCTTGCAAGGCAAACGCCACTGTGCTATCTCTCCGGCCCAAGTTTTCTTTATTTTATATTATTATTGTTATTATTATTATCATTATTCTTTGTTGCCACACCAGGCAGTGCTCTGGGATTACACCCAGCCCTCCACTCAAGGATCATTCCTGTCAGGTTCAGGAAACCGTATGAGGTGGGGGGTTACTGGGATTCAAACCCAGGTCTGCAGATTGATAGTCAAGTATCATACCTATTGAACTATCTCTCAGCCCTGTATACAAGGTTTATTTTTATTTTTTTACCACACCCAATGGTGCTTAGTGTTAACTCCTGCCTCTGCACTCAGGGATTAGTCCAGGCAGGTCTTGAGACACCATAGGGGATGCTAGGGATTGAACTTGGGTTGAGTGCATACAAGGCAAGTGTATGACCTGCTATACTATTGTTCCATCCAATCCCATATACAAGTTTTTATGTGGACAAGTGCTTGCCATATAATTTTAAAATCTAGAAAGCCATACATTTTTAATTCTATTGCCTTATAAAGTTATGGATGTACTAAGTGTAGAAAATTCTAGTCACTGTTTCGAAGCAGATACTGACAAAATGTAACCAAAAAATCACCTTTCTTCCTTATAATATTATGAAACAATGAGACCTCTGGCAATGTTGAAATTACTTTATGAAAGTGAATAAAATCAGCCTTCTACATTACTTCATAAATTAATATGTAACTTAAGCTCTTAGGTACATGATTTCTGTAGGATCCAGGTGTGTCTTGTAGATAAGTTGATACTATAGTGTATTTATATTTTTTTCAGAAATAATCATGGATGGTTTAACTAATGAATAAAATTGAAGCAGTATATAGAATGAAAAGAATTACAAAAGTGAATGTTCTTATACCTCAGGAAAATCATGATTAACAAAGTGTAAGAACATTGTGGAAATGTTCAATATCACCCTTTGCATTCTTGTACTGGAGACATTAGCAACAGGTGTTGACAATTGCAAACTAGAGAATACAATTCACATTTAAGATGGACAAAAATAAGCAAACCAAAAACATCACTGAGAACTTATTGTGGTCATAAGTGGTCATAACGTGGCAATGATAAATTTTTTCAAGGCAATTCATTTTGAATTAAGGAAACATCAACTTTTGGTGGATAAATAAAATATATCTCTTATCTCACTGGAAATCAGTTTGTAGGTTGTATGAAGGATAAATCCTATTACTTGAGGGCCAGAACAATTGGGGACACATTAAGATATAGTTTATAATCACATTATTCTTGATTTATACCCATTTCTCTCTCTCTCTCTCTCTCTCTCTCTCTCTCTCTCTCTCTCTCTCTCTCTCTCTCTTTTATGTGGGTCACACCTAGCAGTGCTCAGGGGTTACTCGTGGCTCAGAAATCGCTCCTGGCAGGCTCTAGGGACCATATGGGATGCCGGAATTCGAACCACCGTCCTTTTGCATGCAAAGCAAATGCCCTACCTCTATGCTATCTCTCTGGCCCCTATACTCATTTCTCAAATTCTTTTTCCTTTTTTAGGAAATAAGAGGAGCTGATGAAATGCATGTTTCATGTGTGTCCTTTTGTCTCTAACTTTCCAGAGTTGCATTTGGAGTGTCCAGTTCCCACTCTGAGAGCAGCAGTGTGGAATGCATTATGACAGAAACAGAATTTTTCAACCCATGATGTCCTCCAAAGGCAGTCTTGTTCACATTTGTTTACCAGCACAGATCTGCAAGTGACATAATTTCTGTTTTTGGGCCAAAAAGGTCTGTTATGCCTTCATTTTTTGTTTTATTTTTGTGCTAAACCCTGAAATACTCAGGGATTGTGTCTGGCTCTGAATTTATACTCCTGGTGTTACTTAAGGGATGAAATGAGATGCCAAGGTTCCAGGTCATCCCCATGCAAGGCAAGTGCCCTACCCACTGTACTATCTTTGTAGCTCCTCATCCTCATTTTTATAGGGTATGACTTCCATATATGTACTCTACATGTCACTCTACATGGACATGTTTCTTTTTTCCCTTTCATTGTGACTGAATATATTTTATTCAAAACCCTTCAAACTATCAACAAATAATAGAAAAAGATAAAATCAAACAACAAACACTACCATTACTTTATTGCTATGTTAAAATGCTTCTATTCTTATAACTTATAAAAGAAGATTATTTAAAGCTTACTTATGTTTAAGCATAGGCTATGTTTAATCAAATGTAAGCTTTTTTTTTTTTTTTTTTTTTTTTGGTTTTTGGACCTCACCCGGTAACACTCAGGGGTTACTCCTGGCTATGCGCTCAGAAGTTGCTCCTGGCTTGGGGGACCATATGGGACACCGGGGGATCGAACCGCGATCCGTCCAAGGCTAGCGCAGGCAAGGCAGGCGCACCTTACTTTTAGCACCACCGCCCGGCCCCTAATCAAATGTAAGCTTTACCATGGTTCATGATGTTCTCTAGTTTTGCTATTTGGGGATTTTTTCAGTTGTTCAAATGCAGCAGAGACCAAAGCCCCATAATAAAAGCACTGTATTTTCCTTCTAGCAGTGAGTTTGCCACCAACTTGTGCCCAATGTTGGGCAAGAAATCTAGGGGTTCTTTATTTATTATTTTTCTTTTGTTTTCCTTCCTGAGAGGCTGATTTAGGAGTAAACTCATCATAACAATATTCAGAGAACCACATATTTTTCTATTTGGGAATAGCCTTGGGGTCTGAACAGTTTAATTACTACATTGCATGGGTTGTGTATCCTTTTCATTCCACTTATAATTTGTTCCTCTAAGAAGTCATATGAGGTAGAACACAGCTATTGTCTCTGTCTGACAGCTAAGGAAATTGAGGTTCAGTGCTTGTTGAAATTCCAGGATTTCAGCACCACTGAAATCAGGATGCCTGTCACCCAAGGTCAATCACTTGGCCCCCAAGATGATTATCATGAAAGTAAGGTTTAAGAAATTCCGTGCAGCAGCTTCTACTCTATCCTCAAAGAAATTATCAACTGTAATAGACTGTAAACAAAGACTGAAATCTTACAGGGTACATATATAAGTAAAGTAGGACTCTAATTTCTTCTACTCTGCTCTGTATTCAGGCATGTTTGCTTGTAAAACTCTTGGCTGAAAAAAGGTCTCCATTTTAGAGTAAGATATATATTCCCCTGTCATCAATTTTAATGTTAAACAGTCTTCATTGTTCAAATTGGTTTACAAATTTCAAACAAATTTTTCACATTGCTGTTTACAATCATTTTCTCTTACCTCTTTTCTTCTCACTCCAAATGTTGAGCAGCTGGTTATATTCACAACAAAATGGCTCTTCTACAATTATGGTCTATGACCCCCTTCCACCTTCAGCTTTCCTTTCTCTCTGCAAAATAATACCAAGGCTATTAGCCTTTGCTCCCTGGTCCTATTTTGCTATCTTTTGATCTACATTGTGGTTCTCCTCTGAATTCTCCCTTGGAGGTCCAGGAGGCAATATCTCCATCCTATAAAACAGTGCACTGGTGTTAAAAAAAAAGAGGGGGGGGACCTCTCAAATGTGAGGTCACAAAGCCTGGGGCTCCACTTGCAACCTCTCAGATTAGCATATTTCCCACATTGTGCTGCCCTGTGAGCTCTTTGCTGGGAAGGACACCTGCTACTGCTCAGGCAGTTTGCCTTCTGGATGGCAGACTGACCTACTCTGCTCATAAAACCAACCTGAGAAAGTGGGTCAGAGGCAGATGAAGTGCTGCGATCTCTTTCGTTAGCAGTGCTGCAGGCTTATCTTATGGGTGAGAAGTGTGTGCCTTCAGGTGATGGTTAATGAGGTTGTTAATGGGAAACTTCCATTTGAGGGTGTCACATATCCGAGCTGGGAGAACTAACCCTTCTGGATCCCTGAAACTGATGTGAGCAAAGTGCCCAGAGATGGAGACCAAATGAGTCAAATGGAAGAAGTTGGCCATGTTAAAAGAAACAGATAGCCAAGATGTACATTTTCATCTTGAAATGTACCTTTTAAGAAAAAAAATAAGAACTGTGTGTTTCATTTTTAGTAATATTTAAACCTTTTTCTGATGCTCAGGATATAGTACTGATCTCTGGAATGACTTTGGCAGGGACTGGGGAAGCAAGGACCTTATTTATTGAACTGTTGCTCTGGTTACATTTAAGCATTTTTTGAAGGTGTAATAGTAAGCTTTATTAATTAATAAGTCATTTGTATCTAGTCAATTCAATACAATTAAAGCAACAAATATAACAACAGTTTTAGCATTCTAATGTAATCAAGCATCTTTTTACATTTAAGCATTTTTTTACACTTAGGGGATTAGGCAATTCAGTTTGAGGGCATGTATTCTTATTTTAGGTGCTGTGCCCTTGATGCATTGAAAAGCCAAATACTTGACATGGAAAGAAGTTTTAGAA
Source organism: Suncus etruscus (assembly GCF_024139225.1). Lineage (NCBI taxonomy): Eukaryota > Metazoa > Chordata > Mammalia > Eulipotyphla > Soricidae > Suncus > Suncus etruscus. Next base: position 56,406,237 of record NC_064852.1, read on the forward strand.
ATAAGCAGTTATATTTAGGCACATCTTTTTCTTAAACTTGAAATGCTTCACATTTAGCGAGGGAATATAGATTTCTCCATTTTAAAATTTTTGAACAGAGACTTCATTCAGTTCATTGCCACGTAAAATTTATTTATTTATCTATTTTAGTATTTTTATTTAAGCACCATGTTTACAAACATGTTTATAGTTGGGTCATGCAAAATTTAGAATGGTGAGACTGAGCTAAGATAAAAAAAATCATTGACTAATAATAGAAAAAATTGCCTAAATATTCTATAGGATGTGATCATTTAACTATAACATCAGCCTAATTTTTTGATAAGCACAAAAATTGCTTTTTAGGCTAAGCTGGATTTAGCCCACAAGTCCTCAGATATAGTAAAGGCATACTTAAGAAGCTCTTGAATTTCACTTGTCATGATCCTTCTTGCCAATACAGTAGGGAGAACAGCTCCTTTTATATTAAAGAGGACCTTAATGACAGAAATCATGAGACTTTTAAATGTGAAAAGTTATTTTATCCAATGAAAGAAGAACGCCAGTCTGGGCCTCTATCGGATGCACAATCCTGCAGGACTTAATTCTTTTTTATAGCATGGCAACCTGCCATAGTATGAAAAGTAGAAGTAACTTGAGGTTTATCATGGCCAGACAGAAACTTGAGATTACTTAGTCATAGATACAACAGGCATTAAATTAAATATTAAGATAAAATATCTCACTAAGTTTATCTGTTGGTCTGATTCACCTATTTTCTCAAAATCAAATCTGAAATTTACCGCTCATGATATTTTACTTTTTCTCAGATAAACTTATTTCTGGGATTAAAAACTGTATTTGATCCTTATACTTGAACACCCAACAAGTAATTAGGAATAAAGGGAAATAATATTTTAAAGCCTCAACAGGAGAATACTTTCTGTATATAGAGTTGTGATAAACATTAAATATTTGAATAAAAAATCAAAGTGTCAATGAAGGTGAAGCTCTTTTTTCAGGATTGGCATTTATCTTAATGAAGGAAGCTGCAAATTATTTGCTACCCAGTGGTCAATGGAACCCTAGTGACCAGACACACTTTTTCAAAGTGAGAGCACGGCCCCCTTTGACCTTCCAGTGTATTGTCTGAAGGAGCAATGGTCATCTGGCCCCCAAAATGAGTTGGGCCTGCAGCTGCTCTGCCAGCTGGCCATCATACACACACAGCAAAAAAAAAAAAAAAAAAAAAAAAAAAAAAAAAAAAACTGGAAAGGCCTCCTGGCCTCACCAGATGCCATATTGCAGAGTCCAGCTGATGCCCCACACAGCCATTTCATGTGTCATATAAAATGACTTGGATTTAAAACTAAGGTCCATTACATTCAATTCTCTAGAAGGTGCTTCTCATGTTTATAATTTCGTTTACTAAATATAAATACTCTGGTCAGCCCATTAGCCCATTAAGACAACCAAAGCAAAGATGGCGGGTATTTTGAACAATAAAGGAGCAAGTATATAATCTCTTTGACTATGACCCAGTGCCAATGGCAACATTAATGACCCAGTTCTGTCAATATGAACTGGCAAAACATCAGTGGAATTTATAGGGTTGAATGCAACTGTGTAACCAGATAATAAGTCCAAGAGCATAATAGAAAGAAGTAGCGTGGTGTGTGTTTACTGACTTGAAAAACAAGTAAGCAGAAAATGAGCATATTGGAGGTCAAAGTTCAGCAACAGAGAGGAAGGAGAATCTGGTGAATACAGGAAGGACACAAAGGGCCACTTAAGAGACCATTTGCCTGAACCTAAAACTGTCCCTGGAGTCTAAGTACAATTAATTGCTCTGATAAGTTAACATGTGTTAAAGAATATGCAAAATATCTCGCCTTCTTTTTGTTTAACTGTGTGATAATATTGCACTCCTAATAGAACATCATATGTGAGATTATCATTTTCATGGCTGAAACTATTTCAAAACATCAATTCTAGGATGTCTGAGCAGGATGTGCATTGTGATATAAAGGCAGCAGGTAGAGTAAATCTTATACTTCACAGGCTAAGGGTTGTACAAAGTATCTTCTAATAAACACAAAGATGAGCCGAAATACTTACGTTGATTTCCTGCAGTTTTGGTGCAACAAGGAATGACCCGACTCAGCTTGATTCTGTTTTCCAGGCTTTCTTGGTTTTCTGCTTAGTGGTCTTGGGCAAATTGCATTGCCGCTGGGGTAAAAGATTCCATTTGAACAGCGTTCCCTGAGGGAACCAAAGGGTAACTGTTTCTTAAAGTGGAAAATGTTTAAACCTGAGGGAACCAAAATGTGTGACTCTCTGGTTTTGAATCACAGAGTATGCAACTATGAAGTGTTCCAATCAATTTTGGTGAATTAGGACTTATATAAATATTTTATAAATAATTTTATAACGTTTGTGACTTTAAGGACTTGCTAAATATTATAGTATTCCCAAATTATGGTCAAATTTCTGTAGCCCAATATTTAGTATGTTATTGATTTTTCTTGGAAACTATCTTAAGTGGTTGTGAGAGTACAGAACACTATAATGAGATATATTATCTTCATAGCCATAAAGGGAACAGGGGAGATGTCTTTCTCTCTTCGCTTATGAAACTGCTAAATTCTAAATTGTGTGAAGTCTGGTAATCTCTTAGACAACCTTCAAATTCATTGTTCTCCAGAGAAAAATGGAAAAATCTAGTGTCCATTAAACCATAAAAATTACCTAAGTAATACTGACTGATTAAAGCATAACAGGTTAAATATTTTTATGTTTATTTCAGAAAATCCTCTCCCTCCTCTAATAAAATAGTATACAATTTTTGTGATGAATGCCTGAAAATAGCTGAGGGACACAAAAGGTTCCAGATCAGGTACCCATGGAGTAGAAAATCTGAGTAAACATGTCTACAATGCAATTTTATCATAGAAACAGCATATGGGTCCCTTGTCAAATGTCCCAAAATTTTAAAAGCAACTGGTACATATTACATATTTTTAAAAAAGAATAAATCTTCTGGGCCAGAGTGGTAGTTCAGTGGAAGGATGTTTGCCTTGCATACTGCCTACCCATGATGGACCCAGGTTTGATCCCCAGCATCCCCATGTGCTCTCCTGAGGCTGCCAGGAGCAATTTCTGAGTGCAGAGTCAGGAGTAACCCTTGAGTGCCGTTGGTGGTGGCTCAAACTATCCCCAACCCAAAATAAAGAATAAATCTTCTAATTTATAAAGTATATCTCATTTAAAACTTTTTTGTTTTGAAGTAATTACTGCTTTGTATGAAGTCTTGAAATATATTGAACCTATCTAAATATCCTTACTGATTTCCTTAATGTTGCATTTTGTATTGTGGTAGCATTGATAGCAGGAAATCCATGTTGATACAATACATTGACATTATTGAGACATTAGTCTTGTTTATATTTTGAGGAGGAAGCCCAGTGGTACTAGTATTGGGGAGGGGAACTGCTCAGTATTTGAGAGTTGCTCCCAGCAGTTTTTAGGAGACTATATGGTAATTATATATATACATATATATATGTATATATATATGTATATATATCCTATATATTCTATATATCTTATGTATATCCCATATATTATATATACACACACTATATATTATATATACTATATGGGTTGAATTCATACCTTTTCATGCAAAGTATACACTCAACCTTTTGAACTATATTCTTGTAGTCCATTATAGCATGTTCTTTGAAAACTCTGCATAATATCTTCTTACTTAATGACTAATTTTTTAGAAACTGTCTCTTAAAGCAAGCAACACACACACACACACACACACACACACACACACACATACACACACATAATGAGACCAGTTACTTGAAAAATGCTGTTCTGTTTAATGTCTGTTGGGAATCTCTTTTATCATGTAAGTCAGTTCTAATAACAAAATTTTGAATGAGATGTTATTCACCAATATGTTGTGCAGACTAATCATTGAAATATATTTTCCATTTCTGGATGGCCAGTGTGTCTTGACACTTCTGTTTGCAATCTCTGTGTCACCACCTTGCAACATATCATGACCTATCCGTGCCCTGGTTCTAATTACTAAAGCTAGAAAAACTGCTTAGAACTATGCTAGAAGATGGACCTCTCTTAATTCCTTTTTCCTGAATTCTTTTAAAGCCTCCTGCCCTGAATTCCATTCCTTCTTTTTTCTTAGTGTGTGAACAACATGAACTGTAGAGATATGTCCTCACCTTGCATTATCTCATGTTGATCATTGTTAAACAGATCTGCAGGAGTCCTTCAGCTAGGCCCACCCCCTAACACTCTGGCCTCAGATATGCTTTTTTGACTTACAGGCTTCTCATATTTGCTTTCTTCAAATTCCTCTGTCCCCACTGAAAGCAAGTACTTTAGGGTGATGGAAACCCAAAGTATTTATTTGTTTATACTTGCATTTTGAAATATCAAATATTTAGTAAGTAAAGCACATTATAACTTAGAAATTGAAAAAATGGAGCTGTTTTGTTTTTATGATCTCTATTATAAACAGGCATTTTCAACTATAAATTTCTTTAAATACCTACACCTGACAATTCTCAGGGGAAACTTTTTTTTTTTTGTATTAAGGAATTAGTACTGGTGTACTCTATGAATTATATAGGATTCAGGAATTGCACACAAATCTGCTGTGAACAGGGAATGTGCCATAACTACTGTGCCATTGCTCTAGTATATGATATTATTAGTTTATTTGTTTGCTTTTGGGCCAACATGGTGGTGCTTATAGCTTACTACTGGCTTTTCTCAGGGACCTCTCTTAGTAAACTTAGGGGACTATATGGGATGCCTGGGACTAAACCCTCTTTGTCTGTATGCGAAGCTAATATACCTGTTGAATATCTGCTCTGGTAATTGATTTTTAAAACCAGTAACATTTTTAATTGTTTGAGGGTAGAAATGTACTGCTATCTACCCTTCTGTTTTTCTGTCTTTTTTGTAGATTTCTTTGTTTTTTGGTTTGGGGGCCACATCTGGTGACTCTCAGGGATTACTCCTGCCTATGTACTCAGAAATCACCCCTGACTTGGGGGAACCACATGGGACACCAGGTGCTAAAACCGCTGTTTGGCCAAGGTTAGCCAAGTACAAGGCAAATGCCCTTCCACTTGAACTACAGCTCTAGCCCCTCTTTTTCTGTCTTAAATATAGAAATGAAAGATAATTTCTTGTCACAGTCTCATCATTGCTGCCATCATGACAGAGGAAGAGGGATTGAAGGAAGACCTAATCTTATTTAATATGCAGATCAATGTCATATTAAGAGCTTCAGAATCAAGAAGAAAATGTTAGAAAGGAAGCAAACAAAATCTTGTGTTCATAGCACCACTTGGAATCCTTATTAATACTGATTATAAGGTAAATGCTAAAAACCTAAACAAAGGTGTTTCCCTAATTACAGGACCTTCCCCCACCCTGGTGGACATGATTCCTGCTTTGGTGGTTTACAGAAAGAGCATATGGCAGAGAGGCCACGAGGCAAAAAGCAGGCTAACTCCCATGAATAACTTTCCTTACTGGCTTGGTATTATTTTTCCGCTGCTACCCTGCTTCATCAGACCTGTTCCCCTAAGGTGTTAGAAACATAGTACCTAGGGCAGTCTTACCTCTCATGGATATTTTTATTTTACAAGTGATCAGTATAATTTGAGATCAGTGATGGTCACACTCCAGAATCTGCTGTATACACACCATTGGTTTGTAATATTATGTTGATGTGCATGATAGAGAAAGAGCAGTTGATGAGCTCAGACAAAGACCCAAGAATGCAAAATACAGAGGCAGTTTATTTGCTTAGCTAGCTAAGTACTTCCACCTGAGAGCAGGTTTCCAGTCAAGGACCTCAAGTCACTATTCTACTCAGGTTATATAGATGTATATCATCAATCTAGACCCACTCAGTTACTTTCCAATTAGCATCTACACATTTCAAAGAATACATATTCTATTCCATTGTGTCCTACTTAATGTTAAAATTCAGACAGTCTGATTCTATGGTAATAGACAATGATGTAGGCATCCCTTTTTATCTATATCTCCCATCCTACTCCCACAAGGTACATCCTGGCCATCTGGACCTGACCTGTGGTCCCCCTTCATCTCCAACTCTTATTTGAAGATCACATTCCTATAGGCATACAAACTAACAAAGGGAGTATACAGAAGCTAATAAGCAGTTTTAAGCAGTTTAGCCAAACAGCAGAAACTTCTATGGGAAAAGGAGAAATCTCAGTGTCCCACAATGCGTGTACCAGAGATAGAACAGCAAAAGTTGGCATCAGGAAAAAACAAAACTTAGTTTTCATCTTGTTCTCTGATCACAGTATTTCACCTGCCAGAAATGGTGATTCTGTGTTTTGTTTTCTGGGTTGTTTTTTTTCTTTTTTCTTTTTTTGGATTACAACTAACTCTGTGCTGAACTTATCCGTGGCTCTGTGCTCGCCACAGTGTGTGTTTCACAGAGGTTGAAAAAAAGAGTGTCTGGGGTGATGTGGGGAGGAGAGATCATTGTTTCCATAACCTAAAGTTGAATTATACTAGAGTTAATTATCATATTTCTGGTCTACCAAGGTGTTAAATAAATCAACTGCTGCGATTTGGGGGTTTATATTTTCCTTACCAAGTAAGAAAAGTAGAATTTAGAAATGAGCTAGATGTCTTTGAGACACCCAAGTCCACAGAAAGATATTTTTCCATTCTCAATTCTCCTATCTTGCCCTCAAATTGACTATGAAATCCCAGTCTCTTGAGGTTCTAACCAAAGATACTTGCAATTCCACTCTCTGTGAAAATGAGTGTTGCATTCATTCTTTAAATACTGTTCCCTCCCTCTCTGGTGCTGAGTCCCCACACGTCACCCCATGCACACATATCTCTCAGAGAAAGTTCCATAGTTACTTTTCCTGGTGATTTACTTCCAAAAATAACTGGGTGCCTTCCTTTCAATGTTTAAACCAACACTATCATAGAGTCTACCCAAATCTTCTCTATGGGTATTTTCCTTCCCTACTCTATTGACATAAGCTTTTGGTTTAAGATAATGTAACAAAGGCTTTTCCCTTTGACTTTCAATTATACCAAATAAAGTGACAAAGTTTCACAATTTTTCACTTTTGAAAATAAACTGATGCTATTGAGATAGTTATTTATTTTTTAAGTGAAGAAACTGTAATTTTATAATCTCTGTGAAAAAAACTTACCCTAATTCCCATGGCTGGTAACAGTTGTGGTAGTTACATGAGGAGAGAAATTAGTATCAAGATGGTGTCAAGTATCTCAAGTTTCCAACCCAGACTGCCAAAGGAGAACTAGGAAGAGGCCCTTGACATCAAATCATTTAAATTCTAAAGGCTAAAACAAACTGTTGAATGGTCAATGCCTGAGATTCTGATTTGGCCTGAGGTAAATTTGAATAACCATGATTCTAAAATCATAGGCGTTTTAAATGTAGTGTCTTATGGTTAATACTTTATCTATAGCACCAGCATAATTATCTTTCAGAATAGAATGGAGGGTTTGGCAATACATTCTCCTTCTCCCAGTTTGACTATCTGTATATCTGAGTTGGTCTGATAATTTGCATTTCTAACAACTAGTCATTGTTATTGCTGTATTTGTACTTTGAACACAAATCCAGTATTACTGCTTGGGAGAGGAGCCAAACTTGTAAGGGGGGTATACAACTGCAAGAAAGGCTGGATTAGAGGAATCACTTACTAAAAACCGAAGAACCTGCTCGCTTCTAGGTAGAATGACTATATTGTTTGTTTTTGTTTTAGAGATACACCTGGCAGTGCTCAGGGGTTACTCCTGGCTCTATGCTCTGAAATCACTCCTGGAAGGCTCAGTAGACTATATGGGATGTGGGGATCGAACCCAGGTTGGCCACATGAATGACAATCACCCTACACACTGTGCTATCACTTCAGTCTCTAGAAGGACTATATTATATGATTTTGTCAGTAGTGACATTTAATCTTCCCAAGAAACTTTCAGTATAACTATATAACTACCATATAATATCTGCAACAAATATAACCCCAGAAAGATTAACTCTGTGCTTCTCAAACTGAAATATATGAGGATTTACCTGCATTATGAAAACTGTACATGAGTATCACCTAACTTTTTAGGTAATGAATCCCATTGATATCACTATGCTATTTGCTTAACTAACTTGAACAGTTGAAGTGGGGAAACATCCCAATTACCTAAGTATTGAATACCTTAAGTCTGATATATATATAAGTATATATATATTATATATCATAACCAGTGAAGCCAACAAGGAACAGTTGAGAATTAAATTATGGCTATAAATTCTCATTCCTTTTCATATATAGTATAAAGATTAATATAAGAAATAAGATTTGGGAGCTGTTACTTTTTTGGGGGGCCACACTCAGTGACACTCAGGGATTACTCTTGGCTATGCACTCAGAAATCATCCCTGGCTTGGGGGACCATATGGGATGCCAGGGGATTGAACCACAGTCCATCCTACGCTAGCATGCTCAAGGCAGATGCCTCATGCCCGGCCCCATGGGAGCTGTTACTTCTTACATGTGAGTATAATAATTTATCAAAGCAATCTTGACCTTACCTTACTGAGTCTATATCTGACTTATAGTGCAGAGGATGGATTTTCCTTCAGTATAACTCTCAAGTTCCATTTTACTTAGTACCATTTTATGTGCTATTAGTTCTTTGACATTGACTTTATTAGATATGATTTTTATTGTACCAATTATTATATTGAATGGTTCTTTGAACATTTTAACAAAAGACTTTTATATTTATTCTACATTTTTTTCTTCCATAGGATAATCTGAGTAAATATATTTACTCTAAAGTCTTCTCGTAGGTTTTCTCATAAATGCTCATTTATTTTTAAGTCAAGGCTTGTGTCTTGTCCAAATAGATAGCTTAAGAAGTGGATTTGAGGACTCTATTTAATGTAATGTAGGCTTAAATGTTGTGTTTATAATAAAGTGTCATAACATAACGGGTATGAAAGGACATTCTAGCACTTCTGTGGGCCACACAGCAGGTCTAGAGGGACCATCCCTTCTGAGGATGATTTTTGACGTTTTTACATGTTAAAGTTTTCTGGAGTCTGATACTGTTTGCACAATCTGAAGTATTGCCTTGTATTTCTTCTGCTAAATCAAGTTCTTCTAGCTTAGGATTTTGGAATAGGCTTGTAATATGTCATTTTTATTTTATGCTGTGTTGTGCTTTGCTTTTTACTTGCTTGAGTGAGTCTCTGAGCTCATATAGGTTACCATATTTAACCTATCATTGCTAAAGTAAATATCTTATCCTGCATAAATATGGCCAGGTATATTAGGGAATGACAAAGGAAGCAGCATTTTTCTTATTAAAAAGCCTAATATTTGTTTCAAAGTATTTGGGGGATATTGTGGTTTTAACTGAAACTTAAATTTTAATTTAGGGGACTATGAGATTCTTTAATAATCTCTTATTCAGGCCTAATCAACTCCAGTGGAAATTTGTACAAGTTTCTTTATCCATTAAAACGGCAAATCTCAAAGTCTTTGGTAGAGGCACTCATTAGGAATGGGAGGACAAGGAGAATTGTGAGCAGATAATATCTAATAAGGTTTTCCACTTAAATGACCAGTGTTTTATAATTTCAGTCAGCTCCTGAACTATTAACAAGTACTTGTTAAGGAGCTGGAGAGAATTCAGAAGGCTCTTGCCTTCCTGGAAGCTAATCCTAGTTCACTTCATGACTCCATCAGTATCTCCAGAACCAGTGATCACTTTGCACAGAGCCTGGTGATATCCCACACTCTGTCTGGTGTGGTCCTCAAACCAAAATAAATAATTAGCCAAGCATAAATATATATGCAATATATATATGCATATGAAATATATACATATACTATTTACAAAAAACTAAAGAGTACTTTGTACTATGTTGGAGAATGTGAATAAGTCACAAAAATAGAAGGTGTAAGTCAACTTTGAGTAGCTTAAATTTTAAGAGAAATTATTTTCACTCTAGTAAATATATAGCCTTATCATGGATAATATTTAGACAGAATTGGAAAAAAATTATCTACACACAAAAAAGATATACAAAAAACATAAAAGCATGCTATCTAAATGTCTATTTTATCATCAAAGATAATAGTTTGTTCATTGTTTTATGTTAGCACAGCAATGCTCTACAATTCTAGAATGGAGGTAATTGAACCGAAGGCTCAGAGAAATCTCACCTGCAATTGAATGTTTCTTGCCTACTCAGCAGTGAGAAGGGAGGATAATACATTAGAAGGACAGACTTAGATTCTAAACCCCAGTGGACTGTAAAATTCTAAGTTTTCAGTCTTCACATACATCATCTGTACAATAAAGTCTTCTTATGAAGACTTGAATGCTTAGAGAGTTATGATCTGCCTTTGGGTTCCCTTTACCTTAAGATCCTTCCCATTAGGGCACCTAAATATTCTGAGATTGTTACTAATAATATGGTAACTAATACAGGCTTACTCAGCCTTATTTTTTTTCCCCTTCCAAACCACAACTACAAAATCAGCCTCACTTTTGTATATTTGCAGTGTATTTGTATTAATTTATAGTCCAACAGCAGACTTGATCTTTATTGTTATGTTGATGAATTTTTCCCTTTATTTGTCAAGTTTTCTGTTTTAGGCTGTCAGGAATGACATTTACTTGGTATCTTGCTCAAAATAGTCATAAATATGACTCAGATTTTAAAGCAACCAGCTTGGGAGTTCATTCTTGATTCGTCTAAATAGTTCCAGGGGTTTTTAAGGCTAAGAGGATGGCCCAGAAATCTGGCTTTGTGGGTGGTGGGTGTAACAATGATTCATCTTCTCCCCACCTAAGCCCACCCAGTCACTGCTTTCACCAGTCCCCTAGCTCAGCCCTCTGCTAGTATACTGCAGCTTGCTAAATTATTTTGAATGCGTTAGTAAATTGATTACTCTTAAATAGAGATGGGGGAAATCTAGTTTGGAATGAAAACCAGTCAGTTTTTAAAGAAGTCAGGCAGAGAAGCTAAGATTAGTTTGGTTTCTCTGTTTTCATGGTGTACAGACAAGCCCTAAAAGAAAACAACATAGTTATCCTAGTTATCCCCAGAGCAAACACTCACGTTTCTAAGAAAACTTGAAAATCTACACTGATCAGCACAAAGGAATCTCCTATCCTACCTTGCAAGTTAAGACAAAATTCTTGGAGTCCTTATTTCATCTTTCACGGCTGGCAGATAAGCTTTTCTTATCACAGGCTCAGGCTCTTATGTGTTTCAGATGCTTAGGTATGAGTTCACTTTATTGACAAAACAAACATGGCTGTAGTCTAGTATAAACCCATGATACTGCAATGCCTTCCCTTTCCTATTTGAGGATATAGTCTTTAAGTGTTCTCTATGTTGGGTATGAGATACAGGAAATACAGAAATATTATATAGGGGTGCGGGGAAAAAAAAGAAATATTATGTAAAAATTTGAGCTCATTTTCTTAAAAAATTTGGGCTCATGTAAAAAGTATTTTTGTTAATTTGTTTTGTTTTTAAGAAATCGTGAGTTCATATAAAAGCTTAGGCCCAGAAGTCTGAAAGAAATATCTTCCCATTTCCAGAGGACAAAGAAGAGTTTGGACTGGCTTTGGAAATTAGAGCCAAGTGGAGTTTGATATGGATGGACTTTGCTGTTTACATTAAGGAACTACATTGAGACCTAGGTCATTGTCTTGGGATTGGAACAATGCAGTAAGTGTCTGCCCAAGTCAGAGTGTAGTGAGTTTACACAAAGGCCAGAGCTGCATTCCTGCCAAAAATAGATTCCTAACTTTGATCTCTTGCTAACATAATTAATCATTAAGCTTTTTTTTTCATTAAACTCCTTTTCTCTTTTGTCTTTTGTCTTCTGACCCCTGACCCCCCCACTTTTTTTCTGATTATTCTCAATAAGAGTTTTCTCTGTTTTAATTGATGTCATAACAAGATGAGTCCCAAGCTTGAACAAAATTATGAGATAGGCAGATGAAATTCTGAAGGCCTCTCCCTTCTTTTATCCAACTTTAGGTATTGTGTTTCTTTTTCTCTATAAGAACGCTGGGGCTTCATGCTAAATTCCAGTTTTTTGAAGTGACCCATCCCTACTCCTGTTTATTTTTTTCTCAAGTTTTGATTTCCTCCAAAAATATTACCTGAAAAAAATTTCCCCTCATTAGTGAAGTCACATTTTATTAATTTATTTGGAAAATAAAACACAATATATAATAATATTAAGGTTGACTAACCTAAAACCCTCTTCTTCCAACAACTTTAGGACTGCTTTTAATTGTGTTGCTCTTGATTTATTAATGACATGTAATTAAACAAAATCCCAACACAATGGAAAAAGCCTATTATATCTTTAAATGCAGGGAGGGGGCTACTTTTAGACTTGTATATTGTTTCTAATGTACTGGGCATTTATAAAACTGTCAACTGTTGTAGATACTGGAGATAGTCTATGAAGAACAGAGACAATTTCTTGCTGCCATGGATAGTAGTGGATGAGAACAAAGGTGGGCTATGAGGAAAAATTAAGAAGGGTCAAAGGAAAACTACAGATAGTAAGATGATTACCTGTACAAAGCTAACCAGGGTTGGATTCTTAGAATCCTATATGGTCTTCTAATCATGACAGAGTCAAGAGTAAGCCTAGATGAAGGTTGTTGTACATTGTTTGACTGTAACTCAATCATGAGACTAACTCAATCGTGAACAACTTTGTGAAAAAATAAAACAACAGTATTATGAACAACCTTGCAACCAGCCAAAAAAAAATTAAGAGTTAAAAGGAAGAAGGAGCGAGCAAGAGACAAGAAAAATGCCTCAGAGGCAGGCAGGGGAGAGAGCAGGGGATTAGGTCAGGAGGGTAACTGGGGATATTGATGGCAAGAAAAGTGCACTGATGTAGGAATGGGTGTTGGACATTGTATGACTGAAACATGAACAACTTTGTAATTGTGTAGCCCATGGTGATTATATTAAATTATTTATTTATTTTTCATTCATTTTTTGTTTGTTTGTTTTTTCGGGCCACACCCATTTGATGCTCAGGGGTTAGTCCTGGCTAAGCGTTCAGAAATTGTCCCTGGCTTGGGGGACCATATGGGATGCCGGGGAATCGAACTGTGGTCCTTCTTTGGCTAGCACTTGCAAGGCAGACACCTTATCTCTAGCGCCACCTCGGCCCCTAAATAATCTATTTATTAACATTTTTTAAAAAGGATAAAACCTGAACACTTTGGTTAGTGACTCAAAAGAAAGAAAAGTAAGGTAAGGGAAGAGAAGGAAAGGAAATTTTATTAAGTAAAGGAATAAAATTATGTTGGACCTAGGACCCTGAGAGATAGCACAGCGGTGTTTGCCTTGCAAGCAGCTGATCCAGGACCAAAGGTGGTTGGTTCTAATCCAGGTGTCCCATATGGTCCCCCGTGCCTGCAGGAGCTATTTCTGAGCAGACAGCTAGGAGTAACCCCTGAGCAACGCCAGGTGTGGCCCAAAAACCAAAAAAAAAAAAAAAAAGAAATTATGTTGGACCTGAAGAGCTCTGTTGATTTATATAGTAAGGCCATTATGGTATGTAGAAAAACAAAAGAAATAAAGAAATTCATGTAATAAGGACTTTCTTATATTTTATATAATAGTTTATGTAATAATAAATTATTAATACATAATAAAATTACGTGATAAGGACCTTCAAAGACTGGAAGGCACTATTTAGACTGAGGTAATAACAATAGCAAAGGACTTGCAATTACGCTTGACTGAAATATCATATATTACTATATATTACTATTTAATAATAATTACTTATGTAATCATAATAAATACTAATTTATTATTACATAATACATTTATGTAATAAAGAAATACTCTTCAGAATGACATAACAATAGAGAAAGCCTTAGATTTGGCTTGACTAAGAAACAGATATTAATATGGCTGGAGCATAACTAAATTCATAGATACTCATAGATAAAATATATAGGTGGTGTTCAGGTTGTATTTGGCCTTTTAGGACATACCAGATGTCAGATGTCAGAATCAAGTTGCTACCTACATGGGAAGCCTGGACATGTGATAAATCCCAAAATAATTTTATTCATATATTCTAATGATATATAAATTGATATATCTCAGGACCAGCAGTAAAACCTGAGTACTGCTACATATGGCTGTATTCCCCCCACCAAGTAAACAAAACAAAATCTATGTTATTTCTTAAAATAGAAGAATATTTTCTGACTAATTTTATGAGGTCAATATTATTTCAATATCAAAGCCAGACAAATATTACTAGGAAATAAAATTCTAAACCAATATCCTTAATATCCCTAGATGCCAAATATTTATCCTTGAAACAAGACATCATAGGATTTACTTTTAATAACTTTCAATATACTAGAGAGATAATGTTAGCCATAATCACCTGTGTATTTTATTCTCAGTACAGTCATGCTTCATTTGGAAATATTTCAGCCAACAAATAATCCTGTGGGCTTTGAAGTTCCCAATAGACTGCACCATATAGCTGAGGTGTGAAGAGGGTGTGCCATTTAGTTTTGTGGAATGACATTTACATAATTACATGATTATCTAATAAAACTTTTCTCAGAATGTGCCCTTCATCAATAAAGAGCACCTGGTTGTACATTTCTAATCAATTGTAAGTGTGTCCCTTTTGATCTCCTTTAATCATGCTATATTTCAGTTTAATTGTAAATTTGCCCCTTTTGATCTATTTTATTTAATCATGCTATATCTCATTCTTTTTATTAGCTAACTACAAATATGATCTCTCTGTATTTGATTGTTTTAAATTCTACAGAGTGAAGTCATATGAGTATTTTTTATAGTTTGACTTATTTCACTTAGTTCTAATACATCAAGTTCCATTTATATTGCCACAAGCAACAGGAAATTCATCTCTTATGATTGAATAATATTTATTGTCTGCGTGTTTATCATAACTTTTTATCCATTGTTGTACATGTAACTTTCCCCTATCTTTGCTGTTAGAAATAAAGCTGATATGAAGGGGTTTACTGATATATCTTTGACATAATATTTTCCTTTAAGAGAGGAGATAATAATATCACAGAAGTCAAAAGAAATGGATAGTTTTTTTGTAAGGTTAAAAAAAAAACTTTGGATCTGGACCGATAGAACAGAAGGTATAACATTTGCATTGTAAGAGGTTGACCTGGATTTGATCCCCTCATTCCATATGGTACTCTGAGCTTTCCAGGAGTGATTCCTGAGCACAGAGCTAGGGGTAACCCCTGAATACCATTGGGAGTTTACCAAAAAAAAAAAAAAAAAAAAGCAGAGGGGGATATAGACATTCATATTCCTCTTACTCACAGTTAAAATGTAGTTTCAGGGGTTGGAGAGATAGTACAGAAGATAGAGTCCCTTATCTTCCAGGCGGCCTATCCATGTCTGATACTCAACTGCCCATATGGTCCCCAAATCCTGCCTGGAGTAACTACTGAGCACTGCCAGATGTGTCCTCTATTCCAACCCAAGGTAATTAATTTCAGTTAAGTATATTGACAAAACTAAGTCATTTTCTAAATTTAATACTGAATATTTAGAAAAACTTGATGAAGAGAACTAAAATCAATAATAGAGGTAAGGTGTCTGCCTTGCAAGCGCTAGGCTAGTACAGACTGCAGTGGTTCAATCCCCTGGAATCCTATATGGTCCCTCCAAGCCAGGAGTAACCTCTGAGTGTCAAATGGATGTGGCCAAAAAAAAAAAAAAAATGGTGATTACTGAACCAGGAGAAAGTAAACAGCATACCTCTGGTGGTGCATAGCCAGGCCTGAGGAAATGAGGCCATGACTCAGTACAGGAGTAAACAGATTCCCACATCCCCTTACACACTGATCTGGCTCTTGGCCTACTGTGAAGCCCCGGGAATTGAGCTAAAATCGCCTCTAAGAACACCTTGTTGAAGTGTTTTTAGCCGAGGCACTCTCCGAAAGGTAGCTTCAGGGTGAACTGGAATGATGTGCATGTGTTCAAATGTTCCTTGTTAGTGAGATGAGAATCTGTGGCTGGGGGGTGGGGAGGGAATAAGGTTAAAGAGTATCAGCACACATGAAGAATACAGGGCAGTATTTTACAAAGAGGGGCAGGAAGGTCTGGGTGAAAAGCAGTTGCCTCTATCCACTGAGAACATAAATATCAGCCTAGAATACTTATAATGACACCAGTATGAACTCTGAAAATAAAACACATTTCACATGTATGTAAAATATAGCCATTGCTAACCAAGTGTTTGGCATTAAACACTACACATTCAGATTTTAAAAAATTCAATAAAATGCCAATGGCTAGACTAAATACTTAACAGCGATGCTATAAGAAGTAATTTACAGCACCATGTGGTCCTACATAGCCATCACTGGCCATTTACTTTTATTCTTATGAGGTGCCTGCTGAAATAAACTTTAATTAAATTAATTTATGTATTATTTAACACTGTAGAAATTTCAACTGTTTAATATTCAGTAATGTGCGGCATTTTAATGATCTGTTCATTATTTTCATGGTATAATAAAGTCTGAATGTTAATGTAATTGGATTTGTATTATTTGTCCTAGGAATGAAATTTTACAGATGTACCTTGCAAGTGCTAGCCTAGAACTTAGCTATGTGAAGTATATCCACAAATCTCATTGCTTTTTTTTCTTTCTGAGGGATAATTTTATTCTTTCAACTCTTAGAAGTTAATGATTGACCAATTTAGGCATGGAACTCTTTCTCTACTAAAATATAAAAAAATGTTAAATAATTACTCCACCATTAAAATAATTTTTTTATTGTTAAGCTCATTAGAAACTCTTGCACAGGGGCCATGCTAATCTTCTCTATATTGTTCCAATTTTAGTAGATGTGCTGCCGAAGCAAGCACTCTTTAGAAACTCTTAATAGGAAAATTTGTATGGCCAAGAAAATAAATGAGGAGACCTTGGAGAAAAGAGATTTGTCTTCTGTTTTTAAGTTGCTACTAAGTTATTCCAAGTTACCTCCAGCTCTTCTAGCATATTGTAGTTGTTCTCTGTCTATAACTTAAAAGTGATCCATTTTCTCCATCAGTTACCTCATTTAGCATTCTAATGCCTACATTTCCCACCCATGTTTCCTTTATAGTCTCCCACTTCTGAATAACCAGTAATTAAGGTCAACATCTCATAAGTTTTTTCTAGATCAGTTTTCCTTCTTGTTCTTTGTCAAAATTGTAGATGGGTCATTCTTCAGAACCAGGAGTTTCCATCTTGTCTACCTTCCTCCATTCATCAGAAATAAACACCTGTAACATATTCTAACCCAAATGTTTTCATATGATTTATTTGAAAGTTACAAGGCTTTAAAAGATCCTTTACAAATCATATTGGAGATAGACAGAATAGTATTCCTTGAAGGGTATAAATGATTTTAGTCTTATTCCGGTTACTCAATGAAAGAGCATAGAAAACAAGTCAGGAAGACACACAAAAATAAAACTGAAATATAAGAGAGTTAACAAGGCCTTTTCTGCCATGCTAAAACATTTAATAGCTCTGGACAATAGAAGTTAATAAAAGTGGAAAGGAAAGATCTCATAGGAACTCTGAAAAACTAACAAAATACACCAAAGGCAGGGAGTATCACTCTTACCACGCAAGAGTCCTCACTTTTTAAACAGAGAGCCTGTTCACTGTCCCCCAAACCATTGGACGGCCTAACTATACTTTAAAAAAAGCAAAAAGTTAACAAATTCCTATGCATATTAAACAAATTTTATTTTGAAATAAAAAAATGGGAACAAATCCAATATTTATAATACAGAACAAGTAAAGTTAAATAAACAAACTTAGCAGTATTTCAAAGGGAACTATGGGCCTACCTTTGACACGCTATAGTTTGAGGACCCCTGCCCCAGACTGAGAAGAGGAGTCGAGAGGCAGAGTGAAAGAGGGGAATCCGAGTGTGTAGCACACATCCCACACATGTGCTCTGAGTCAGCTGCTAAGCAGGACAGGCAGTGGTGACAAAAACAATGTGCCTGCTGGATAAATAAATGTCTTGGCAGGCTACATGTGGCCTGTGGGCCATAGTGTGAGGACCCTGGTTTATAGATTCAATGCAATGCTTCCTCTGCTCAGAGCTGCCTATTTCTTCCTTGAGAGAAATGTCTGCCAACTAATACTACTGTTCAATGTCTTCCCAGTCATTTGCCTCTTCAACTTGTGCCTTGTCAAATATTTATTTCCTAGTCTCCAATTTTCATTCTCAGTCCCCATCTCTTATTCTAGGCTGTATTTTCTAGAAAGTATTTTGGAGTGTATTCTGCACATAGATCAAATTCATTTTCAAATCATTTTGCTTTTCATAATTTTTATTACTTAGTTCTATATAGAGCAAGCAAATGGGTGTTTGTCTCACCTATTATACAGCTGTGTTACCCAAGTTCAAAATTAAGAAAGAGGTATCAAATGTTCAGATGTGCCAGAAGCAAACAAACAGAAATTGGGTTAAAAACTTGGTGGAACGCAACTGGTCAAGTCTATCACCTTCCAGATCAGAGGAACTCTCTAGTGCCTTTTTATTTTATTTGGAGACAAAGATTCAGCTCTAATAATGAAACATATGCATTTTAAAATAATATAACTAAAAGCTCAAGATATATTACTGTGGATATAGCTATATAACCTTTTTAGGATTCCCTTGCCTACCTATTATCCATCTCCTTTACTCCCTTTCTTTTTTAGGTGTACTGGAATTTAAACCAAGGGCCTCACACCTGGGAAACATGCATTGTACCAGTATCCCAAGCCTCTGTAATGTTTTTATTTGAAAAATCATAAAATATCATTATGTAAGAAGGTTGATATACAAAACAAAAAACAAATGAACCCTGGGGAGTGGGGCATATCTGACAATGCTCAGAACTTACTCCTACCTGGCTCTGCACTCAGAAATCACTATTGTGAGTTCTCTGGAGAATATAGAGATGATGTGGCTAAAATCCGGGTTGACTGCATGCAAGTCAAATGTCCTACCTACTGTGCTATCTCTTTAGTACTGATGGATTTTGAGAGCCTGAAAATTGTGATCTTTGGCAGACAAGGATGAAAAGTAAAAGTCAGATAAGGGTGGTAGAATGAGGGCATTGGGTCAGACTAAGATACTTAGAACTCAAAGTGATTTTAAAATATTTAAGAATAATACATGAGGAAGATTGAGATTAAAATGGAAAGACTTTTGTTTGCCAAAAACTTGTTTTTGCAGACATATAGCATTACAGACCTGCTTTATATATTTATATAGCAATTTAATAGGAGCCAAAAATGTGGTCAATATCAATGGACGTTTCTGTTGTAAATTGGCATGACTTTATGTGTAAACTGACCGGTTTTCACAGTTACTTAAGCATATTTAAATTGGGAGAACTACTGAGGCCCCTAAATCCCCCGCTGTTTTTTTTATTTTTTCATTAATTTTGATACACAAAAGTCTATCTGTAGTATGCTATATGGTCAGAAATGAAACCTGCACTGGTAACTTGAAAATGTGATGAATGAAGCAAGTTTGTTCTCCTGCAAGTATTTCTAAATATTATTGAAGGTTTCACACTGTCTCTTTTAATAATCTGAAATAAAGTGTTCTTATTGAAGGAGAGTCTATTCAGTAGAAACATTAAGGGAGGGAATTAAAAAACTCTTACAAAAATCTAAAAAATAAAACCTGATGTAAGCTTTCTCAGTTTGAATTTGTACCCAACAATTTGTGCAGAATCATAAAGAACATTTTCTCCTTGAGGGAGTCTCCTCAGCATCCGACCCCACCACCTTGCTCTACACTTGTTAGCTGGTGTTTCAATATTAGGGTAAATTAGTTGTTATTTGTGAAAAAATAAATACATTGAGCACATTACAATTTGGAATCATAGTACTCCAACTTGAGGTATGTAATTTTTTTCTATACTTAACAGGTTATCCTATTGTCTCACTCCTCTTTTTCATACTTTCTAAACAAAATAATTTTGCTTAGGAAAAATACTCTGGAAATAAGAAGAGACAGACTAGAAAGAACTGGAGGAAAGGGTCAAGGGCCTTGTCATATACTCGTGGAGAGCACTAGGTTAATTATATATCCAAGCTACAGTCAATGACACTGAAAGCAAGCCACTGCTACCAAATCACAGATACCAAATTTAAGAACATGCCCATCACAATTGGAAAACCATATGTAAGAAATTAAAGCTTGTATACATACCTCACACCTTACACAAAAGTCAACTGAAAGTGAATAAAAGACATTGAAATTAAACTTAAATACATAAAGTATATTGAGAAAAACAGGTAGACCACCCCTCAAAGGAGTTTTCAACAATAGGAAAGTAAGGCTATAGAACCAAACCTAAATAAATGGGACTACAACAAACAAAAAAAATTCTGTACAGCAAAAGAATCATAGGTTGAAACTAAGAAAGGAACTGACCAAGTGAGAGAAAATATTTTCACTCAACAAGTCAGATAAAGTTGATAAAATTGACAAAGTATGGAACCTGATCCCCACCACACACTTTTCAATATTACTACCCTCCAAAAATTACGGTTTTCAGTGCTGGAACCAACCCCTCCCAGGAGAGATGTGAAAGCCATGTCAATATAGGTAAGATAGCCATGAAAACAAAGGGTGAAGCCAGAGGAGTCAGGCTGCTCTGATTCACTCTGCTACCACACATATAAACTGGTCTATAAAGGTCTACTAACTCAAGCACAGCTTGCAGAAAATATCATACTGCAAGCAAAGCATTGGGGAAACAACACAGGCAAACACCATGCACAGAGAATGAACATGGCAGCTCTGATGACCTGAAAAGTGCCAAACCCGTTTCTAGACCCTAAGATAAAGAGTTTAGAGAAGAAATGTTGAGGATGTTCTTTGAACTCAGAAAACATGGATCGGGCTGAAGGAACCACAAATAAAAATCAAGAGCATATGAAAATAGAAATGAAAAACTCCAAACAAAAGTAACAGGACTGAAAAATTAGGTAGGTAAAATGAAAACATCACTGGAAAACCTCTCCAAAGCAGCTGAAGACCAAATCAGTGAACTGGAAGATGAGATGCATAATAACTCCATACAACAGAAGAGATTGGAAAAAAAACTAAAAACAAATGATTCATACAATGAAACAAATCCTCAAAGAATGTGAACAGATGAAAATAGAAGTCTTTTATAAAATAAACAGAAACAACATAAGACTCTTTGGAGTCCCAGAGACCAAGGAAGAAAACCGCCAGGAAGAATCAGCAATCAAGGACATCATTGCAGAGAAACTCCCAGAGCTAAAGAGTGCATGCAACCAAATCCTACATGCTCAAAGAGGACCAGAGAGATTGAATAAAAGCACCCAAGACACATCTTAGACACAATGACAAATTTCATAGATAGGGATAGAATACTGCAACATCAAAAAGCAGCAAGATCAAAAAGGGAAACTACATTCAAAGGAGTGTCCTTAAGATTTGAAGCAGGTATGTTCCAAGAGACCCTCTGTTGTATCAAATAATTATTTGATACAACAACCCTCAAGGTCAGAAAGCAGTGGTGGGATATAATGACAAAACTCGCCAAAATGTATGCTTTGTTTAAAAAATTTTACTCAGCCAGACTCACATTCAGGTTTGAAGGAAGCATACATAACTTCATGGATAAAAAACAGCTCAGAAATTTTACAGACTCAAAACCAGACTTAAAAGGCAAACTGAGGGGCCAGTGAGGTGGTGCTAGAGGTAAGATGTCTGCCTTGCAAGCACTAGCCAAAGAAGGACCGCAGTTTGATCCCCCAGTGACCCATATGGTCCCCCCAAGCCAGGGGCGATTTCTGAGTGCTTAGCCAAGAGTAAACCCTGAGCATCAAATAGGTGTGGCCCAAAAAACTAAAATATATATAAAATATATATAAAAAAGGCAAACTATTTTAAGACAAGACAGACCAACAAACACACCAAACTCCTACACAAAGAAGACACTAAATACCAACTACTCTCTATATTGTCAATGGACAAAATGCACCAGTTAAGAGACACCAAGTGGCAAAATAGATTAACATTCTGCAGCCTACAAGAGACACACATGAATAGTCAGAACAGACATAGACTCAAATTCAAAGGTTGGAGGACAATCATCCAACAAAACCATTTCCTTAAAAATGCTCGAGTGGCCATATTAATATGAGATGCCACAAACTTTAGACTTAAAAAAGTTATAAGGGACAAAGATGGACATTTTGTAATAATTAAGGGGTATGTTAACAGGAAGAAATCACACTCCTAAACATATACATACTCAATGAGGGACCAGCACAATATTAAAAAAATTATTGACAAATTTGAAAGAAGACATCAATAGCAACACAATAATAATGAGAGAATTCAACACTACCCTATTATCCCTTAACAGATCAACCATGATGAAACCTAACAAGAATATACTAGCTCTAAAACTCTCCATATTTTTTTTTATACAAGTTGGACCAGCCAGCATTTCTACCAGTAGTTGATGAAAGTTCCTCTTTCACCACATGCCTGTCAAAACGAATTGTTTCTAATATTTTCAATATGTGCCATCCTCACTGATGCAAGATGATATCTCACTATCTTGATTTGAATTTCCCTAATGATAAGTGATGATAAGCATTTTTTATTTTAGGTTTTGGGCCATGCCCAGTGATGCTCAAGGGTTACTTCTGGCTATGTGCTCAGGAATTTCTCCTGGCTTGGGGGACTATATAGGACACTGGGAATCAAATCAAGTTCTGTACTAGGTCAGATGCGTGCAAGGCAAATGTCCTACCACTACACAATCGCTCTGGCCCTAATGATGAATATTTTTTATGTGCTGTTGGCCATCTGTTTGTCTATGAATATTTCCTTCAAACTTGAACATGAGTCTGACTGGGTACAATATACTAGACAAAGCATTCTTTTCATTAAGTTTTGACGCTATAATCCACCACTGACTTCAGTTGTGAGGGTTTCCTGCGACAGGTCTGTTTTAAATCTTAAAGATGCTCCTTTGAATATAGTTTCCCTTTCTGACTTTGCTGCTTTCAGTGTTCTATCCCTAACTATGGGATTCATCATTGTGTCTAAGATGTGTCTTGGGGCGCTTTTATTCGATTTCTTTCAGCTGGTCCTCTTCGAGCATGCAGAATTTGCTTCATGCACTCTTTAGCTCTAGGAGTTTCTCTGCAATGATGTCCTTGATTGCTGATTCTTCCTGGTGATTTTCTTCCTTGTTCTGGGACTCCAATGAGTATTATGTCTATTTTCATTTGTTCACATTCTTTTTTTTTTTTTTTTTTTTTAGTTTTTGGGTCACACCCAGCGGTGCTCAGGGGTTACTCCTGGCTGTCTGCTCAGAAATAGCTCCTGGCAGGCACGGGGGACCATATGGGACACCGGGATTCGAACCAACCACCTTTGGTCCTGGATCGGCTGCTTGCAAGGCAAACGCCGCTGTGCTATCTCTCTGGGCCCTTCATTTGTTCACATTCTTTTAGAATTTGTTTTATTGTCTGATCATTTGTTTTAAGGCTTTTTTCCAATCTCCTCTGTTGTATGGAGTTTTATGCATCTCATCTTCCAGCTCACTGATTTGGTCTTCAGCTGCTGTTATTCCATTGAGAGGCTTTCCAGTGATGTTTTCATTTTGCCTATCAACTTTTTCAGTCCTGTTACTTTTGTTTGGAGTTTTTTTCATTTCTATTTTTATATCCTCTTGATTCTTATCAGCTCAATCCAAGCTTTCTTTGAGTTCTATGTGGATCATCCATTTTTCTTCTCTAAACTCTTTATCTGAGGATCTCAAGGGTGGTTGGCACTTTTTAGGCCATCAGAGGTGCCATGTTCATTCTTTATGCCTGGTGTTGGTCTGTGTTGTTTCCCCTCGTTGCACTTTAGTGTGATGTTTTCTGTGTGTTGTGCTAGGGTTCATTGAGTAGGGGATATGCAATGTTATGAAGTGAAGCTGAGTGGCCAGGCTCCTTTGGTTCAGCCTTTCTTGTTCAGGGCCAGCTCTTGTCCAATCATGCAGCTTCTCCAGTCTCCTTTAGGTAGGATTGATTCCAAAAAGGCAGCATCAGGTCTTGGACCACTGCTGCATTGAAAAGCATAAAGCAGCAATCAGGTTCCATAGTCTTGGGCCAGGCCAGCTGACCTTTGATCATGTGGCTTCCATAGTCTCCTATGGGCGGAGTTGGTCTGAGATGTTATTTTACCATAATTCCTAACAGGCAATGGAGCATAAGTCAAAAGAGGAAGGAAATGAAATAGAGAAATAGATTTAAGTAATATCATGTATGACCAAAGAGATAGTACCATAAATAGGTCTAATAACTTGCATGTAACAGACCTGGACTCGATCTTTGGCACCCATTATGTCTCTGTATTTACCAGACATAATCTATGAATGTAGAGATCACTGAATATCACAAAAAGTTACACAGGCATGGAGACACTTTTTTTTCTCATTTAACAGTTGTTTTTGGAGTTCTTTAGTTGTTTGTAGAAGATAACTTGATGAAAATAGGATCATTTTCATTCCTTCTGGACAAATAAGTTGCTATCTAGTTCCTTATTAATGATAGTACCCAAAATATAGTAGCTAATGAATATTTAGGCATTTTATCACATTTATTTTTTAAGGGGAAGAATGGAAATGAGGCCTTGCATTATTTAAATACTGGCCAAATAAAGTATATTCAATACTTCTGTCCACTATAGCACAATAGAGCCTAGTCATTTTAACCTATGATGTAAAGCCTTGATTCTATTACCCTCAACTTGCATTGGGGACTAAGTTTGATCTACTTTTATTTTTGTGTTTTTGTTTTGTTTTTGGCCACACCGGGTGACACTCAGGGGTTACTCCTGACTATGCCCTCAGAAGTGGTTCCTAACATGGGGGACCATATGGGACACTAGGGCATCGAACTACAGTCTTTCCTTGGCTAGAGCAGACACCTTACTACTTGTGCCACTGCTCAGGCCCCAAAGTTTGATCTACTTTTAACTTAAACCAGTCTTGTAATTATGAATTGAGTTGCCATTATAACTTTTATGAACTAATTCTAATATATATTTTTTGAGGTTTATTAGTCAAAATTGTGCTTCAGGCTTCTATCAAGGAGAGTTACCTTTAGTCACACTTGCAAATCTTGTTTTTATATAATTTTATTGTGACCAGTGTGAATTACAAATCTTTCAATTACATTTAAAGTAAATAGTGACATTGAATTAGGGCCATTCCTACCACCAGTGTTCCTCCACCCCTGTTCCCAGCATGAATCTAATACCTCCCCACTTTTCCCCCTGGACTGCTAGTGTAACAGGTCACCTTTGTGCATAGCTTATAGATTGGGAATCTTGATCCTATTGTCACTGACTTTGGGTTTGGTGATTAGTTCTGATCATATTTTATTTCCACTCAAATTTCAAATGACTGTTGATCCAGGTATCATCCACTTCTTATCTTCACTCAATTTATGAGGCAGAACAAGATGATTCAAGTTCTGTCATTTTGCTGGAAAACAAAACAACAACAAACTACCAGCAAAGGCAAAGAACACAACAGCAACAGAAAACAACAACAACAACAACAACAACAAAAAGACAATAATAAGAAAGAAAAAAAGAAAAAGTACAGAAAAGAAAAATAAAGGGAGGGCTAGTGTGGGCAAGCTTTTTTTTTTTTCTTTTTTTGCATAGGCACAGTAAGTATTGGGGATTTAGAAAGGAAATTCCGTTGGCCTAAGAGATACAGGGTTTCTCCACTCCTGAAACATACTGTCATGGGTACAACTACAGGCTCCAATATGCTCATTATCAAACCCCAAGGTTTTTTTATGGTGCCAGGAAACATTCTTCTCAGTTGTGTCTGACAAAATCAGTCCTCTGTAATTAGAGATCTTGGTATTTGCACAGGTTATAGGACAAAGTATAGGACAGAGTCTTTCTTTATGGTTCTAGAAGTTCTGCTCCATCATGGTTGTTGTAGTCAATCTTCTGTAATTAGTGATCTTGGTTTTACCCTTGCAAATTTTTATTTGCAAGATTTGGGGTAATACTTTACCAAGACCATTCTAAAAGTCCATCTTGTTTTCCTGGCAACCCAGAACTTTCTGAGATGTATACTATATTTCAAACTAAGTGTTTACACCATTATAATATCTGTCCTAGTTGATTTCCAGATCCCTTGCCTTGCATCTCTTAGACTCTGAATTACCTCCATTCCAGAAATTTATGTTTTTTCTTCCCTCTGACTTCATATTACGAGTGTATATTCATACTTTGTTTTGGATTGGGAGGTATCCAGGGACAAGAGAGATGAGGATTAGGAGGACCTGTCCATGGTCTGAAACTTGCCACAAAGAGTGAAGAGCGCAGTTGGAGTACAGAAGGAGCTATATGAAAGTTATATGCATGGTATCCCTTCATCAGAAGTAGTACAAACAACAGTGTTAAAAGAGAGAGACAGACAGAAAGAGGAATAAATAGAGAGTAATGGGGCTGGCGAGGTGGCGCTGGAGGTAAGGTGCCTTGTAAGCACTAGCCAAGGAACTGACCGCAGTTCAATCCCTGGGCGTCCCATATGGTCCCCCCAAGCCAGGAGTAACCCCTGGGCATCAATCAGATGAGGCCCCCCCCCAAAAAAAACCAACAAAAAAAGAGAGAGTGAAATAAAATGCCTGCCCCAGACGCAGGTGAGTGGGAGGAAGAAAGCAACAGGGAGGGTGAGAGGAAAACTATTATCATTGGGGGTGGGAAATGTGCACTGGTGAAGGTATGACTGTAACAAATTATGAACAACTTGATCTGTGGAAAAAAACTAGTATGTACAATCTTATAACCATGTGTTTAAATAAAAACGTTTTAAAAGACATTTCTTTTTATTTTCTAACACTTCTACTCATAAGTTAGGGAATCTTGTCAGATGCTTTCAGACCTCTGCTTACTATAGTAGTAAATTTACTGTGTGAACATGTACGAACAATTTATAAGCATTAAATGGACTTACTTAACTAGTGTTGAATGCAGTATCTGAGCTCTACTACTCAACACAGAACTTTTATTAAAATAATGAATTCATAATTTCTGTCTCTATCATCACATCTCTTTATGGCTTATAAAAATTATCCATTATATCGTTCATTTATCTGGAAGGCAGGGCTCACCTAACTTGTAATTGTAGCTGAGGACCCAGCTTGATAACAAATAAAGGAAAGATGAAGTAGTATGCAAATGGCACCTAACATACCTGGCAATACTTTCTTTCTTTATCTTTTCATTTCTTAGATATTTTGAGTTCTGAGTTGCTTCTTGAAATATTTCTAACATTAGTGATCTTTAAATAAAATATAACATCTCTTCCATCCCAATAGTCTTATCCCAAGATTCTTAGTAGTTATCTTATCCCAAGAGAAGCTAATGCCATAGATGTGTGTCTCCAGGAACTGGGGATTTACACTGGACAGCTCAATGACAGACATGCCCACTTCTCCATGAGTACCAGAACAAGCCAAAGCCTACTTTGTCAGTTGATGATGCACTTTTATGAATGTAGCTTCTATCACTGTTTTTGCCTTTTCATATCATTACATGTAAGGTCTTGTACTTGTACTTGTCTTGTACTTGTTAATTTACATCTCAGATCATACTTGATGATTTTATAAATATCAACTCTAGACTGTTATAGGTGATGGGTGCCTCTAGAGAAGAGAAAATGAAAGCAACTGGTTCATCCCAAGATTCCTAGTTGTTCGTTGTTTTATTTAAAGATAAAAATATTACTAGAGAATAAAAATTCCCTTTGAAAGAAAAGAAGCTAATAAAGTTATTTATTGGTTTAATTATTTGTTGGCTGAGTGACATAGGATTTCTGAAATGAATGATAGAACTAATATTTTTATAAATATTAGAGAAAACTGACTATGCACCTATCTGTGATGCTGCACTAATTGTGCATAAAAGATTAATGTAATTTATTTGTATTTATATACAGCAGCAGTTCTCTGTTTCATAAGTTAAAACACGTTAGTTTTTATTTATACTCAAGGTTTTAAGAATTTGTTAACTATTGCTCATTCTTAAATGGTTCTTTGAATAATTCCAGAACCTCTGGTGATGACTGCTAAGCAGGTGCCCATGAACATGAAGTAATGTGCATAAATAGGCAAATTTTTGATAAAATTTTTGTTCGCTCATTTAAAGTTCAAACAGCTTGGAATATTAAGGTGAGACCAGTAAGTTATCAGAATGCTGCTTGAAGGGAAGATTTTGGTAAGATCAAATTGTTGGTTTTCTTTTTTCTTTTTATTGTTTTTTGCTTTAGGCCATGCTTGGAAATGCTCAGGGATTACTTCTGGCTCTGTACTCAGGAATAACTCTTGAAAGGGTTCAAGGGACCATATGGGATGCCTGGGATTGAACCTAGGTTGGCCACATAAAAAATAGCTTCTTGACCTCTACTATCTCTTTGGAACCATTCAATTTCTAATAGTAGCTTCCTTTCAAATCTTTTTTGTTTGCTTTTGTTTATTGGGCCACACCTTACAATGCTCAGAACAGTCCTGGCCCCGTGCTCAGGGATTGTGGAACTTGGGGCCATATATGGTGTCAGGAATTGAACCTAGATAGGCCACATAAAAGGTAAGTACCCTACCCTGTTACTATACTGTTATATACTATACTGTTACTCTGGATTTCCTCTAAATAATAATAAATTAAGCATCATGCATAATTCCTATTATAGTAAATATGTCTCACACCCCCATATCTTTTGTATAGCATTAAAAAGTCTAGTAAACCAAGAGTAGACTGATTTAAATTGTGATATATAAAGTATATAAACTTTGAAGCCAGCAAATTATTATTGCTATTTATATGCTTAAATGATCTAATTTCTGTACTGAGATGAGTCTAGATTCAGTTGTTTACTGAATTTGTTTGGTTTTCACTTGAAAAATACATCTAGAATTGCTCAAGGTTTATACCTACTTGGTCCTCAAAGGTTGCTTATTGGAGACCAATTAAACCCTGGCCTCTTGCTTGCACATTCACTTATGAGTTATCTTCCTTGCATTGATCTTATTTTCCCCCATTTTTACTGAGGTAGTAGATCCACATTCCAGTTAATGATAGTTTCATGTATATATCAGAGTGCCAGATTCCTTCCACTAATGCTCTAGGAACAGTTTGCATTTGTATTGTCCTGTTGTTTCCCCACCAGGTAAACACATTTCTGTTGATCAACTCTCCAGTTCTATTGCCTTTTGCAATTTGTTGTTCCGTTGTGAGAACTTAAAAAATAAAACCAATCAAGTTATGGGAACTTTAAGGTTAAGTGATAGGTTTTGTAACTTTCTAAAACTGTCATTTTACTTTATCTCTACAATTCTTTTTTTGTGGGGGGACTGGGTAAACTATAATTTAATAATTTATATATTATTTTCATATATTTGGAACATGATAGTAAGTTAAGGTATCTTAATTCCTAATTAACTTGTTCTTATTTAAGAAAAATTTTGGGAAAATAACTATTTCTGGGTATTGATAAAATATATAAATACTAAAATAAACTAAATTTTAATTTTATTTAGAGGAAGTAATGGGGCTTCTGTTTATTCATGTCATTGAGATATAACCACCTTTGTGACAAGTTATAAAGAAAAACAACAGAAGTCAATAACAATGAGCCATAATAACTATTTTAGATAGTTCACCATTTAAAGGAGTAAACAAAGACAGATAGAAAAAACTGTACCTTTTTTGTCTGTGATAATACTTGCATTGTGCATTCAATATAATAACAACATACTTGTGTTTGCATGTGTATTGAGGGGCATGTTTTATGGGGAGAGAATGTGAACAAAGAATGCTATAAAAGAGAAGCTATAAAGTGTTCCATATGCTGTAAACTTAATAATGGGTTAATAATCCTTTGTAGTTAATGCTGAAGAGCTACTTAGGGTCAAATTTTAGACAGCATTGTGTTCTCAGTTAATGACCTTAAATTTTACTAGTAAGATAATGAAATGTAATGTCATGAGTCATTTTCTTCTTCAAACAACTTATTCTGACCTTTCTACAAAAGGAGGGACTATAGCTAACACAATTGAGGCATCGATACCCAACAGTAGCCTTACTAAGAAGTAATGAGGGCCTAAATTAAAGCATGGGACACTGACTGTGTTAATGGTTGCAATATTTTGGAAAACAACAGCATATTTTGAGATAATGATTAGAACTGCATGAGAGAAGGATATAAAGCAAGATTTCCAAGTTTGAAACCTGGATGATCATAGTTGATAGGGCTGCCTACTATGATGTTAGAGATAAAAAAACTAAGTAAATATCAGATAGTAGAAACTTTATTTTATATACATTTGATTTAACTTGTTCATTGGGTCACTAATGTGCCATATGTAATTAGATAAGCTAGACTACATAAAAGGATGACTATCTGGGCTGAATATTTAGTCTTGGAGGCTCTCCAGAAGTGGATGGTAGTTAGCACTACAATTGAGCAAAAGAATGATTTGGGAGAAGAAGATAGACAAAATGATGAGAATAAAATGAATAAATGAGAATCAATAAACGAGAATAAAGTATTCAGAACAGCAACCTAGGGGGCAGAATGATGATGCAGAGGTTAATATACATGTTGTGCACTGCATTGAACCTGGTTCAATTTCCTGGACTACAAGTAGTCCTCTGTAATTCACAAATCTAAAAGTATACACTGAACACTAATGGGTGTACCCCTAACCTCCCACCTCCCCAAAGAAACAGCAACAAAAACAACAAAACTCAGAACCTTATGTCAGGGAATCTTATGTCAGGGAATTCTCGGAATTCAACATAATTCTTGGTGCCTGTAAAATGTTCCATTGGTGAAAAGGAATAAAGTATATAAAACTCTTAACATTAAAGGCATTATTATAAAAGCAATTTCCACGATGATGGTCTTTAAGCTTGAGTCTATGCTGTCATCAGTGAAGAAATTTAAAATTGTGTCAGTGAATAAGACTTAATTTCTAGAAATTGGATCTGTGTATTTTTTGTTTGCTTATATTTGGGAGCCATAGCCAGAAATGCTCAGAAGTTGCTCTTGGTTCTGCAAGCAGGAATTACTCCTGGTCATGCTTGCAGGACTCTGGGAGGCCAGAGATAGAACCTAAGTCAGCCATGTGTAAGGAAAATGCCCTAACTGCTGTATTATTTTTTTCTTCCCCATGATCTGTTTTTTAAGTTGTAAAATATTCCAGTATGAAACAAGTTATGAACCACTATGCCCATAGAAATAATAGAAAGGATAACAAGGAGGTAGAAGACATTGCTAGAAGAATGAGAAAGAGGAAAAAACAAGGACTGTAGTTTTTGGAAAAATTATGACAAAATAGAATATTTTATTGAAAGCAGGTAAAATCCTTGGCCTAAGAAAGAATTTAGAGAACAAGAGAGCTTGATTTAAAAAAAAAAGGGACATACAGGGAAAGAAGTCCAGGTAACTACAATGATGGGGCTGAGTGTACAGACCTTATACCCTCTTTGTTAAAATCAAAAAAGTTTATTAAACCTGGAAATTAAGAAGCTAGCCATCTCTACATGTTACTTTCATCATTGGCAGCAGGCAGGCATGATAAGATAACCACAATTTGTAAAACAGAAGCCACTGCAAGTAGTGTTCCACACTTGTGTGCCTAAAGATTTCCAACAGAATTGCTCATGAGATACAGA
Source organism: Suncus etruscus (assembly GCF_024139225.1). Classification (NCBI taxonomy): domain Eukaryota; kingdom Metazoa; phylum Chordata; class Mammalia; order Eulipotyphla; family Soricidae; genus Suncus; species Suncus etruscus. Next base: position 56,438,134 of record NC_064852.1, read on the forward strand.
AACCGTACATATTCAAAAACAGCAGAAAACCTAGAGTCTTGACTTGCTCACAGGAAGCAACTTGCTTCCTGCTTTCTCAACATGCTTTTCTTGACAAGTGCATGTGACTAGGTAACTATCTCTCTATTCTTAGACCTGGGCATTCTGGAGATCAGGGCAAGTGCAACTTCAGTGCTGATGAATTGATCATGATGCTTTATGTATTCATCAAACAAGAGAATGATCCAAATCAAATCATGACTCAGGTGATCCAGAAACCTTGCTGTTGGCTCAGTTTATTTTAAAGGCTCACCTTACTTTCTAAATTCTATAGTTAATGGAATAAAACTAGATGATCACTCTGAAAATAAGTGGTTTGGAGGTTTGGGGAAAATGCCTCATGGGGCTGAAGTGCATGGTTGACCATGAATTATCCAGTGTTGAATCTTGATATAATCTCAGTGGCCTCCTAGAAGCTCTAAGTCACCTAAGTCACTCTAAGCTTTGAACAATTCAGCTTGCCCAGTGGGGAAGATTATTGCAGAGTAGTTTCACACGCACTTATTCAGATACCCGAAACACTTTTGTGGGAAAATAATTTAATTCATGGCTTAAAGTTAAGTTTTGTAGTAATTGAGAGTGAAATGGAGAAAGATGGAAGGAGGAAAAAATATGAGGGAATGGGTTGGAGAGAGAATTTGCACAGGAATATATGAACTGGACTATACACTCTGCATATGATATGGTCATTTTAACTCCTTTAAAAACACTGTGATCCAGTTGGTTGAAGCTTACTTCAGAAATATGCATCATTCAATGTAGTTAATATCACAGCTTTGGATGTTAAAAACTGCTTCAAGGTTAAGATATGAGGCAGAAGAACCTTGTGATCTCTATTGTCCTTAATCTTGAATCTAATAAATACCAGAGCATAGGAGACTGCCTTCTGGTGTGTTCTATTGCCAACAGTTCTTCTATAATGACTATCCTATACCCAGGATTAATTTTGGTGTCTATGTAGTTGGCTTTTTATATCTAAATTATAAGACTGGTGTCTAGATGAGAGAAATAGCCTAGGATTATAAGACATAAGGCATCAGACTTATAAGTTTGAACTAAGGAATAACTTGGCTTACACATGCTTGACTTCCAAGAACAGGCCATTTTTTACAATGTGCTGTTGAACTTTATGAATGACTAATAGAGCTTTCTGTCAGAAGTGCTAAAACGCAGTACTCTCATATGTGCCTGGAAGTTATAAGTAATTATGATTCTAGTTACTTTACAAGAAGTGACATAAGCTTAAACATAGCCTTTTCCCCCCCTATCCTCCTTTCTTCCTTTTATAAGTATTAGATGTCTGTTGTGTGTCAGCTTTTGGTTTGTGAGTTAAAGCGCACTGGGTTTCTTTCTTGTGAAGTTTATACATCAGTGAGAGCAGGTCAGTGAGGTGATAGATATTCACCAAGAAATGCCCTCATAAATGCAAATTTATGCAGGTCTTCTGAAAGAAACAAATACTGATGACAGTAGGGTACACAAAAGATTCAGGGACCTGCACTGAAATATCTGAAAGACTTCTTTGAGGAAATTAATCCAGAGCTGAGAGAGGTTAAGGATGGAAAAGGATCCAGAAAAAAAAGAGGTCATATGGGTAAAAATCAAATGGAAGAAAGAATAATGAAGAGTCAGGGAGCTGAGAGAAAGCCAATGTTCTGGAGAGACAGGAGTAATGGATCAAATCAGATTTTTTAGAATTTGAGGTCTTGTTGCAATGTGAAACAAGGTGATGAAAGGTTTTAAATTGAAGTGATAATAACCACTATTTTAATCACAAAAGTCACCATATGTTGAAGACTGAAGATGGAGAAGTAGTAAATTTGAGGAAATCACTAAATTACTGCAGAAATATTGGCCAGAGATGACAATATTTAAGTTATGTATGGCAATGGGGAATATACAGAGAAGTGCATAATTCCCAAAGTATTGTGAAGGAAAGTGTCATATTGTTAATTAAAATATAGATTGAGAAAGTATGAGGAATGACTGCCTAAAACTCAGTTTTTTCTAAAGGTCTGATTTTATGTTAGAATTACTAGAAGAAAAGGATGAGGCTTATTGTGATTGTTTTCATGTGGGTGCAACGTAACTCATGAATTTAATTTTGAAGGAATATCTCTGGCAAATCTAAGACTATATTATCTAGGGCCGGAGACATAGCATGGTGGTGTTTGCCTTTCAAGCAGCCAATGAAGGACCTAAGGTGGTTGATTCAAATCCTGGTGTCCCATATGATCCCCCGTACCTGCCAGGAGCTATTTCTTAGCAGATAGCCAAGAGTAACCCCTGAGCACAGCCGGGTTTGGCCCAAAAAACAAAACAAACAAACAAACAAACAAAGACTATATTATCTGCAAATATAATTCAAAATTTTCCACTGATACCTTTTAACACAGACAACTGGAAGTAGCTGTACAGTGGCCATGGATAAACTTTCCCATTTGTAACTTACCTTCCATCTACCTAAGAACTGTGTATTATCTTGTACATAAACTGGAGGCATGCATTTTTTTTCTACAACTAGAGCTGTACGAGGTTTTTGTCTGCAAATTCATATGCATATATATTACCAGTTTATTCTACTAGTGCATTTTCTGCTTTAGAGAACATGTGGAACAGTGAAAGAAATCCTGTTTAGTCAGAATTTAATCCCAGGTCTCTATTATAACTAGCTGTGTGATTTGGCCATGGTCATTTTTCTAGCATAGTATTTTCTTCTATGTGAAGAATAACTACTTCTGGTTAAATAGAGAATATATGAGAATCTTCCCGCTAATGTTTAATTAATTATTCTAATTTCAAATCCCCTTCACTAATCAGATAGTTTGGAAAACTGTGATCATAATTTCTAGATCTAATGAGTAATTGTTGCTCATGTCAGAATAGCATTTTCTTTTCTCTCTCAATGGGGCCTTAATCAGGCTACTAATTTGAAATAGGAATAAAGAGGACTGGAGAGAAAGTACACTGGGTAAGTATATTTGTACTTATATACAATAAATGCATTTGTCTGGCTCATGGCTAAATCTTGTTCAACCCTTGACATTTCAAATGATATCCCAGACCCACCAGAAGTGATTCCTGTGTATAGTGTCAGGAGTAAGCTCTTAACACTGCTGCTTGTGTCCCTTCCACCAAGACATAGGTATTTATAAGCCTTCTTCTTAAACGTTAATATGGACTTGCAGGCCCTAGTTACCATTGTTGACCTATTGAAGATTCTGGTGCAGTGTCTTGTCTGGGTTAAGAAATAATTGATTGTTGATGTCACTTGTGAGAATAGGATGGGAAGTAGGAGCAACTTAGGTATCTTGTTCTGTACTTCTAAGATCTGATATTTGGTTTACCTTTTATGGAAAGAGCCATATTTAGTACTTAAAGCAATTAATTGAGAATCATACCTTCCCAAACTTCAAAGTTGAAATTCTCTACCATCTTTTGATATAGACATGATTTCTGATACCATTTTCAAAATTTTGTAGAATATTGACTACAAAAGAAATTGTTACAGGTCTAATTTGTTTACTGGTCAACACTATTCAGTGTTTCCTGCAGAAAATGCCAAATACCCACTTTCATTTTTTTCATAACGGCCTCCCCAGCAACACTGGAAAAGCAGAGAAGGGATAACTCCTGGTAATGTTGAGCCACTTTTCTGTTTTAAAAAGTCAATCTGTTATAATCTATTTCTTTGTAGGCTAAGAATCATGCTAGAATTCAGGGATAGAATTGTAAAGATGTGCTGCAATTTTAGTGTATGCATGTATTATCTGGGGATTTTGTTAAAACCTAGATTATTGTATTCCATAATATTCTTAACCGGGCCTGGGATTCTGCAAGATGCATATGTTTTAACTGAGATAGAATGGAAAATGTCTCAACAGCACTGATCGTACTATATAAACAAAAATGGAGGTGGGAAATTCAAATGGTTGGCAATTAGGCCATAGTCTAAAACATCTTACTTTTGTTACATAATAATGTTCTCTATGCCTGTGATATGAGTTTAATGTTATATGATTTGCTTTTTCTGGAGTAGAAAGTAGAACAAGAAGTGCTAGTTGATTGGGAACTTTGTTTAATTGCATTCCAGATAATTAAACTTTTATTGAGCTCCTGGAATGTTCAATCTAGTATAATGCAAAATGTAGTCACTTAATTATAACTTTCTTTTTAAAATTAGTTATTATTTGTTTTATTTGCAAAACCAATATTTGTTCTCTGTTAAAAATTCAGACAGTGCAGAAATGTGTAAAATGGAAAGTAAAAAAAAAAAAAAAACTTCTTTCTCCAAGCCCTACTCTTCTGATTTAATAACATTTTAAAACCATTTTAAAACCATTCTCCTGTGCTTGTATAAATCATCTCTGTCTGCTAGTTTATTTATTCACACAAATATGTAAGTAAACAGTTTGGAAAGAAAATTATGCTCCTAGCTTTTTTACTTTTCACTTAGCTATTTTAGTTTATAGTCTCACAGAGTGGTGAAAAAAGTTTTTCTACCCCTCATATTTCTGAACTTTGCATTGTGATATTTAATATATAGTTTTAAACATCATTCCAAACAAATACATTGGTTTATTTCCTGCCAATGATTCAGTTATATTAGGCTGATATTTTTCCTCTCACTATAAATCACTATAAATTTTTATCTTTTTTCAAAATCTATTTTACAGGGTTAGGTATACAAGGTCTCTGGTAAATAATGGCAGACACATTTGTTTTAAAATGGGCTGCTATCTGGGGCAGAGGGATAGCACAGCAATAGGGCATTAGTATTGCATGTGGCTGACCCGGAAGAGACCCAGTTCGATTCCTGGGATCCCATATGGTCCCCCAGCCTGACAGGAGCGATTTCTGAGTGCAGAGCTAGGAATGATCCCTGAGTGCCACTGAGTGTGGGCCCAAAACAAATTAATCAGCCAATAAATAACGTTTGAAAAAAAATGTCCTGCTATCATAGTGGGTCATTTCTCAGATCTTAATTACATAACTGAAATTTCTTATCTAGTCCCTTGGCATTCACTAAGCTCAGGGATGAGCTTCTACTTGTGCTATACATGGGGACAAAAATATATCCGTGAGTGGTCATGGTCTCTGAGCATAGAGTTGACAATGCAATAGAGATAAGAATTAGGGATTATTTCACCATTATTTTACTCGTAATTGGACTTTGTAGTTTGTGGGATTTGGAAGAGAATAAGAAATTATAGGTCATTTTCTTTTCTTCATTGAACTTAAAAGAAATGAAAGCATCACTAGCTCGGAGATTTCTTCCCCTCTTTGGCCAGAACCCATGTTTTGTGATACTGATATTCATCTGGAGATAAGATGTCAGGGTAGGTAGTTCAGAAAATAATTCTTTCACCAGGATAATGTAAAGGACATGAAAGAACAAAAACAAAGAATTTATTCTGATCTCATAGAGATACACACATTGGGATTTACAAGAAAAGTGATCAGCTTTATTAAGTCAGTGGCATGTAACATAATGTTTTTGGCATTAAAAGGGTGGAATGTGAATGCATTTGCATGCTGCAAATTCAACTACACTATAAAAAGATACAATTTGTCATTAGGTACCATTGATGTATGATGAAAATGGAGTTCTATCGGTATTCAAAGACAACCATACTGTTGTTGACGTGATAGCTCTTAATAGCCTAGTTACATTATCTGACTATTGATACCACTAGGATTTATTCTTCTGTGACATAAGTTACATTATTATTAGGATTCTTTATAATGCTCATTTGTTGAAATAATTAGAAACAAATTGCACACATCTACATTGATAGGATAAGCTCTTTAAATCACCATTCCACAATTATTCCAAATTGAGCTTCTGGATAAATAGCCTTACAACTTTTATCAGGATACATGAAGATTATATTATATAGGGTTTCAATTTAATACTTGATAATCTTCTGACAACAGTAGAGCAGCACTTAATGAGCTTAATTCTCTCACAATTAAGATGGTCTGAATTGGATGAGAGAGAATGCAGAGACGTTTGTTCTTTCCAATTAATTTCCTAGCTGGTACATGCAGTTTTCCCCCTGCACTTCTTCTGGGCTATGCTGTACTCTACATGGAAGAGGAGGCCTAGAAAGGAAGGTTGCATAGCTACTGATACCTTTTGTTCTTTATTTTATACTCTGAGCCTGTGATTTGCACAGGCTGAAAGCCTGTTGAAAGCCAACCGTTCCATTTTAACTTAAGGCAATTACTTGCAAACAAAATGACAGAATAGAGCTCAGAAGTTGGATCTAGAGTCTCCAGATTGGTTAGTTACGTGAAAAGCAGGAAAACAATCTCTTTGAGACTATTGTGTTAATGCTAGCACTTTTTGTTTTTCAATTTATTCGCATTCGTTATATTTTTTCCTACCTTAGATATTAAGGTACAATATTTATATCTTCAGTCATGTGTGTAACCATATTTTACATATCCTTAAGACCTACCTTATCATTTACTCATAATTTTTCTTCACATAACTAATATATTATTTTTATTGATTTATTGGTTTGGGGGCCACACCAGGTGGTTTTCAAGACTTAAACCTGACTCTATGTTCATGGCTCACTCCTGGCAGGCTCAGGGGCTGGCTGAGATTAAATCCAGCTCAGTCGCCTGCAAAGCAAGCACCCTATTCATTGTATTATTGCTCCAGACCTAATCTTTCCTTTTCAAGTTAGCAAAAACAGAACAAGATTGTAGATTAAAGTAAAGGGTTATTTTTATTATAGAAGTTAAGTTTTGGGTCCGAAGCGGTGGCACAAGTGGTAGGGCATTTGTCTTGCACACACTAATCTAGGATGGACCTTGGTTCGATCCCCCGGTGCCCCATCTGGTCCCCCAAGTCAGGAGCGATTTCTGAGCACATAGCCAGGAGTAACCCCTGAGTGTCACTGGGTGTGGCTCTTCCCCCCCCCCAAATAAGTTGTTTTAATTTTTTCAATGTATTGGAAAATGCTAAGCTATTAGGGTATATGCAAACATATGTTTCTCCCCTGTGAGATTTTAATAATCATTCCTTAAAATGTACACATACCAGACCTTTGAATACTTACTGTTATAAAGTCTTAGTCTTTCTTTGCTGACGATTCACTTAAACAGTGAAGGAAGCTTGACCCACTGACCAAAAACCCTACTCACTGCCCAGTTCAGAGCCTTCACTTAACTCTTGATATTAAGACCAAGTTGAGATGTACAACCTGGCTGACTCCACCTTCTTCTATTTGGTGTCATTTTCTATCTTACAATAGCTGAACTGTTCTCCTGTGTCATGATTAATAGAATACTGGAACAACTGCCTTTACTCTAAACTTCACAGTGCTTTATACTAATACTACATGGTCTGTAAATTATTTCTGGGTAAATCTGTGAGAGGTTGTGACCCAGATGCAGGAACTACCTGCTTCTATTTTCTTTTTCTTTCTTTCTTTCTCTTTCTTTCTTTCTTTCTTTCTTTCTTTCTTTCTTTCTTTCTTTCTTTCTTTCTTTCTTTCTTTCTTTCTTTCTTTCTTTCTTTCTTTCTTCTTTCTTTCTTTCTTTCTTTCTTTCTTTCTTTTTCTTTCTTTCTTTCTTTCTTCTTTCTTTCTTTTTCTTCTCTTCTTTCTTCTTTCTTTCTTTCTCTCTTTTCTTTCTTTCTTTCTTTCTTCTTCTTTCTTTCTTTTCTTTCTTCTTCCTTTTCTTTCTTTCTTTCTATCTTTCTTTTCTTTCTTTCTCTTTCTTTTTTCTTTCTTTCTTTCTTTCTTTCTTTCTTTCTTTCTTTCTTTCTTTATTTCTTTCTTTCTTTCTTTCTTTCTTTCTTCTTTCTTCCTTTCCTTTCTTCTTCTCTTCCTTCCTTCCTCTCCTTCCTTCCTTCCTTCCTTCCTTCCTTCCTTCCTTCCTTCCTTCTTCCTTCCTTCCTTCCTTCCTTCCTTCCTTCCTTCTTCCTTCCTTCCTTTCCTTCCTTCTTCCTTCCTTTCCTTCCTTCCTTCCTTTCTTTCTTTCCTTTTCTTTCTTTTTTTGCTTTTTGGGCTCTGCCCATATGGGATACCAGGGTATCCAACCTCGGTTCATCCTAGGTTAGCCTGTGCAAGGCAAATGCCTTACCGCTTGGGCCACCGCTTCAGCCCCAACCTGCTTCTATTTTCTAGCTTCATTTTGCTTTACCTAAGAAATTATTAAGTGAAAGTGAAATGGTTTTGATTTGGGATTGGAGCTATAGCACAGCGGTAGGGTGTTTTCCTCGCATGTGGCTGCCCAGGACAGACCTGGGTTTAATCCCCAGCATCCCATATGGTTCCCGGCCAGGAACTATTTGTCCGTGCATATCCAGGAATAACCCCTGAGTGTCACCAGGTGTGGCCAAAAAAAAAAATAAGAAAAAAAATTATTCAATGTTTTCTCTTCAGCTTTTGATCCCATCGAAGGATAGTAAAATAATGCTTAGAGAATTTTAAGTTGTGTAGTTAGTGGCAAAATTTACTACTAAAACATCGGGTAAGAATTTAATAAGATTTTGTATAATATTTTTACTGTATTTATTTGAATTTTTATACTCAATAATTTAAGTTTTGGCTAAACCAAACTAATTTATTTTGACTTTGAAATTTAGAGCCAGAGTGGTTTTATGTGGCAGATATTATACTTTGATTTTGTGTTATTTGACAGCATTACACTAAAGTGAGTATAATAAAGGTTTAGGGACTTCCAGTAGACAATAGTTTGTGAGTGGGAGAGGGCAATGAGTAAGAACATATTTTTATAAGTCTAAAATACAGAATAAGTCAATCAACTATAGGATTAAAATTTTTTCCAAAGGAGCAAGAAAGACAGAGAGAAAGAAAAATGTATGCCCCAGAGGCTGGCAGGGGGAAAATGTGCACTGGTAAAGAATGTTGTACACCTTTAGGTTGAAACTCAATCATGAGCAACTTTGTAATTATGGGAAAAAACTGTATTATGAACAACCTTGTGAACACAGTACTTAAATAAAGTTATCTTTAAAACTAAAAAACTTTTTCTTTTCATTGTTTTTCCTTTTATTCTTTTTTATTCTGGAACCTTTTAAAAATTACATTATATGCTAGGTAATTCTGCCAGTCCTACTAGGTAAACACTATCCCTAGAGCTGACAGTCCATGTGTGCTTTTCTAAAAAGAAATAAAAAAGAAATCTAAGTTTCTTTTTGAGAAGGATGTTTATAAATGACTTAACATTTTTTTTACATAAGTATCACCAGAAATATATTGCTGCTACCAATCAGTGCTTAACAGTTGTGTATTCTGTATTTGATATGTGTAGTTTTAGTGGGATCAAGATAGTATATGACAAAAGATGAAAGTAGAAATATACATATGCCCTAAACACTCCATACTTTATTTTGTAGACAGTGGGAAAACATTTGTAGTTTTAATAAGAAAGTAAGACAATCAATGGAGTCTTTGAGAAAGACCAGCAGTGTGGAAGTTGGTTGGGCAGAGTAATCAGATTGGCAGCCTCATTAGCACATCATTGAAGTAGTCTTGGTGAATCTTGATAAAATTGAATGACAGTGACTGTAAAGGTGGATATACTGAAAATGCATTTTAAATATAAAATCAAGAGAGCTTGGTGTCATCTTGTTTTGATAAATGGTGGAGCAGAAGGACTTAAGGATAGTTTCCAGTTTTCTGGTTTATGTAAGTATATGATGATGCCATGTCTCACATAGCTTGAGTCAATATTTGAACTGATTTTCATGTAAATGGCCTCTGATAAATTTTGTTTCTGATTGTCAAGTTCAATATCTTTATTAACCACCAGTGTCTCTATGTTTAAATTACTGAATTTAAGATATTACCTATTATGTAACAATGAATCATCTGATAACTGCCTATTTATGTATTCATTTATCTATTCATCAGATATGTGGTGACTGTGTATCAATGCAATGAACCAGACATGTTGAGAATAAGGTTATGACTTTTCTTTTCATTTCTTTCTATTCCGACTGGCTCCATTGCTACACATGCTTAGTGGAATCATCAAAATCCATGAATAACTAGCCAGGGAGTTGGTCTTGGGAAGCCAAAGTTCCTGACTTAGTCTAAAGGCCACACACAAAGCTCTGTTTTTTTTTATTTGTGCTGCTATTCAGGCAGTAGGTTGACCTATTTTCCTTTTCAGACTTCTTGTATCCTTGTATTTTTTTGTATATCTACTCTGAAAACTATTGGCTTTCATAGTATTATACAATTTCAGAGATATAAACATAGATTAAATTTATTTGATCTTGTAGATCTCACAGTTTCTAGTCAACTTTGATCTCCTTTTTGTTTTCTTATATTACTAATTCCCAAAAATAATGCCAATATGATTTTTGCAAAAGCAAAAATGATTATTGAATAAGCAAATACCCACTTCAAATGACATTGAAATATTTTTAGGGCAATATTCTACCTCAGAAGGGGTTCCTTGTAGGTATTTGTTTTGTTCTCATATACACAGCACCTCTCTCTTTCTTCAAGGGCTTTGGCAGTACATTGCTCTCCAATTATCAGTTGTAAGAATGGCAAAATATATGTCCTTAATTTATGAATTAGAGGCCTACCACTTAAGACAGTTTGAAATGTAATTGTTGGCCTTGGTAGTTTGTCCTTAAAAGAATTTCATGATCCCTCTGAATATTTCAGAGGAAAAACAGTTAATTTGGCCTTAAAGAGAAAGTTGAATGAGTGTTTTCCTGAGAATAATTGTTTCTCCAGTTGTGTAGCTCCTACTGTGATGTAGTATAGGAATTATTTTCCTTTCCAGAAAGACCCACAGCACAGACAAAATTAGGATTCATGTTTATTATGATTGGTTTACCATCTGTAATGGAGATAGGTAATGATGGTAGGAGGGAGCAAGAAATATGGCAAATAAAGAAAAAAGTGATCAACCATTGAAAAGCTACTGTAGTGCTCTCAGTGAGGAAAAGTTGAGTGTAGAGAAGCTCTTGAGAAGAATTGATCTAATTAGGAAGGATCTAAGAAAAACGGGAAGCTGAAAGAATTTTAGGATTGCTTCTCTATGAAGGTACAAATCTGTGTATTTTTTAAAGGAAATTTCATACTGCAACAGAAAAGGCAATGTATTTGTAATGTAGCAAAACATTTTCTTTTATTTATTTGTTTGTTTGTTTGTTTTGACCCCCTTTGGTAGTGCTCAGGGCTTACTCCTAGTTCTGCACATAAGAATTTCTCCTTGTGTAACATATGGATGTCAGGAGTTGAACCCAAGTTGGCCAAATGCAAAGCAAGCTTCCTACCCACAGTACCCTTGCTCCAGTTATAATAAAAACATTCTTATGCTACTCTGATTAAAGAAAAGTGAGAATATCATTCAAGATGATCTAAGTGGCCCTTTCTAGCATAATTAGCTCAAGTGGATATAGTTTGTAGAAGTAAATCTGTCTGGGAATAGGTTATGCTTAAAGGATTCCTCAATAGTGTTTGAAGAAAGGCATGCCAAAAAATGGGAAGGTGGAGCCAGAATGGTGGTGCAAGTGGTAGGGAGTTTGCCTGCACTCTCTAACCTAGGACAGACTGTGGTTAGATCTCTGGCATCCCATATGGTCCCCCAAGCCAGGAACAATTTCTAAGTGCATAGCCAGGAGTAACCCCTGAGTGTCACCGGCTGTGGCCCAAATCCCCCTCCCCAAAGAGGAAGGTATCACAAGAGAAAAATTAATATGTAACATAGAAAAGAAAAGAATAATCTCCTTTACTTAGGAAAGAAAAATGATAGCCACTAGGCAATCTTCTCCCTGACCATAGAAAGAAAAGGAGCAAACTGTCTCAAAACTCAATTCTTTTATTCCATATCTCTTGTCAGGATCATATCTGTACAGTAGTAATATAGAGGACAGTGAATGGGAAGATTGAGGTTTCCAAAAGAAATAAGGAGAAAATACAGCCAATAGTGCAAAAGGGCTAGTACTATATTTCAGTGATGCTTTTCAATCACCACTCCAGGAAATTGTGATAGTAAGATGTGTAGAAAGATGTGTTACAGTAGTCAGATCTTCTGATATGGAGTAAATCAGTCATTCTGGTTCATGTAGGTTGTTTACTCAATGTTACATCCACTGTCCTTTGCATTGGATGAGAAACTCCAAAATATTAACATTAAAAATATTAAGATTATTGGATTAGGCATTGATGCTCAGGTATGTCATCTGAATTCTTCCTTTTGATAAAAAAATAAGGACAAGAGGAGTCTTACAGTAATAAATTTCTATAATCTGATGAATCTAAGATTAAAGTAATTTCTTCTTAACATAGATCTCTTGTTTTTATAAAAGTAATGCTAGCACATGGGACTGGAGCAGTGGCATAAGTGATAAGGCATCTGCCTTGCCCACGCTAGCCTAGGATGAACCGCGGGTCAATCCCCCCAGTATCCCGTTTGGTCCCCCAAGCCAGGAGCGATTTCTGAATGCATAGCCAGGAGTAACCCCTGAGCTTCATCAGGTGTGGCCCCCAAACCAAAAGAAACAAACAACAGCAACAACAACAAAGTAATGCCAGCACATTTGCTAATCATAAGTGACTAGGAAGAAATATGTGCCAGTTAGTGGTATAATAGGGAGGAATAAAAGGATATTCAGGGGCTGGAGAAACAGCACAGTGGGTAGGGCATTTGCTTTACACACAACTCACCAAGTTTGATCCCCGGCACCCCAAATGGTCATCTGAGCCTGCCAGGAATGAGTCCTGAGTGCAGAGATAGGAGAAACCCCTAAGCACTGTAGTGTGTGGCCCCCAAACAAAAAAGGTTGTAAAAAGGGCAGCCAGTGCAAATAAAAGAAAGTTATCACTCGTTTTATTTGGAACTTTAAAAAGTTGCCTAATTTTTACTATTTACATGTATCTGATTATACTTTTACCTCATAGATACTATATCTTTTCAATATTTGAAACTTTGGTGGTTAATAATCAGTATATTAATTTTCATTATTTATCTACAAGGCAAAAGTGGCTTGACTAATTTTTCCTTTTTTAATGGGAGAGGCAGTTTTAGTCATGCACAGGTCTAACTTCTTGTTTTATACTCAGGGATCATTCCTGGCAGCACTTGGGAGCTTATATGGTACCAGAAATAAACCTAGGCCATCTACATTCAAGGCAATATCCTTACCTGCTGATTTTCTGTAAAATATTTAACCCTGCCTAGTTATGAGTTTCCCTCAACTTGGTGTTCTTCAGTTAATCTGTCTATAATACATACTGAATATAAACATTTTGTTTACTAATCTTTTGTATTATTTAGCTCCTTGATGATAAGTAATTAGTGGTATTGCTAAGTGCACTACATTTTGCAACTCCTACAATAATTCATAAGTTTTTTCTTAGGTTAAGGAGACAGCTCAGAGGGCTACATATTCTTTATGCAGGAACCTAAGTTTGGTTGTCTCTAACACCACACAATCATTAAAGTATAGTGGAGAGCTCCCCTGAATGTGACCATGTTTGAAGTATCTCCAAAGCATGGCCAAGAATTGACTACAGTCTGCACCCTCTTTGTATTCTATAAATAATGAAGAGATTCTAAAAATAATGAAGAGATTCTATGTTATCCAGAATAATTCTTAGACTGATACAGAAAAGCCTCCCCTGTCAGTATCTTCTCAACCTGACTGTATTACTCTTTCTCAGAAAGTTTGAACTTTTACTTTCCCTTTGTTTTATCCGATGTGCTGATTTGTAAACCCTTTCTCTTTCTCCCTCCCTCCTTCCCTCTCTTCTTCCCTCCCTTTCTCCCTTCCTCCCACCTTCCTGTGCTCCCTCCCTCCCTCCCTCCCTTTCTCCCTCCCTCCCTCCCTCCCTCCCTCCCTCCCTCCCTCCCTCCCTCCCTCCCTCCCTCCTCCCTTCCTTCCTTCCTTCCTTCCTTCCTTCCTTCCTTCCTGCCTTCCTTCCTTCCTTCCTTCCTTCCTTCCTTCTTCCTTCCTTCTTCCTTCCTAGTTGGCTTGTGTTTTGTCACATATTACTGCACCAAGGGCTTACTCTTGACTCTCTTTTCAGGGATTACACCTGGTGGACTTGTGGGAATAATATAGAATGTCAGGGATCAAACCAAGGCAACCACCCTACCCATTGTACAATTGCCCCTGACCCCTTTATAAATTTTCTTATCATACATTATCAATAACTAGGTTTACAATCATTTACGGTTTCTTGAGTGCCTTTATATAATCATGCCATCTGTTGTCTGTCTTTCACTTCATCTAATATCTTAACAATAAATTGTCAGTGGTCCTCTAGCACTAGTATATGTTAGGGCTAATCTATGAACAACTATCCAAAAGTGAACACTGCCAAGTACAGGTCAAAAATTACCTCCCCAAAAAGTGATTTACCATAATATATAAACATATATAAACCAAATAACTAGGGCTGGAACTTTCTATAAACTTTACTTTTAATTATAATATGAATAATATTATCTTAAAGCACTATGAAAAAGGTGCTTAGGTAAAGGAACTTCCTTTTGAGAGTTGTAGGCATATCTGTTAATGATCCCAATTCTGACTTCAGGTAGTATATAAGGCAAGCATCCTATCCACTGTAATGTCTCTCCAGCCCATAGTGAAAGCAACTTTTTATATCACTTGAAAAAATAGCTCACTTTGAGCTTGTAAGCACAGTACTTAAATAAAATTATCTTCGAAAGTAAAAAACTTTTTTCTTTTCATTGTTTTTTCTTCTTTTTATTCTTGAACCTTTTAAACATTATGTTATATGCTAGGTAATTCTGCCAATGCTACTAGGTAAACACTATCCCTAGAGATGACTTTAAATGATTGTGGCAGACCATATAGGTAGAAAGATTAAAAACCACTGTCTCCTACCTACCTTTATTATAACTGCTGCTCAGTGGATCAGTACTCATGAAAGGTAGGCATACAATTTCCCATCACCCCTCTCAACTTCCCTCCACCAATGTCTACAGATTCTCTCCCACTACTCCACCTACTTCCTTGACGGGTGCTAGTCCACAAATTAGGGCCATAGAAATAGCAGGGAGTTCACAATGCATGCTAGTTTGATCTCTGTTACCCCATATGGTCCACTGAGCATTCTAGGGGTAATTCCCAAATGCAGGGCAAAGAACCCCTAAGAACTTCTGCATCTGTCCCAAACACCATTAAAATGGTCTAATAGGATACAGTATTACATAATCATTTAAAACATCCCCGAGTTGATTTTGGTCATTGAATCTTCAAGTGGTATTACAGTTGGAGAAAAACAGCAAGGATATGGCATATCACTCTTTTCATTGAATAAAAAAATGCTGCCATTGATAGGAATGTTAACCTTTGACCATGCGGAAAGCATCATAAGGTTTATGGCAAAAACACTGAATGATAAGATTTTATGAAAATATCTTGTAGTTTATAGTAGTAGGAGCTACTATTATCTCTTACTTAAAATCCAATTTTAAGTTGGTATTTGAATGTAGCTTTCTGTCTGTGTCATAAATTCCTTTATTCCTATAGAAAAACGTTTGTGGCACAGTCAGCCATCTTCTCAGTGAGCCCACGCAGCTGCCTTTTCTTCCAACCTACCATCTTTGCTCCTTGTAGTTGATTCTTCAGACCATCCACTCCTTGAAGGACCACCTCAAATATTATTTCTATGACTATAAACATGATTTCCTTTTCTCTATAACATATGATTCTTCTAACTATGCTCACTAAGAGCATGACTTTAACCTTGGAAATCACACTTTAACCTTGAATGCATTCTTTTCTTACTAAATAGTATTATCAAGACCTCAGATCAATTTTTTTATTCCTTCTAGAACTTAGTCTGATTGCAAGTCTGTAAATATTTAACGTGAGAATTGCTTAGAGGCTTTAGTTGTAACTTGATAAATTTGGTGGAAATGAGCAACTGAATTGCTGAAAAGAGGGAACCCATTAAGAAGGTTTGGAGGCAAAACCAGGAGAGGGCAGTATATTAGCAGCCTAGAAGAAACATTTTTTTAGGTGAGATTGACTCAATCTTTATTGATGCAGAGTTGAAAGCAGATGTGTATGAGAACATATATTATTTTTATAGTGAGGAAATTAAAACTTTCTGTAGCAGATTGTATATAAAATATTTTATTCTTCTATTTATATTTAAAGAAGTATTTATTATTTACTATGTCAGTCACTATGCATATTAACTAATAATATTATTGGCAAGTTTTTCCTAACTTTTGATGTGAACATCATTGCAGCCAATTTTTTGCCCCTTGGTTCCATCGGAAAACTGTGAGTTATTTCATTATGAGTTAGGAGCACATGACATTTTTTTTTTTTCATGGAAATCTAACTAAGCACAGATGTCTAATTGTGCCTTTTCGCCTAGGGATTTAACTACAAAACAGAGGCTACCTTTTTTCTCATCTCCCACAAGCTTTGATTATAAGCATGAGTATTAAGATTCTTTTTTTAAGTTATCACTTAAATTAACCATAATGGCAAGGAGTGGCACACTGATTTCTAACTCACGACTGATGGTATATTATACAAATATTTATTGATACAAAACTAGTCATTATTTTTTTGGTGAAGGCTCAGAAGTCTTTCTTAGTTGACTAGAGACAGCCATTTATATTTTGAATCAAGTACCAATGTTTTCAGAGCTGGTCTCTAGTTCCCTATCTATTTTGAGACTTTATTGAGAAGAAAAAGACTTTTGTGTTATGAGTCTACTGTTGAGAATCTGTGTGCCAGTAGTTTCCATTTGGTTAAAAATGTTTTGTGACTTGGAAAATTCATTTGAATGAATCTCATTTGTTACTTTCAGGTCAACAAGCATCTTAAGCATGTTGCAACATTCTCTTTGTTGCATCTCTTCAATTTTAAGCAGGGATCTCCCTGGAGAAGAGTTCAGTGAAAGAAATGTAATTCATTCAGTTTTTAGACAGGACATACTTGAATAAAAATTGGAAGCAAAAGCCAAAGAATGAATTCATTTTGATGACTAGGCTTTTTTATGCTTAAAATACATTAGCCAAACTTTTTTAACTTGACTTCATTAACAACCTGAAATTGCCTGCACATTAATAGGATTTTTATTATTAATCCTTCTAATTTGTTTATGCTGGGTTCTCAAAGGGGTCTTATTATATTCTTGAGCCTAGCTATGCATTGATGAGACTCATTAAGCATAATGGAATCTGGCAATTTATCACCCAGATTAAAAGCCCTTTCCTGTAACCTCCATTCACCCTTTATATTTAGAGGCACCTTTTTGGCATCAATCAAGGGCTCAGTGTAATATCCAGATTTCTCAGTAACAGAATCTCTGTGGAGCAAGGCATGTTCTTCCTGTCCTGCACTGCCTTTCCTCTTACCCACATTTACAAGAAGACTCAATTCTTTTCATTCAAGTGAAATTGTAAAAAAGTAGACAGGAGTTAAGTTGTTTGGATAAATGCAATCTTGCCTTTTCTATCATTTCTTTCCCAAGCCTTCTCTGGTTCTATTTCTCCATGTGAGCCTTGTTCTTCTGGGAACTATCAGTAATCAGCGCCCTTTACAAATTCCAAATGTCTTTCTTGTTATGAATGGAACATTAACCACCTAACCACCTAAGGTCTCCCATCTTTCTTTCCCCTTTGTGACTAATAGGATTGTAATTTCATCAAGGGCTCTGATGACATCAGAACCATACTGGAGAAACATTAAATGGATTTGGATGTCACCTGATCTCTGAGATTTCAAAGCACTGTCTATTTAGTGTTTCAGAATCTGTAAGGTTTCAGCTCCACTGTGATGGGGTTGAGGTATCCCTAATGTGGGAATTCCATGAAGATAGCAAAAAATTTTTTGAAAAATATTTTTAGTGTAGTATAGATTAAGCAAGTACAGGGAAGACATGCCCACTAAGATTTTAGTCCATCTTTTCTCTTACAAATAAAACATTTATATACTATATAAGCCATATTAATTTTCTTTAAATATACAAAGTACCATTTATTTTATGTTTATATTTTGAGGATTTTTGTTGTATTTTTTAAATGAGTTTTTAGTTGGTATTGACTTGTTTATCTTCTATAATATTTTGCCTAGTTCTACATCTGTTATACTGTATACAATGAGTGTGATTAAAGATTTGGAGCAGAATAAAGCGATCTAGAAAAATGAAGCTCTAAACTGGTCTCTTGTTTTCAGTGCTCAGATCAACAAAGCTTAAATTTATAGTATAATTTATATATTCTTCAGATAAATGCCCAGAAATTTCCACTGAATTATATGCATTTTCCAATCCTGATTATCTTTCCCAAAAAATTGCAAGAAAATATTTTTCAAATGACCACACAGTATTCCAACTGACAGTTTTTAATGATTCCTGTTTGTCAACATCCTTACTAATGTTACTTGAACAATTTAATACAGCATAACTTTAAATAAAAAGGAGAGCTTCATTTTTTCCTCTATATTCCCCCTTTTGATATGCCTTGCTTAAGCCATCTGTTTCTGTTAAGGACTCACTTTTTAGTGGCATTCATTTATAAATTTGAGATTTTTTTGACTTATCTCTTTACTTCTGCTTGTAATTTTGATTTCATTTCAAGTTAGACATCCACCAGGCTTCCATAACCCTGGACCTGGCCTCTTGGACTTTAATCTCGAACTGTCAATCTATTCTACACAACTGGAAGTCTTACACCAATTAAGTGATTGTTGTCTTATGATTTCCTTGATTAAAGTTGTCCAAGTTTTCTTGGTGAAAGTTGCCTAAAAAGGGAAACACATTTTTCTTGTTTTAAAAGTCCTATATAATGTATCCTCACTACCATGTGTAGTCCCATTCCTTCCATTCTCCAGCTCAGACTATCAGTCATTGAATATGTCTTTGGAGATGTCTTTGAGGAAAGCATCACCTTATTCTTGGTATACATGTTTTTACTCTCCAGCTGTCTCCAATCCTTGTAAATCTTATCTTCTTTTCTTCCATACTCATAATGACTTATAATATGAATAGCTTCATGTTGTACTTTATTCTATTTTATTTGATGATTTAAATGAGTCCAGCTCTACTTCCAAAATAATTTGCAGCAATTAGTTAAAGCATCTTGTAATATATGACTATTGCATTCTACCATCATTACTTATCTTCTCAACTCAGTCATTAGTCCTTCCAAGGTAGGGACCATACCTCATCATTCATTTTGAAATATAGCATAGAAAAATAAAGAATACACAGGGTAAGGTATCAGAGGACTTGAGTAAAAATATAGTTTATCTACAAATTTTAGCACTATGACTAGAAATAAATTATTTGATTCCTGAGGCACTAAATTATATATAAACTGACGAGTGCTTTTAAGGTAAATATTTATGTTTATCAAACCAATAGTTTCTCATGTAAAATAAAAACAAATAAGAAATAAGATTCAAAATGAATTTTTACTATCCTGGGATAAATATTGTGGTATTCATCACTTCACATAGATCTTTCACAAATGAATTCATATAGTAAGAAAACTAATAATGAAAATGTTATCTCTTAGTGCTTTCCCCTTAGCAATATGAAGTGGAAACATTCTTAGCTCATCAGAATTGTCACAATCTCATAGGTATTTCAAAGTATATATATAACCTCTTAGAGCATATTTTAGAAAATGATTTATAGGTAGACATATATTTTAGATACTGTCAGAGGATATTGAATATACAATTTGTTATCTTTGATGAGCTAGTTTTATTTTTATAGAGGATCTGGTCTTTATATCATTCTTTCATGATTGAACATTCATTTATTGGTTTTGTCAATAAAAGGATCTCACAGTTAGGGTTTTTTATTTATTGCTCTAGATATGAGAGCCAAACTAAAATTTTTAAGTTTGCTTTATTTTTATGAGCCAAGGATATGCAAATAATTCCAACTGAACCATTAGTTCTAAAGTGGAATTTTCAAAAATAGTACCACTTCAAAGATTTATATCATCTCCTAATTCAAGATGATCCAGCATCAACATGACCTTAACGTGACATTTTCTGGTCCTATGGATTGAGCCCAAAGAGAAGATAGAGATTAATGGAAACAGTATAAGGTTGGGGACTTGTGAGAGTGGCTAACAATTTAAACACTTACCTTTCATCTTTGTCTGACACTAAAAATTGGCCTAAACTGGCAAGAAGTAATGAGAGTAGTACCTGTGTAACTATATAAGAAATATCAAAATATATTAACAACTGTAGCAAAAATAATGTAAGAAGTTGAAATAATATAATAATAATATTAATAATATTACCAGCTTGTTTAGTTGGTCAGAGACCTCCAATTCTACCTCTTCAAAACTCTGTAGGTTTTGTTTGTTTGGTGGGGCACACCTGGTGACAATCAGGAGTACTCCTGGCTTGGGGGACCATATGGGATGCTGGGGGATAGAACCACAGTCCGTCCTACATCCCTAGGTCAGCCACATGCAAGGCAAACACCCTACCACTGGCCACCGCTCTAGTGATAATAAACAGAAGGGAAATCTTTGTATGTTCTCTATAAATATATCAGTCTAAGTGGAGGGTTGGGTAGTCAGTGGGTTAAAAACAAGATTTTCTTGTATTTAGTTGAAGCTTTGAAGTTGACTCAGCTGAACAGGAGGTGAGAAAATAAAACTCCCTTTGTCTTCTACTGAATTATGTATTTCAATATAAAAATAAAACTTCTCTTTAGAACACCAAGTTTACTATATAGAGGATTCTGGAAAAATTCTTTCTAGTAATCATCATTCAATAAGCTTAGATCTTAAATGGGAGCGGCATCTAGGGGTGGCATTTCATAGACCAGGTATTGAATGGATATTTGGAGAATGGCCCATACCTGTCTCTGGGGTTCTAATATAGCAGGGCCCATTTTTGTCAGTCAACATATTTTGCCATGCGCTAGTAATACATTGAAGATTGTGAAATAAACCTGGATATTTGAAGTCTGTCACTCTAACACTAATCATGTGTTTATTATTAGAAGTTTAGAACTGATGGTACTTTTGTTGTGCCTTTTAAAAGAGGAAAATATTTCTCAAAAATAGGTTCTCTCACTCTTGTTTTATTTAATTTTGGAGCCACATCCAGAGGTTCTCATAGGTTTCTTCTGTCTCTTTGCTTAGAAATCACTTCTCACAGTGTTCAGAGGACCATATCGGTGCTAGAGATTAAATCCAGGCTCGTTGTATACAATACCTGCCCCATAATAGGTTCTTATAGTGTCCAGTATTACCGTGATGCTGTATGAGTATGTGAGTTTGTAGCAATATATTAGCTTAAGGAGATTGTAGCCTGTTGAAAGAAATAAAACATACTAACACTGTAAATATCCTACTTCTGACAATGAAAAGAAATATTATGCCTGTGGTATTATCCAAAATGCAAAGCCTGGGGCTAGAGAGATAGCACTGGGGTAAGACATTTGACAAGCATGCTGCAGACCTGGAATGGGCCCGGGTTTGCTTCCCTGCATCCAATATAGACCCCCAGCCTGCCAGGAGTGATTTTTGAGCACACGTACAGGAATAACTCCTGAGAGCCACTGGGTGTGCACCCCCGCCAAAAGAAAAAGAAAAAGAAAAAAAGAAATCCCAAAGCCTTAATCCAATCATGAGTAGGGAAACTTATACAAATACAAAATGGAAGGCAGGCAACAAAATAATATTTTTTTTTACAAAGTGCCCAGAAACTGAAAAACAGAGAAAGACTAAAAAACCTCTTACTTTCTGGAAAAGCTAAAGGTGTAACAGTTAATTGCAAAGTTCGATTCTAGATAGACCATTAGTAAAAGGACACTAGTGAGAAAACTCAAAAATTCAAGCAAACTCTTTATTGTACCCACGTTAATTTCCTGGTTCTCACAATTGTCCTATATTTATACATTATGTTAACGTGAGGGGAAGCTCCATAAGGGACATAATAGGGATTCTGTACTATTTTTGTAGTTTTTAAACTGGAAGTGTTCAAAGTAAGTTTTTTATAAAACATTTCTCACAGGGATTGATATTAGTTTCCTTCAGACCTTTCAGGCAGTTCATTTTCAGTTATTCTAATATGACTTACATGCATCCTTATTAAGTTTAGTTATACTTATTAAGTTATATATCAGTTGCTTTACTTTATGATCATTAGAAAAACAGTCAGGAATTTCCACTCTGCCACTGAACAGATATGTTCAGATATATGAAAAAAATACCTTGCTTTTTTTGGGTCTCAATTTCTAAACAAAAATAGTATATAGTGATTAGGAATGATGATGACAGTGATGATGATCATTTTGTTGATATTAATTATTATATTATTAATGAAACAATAAAAATCTTAATACAATGGTAATACCTAGTGTTTATTATGTACTAACTGTTATTTCTGATATTTTAATTGTTTTAATGTTTCCTTGTTCTATAGATGTTAAGTTTTATACAAGGATGAAATGTGCTATTACCTCTAAAATTATAGTACATTTTCTTTGGAAAACAAAGTGGAATTACTATCACTCCTCATATCCATTCATTTATTCACCTCTACATTCATTCATCCAAATGACCATGTAGCACACTTAAATTTCTTATTTATATGGGAGGTTGACAAACTTATAGCATAGAAAATGTTGCTATTAATTTTTGAGCAGATAGAGTGATATTTATAAAATATATATTATATGTGTACAGCACATTAAAATACATAAAGAGAATTATGACTTCATTTCATTTACGACTTTTTAAAACATTTACAATAGTACCTATTAATATGGATTATAAAAATGAGTATCGAAGAGGTTGAATTGCAGTTTACTCTAGTTAGACAATTTGTTTTTTGGTAAGATATCAAGTAGAATATTGTAACTTCATAGAATATTGTAGCTCAGTGGCAACTATTTAACTCTGATGCTGAAATATTAAAGCAGTCATGAACAATAATCAAATGTGAAGAACTATGTTTCAATAAAACTTGATTTACAGAAGCAAGCAGTGAGCTAGATTTGTGGAACATTTAATAATATAGTCAGTGGCAAAGCAATTACTCTGCTTTAAATTTTCAACGCTGAGTCCAGAAATCTCATGATCCTCTGTTCTTGGTCATCAGTAAAAGAGTAAAGAATGCTAACTACAAACATGCTTGTAATCATGATGCTTAAATAAAGATATTTACTAAAAAAATGTAAAGAATGCCTTTGCAATCTCACCTAAAATGATTTTCTAATTCATACTTTATATCCTTCTTCTTGGTTCTCAATAAATAATTTATCACTGTGAAACAAAAATCCAGAACTGAGTGAGTAAGAAATGGCTGACTGTGGGACTGCCAGGTGAAGTGCTGATTGCTTCACCTGCGGTGTCTCTGCCCTGCTGTGCTTCTTCTGAAGAAACTGAGGACCTCAAGGAAGCCCTGTCCTATGCTTCTCTGTCTTTTCTGAATCCTTGAAGCTCTCCTCAGAGCCCTGGGAAGCGAACCCCCCCCAAAAAAACTGCATTCTGAAGCTACATCGCAAGGAAGTAAGAAATGGCTGAGTGTGGGGACTGCCAAGTAAAGTGCTGATTGCTTCACTTGTGGAGGCTCTGCCCTGCTGTGCTTATTCTGAGGAAATTGAGGACCTCAAGGGAGCCCTGTCCTGTGCTCTCTCTTTTCTGAATCCTTGAAGCTCTCCTCAAAGCCCTGGAAGCAAACCTCCAAAAAACTGCATTCTGAAGCTACCCAGCAAGCGAGTGAGGGAGTAAGAAATAGCTGACTGTGAGGACTGCCAGGTGAAGTGCTGATTGCTTCACCTGTGGAGTCTCTGCCCTTCTTTGCTTCTTCTGAGGAAACTGAGGACCTCAAGGGAGCCCTGCTCTGTGCTTCTCCGTTTTTTCTGAATCCTTGAAGCTCTCCTCAGAGCCCTGGAAAGCGAACCCCCAAAAAACTACATTCTGAAGCTACACAGCAAGCAAGTGAGTGAGTAAGAAATGGCTGACTTTACAAGCCCAGAAAGGGGAAGTCACTGAACTCTGCTGGAACTCAAGTGCCAGCACCCCTATCTGCCTGTCTTCTCTGCTGTGCTTCATTTTTGGCCTGATTTCATCCTGTGTGTTGCTCATCTGCAGATGGCTCGCCTTCCCTGGAGCCTTCCCTGGAAGTGAGTTTGAAAGCCCAGAAGGGGGAAGCCAGTGAACTCTGCTGGAACTCAGATGCCAGCACCCCTATCTGCCTGTCTTCTGTACTGTGCTGCATCTTCGGCCTGATTTCATCCTGTGTTTGTCCCATCTGCGGACGGCTCGCCTTCCCTGGAGCCTTCCCTGGAGGTGAGCTTACACACCCAGAAAGGGGAAACCACTGAACTCTGCTGGAACTCAATGCCAGCACCCATATCTGCCTATCTTCTGTGCTGTGCTCCATTTTCTGCCTGATTTCATCCTGTGTGTGGCTCATCTGCCAACGGCTCGCCTTCCCTGGAGCCTTCCCTGGAGGTGAGTTAACAAGCCCAGAAAGGGTGGAGTCAGGGGAGCATGGATGCTCCACTTCGCTTCCCGGCCATGCACATCATTTAGCAAATGAATACAACCACAACACGTAGAAAAACCCACAATACAAGTGTGACAATGGGGAAACAACGCAGGCCAGCGCCAGACATAGAGAATGACGATGGCAACTCTGATGACTTGAACATGACCAACCAACTAGTCAGTCTCTCAGATAAGGAGTTTAGAGTTGCAATATGGAAGATGTTCAAAGAAATCAAAGAAAGTATAGAAGAGAACACTAATAAGAATCAAGAGAATATGAAGATAGAAATCAGAAAACTCCAAACTGAAATTTCAGGTCAAATAACAGGTCTGAAAAACTCAGTAGATGAATTGAAGAAAAACATGGTTGAGCTTTCCCAGGGGTTAACAGCAGATGAGGACAGAATTAGTACACTGGAAGATGAGATGAATAACAATTCCATACAGCAGAAGAAATTGGAAAAAAAATGATCAAACAATGAAAAAATTACTCAAAGAATGGGAACAGATGAATATAGAAGTCTATGATAAGCAAAACAGAAACAACTTAAGAATCATTGGAGTCCCAGAGACCCAGGAAGAAAATCTCCAGGAAGAATCAATGGTCAAGAACATCATTAAAGAGAAACTACCAGTGCTAATGAATACATGCAATCAAATCCTGCATGCCCGAAGAGTACCAACTAAAAGAGACCCCAGAAAAAACACACCACGGCACATCCTAGTCACAATGATGAATCCCACAGATAGAGACAGAATTCTGAAAGCAGCAAGATCAAAAAGAGAAATTACATTCAAGGGAACATCTTTGAGATTTACTGCAGAAATGTCACTGGAAACACTCAAGGCCAGAAGGCAATGGTGGGTCATAGTGACAAAACTCAATGAAATAAATGCTTCACCTAGAACACTGTACCCAGCAAAACTCACTTTCAGGTTTGAAGGAACAATACATGGTTTCACAGACAAACAACAGCTCAGAAACTTTACAGACTCAAAGCCATTCTTAAAAGAAAAACCTGAATGGCCTACTTTAAGATAAGACTGACCAACAGACACACCAAACTCTGATATAAAGATGGCACCAACTCCCAGGACAATTCTTTCTCTCAGTATCAATGGACTAAATGCACCAGTTAAGAGACACAGAGTGGCTAAATGGATCAAAAAACTCAATCCAACCTTCTGCTGCCTACAAGAAATGCACCTGAATAGTCAGAACAAACATAGACTCAAAATAAAAGGCTGGAGAAAATTATCCAAGCAAACAACACCCATAAAAAAGCTAGAGTGGCCATACTAATATCCGATGATGCAAACTTTATACTTAGGAAAGTTGTAAGGGACAAAGATGGACATTTTGTATTAATCAAGAGATATGTACAGCAGGAAAAAATCACTCTCCTAAACATATATGCACCAAATGAGGGGCCAGCAAAATTTTAAATAAAATTGTTGACAAATCTGAAAAGTAATATTAATAACAAAACAATAATTGTGGGAGACCTCAACATGGCATTGTCAACACTTGCAGGTCAACGAGACTGAAACCCAACAAGAATATACTAGACTTAAAAAGAGAAATGGAAGGAAGAGACCTAGTAGATATATACAGGACACTCCACCCCCAGAAGCCCGGATACACATTCTTCTCTAATGTACTTGGGACATTCTCCAGGATAGACTACATGCTAGCATATAAAACATACCTCCATAATATCAAGAGGATAGAAATTTTCAGGCTACCTTCGCTGACCACAAGGCCCTGAAATTATATGTAAACTACAAAGGGACACAGAAGAAAAACTTTAATACCTGGAAGTTAAACAGCATAATACTGAATAACCAGTGGGTCCGAGATGAAATCAAAGAGAAAATCAAAACCTTCCTAGAAACAAATGACAATGGAGACACAAAATAGCAGAACCTATGGGACACAGCAAAATCGTTACTGAGAGGAAAATTTATAGCTTTGCAAGCATACATCAGAAAAGAAGAAGGGGCATACCTGAACAGCTTAATGACGCAGCTCATAAAATTAGAAAGAACTCAACAAAAAGACCCAAAAATAGGGAGACAGAAGGAGATAACAAAGCTGAGAGCATAAATCAATGAAGTGGAAACATGAAAAACAATCCAAAATATCAACAAAAGTAGAAGTTGTTTCTTTGAAAATATAAACATGATTGATAGACCACTGGCAAAGTTAACAAAGAAAGAGAGAGAGAAACTTGATATCTCATATTAGGAATGAAAAAAGAGAGATCACTACTGATATGGTAGAGATCCAAAGGGTAATCAGAAACTACTTTGAGAAACTCTATGCCACTAAAAATGAAAACCTGAAAGAAATGGATAAATTTTTGGACTCCTATAATCTTCCATGGTTGAATGAAGAGGATGTAGCATATCTAAACACACCCATTACTATTAAGGAAATTAAGACAGTAATCAAATGTCTGCTCAAAAACAAAAGTTCAGGCCCAGATAGATTTACTAATGAATCCATTCAAATCTTTCAAGAGGAACTTCTACCAATCCTGGCAAGACTGTTTCATGAAAGTGAAAAAACAGGAACACTTCCAAATAACTTTTATGAAGCCAACATCATTAGGGAGATGCAAATCAAAACAACTATGAGGTACCACCTCACACCCCAGAGATTGGCACACATCCGAAAGGATGAGAACAAGCAGTGTTGGCGGAGATGTGGAGATAAAGGAACTCTTATTCACTGCTGGTGGGAATGCCTTCTAGTTCAATATTTATGGAAAGAAAGCACTATGGAGATTTCTCCAAAAACTGGAAATCGAGCTCCCATATGACCCAGCTATACCACTCCTAGGAATATACCTTAGGAACACAAAAATACAATACAAAAATCCCTTACTTACACCTATATTCATTGCAGCACTATTTACCATAGCAAGACTCTGGAAACAGCCAAGATACCCTCCAACAGATGAATGGCTAAAGAAACTGTGGTACATATACACATATTATGCTGAGTGAAATAAGTCAGAGAGAGAGAGAGAAAGACACAGAATGGTCTCACTCATCTATGGGTTTTAAGAAAAATGAAAGACATTCTTGCAATAATAACTTTCAGACACAAAAGATAAAAGAGCTGGAAGTTACAGCTCACCTCAGGAAGCTCACCACAAACAGGGATGAGTTTAGTTAGAGAAATAACTATATTTCGAACTATCCTAATAATGAGAATGTACGAGGGAAATAGAAAGCCTGTCTAGAGTACAGGCCGGGGGTTGGGTGGGGAGGAGGGAGATTTGGGACATTGGTGATGGGAATGTTGCACTGGTGATGGGTGGTATTCTTTACATGACTGAAACCCAAGCACAACCATGTATGTAACAAATTTGTTTAAATAAAAAATTTAAAAAAAAATTCAGACATGATTGATGCTACCTTGGTTTCAACTTGAGTTAGCTGTCACTGGTATAAGTACTTTATTTACTATATTAGCTTGGGTTCTTAAAACACACACATTCTCTAAGTATGCTAATGCTGTGATGCCAAGGACAGTAATAAATTAATATTTAAGAGAAAAAAAAAAGATCCAGAACCACTTGACCTTTGAGGCTAGTTACCTTTATCCTTTGTATTTTCTATCTGAATAGAAGTTATTGTTATCTTGTAATTTTTCTTTTTTTTTTTTGAAATTTTATTCCTAAAACTTTTCTAGCAACATTAATTTATATATAATTGTCATATACCCTAATAAAATAATACATTCTAAATTATTTTTGTTGCAGTTACTGCTGTTGTTTTGTTTTGCAATGGGCTGGGAAAAGATTGGCTTTAAAAACAGATTTTAGCTACAAACTAAAAATTTTTCTTTTTATTTTTATGTTTGATTTTGGGCCACACCTGGTGACACTCAAGGTGGCTATGAGCTCAGAAATCACTCCTGGCTTGGGGAGACCATATGGGATGCTGGGGAATCAAATCCAGGTCCATTCTCGGTCAATCGTGTGCAAGTCAAATGCCCTACAACTGTGCCATCACTCTGGCCCCAATTTTTTCATATTTCATATTACAAAATGTTCTTGAAAAAATTAATGCATTCTTCTGGTTTTAATATAGCCATCACTTTTATTCATCTGAATTTTATAAAGATTGATTTCACAGTCCTATCTGAAGACATTTTATTCCCAAAGGGTATTTTTCTTTCTTTCTTTCTTCCTTTCTTCCTTCCTTCCTTTCTTCCTTCCTTCCTTCCTTCCTTCCTTCCTTCCTTCCTTCCTTCCTTCCTTCCTTCCTTCCTTCCTTCCTTCCTTCCTTCCTTCCTCCTTCCTTCCTTCCTTCCTTCCTTCCTTCCTTCCTTCCTTCCTTCCTTCTTTCCTTCCTTCCTTCCTTCCTTCCTTCCTTCCTTCCTTCCTTCCTTCCTTCCTTCCTTCCTTCCTTCCTTCCTTCCTTCCTTTCTTCCTCCTTCCTTCCTTCCTTCCTTCCTTCCTTCCTTCCTTCCTTCCTTCCTTCCTTCCTTCCTTCCTTCCTTCCTTCCTTCCTTCCTTCCTTCCTTCCTTCCTTCCTTCCTTTCTTTTCTTTCTTTCTTTCGCTCAGGGTTTACTCCTGGCTCCATGCTCAGAAATCGCTCCTGGCATGCTCAGGGGACCATATGGGACATGGGATTCGAATCACTGACCTTCTACATGAAAGGCAAACGCCTTACCTTCATCTCTCCGGCCCCTCTTTTATTTCTTTTAACAGTTTTGTAAAAGCAAAACAACTTGTAGATATGTCTTGGAAGTTCTTTTCACTTATCTGGGACTCAATGTCTTCTTTATAACATAGAGATTGGTTGCCTTCATGATAAAGATAGTAGCATTCTAAAAATTGAATGGATTCAGCTTTCCTTTAGCTTCTATAAGCATCTGCATCATGCAAAAGTCAGTCTTAACCTTGTTTCAATCTAACCAATTTTAATCTAACTCCTTTGTAGGTTTCATCAGTTTTGTAAGTGTAGCTCAACATTTGGACACTATTATAGATTTATTTTTCTCTTTCTTCCACTTGATTTTTTGTTCTCTTCCCATCATACTACTGCTTATCATTCATAGTTACAGAAAAAATCAACTTATCAATTAAACATCATAAAAACATAAAATTTAAATATAATAAAAATGAATTAAGAGACAGTGATGTTTTGCTTGAAAATTTGTTAAACATGAAAATTTTAAGTGTGATATTCAAAAATCTTGTCTAATAGGGAGTAGGTCATGTTTAATTTGGCTGCTCACTACAGTCTTTCCAATAGTTGCCCTTCAAGTTGCACAATGTTAGTTTAGTATTTGAGTCTATCATTTTTGCCCTTATTTCTGGCAGGCATATATCATTTATCCATTAAGACTACCTCTGATCTCTTTTTATTAGCTTTTAACAAGAACATCATGAACAAGAGTACAAAAAGAACACTGGACCACGTGGTAGTATTTGGTTGAGAGTTATTCTTTTATACTTTCAGAATATACTTTTATACTTTCAGAATATACTTAATGTTCATTTTTATGCAACTGAAATGAAACTAAAAGTTTAAGGTACTTTTAAAATATTTTTAGATCCATAGATATCAAACTTTGCTATTGAAACAAAGTCTTGAGCTATATCTGCTTCTCTGCTATAGAAATATTAACTGAAATAACCAAATACTTTTGGCCTTTGCTATAAATCAACATAGGTTCATGAATTATCTTCCTTATTACTAGCAGCTTTAAAATTCTTGATGTTTTAGTGCATAATTTCAAAACTATTGAAATCCTCACATTCTCCCCTCAATTATATATGTATTCAATTTATGTCCTTTCTGAGATTTATAAGTTATCTCTGCGGCAGTGAGATGCAACTTTTCTATCTCAGAGACATGCGTCAAGAAAAGACCAAGCTCTCCGGTAATTCAATTGGTAGGATTTGATTTTCCATTATAGTCTACTCACTAGTTTTTCAATTCTAGTTTTATTTTCTATTCAAATCTTTACTAATTTATTCTCCAAGTTTCCTTAATGATCAAACTTCTTTTGTTTCTGTGAATACCCATCTTCATCAATTGGAGCATGAAGAACGATTCTCCAACACTCATAATCTGGTCTAATACTAGTCACAATATTGGGCATTCCTTATATACACCTTTCTCAGACCTGTAGGAAGGTATTTTATTGTATTGTCATCTGCACAATAAAAGGACTACCTTGTTGTGTTGATTTATGTACTTTTATGCAGATCTTGAAGGCACTTAAGTCATTTGTCAGTCTCCCTAGAATTCCTATGGAACTTTTGAGTATAGACTTCCTCTTTGGCCAATTCTTTGTGTGAGAACTTCCTTTATCACTAGCCTGGGAAGAGCTATTGTCATCATGTCTCTCCTTCCCTCTTTATTCCTGTCGCTTGTTTCTGTTCTTTCTCCTCTTTGCCTCAATTTTTTTTTTAAACAGGTTACTTGTTTATCTAAAGGAATTTTGGTTAAAATACCTACAATTATCCAGGAGAATTGTAGTTAAAAAGAAGCATACGTGTGTGTGTGGGGGGGGGGAGTAACAGAAAGAAACAGAAACAAAGACTGGTTTTTCTCTTTTTATGGGCCAGAATGAATAAGGATGGTGAGTAGGGTGTTTGCCTGTTATGTGAATGACCTGGGTTTGATCCCTGGCATTTCCTATGGCTCCTCATGTATT
Organism: Suncus etruscus; assembly: GCF_024139225.1. Lineage (NCBI taxonomy): Eukaryota > Metazoa > Chordata > Mammalia > Eulipotyphla > Soricidae > Suncus > Suncus etruscus. Next base: position 56,469,339 of record NC_064852.1, read on the forward strand.
GCCATGTATAATTTCTAAGTGCAGAACCAGAATTAATTCCTGACCACTGATGGGTGTGGCCCCAAACAAAAAACAAACCAGAATCTTATTTACTCCTTTTCTACTCAACTTGCCTTTCTTTTTATTCACTATTAAGTTTGGATTCTTTCTTGAGTACCCACAATAACAAATCATCACGAGTGAAAAACATATACTAAGTCCAAAATTTGTTTTGGGAAAAAGACTAATTCACTATGTTTTCAAAGTTTTGTTTCTGATTTGAATGTATTTTCTACCTTTGATTGGTAATTTGACTTAACTTCTGTATTTATCTTTTGTGCCATACTCCTGATGACCACCTGTTGGATTCATGAAAATTCTCTTCTGTTTATAACTGATTTTAAAAACAAAGTATATTTCTCTCCAAATTTTCCAGTCATTATTCATGGTCTTAAAATCAGTTTTTGCAATCTAGGAGTCAAAAAATATCATGTAAATTATATCATGATGGATTTTCTAATTAATGTGAAATTGATGTCAAAATGTATAATTAGTGTTTCCCTATCTTACAAAGACTTTGGGGGGAGTCTAACAAGAACAATGGCCTTATTTGTGAGGTTTGCTTTTTCTTGTTCACTTCACTTTCTTTAGTGTAAACTACCTTTAAATAATACTAAATAATCAATCTCAACCTTAGTTTATACCTCTAAAATCTATATCCAGAAAAGAAAACAAATATATTTAATAGTGTTTACATATTTATCCTTAATTTTATGAAATAATCTGATGAAAATTACATTTCTAGTTTTCACAGTCAAAATAACCTATATTTATTTCATCATACATTCATCATAGACTATCTGGCAAAATTTTCACCAAAATATTATTATGTAAAGTTTTCCTTTTTTAAATTGTGTTTGCATTGTATTACTTTGAAAATAATTATTTCAAATGGCCTATAATTATTCAGTGGAGGATTCTTAGGGCAGGAAAAATAAAGGGTCTAATAATGATGAGGTATATGCCGGTATCAATCATATAATTGGTGGTAGAATTTTAAGAGTGTAATTGTAGAACCTTAAAGTCTATTGCTAAAGAATGTAGGCAAGAGTTCAGCTGGTATATTAAAAAGTGTTGCATTAGATTTTCTTTCTAAATCATAAGAAATTAAACTAGCCTCATTAAAGTGTTTTATCTTAGTGAAGAATTCAGCAACATGTTTTGTTGTGTTATAAAATTTTTTGCTTATATATATTCAAATATATGCAGTTGATTATAAACACAAAAAAAAATAAAGGGGAAGGGTAAATTCCTGAGTCATTAGTATGGAGAATTATCTCAAACACAATAGATTTTCCTCATGACAAATCACACAGAATCTCCATAGCAACTTCACATAATTATGCATAAGATTTCAGTGTAGTGACAAAAGTAAGCCCAGAAGAAATTGTAAAGAATAGTGATATAGGGTGAGACAGATGTGGGGGTAGGGAGCAAACAGGAAGATTGAAGGAGCACAGTTTTAAGATGTGAAACATTCACAAAAGACAAGAAAAGATGGCCAGCTTTGTGCTTTGGAAAGTATTGATTAAGTCACTGCATTGTCTAGGAACTGGAGACTGGGGGCTGTGATATCTTCGATAATATAGAAGTTCCTGACAGAACCCTTGTTGTTAAAGGAATGTCAGCATATATTATTTATTTTCCCTGACCTTATAGTAATTATATAAGAAAGTCCTTGTAAACAGGGAGTTTTCATACTGTTTTGAAAAAGGAATTATTTTCCTATTATTTTTGAATTTATATGACCTCTTAAATTTTAAAGAAACTTGCAAAAAAACTTTGTATAAATCGGATCCAGTTTTTTTTAGTATTGAACAGAACTAAGATGATTTAGCACATTCCTTGAAATTAAAATAATTGTTTATTTGAAAATATTAGCACACGAAGCTATTTGATGCTTGAGTGTCTTTCTCATATGAATTCCACGATAAATTAGTATTTTTTTCATGAATATAACAGTGTCAGTAATATGGCCTTTGTTAACAGCCATTTATAGAGTTTCTGCCATGTAATTATTGAAAATATTAGTAACTTAATTCAGCAAGAATTTTTCAAGTAAGAGGATAATGATTTTTATAAACTCTCAGACCAGAACATTGAGAGATTAGAAGGCTTTATGGATTAACACGATAACTTGACTCAATGCATAATAATTACATTGGTATTATTTCTCTGTTATTAAAATAAGTGCTACATGCCATAAAGACAACTTTGATATATTTTGTACAAATATATAGTGCATAGAATCTAGAGTAGGAAACAGATGTGTATGTAATTTTAAGGTACTAATTTAATTTTATAAGCATAGTAGAAACTGGAGTAGCTGGGTTTATATTTAACTATATATATACCATTATATAACCAAATACCTAGAGGAGATTTAGTAAACTTTAAGGGGCGGCAATGTCAACAAGGTGAAAGTGTAGAAGTTGCATACAAAGAAAAGATCATAGACAGATTTATTATTTTGTATAATGTGTTCATCAAGGTTATACTGATTTTTTGATATTTGAAGAGTTTCAGACAAAATTGGGAATTTATGGTAGGAAGAGTTCACTTTAGATTTTTTTATGCCAAATAGCTGACAAGAAATGTTGCTTCTAAGTGAAAGGAACTACAGAAATGCTTTAATGTTATAAGCAAGAAAACTGGAGAGAACTTCACTTTGTATAGGCTTAATTTTGGAGAGTGAAATTAGGATCAAGATTATAAACAAGGTGAGAAAGAGGTTACTCTTAAAACATAAAGCTTTCCAGTGGACAATTCCTTTGTATTAAATAATCCCTTTGTAAATACAAACTCCCTGCAAGTCCATCTCTTATCATAAAGATCTTTATTTAACTGAATTATTTCTAGAGTAGTCTTAGCTATTTCCTTTAACCATAAAATGTTAATTAAATTGTCTTAATTTTATCTTAAAGAAACTTCTCATTTTCAGGATGAATCCAGTTCATTTCTTTACTTCTAAGGACAGCTAAGTGATTATGAGCTCATAAGAATTTATTTTACAGACTATAAGAAAAAAGGTCTTTACACTTTAGTGTGTGTGTGTGTGTGTGTATGTGTGTGTATGTGTGTGTTAGTGGAGTGTTGCTGTATTTATCACCTAAAAATTTAGTAATAGGTGCGGGGTCATTATAATTTTAAAAAAATTGACAAGCAATAGTTTAATTTCTAAGACAGAAAATATATGCCCTTATTTATTATTCACCCTTGTACCTAGTAATTTTGTGGGTCTGCTAATTGACAGAAACTGTGCTGAACAAGAACAAAGCAGTGAAATGAAAAACAGACATGGCTTTGCCCTTGTGGAAATTACAGTCTAACAGAAAATTACAGTGTTGTAGGGATTCATTTACTTTAATAAAATAGATATGTGTTTCTTTAAATTATTAATGTAAATTAATCTCATGAACCTGTTCACTCCAGTATTGCTTTTCAAGTTGATTGAGAGTATACGCAGAATAGTTACCAGAGAAAAGAATCAGGGAGGTTACAGAGTCTTAGGAGGTCTGAGGTAGATATGCACTCACCTCAGTACCTCAAGAAATCTATGGGAGGACCCCAATACATTCCTGTTTAGCACATGCTATTCTCTGACAGACTCACAAATCTTCCAGCAGCACATATTTTTGTTTGCGTGGCCTGGGATGAACCTCTGCCAGGATAAATAATTAAGGGGGCAAAATAACTTAGGATAAGACTGAACTTTTTCCGGTTTAGAAGTTGATGGACAAGTGGCCTCTATCCCAAGAAATCAGTTTGTTTGTTTTTTGAAAGAAATATATTCTATCAGTAGACTAAATCTTGTCTCCATCAGAGCACTGAAAAATATTACTCAGATAAGCCATGCAGAGCAGAGCTTCTCTGTACTTTGATTTTTTGTGTTTGTGAAAGGAAGAATTCAAGGACTAGGTGGAGAACATAACAGTAGAGAGATCTATTAAGGAGATAGTGCCCCTCTAAGGCATGAGTGTGGTTCTTTCAAAGAAGAGTCTCAGACTTAAATTTGGGGTAAAATTTTTTTAAGAACTAAGCAAAGTAAGGGGAGGAATCTGCACTGAGAGTTGCACTAAGTAGTATGATTGGGCCATGTAAAGGTTGCACAGATCTATAAATACTATATGCTTGCTTATACACTGTATATGTCGTTGTCATCTAGCTATGCAGCTAAGGACTATGTAAATTAATATCAATTTGGAGATTAATGAGGAGGAAAGGAAATCAGGTTAGGATTCTGTTGTTCGAGAGTGTTCTAGGAGTTGCCTGGTATTTAGATTTTTTTCCTTTGTGTGTGTGTGTGAGGGTATCGTTATAAAGTTATACCCAGTTTTATCAGGAAATTTACATGCATATGACCATCTGGTTTGAAGTCCCCAAAATTTTGATTTTCTGTAGACACATGAGAGAGTCCTTTTTGTGTCATACAGTAGTTTTTTATATATTGCTCTACCAATATTATAGATTTCACATCTTTAAAAAATTATAGGAAAAAATATCTCTGGCATGTGATTGACATTGTCATTTTATAAAAAGAAAATGTTGACAACAAACCTATCACTGAATTTTCTTGAAACAGTTTTAAAATGTCCATATTTACTAATAACCTAATATAAATATTTACAATAATGCAAACATTAACCATATATTTATTATGCAATAAAGTCTAATTAAAATGTATAGTACTAAAACTCATGCTTAAATTATAGTGTTGTTTCTTCAAGATATTTTAATCTTTGGTATGACTCCTACCTGAATACTTCTAGTTCTTTGTGTTTTGGATATTTTGAAAATTTTAACCTAAAGAATTCAGTTTCCAAACTGCAATTATATATTCATGTATAGCCCAACTATGCCCTCACTTACTTCTTATACTTTAGTTTTCCGTCAGTTATACATTACTTTAATTCTGGAAATAAATGAAAGTCAGAGTTTGTCTTAAATATTCTAGTTTCAAACTCTCTTATTTTCCCCTAACAATTCCAAGTAAGGAAAACAAAACTTCAGGGATGAAAATATTTTGTTTCTTCATATATTAGCATGTATCACATTATTAACTCAACACAGATATAGACAAGTCATACAATTTTATTGAAGGAGTATGTTGGGGTAGGCTAGAATCATCTTGGCAGTACTTGAGACTTGTGGCTTTGTGCTCAGAGGTTGGGTGACTCTATGTGGAATCCTGAGATAGAACCAGAGTTTGCAGCTTGCAAGGCAATTGCCTTACCCCATGTAGTATCTATTTCCTATTATTTTTTGTTTGTTTGTTATTTGTGGGATATCCCTGGTAGTACTCAGGGGTTACTCCTGATTTTGCAATTAAAAATCACTTCTGGAGAAGCTGGATCAGTGGTTCAAGCAGTAGGACATGTGCCTTGCATGAGCTAACCTAAGAGTGTGTAGTTTGATCCCTGGCATTCCATATAGTCCCCCAGGCCAGGTGTGATTTCTGAGCACATAGCTAGGAGTAACCCATGAGTGTCAATGGGAGTGGCCCAAAAAGCAAAAAAAAAAAAAAGAATCCTGGAGAGCTTAGGGGAGACCATATGGTTACTGGGAATTGATCAAACCTAGATCAGTCTCATTCAAGGCAAATTGTACTCTCTGGCCCCTCCTATAGTATTTTTTAAAAATTATTTGTTTCAAAGTACCATGAGAGTTAAAAATGAAAGACATCTATCTGTCTTATATGGGTTTTGAGACATAGGAGCATTGCTTCTTCCAAAGAAAACTTAAAGACATGAGTGTATTAGTTTAGTACATTGACTTAAAGATAGGTAGACTATTCTGTTCAGTGAAATAAATCAGAGGGAGAGAGATAAATGCAGAATAGTCTCATTCATCTGTGGAATTTAGGGAAAATAAAATACAATATAGTAATAATACTCAGAGACAATGGAGATTAGGGCCAGAAAGACCAGCCCATGATTTGAAGCTTACTACAAAGAGTGATAATAGAGTTAGAGAAATAGCTACACTAACAACTACCATGATAATAATAGTGAGAGAGAGAACTAATAGAATACTTGTCTTGACAATAGGCAGGGGGAGGGGGCAGAGGGGTTTGGGGAGCATTGTTGGTGGGAAAGTTGCACTGGTGAAGGGGGGATGTGCATTTTTATGGCTGAAACCCAATTTCAGACATGTTTATTACCATGGTGCTTAAATAAAGAGATGGTTATTTTAAATAATAATAAAATATATTTTGCAATGAAAGAAAACGCAGATATGTGACATGTGATTGTGTTTCAAGTACATGTTTATGTAAGTCCTCTGCTATGTTAGGTGCCACTTAAGAACACTTCTCTTGGGAAGCTGGACTCTGAGTCTCTTGTATAGAGTATCTAGGAGGAACTAGAGATTTCCAGCTGTGTGGTATTATAGGAAGAACTTGAAGAAAGCATGCTAAGAAAGAAAAAACCATTCGATTATCCGTCCTCACAGTACGGTGAAATCTTCCAACTCAAAATTAACTCAGAATGCAAAGCTGTTATAATTATGTGAAAGAAATTTATTTTGTTGTGTATGGACATTTTGAAAATAAAACTTCAAGGAAAGAATTGACCCTCATGTGTACTATTAGTATCTCATATCTTGAAAAATTCTGTCCATTAATATGAATCATAATTAGATGATTTGATAGTAGAGATATACAGAACTTATTCAAATCTCAATACATTTTATTTGCATATAAAACGGCACATTTATACTCCACAATAACTAGCCCTGAAGAAATGATATTTAATAAGAGAATACAATTATCCTTGTCAGGCAATACACATTTTCTTTAGAGCAATTGCTGCAGTTTAAGATTGCCTCATAATCATTCATGTAAAGCATCAAGCTATTACCATCACTGAGCCTGAAAAACATGTAAACCACAAAAATATTGTGATTTCAATGAGCTGAAAGAAATGTTTCCACTAATCTACCATCTTAGGAGTTAAAAACATAAAGGTCAATGAACTGTTACATTTTTATTTTCAGTTATGGGTGAAAATAATTGTTGCAACAATTATTTTAAGCAAAAGTGTTAAAAACTAAAATTTATTTTCTTCTACACAATTTTTACTACATAAACTTAATTTTTCCAACTTAGATTTAGTGATGATACATAGAAACTAGTTAGCCTACATCTAGTCAATAGTTTTGGTCCTTTAAAGTGGTCTCTTAAGTTCTCTTTTCTCATCCTTCACCTATATTTCCAGAAGAAGGGTACAAAAGCAGGACTGAGGGTTCTGGAAATAATTTTCACAGTGATATTTGGCTGAAAGGTGTGGGTCTAAAGTTGCAGAGCTTAGCCTCACCCTGGTGGTACAGCAGTAATTGGTCTTGGGATTCTGGGGGTCACAGGACCATACCTGACAAATGTCAGGGAGTGATTAGTGTCAGAGATAAAGCTCAGAGCATGTAAGTCTTGTGCTCCAGGTGTTGGAGGTGTCTTTTCAGCCTCATTTAGCACTCTTCAGATTGTTTGCAGAATCTTAGGATTTTTGCTTCCTAAATAGCTCTATTTCAATATTTTAGAAGTTGCAAATGGCCTTACCCAGAGTCCATTGCTTTCAGCTGCTCCTGTCTGGCCAACTTGAGACATAGCATATTTAAAAGTCCAGAGAAAGGCTTTCCCTTAAAAACCTGTACCCAAAATTCTCTGATGACAGAAGAATGTAAATACTTTTCAGTCTGTCTTCTTTGTTAGGATACTAAGTAATAATTTGTAGGAACAATTTGTTCCTTCTGCATGTGTTTCCTGTCTTTTGATGAGTACAGTGCATACTTTGGGCTTCAAATTTCAGATTTTGTTACTTTTATGAGTACCTATTCTGCTGAGATAGTTTTCTTATCAAGGTTCACAATCTAGGAGCCAGAGAGTTAGTATAGAGGATAAGACACATGTCTTGCACATGACCAACCCAAGTTTGATCCTTGGCTCTCATCTCATTTTCTGTGCCCACCAGGAGTGATTTCTGAGTGCATAATCAGCAAAGAAAGTCTTGAAAACTGCCAGGTATGGCCCCAAAAGAAAAAAAATATTCATAGTCTATTCAAGTTCTGAATAACTACATTCTAAGCAAGAATCTCTAGTTTTTGCCCATATCAGGTATATTTATATAGATCCCCAAGGAATTCCCAGGCTCATTCTCTCAGAGCCTTAGCTCAGTCTTCAGCTTCTAACAAGACAAGTTTGTTTGGCACAAACATATAGTAAAATCCCAAGAGAGACAGCCAACTTTAAATAGTTCTTTCACTTTGCCAACATCTGGAAAAGAAATGGATCTAGAGCCTGTTTCCAGTATATGGTCTTCTGGAAATTTCATTCACATTGACAATGAGAAATGAATTTGGCTAATCTGAAAGCTGCCTCATTTTGGGCTCCACACCAGTGAAATTTCTGGTCAAAGTTGTCAGTCGCAGATATCACCTGAGCTTAGGCAGTCTGTGCACATCTTTGGCTGGCCAGCCCATGAGCTCATTCTCTGAATGTGAACACATGATCTCTTTTTATGTGCACAAAGAACACTCTCCATCATCCTGCCAGATACACAACAGTCATCAAGTTCTGAGACTACCACAAACAATACCAGGGTAGATTTAGTGTCTGCTAAGATAGATTGAGCTACAGGGAGGATACCTTGCTTGCATTAGCATGTGTGGGAGTTGTGCCCTAGTAAATCCTTCCTCCTCTTTCCAGGCACCTATCTAATACACTCCTGATGTAGGTTTGGTGCTACCACCCTTACCTTAGGAACTGTGGACTGTGCTGATTTAGTCATCCATGCATTCATTCAAGATATGTTTATTGAGCTCCTAATACATGTCAGATGCAGTTTCAGCTGTCTGGAGGACTGAAGTGACTCACACAATACATACCCATACATCCCTGCCCTCATAAAGCTTTTATTCTAATGGAGAAGACAAACTATAAGAAATATAATAAGTAAAACGTATAAAAGGTAAAGAGTGCCATGGACAAAGAAAGTTGAAAACGGTACAGAAGTTGAAATTAACAGTTTTAAACAAGGCTGAAGGAGGAAGTAACTCAATGGGGAGAAATCTAAAGGAAGAAAATGAACTAAGAGAATATGATTGTGAAAGGACGTTAGACTGTCACCATTTCAGAAGCTCACTAGATTTTGTTGGGTACAGTCAGCCTGGCAGAATTGAAAGAAAAAGCAATCTGACATGACATACATCTTCAGAGCATCCTTTCATTTACTACGAAGGCTAAGGCAGAAGCAGGGAGACATTTTAGAAAGCTAATACAATAACATGGATCAGGAAGGTCAAAGTGAATGGGGTGTGATGCCGCAAGATTCTAAATATAAGTTGCAGAGAAAAAGACAAGATTTCCTGAAGGACGTGATATGTGGTAGAAAAAAGGCAAAAACCAATGAGGAAATACAAGAGAAGGGGATGCATTGCAAGAAGAGCATTAAGTTGTCTCTGTTGTCTTCTATGAAACAAGAAAATTATTTCTCTGACAAAGGAAATCATACTTCTGGAGCACAAGTCAGATAAAAAATGAATATCCAACTGTGGGGTATAGATAACATATTTGTTAGCATTTATCATAATCTTATAAGGCAGTTGACTTTTGACTTTATTATGCGTTTGATCTCTAGTAAAAATATTTAGAATGAAAATATAAGAACTATTTAGGATCAGAGAAGTTAACTTACTGGTGTTAGATGTGCCAGGATTACTTTGCTCAAAGTTGGTTTTAAATTTGGGTTTATTATAAATATGATCTCTGGTAGAACTACATATGAAAAATATTTAGAATGAGAGAAGTTAAATTACAAATGTTATATGTGCCAGGTCTGTCTATCTCACTTAAAGTTGGGTTTTGAATGAGTGCATAACCCCCATAGACAGTGATCTGCAAAGGTTATGCAATAGAAGTTTTGCTTATGCTTTTTTTTTTAATGCTATTAGCCACTTTGCTCATGAAATTGTTACTCAATGAGCATTCTCTTCGATCTATTCATTACACCAGTCTAGAATAATGCTGTGTAGCCAGTATCCTGCTGACTCTGGGATTCTGATGCTATGAAAACATGAATATGTCCCCTTGTCTTCCAAAATCTTCCTCTTTATAACAACAGATATAAGTTTACAAATGTAAGAAACATATCAAGAAAGAGGTTCAGGGTATGGTAAAGAAATTTAATAAAGGACTGTGACTGAATTTGGGAAGAAATGGTGATCTAGCTAAACCCAGTGGGTACTAAGATGGCAAATGAGGATAAAGAGGACACTGGAGTAGGTAGTTAGGCAAAGGAGAAAAGGGAAGGCCAGTGTGTGTAGTAGGTAGTGTAAGAATGTGTAAAATGTGATTTGTATTGACCTAAAAAGAATGAGGATCACAAGATTTTAGGCTAGCTTAAATGATTTGGGTTCCATAAAGCTATTAACACATCTGAATAGAAGAGGAAGTTTATCTTGATCATATTTGTAGAGGGTACCTATGAGTTTATTTAACATCCATTTCCTACATGTTCTGCTTATAGTGAACATAAAATGTTTCCATTGAGATACTGCGTTAAAGGTTACAAAAAGAGCTCTCTGTTCTAAGTTTGCAATTTCTTGTGAAGATAAATTAATTTCTAATAAACCAAATTTTGATTTGGCTTTTGAGAATCCACATTAACTGAAGATATGAGAGGAACAGATGTAAGCTGAAAACACAAAATGACAAAACAGAAATAAACTGGAAACAGAATTTAGAGAGAAAGTAGACATTGCCAGAATTCAGACATTGCCAGAATTCAGGGCAAATAACAAAACCAACTCATAAGTATCAGGGATGGGGCACAAGGAGTAAGGCATATACTTTCCTCTCCCCTTTCAGTCTTTGGACCAATACAACATACCTCCATGTATATACCTGGCTCTGTGCGCAGGGTGCTGGTGCTGGAACCTGGATTGTCTATATGAAAGACAAGGACCTTACCTGTATTACCTGTTTGAGCCTCCAGTACACACACCTTCAGGCCCAGGGTTTGATCCCTAAAACCTTATGATTTCAAAGCACTGTCAGGAGTGACCTTAGCAACCTTATAGCAACAACAAAATAATAATTATGACACTTGAGTCTTTAAATGGATTTGATAGTTTGTTTTGGCCACACCCAGCAGTGCTCAGGAGTTACTCCTAACAAACTCAGGGGACTATAGGTTATGTTGGGGATTGAACTGGATCAGCCATAAGCAACACAAGCTCCCTACCTTTTGTGATATTGTTCCAGTCCCTTAAAATGGATTTTATGAAGATTCATAATTTGAAGTACAGTTTTCATATGTGTTTGAATTTTTCCATGGGAACATTGGGAACCACTCTCATAATCCTACCATTTGTAATAAACTTGGTGAACCATCTGTGTGTTGTGGGATATGTTGACAGTTTGGGATACTTTAGGCACAATTGCAAAAGCAGTAACCTAGTACTCTTTCCCCAAGGCTTGTTAAATGGTTGGGCTTCATTTTACAAGACAAAGTCACATTGTGGACTTGTCTATTCTATTCTGATACCTATTTCAGGCTTTATATTCTAGGAGTAAGATAATATATAATAATTGTTTTTGTTTGATTTGTGACCACACCTGGTGACACTCAGGAGTTACTTCTGGCTATGCACTCAGAAATCGCGCCTGGCTTGGGGGACCATATAGGACGCTGGGGGATCGAAACTTGGTCCGTCCTAGGCTAGTGCGTGCAAAGGCAGATAAATGCCTTACCGCTTGCACCACCACTTCAGCCCCATATATAATTATTTTTAATTATGATTGCCTGATATCTTTTATAGAATATGGACATAATATTTAGCCAATTCTTGTTGGAGAATAGAAAACAATTATGGATGAAATTGTGAATGAATATAGGTGTGAATTAATGAGCAACAGGTTTTTGCTCTTCTCCCTTTCTTCCTTTAATCCCTTTCTTTTTTCTTTTCTTCCATCATCCTTTCCTTTCATTCTTCCATTCTTTCTTCTGTCAATTCTTTCTATTTTTCTTTTTGTCTTTCTTTTTCTTTTGATTTTTTTGTACATGTTGTATTTAATATTTTCTGTTAATATTTTTTCTTTCAGGGATTTCTCTAAATCAAACTTATTTTTGTTGATAAATTTTTAAAATAAACTTAACATTTTCATGGCAACATTCAGGGTAGCCATGAAGTCTGGTAACCCCAGCAAACACACATAAGCAAAAACTTTTTGATATTATGTCACATTGCATGGGGTGTTCAGTGACATGACAAATGACTAATATACAGTCCCATATGAGCTATACCCAGTTGACATTTTGTGCAGATTGAAGGGTGTAGACATAATGCAGCATGTCCCTCAATTACCACACCAGCATTTGTGATGTGTCACCTCAGAGAGTTGTGTTCCTGAGTTTTTCTAAAGAAAGAATCACCTTTAGTATCCTGGAAGAGATGAAACAATCAGATTCAGATACGCTTAGCCTGTGGCTTGTTTCAGAGGGTCATGTCCTTCCATTTTGTTGTGAAGGTTGTTTCACATGGCCCTCACTGTTCTGACATGAAGAGGCAGTGTTTCATCCTGTGGGAACCACTTGGTGAACTCTGAGCCTGTCAGGTATGGGCTCTAATTAATCACAGCACAGTGAAATCTGTCAAGAAGACCCCTATGGTTCAGACTTTGAATTCACTTGCAGGAAGAATAGTGCTCTCTGGATGCTTTCGTCTCTAAGCATATTAGAGTATCCTTTCCAAGAAGGTAGATCATATACCTCCCCACTCTGCTTGTACAGGGCAGACTAGGAAAGGGGAGGACACAAATGAGAGCCACAAAATCAGCAAAGTTGCTAGGCAGTTTTTTGTTGTAGATTTTGGCACAGAGGGGCAGGAATAGTGGGGTTAAGGGTCGGTTGGATACACCTGGTTGTGCTCAGGATTACGCCTGGTGATACATAAAATTTGAGGTGCCAGAGATTGAATCCATCCGAGCTCCAACAGGAATGATCCCAGAGTGCAGAGCCAGTACTGAGTCCTGGACAACCCTGAGTATGGATCTAAACAAATAAAAAAAGAAAAATACTCAAACCCAAACACACACAACCCAAATTGATGAACAGAAAATATTTATTTTGAGACGTTCGATAAAGATAAAAATTTCAGGAGATAGGATAGAAATTGTCTTTCTAACTTCAGAGAGCTAACTAAAATACTCCATGGTTTGTCAGAAACAGTCATTAAATTAGTTCTGAAATCAAATATTTAAAACCAAAGACTACATCAAAATTTCTATATTCATAGTTGGTGTACACTGATACTTTGTTTTCTACAAAGTATGTGATCTACTTATGGATAGAAGAGAAATGACAAATGTCAGTGAAAAGCTAGTTTAAAGGAAATATTGGTGTTTTAATTAAATAGCTATCCCCTCAAAAATGCACAGCACTTTATTGTTAAATTTTGTGAGTATAAAACTGCATATTTCTTTCACTAAAACTTCATATTTTCCAAATATTTCCTTCCACAGATATCAAGTAGAAGTTCATCTGGTTTGCTTGAAATAATCAGTGGCTTCCACTGAACTTGTTATACTTTGTTAAAAAGCTATGCCACAATCACCCATTCTACTTGTTCTATTAGCTCTCTTTTACACACATATAGATTCTTAAATGTCAAAGGTCCATGCAGTCCATGTAATGCTTTATTCCTCTTTGTTCTGAAGTTCAGGCATTTAATTCTCTGTTTATATAGTTTATCAAAAATAGCCAAAGACATGGATTCACAGCCCAGGGGACCTGCTTTGTACAATTTCTTTTCCAATGACTTAACATTATGTTATTTTAGAAGAGTAAAGAGAAACATTTTTATAAGCTCATTTCTAGCAGACTTTTGGAAAGTCTTAGAAAGTAGGAATGTTTAGTTGAAGTAACACCGGCATTTTCTTGAAGTATAGTCTTCAAAGGCAACACTAATTTTTTAAATTAATAGTAACATATTTTTATTTTATGTTATAATTTTTATATAATTAATATAAACACTATGTTTTACAAGTTTCTTCACAATACACAATTTTTACCATTACTTAAGCTTTATTGTACTTACTAATTATCAAAATACTGTTAAATTTAAATATACCGATAGAATAAAAAGAAATCTTAAAACACTTAGCATAATACAAGTCACAGTATTCATATATAATCTGAAAAATAAATGACTAGATTTGGCAAAAATTAGTTTGCTGATAAAATTGCTTAAGCATGTAAATTTTTTGCTACTAATGAAATTCATCATAAAATGAATGAAATCCATCATAAAATGGTCTGTCTTATTCCTGAAGTTTGATAATTGGCACAATGAGTATATTAGTTTGATGGGATTATGATTTAGAGATAATTAAGCATTAATGTGCAATTCCAGTTCATTATTGATTCCCCTCACCTACATTTTTAGAAGCTGTCTAGCTTTGGGATATCCAACACATAAAAAAATATCATGCTAACTTCCAAGGCTAGAGAAGTTTTGATAATGTTCAAGAAGTATGATGGAACAGTGGCAGAACAAAGTCTCACTGTGAACTAAGTATGCCACATTAAAATATCAAAATAAATCTAAAATAATCACAGAGTTGTTGATTTATGACTGAAGCCTGTAAGTGTCCTTAAACGGATAATGTTAGTTGTTGACAATGTTAGTTGTTGGATATTTATTATAACAATAACAATAACAATGAAGTCTAATAGACACCTGGCTGATAGGAGCAAATCAAAATCACACTGTTTAATTAATGTTTGATCTATTTCCAAACCTGCAATATACAGTAGGATGACTATACCACTGCATAACAGTGTCATTAGAGAAAGAAATAAGAGAGATAGATCTCTGCCAGAGCTAGCAGTACTAGCAGTGCTACCATTCTTCTTTGTCCATAATGATATTGCTGTCCAGGAATGTCAGGACTCATAAAAGCCCACATAAGCCCCTACACGACTTGGACATCTACACAGGTTTCCCAAGATTATTGATCATTATTATTTTTTATATTTTTTATTTATTTAATCATCTTGATTACAAATATGATTATAATTAGGTTACAGTCATGAAAAGAGGGCCCGGAGAGATAGCACAGCGGTGTTTGCCTTGCAAGCAGCCGATCCAGAACCTAAGGTGGTTGCTTCGAATCCCGGTGTCCCATATGGTCCCCCATGCCTGCCAGGAGCTATTTCTGAGCAGATAGCCAGGAGTAACCCCTGAGCACCGCCGGCTGTGGCCCAAAAAACAAACAAAAAAAAAAAAAAAGAAAGAAAAGAACACCCCCCTTCACCAGTGCAACATTCCCACCACCAATGTCCCAAATCTCCATCCATCTCCATCCTATTGATCATTATTGTAGGAAAGAATTTCTAGGGAGAGCTGGAGTGGTGACACTAGAGGTAAGGTGTCTGCCTTGTCCGCGTAGCCTAGGATGGAGTGCGGTTCGACCCCCCTATATGGTCTCCCCAAGCCAGGAGTGTTTTCTGAGTGAATAGCCAGGAGTAACCCTGAGTGTCAACAGGTATGCCTCCCCCCAAAAAAAGAATTTCTAGGGAAACCATTTACATACAGTACTTTTATTTAGGAATATGAGTGAAGCAGTAGAGAACAGGAAACTCATAACAGAGAGAACATAGGCTTCCCTGAAGAGTAAGAGGGGGAAATTTCATAAAATAAACTAAATGCATTATACAGACTACAAGTTGGGATTCAGACAATCCTCCTAAATGATGTCCACCTCATAAAGTAAAAGGATATTGAACAACTTGACTAGAAGAAGTAAGCCTACTTGCTTTTACATAGCTAGTTATATAGAGTTTTCCAAGCTGGCCTATCCTGGGGTCTGTTGATAGAGCATTTTCAAAAAAGAGCTGCTGAATTGTCCCTCAATAGCTCCTGTCTGTGTACTGGCCTTAGACCCAGGGCTGCTGGTGAAGAAACTCTTTTCCAGATCACAGCTTGCTTTGACTTCCTGAAATTCACTGCCAAGCACACCTCACCCCCTCCTGCCTGCTTCAGAATCAAACTCATATAGCATTTCTCTTGGAAAAAAGAACTTGTTGCCTCAAAAAACATATGAATCACTCTGCAAATGAGAAATTTGAAGCTGAACTAATGGAATTCTTATTACGATCTCCCAATTTTGTTCTAGCTAATCTGGAATTACGATCAACATTCTGCCATTATAAGTGGCTCCCCCTTTCGCTTCAATTTCTAACTCCCACCTCTTCGATTTACTAAATTCATTGATACAAATTAAAATAGGTAGCTTTGTATCTTCATATAGTGTATCATCAATCCATATTTTTATGTGTTTTCATGTGTAATTAAACTGAGTAATTCACTTTAATTTGATATATTATTATGACAATTGTGCCAAAGGACAAAATCATCATGAAATTTATTATATCGGATATAATCAAATCAGGGCCCAGAGAGATAGAATGGTGGTAAGGTGTTTACCTTGGATGCAGAAGGAGCACTGCCAGGTGTGACCCAAAAGCAAAAAAAAAAAAAAAAAATCAAATCAACTATTTGCACTTACAGAAGTCCAAGGAAAGAAAGAAGTTTGGTCGCTTGTGCTAGGCTATCTGGCTTTGATTCTGAGCTCAATCTCATTTCAAAGAATACAACTACACTTTTGTCTGAGCCTATTTTCTTATCTGATAAAATAATAACTACAATAATAATGTAGCTAGACAATTTTAAGTAATAGTGAAAATGTGTTGTTTACTGAATTTAATGTTAGGCAATCAAGATTTTCAGTAAATGGTCTTTTTGTCTACTCTGCTTCCCTTTAAATTCTAAGTAATAATAGCTACAGAAGGTTTAGTTTTCTAACACTACATATTAGTTGAAAACCTTCGCCTCTTTATTCTTCATTCTTATTAAACACTTGAGGCTAGAAATAGAGAAATTTCCACCTAGTTCAGTGTCAGCAAATGCAATAATCAACAGTGTTTTCTCAAAAGCAAAATACCTTGAAAAACACCAAATACTATCTACGAAGTGTCAAATGAAAATCATGACCAACCATTCATTTTGCTCTATAGAAATTTATGTCCTAATTTTATATTCTCATTAGCATATAAAATCAATTTTTGGCACTCAAGTAGAAAATAAGATATCAGTTTTAATGACTTCACTTAGAAAGTACTTCTTAAAAACAGCAATAATTTTCAAAATAAGCGATTGATTGCAATACTAATGTGAAAGTGAATACTTACTTAACTCAGTTTTTAATAGATATTTTTATGACAATAAAGAATATATTTGTGTACAATCAGTATATCATTAGTCCAAAATTTGTCTTTAATTTTTTATGTTTTCTTATCTATGCATTTTTATAGAACTAGTGACAGATTTAAGATAAATAATATTTACAATATAGGAAAATATACACAGGACTTAGAAACTTTGGTAATTAATTTTCTTTTGGTGACATACCCAAATCCCAAACTAATTTCTCACTCCCCCATGCATGAATTAAAGTATCCAATTATTTTTTCAATGTCTTTGTTCAATTAAGGGTGGGGTGAATATGTATTCACCACAGTTGAAAAGAAAATAGTGGTTGAATAAAAGAAGTTACTTGCACTCTAGGAAATAGAGCTTGCCTTATATCTTTCATGGTGAAGCATAACAACTTTTGTTGGAAATTTTAGTTTTAAGAGTTAGAGGGGAAGGAACTAGAACTAAGTGGGTAATAGTATAGCAAATACTTTTCCTATGCTTGTATTCTCACTCTACTGCGATATTTGATAAAATAAAAGAGAAAGAAATAGTGATTTTTCTACTTTGCCTCTGTAAAATGATGACAACAAAACATACACTACTGGGCCATGTAAAAATAGTATGTTCAGATCATGTAACTGGTGATCATAAAATATTTGCCATTAATAAATATTTAGTAATCAGATAAGCATGTATTGAGATTTCTATATATCTGGAAATTTTTGTTTGTTTTTTGGACTCCACCTAAAGTGCTGAGGACTTACTCCTGGATTTGAGCACAGGTGTCACTCTTTGTGGGCTTAAGGGTTCATATGGGGTGCTGGGGTTAAACCTGGATTGGCCATGTACAATGCAAGCAATGTATTTATCACTCAGTCCCTAGAATTCTATACATCTGGAATTTTCGGTACAACCCAGTTAAGTTGGCATCTAAAGGAGCTGCTCCCTCTTATCAGGATAAAAAATCTAACACTAGTTAGTTCTTTTCTACACTGAGGGGTACCCTAATTCAGGAATTTTTCTAATTATGTTTTAGCATGGCATCTGGAGCTCCACACTTTAATTAGCCTCGCTGTTATTTTGCCTTTAAGACACACAGCAGCACTACTCTTGAAGAAGACAGTTATGAATAGGAGACAGCTTGAGAATAAAGCCAAATCTACAAGCACTCAAGTGAAAGAAATTCTTTTGTTTGGTTTAGTTTGACTTGGTTTAGGAGCCATACTTAGTGCTGCTCTGGGTTTAGGCCTGGTTATGTGTTCAAGGATAAGTTCTAGTAAGACTGGAGTATAATAGGTGGAATTGAGGATCAAAACCTTGTGGGCTGCAGGCAAGGCAAGCCCTTACCAGCTGTACTGACTGCAGGCTTGAGGAAATTCTTTTTATGTCTCTAGATGGAGAAATTTGAAAGGCAATGGAGACTTATAAAAAAAAAACAAACCTGGGGCATAGAACAGCTGCTGGCTTGAGTTGCTACTGTGCTGCTTACTATCTATGTTACCTAAAACAAGTTATTCAACTCAAATAAGTCATTATAAAATAAAGATAGTGAAACAGAAACAGTCACAGTATTTGCCTGAAAGTTTCAATAAAATAAAATAGTTAATCATATCTTATTGAAATTGGCTTTTGTTACATTTTATAACTGCCATGGCAAACACTTTTAACCACCACTTTTACTTTGAGAAATGCTGAGTAGGATGTGGTCATCAGGCAACTTGGTCATCAGAGGAATGGACAATCTTTATATCGAACCAGTTTTACAAAGATAAATTCATTTGAGCATCTGGAAAATCACATGAACTAAGAATCATTATTAGCGTTCTCCTTATTTTATAGATGAGGAATTAGAGACACAAAATTACTGAGAGAATTAGCCAAGGTCAATTGTAGTTGTATGACCAAACTAGAACCCCAAACAAGTAAATTCTCCATCTGTGTTTATTTCACTGAAATAAACTGTCTCTTAAAGGATTACCAGCTAGCTTTCCCATCTCAGGGTAAGTAGGCCCATTCTAGAGCACGACAACACAGCCTTGAGGAACACTTAAAATTGTCTCTGTCTGCTAGGACACAACAAGTTCTTTCCTTGCTTTTTAATGGCTTATAATTTCTTCATGTACCTCACTAAGCAGATGAGCAGGAAAGAATAAAAATTGAGGCTAAGAATTGAGAAGTTTTCTTTAATTGGACAGTTCTCTCTGTGATGTTTAGCAATGCTGTCCAGTGATACCAAGGTCTTTGTCCAATCAGATTATGGAAAGTCTTGAAGGAAATTTAGGAAGATGGTAGATTGACATTTCTGATTTTCTCAGTAGTCTCATGATGCTGGAAAGGTAACAGTATATGATTAATATGGATAGTCATCATAGAAATGAGTGCTGAATATTTTTGTGTGACATCACATCTTCACCCTGTTTTTTGAGTTAAGTCTATGTCTTTTTGTTAGTCATGATAGAAGGGGAGAACATTGGTACTCTCTGGCTAATAGAAGTTATTAGACTATGTAAGGGTATCAGGCTCAGACTGAGAGATTCTCTGGTCTCTGTTACTACAGAATGTCATATGCTCATGAACAACCACTTCAAACTCTAGGACCCAGGTTTTATTTTTATTTTTTTTCTAGAGTGAGTGGGATGTGTTGAGCCCATAGGCTACTCCTGGTGGTACTTGTCCAACTTGAACAGATGCTAGGATCGAGAATACAATACCAGGGTCCATGTTTTATCTAAGGAAAGATATATAACTAGAACCATGTGTTATCATCTCCTGCCTATATTTTTCTTGTCTGCAGCAACTCTAACTACTTATTGCCTTTAAAACTCTCAGAGCTTCTAGTCAGAGTAATAGAAATGGCACGTTTTGAACCAACTCCGGGAAAATTTAATTAGTAGAGACATGTGTTCATTGTGCCAGTGAACATTAAGGGAAAATTCAGAGAACCAGTGGCAAATTTTAGGTTCATAATTAAGTATTCCCACCCACTGCTGCCACCCAGAGCGAGTCTCATTTTTAGATAATAGAAACTCCATTTTTTGAAAATATATTTTTCTCTCAAAAGCAAACCCTTTGAGACATGCTGGTAAATAGCATGCCTCTACTGATGGATTTACTCATGAGATGCTCAGCCCCTGCTCAGGTGCACGAAGTATTGACATGCTGTATTACTCCAAATAAGTCATTTTGACTCCCCTCTTGATTCACCTATCAGTGAAAGAAAGGAAAGATTACAGCCTTCTCCCAGAAAAAAAAAGCCAAAATGATGGGGAACAAAAACACTTAAAATTCTGAACTATTAGAGTATGCAAAATAATTTCTATGTACCTTAGCATTAATCTTACATATTTCTAAAACAATACTTTTTAATGGCAGTAGCAAATTTCTTGAAATTGTTCAAATCTTAAACATAACATGCTGATTATCATCACTTTTCTGATAAAAAAGCATTTTCTCTTTCAATATTCTAATGCCCTTTCTGTTTCAAACTGTATGAAGATTGAACCACTGACCTCACTCCTGGAAAAGAACTAAAAATGTATTTCATTGATGAATTTGGCCAAACTTGGCTATACTCTGCTCTGTGCTCAGGGATCACTTTGGGTACCAAACAGGCAGTGCTCAGGGACCATAAGAGGTGGTAAGAGTCAAACCTGGGTGTTTGATGTGCACACTGGACCATATCTCTGTCTTAAAAATGTTTCCTTGAGCATTGCTTCTTCTCATAATAATGTATTATAACCTGATCCTGATTAATTGGTTACAACAGGTCATTAAACTCCAATTAATAGAGGCTTGGTATATTTATTAAGAATTAAATAGCTCATTTTTTACTTAGTAGTGATTACAAGATAATTTTCTTTTGGGGGGAGTGCGAGTGAGGAATAACTCCTGGAAGTGCTTGGGTGATCATATAAAATGTTGGGGACCAAACCCAGGTCAGCTGTGTGCAAGACAATTGCCTACCCTATTATACTATCTCTCCAGCCCCAACAGAAAATTGCTTTTTTGTTTGATTTGGGTTTGTGTGTTTATTTTCTTTCTTTGTTTTTCTTTTCCTTTTGTTCTTGTTGTGAAGAGGGGCACATGGAGAGGTGTTTAGGACTTACTGCTGTCCACTCAGGAATTACTCCTAGCAATGCTCAAGTGCCATATAGGATGCCAGGATCAAACTTGGGTCAGCCATATGCACAGCCACATGCACAGCTGTACAATCTCTTGAGCTCCATGGCAAATTCTTTAATCATAGAAAAAGAAAATTTAAAGACCGAATCAGGAGAAATTGTATTATTGGTCATGCTTGATAAAGGCATTTGTTCCTGGAACTTATAACAGTTTTCCCATTAGATGCAAAACTCTTAAAGTAACACTGAAGTTTCCCTTAAGGTACACATTTAAAAAAAAGCACCAGGGAACTGGGAGCTTATAGAAGTTGATACATATATTGAGAGGGGAGGGAGTAGAGATAGAAATAGAGAGATGATGAGCCAGAGAAGGGAGGAGAAGAGAAGGGAAAGGAAAGAAAGAAGAAGGTAGGAAAGGGAAGAGAATTAAGGGGCGGAGATGGAGGTGAGGGTGAAAGGAAGGAAAAGAAGGAAAAAAGAAAAGAAGGCAATGAAAAAAAGAGATCCTTTAGAGTTGTATAAATAACAATCACTCTCCCAAAAAATATAAAAAATAGAAATAAAACCATATGTGCTCACATAAATATATAAAAAATGAAATAACAAGGTAATTAAAGAAACAAAATGATGCAATAGGTTATCTTATATTTGGGGAAAAGCAGGTAAAAAGGTACTGTGTACAGGTCTTATACTTATGATGGAAGTATAGGTTTCCCATTGTCTTTTGGGTTTTTCTTGTGGTGTGTGGGTTCCCAAGCGCCTTTTCATCACTCACCCTGACCTTCTTCGGATTAGTAAGAAAATCGCGTCAGGAAGGTCTTGGGAAGAGTTCTTGCTTTGGGGGTACTTTTAGAGCTAAGTCCGTTTTCAAGTAACAGTCCATATTAGGAAGATTTGGTAAGGAGGGATGCACAGCATGAGTCAGCAAGGGGATTGTTTGGCTCTTCTTGCCTGGGATGAGGTGTGGATTTGACTGGGTGTCCCTTCATTTGGGTGCTGGGTCTTCTTCGTTGGTGTAGAAGGTCAGTCTTGATGCCTAATGGAATAAGAACTGAGGGTGAAGAGTTTTAATAAGGTGGGAAATCTGGATGGGGTTGAGGGGTGCAGGAATAGTCTGATATCCAAACTGGCAATATAATGTAGCACCATTTCCCCCTGCAAAGACACACTAAAAAAAGGAGAAATCTTACTTATAAAAACGAGCTCTTGGGGCCGGGCGGTGGCGCTAAAGGTAAGGTGCACCTGCCTTGCCTGTGCTAGCCTTGGACGGACCGCGGTTCGATCCCCCGGTGTCCCATATGGTCCCCCAAGCCAGGAGCAACTTCTGAGTGCATAGCCAGGAGTAACCCCTGAGCGTCACCGGGTGTGGCCCAAAAACCAAAAAAAAAAAAAAAAAAAAAAAAACGAGCTCTTATCTACTAGGGATAAGAACTCATACTTGTTTACAATACAAGGACATCTCCCACCCTAAAAATATGTCACGTGGACCCAACTTAGACTCCAGGTGATTAGACATCATCCGTCCAGCCTTGAACCCTGGATCCCAGACATAGAAATGACACAGTTCTTCACAATAGCTACAGGAAACAAATCCCGTCTGGGACATCCTTAATACTGTGGGACACCATCAAGTGCCAGCTCTAATATGATATCCTGACAATAAGGAAAATGAGAAAAACTTGACCTAAGAGCAGTTATCCTACCCCACCAGCTAACGGTAAGACAAAATCAGAAGACTTGTAACCCTTTGATCTGTCCAAAAGCCAAGATTGCAATCTACAGATGACTGGCTGATAGAACCATGACCAGACTGAATGTATCCTGGGACCAATAAAAAAGCCCTAGTCTAGACATTGAGCTATGGCCTTCACAACAACCATAATCTCCAGTTCCAAAGGTCTGTCTGAGACAATCGCAACAGAATGGGTCTTCTGAAAACATCCTAGGATCAACGCAAAGACCAAGACCACCAACCACAGAAGACGGATTAAAATGACACTGAGGAAGCAGAGAACTTCTAGAACCACAAAGAAAGACTTCATCATAAGTTCCACCCAGTGACTTGTGTAGATACCGAGACCCTTACATACAGAGGTCTGACTTTATCACCCAGGATGGAGCAGAAGTCTTCCAAACAGCACGAAAGCACCAAGGGGAGAGTAAATGAACCTGCACGAGTCTATAGTGGTGGAGAAACCCTGTATCTTTTAGGCCAAGGGAATTCCTTTTCGAATGACCCCAATATTTACTGTGCCTGTGCAGGAGGGGAAAAAAAAGCACAAAACAATTTTCTCCTTTTTTTTATTTATCTATCTAGTTTTTGTCGATTTCATTGTTTTGATGTGGTTATTGAAGTTGTTGTCTCCATTTATATTTATATATTTATTTTCTTCCTTTCTTTTCTTTCTTTATGTGCTCTGCCATGTTTTTATCTCAAGATTATGGCTTTTATGTGGTGCTTACCTTTATTGTCAGAGTGCTCACTGGATATTTTATTTGACACCTCTTTTTGTACTGTTGGGGTGATTCACCTTCTTCCCCTTTGTCTCTCAAACTGATGATGAGAGCCTCTAGAAGGACTCTGCTCATTTTCAGTGTATTTGATTTTTACCCCAGTTTATTACTTTTCTCTTCTTCAAACAAAACCATGTAACTTTATCTATCTAAGCCCACCTCCCAGTGGAAATAAGGGAGCTACCAAGACCAAACAGGTGTTAAGACCACTAAGTAGCAAGTTAGGCACAGAGGAGACCACATACGTATTCTGGCAGCCCCAGGGGTGAGGGAGGAAGACATTGGAGGTAGTAGGGAGAACAATTTGGTGATGGGAATCCCCCTGACATTAAGTTAACATGTACCTAAACTATTATTGTCGACATTATGTAAGCCACTATGATCAAAATAAAATTATATTATTAAAAAAATAAAAACTATATAGCAATCACTCCCAGTAGCTGGAAACCCATCTGATAAACAGCCCAACCCTTCACTCCAGAAGTTCTATTCTCAAACCAGAAGAATAAGAAAGGAGAATCAATATATTCTCCTTCCAATTACAGTTTACCACTTGGTGTGAAGAACTGTGGCTCTGGTGAGAGGTGAATGACAGTTCTTGGAAAGGTACTCTTGTTTGGCTGCTTTCCACACCCTTAATGTGCACCTCAGGTGACATAAACCTGCAGCCCAGCTGCCATGGTCAGATTCAGCCACTTATAATAGGCTGACTCTTTATGTGCTAAAGTGGGAAAGCAGGGCCCAAGTCTTCCCTGAGAGCCATGGAGAACACAGTAATTGCTTTCCTTTCAACAACAGGTGATGCATTTGCCACCATGGACCAGAACACGTGGCTGGTCTCAGTCATAACAGGAGCGATGGGAGAGAAACACAAGAGGAAATAGAAAATGTCAAAGAGCTTAGGGCTGGAATTGATTTTGTAGATGCCATTAAACTCCGTCAGGAGAAAAGATGAAAATGCTAATTGGCATATTTATTTATATTTTCTTGTCTGAGAGTTGCTGAGTAAGTCATCAGATGGTGCTGTTTAATCATTCATGTAAAACTTTAGGGAAAGCTGTCAATTGCTTACTATTTTATTTATATTTTACCCTCTGTATAAAAGGTCTACACCTTTCCAGCAAGAAAGGTAGAAAATACATATTGTTATATTTAGCCAAAAAACATATAAAAATTAATATGTCCATCACCAGAATATTAATTTTATTATAAAATTTGTTAGCACCCAAGGACCTTTAGATAGCATTTATATTTAATCTAAAACTACATATAAATCCAGAGAGTATATATCTGTAATATAGAAAATAAACCCCCTCCCCCAAAAAAACCCAATTTACACAGTGCCTTTGACACATCTTAGCCACTTCCTAAAGAACTATTAATTTCTTTAGAAAGGCTATATCTTCAGAAACATTACATTTTAATATGAGGATTAAGATTTCAATATGTGGATTTTTTAGGGATACAATTTAGCCCATAACTTCCCTATGTATTATTCTATGTTTTCAAATTTTGAAGTTTTCAGCAGGTACTAAAGGTAGATGATAAACTCTAGTATTAGTTCTGATTAAAAAATAGAGTAAGCATTTAATATCTCATATACAAATATTCTCCCTTTTCCCTAATCTAATTTTACTGTTCTTTCCCATTTCTTTCCAAATGCCTTGCTATCTCCCACCTTTTCTGTTACATTTGTTATTTTTTACTTTAATAAAAATTATTTAATTTTAAATTAAATTAATGTCTTTGGTAAATGAATTTTACCTTAAATTACTCTAAATACCTCTTAAATTTTTTATGGAAAGGTAGTTTTTATTAAATACAATTTACTTAGAAAGACATGAAAGAAACCCCAGAATAAAGGGAGAAAGACAGAGAGGAAAAAAAATAAGAAGAGGAGGAAAAATAAGTAATGGAAATAATTGGGGAACAGAGGTCAGAGCTTCAAGAATACTGATGATATGAGAATGTAGTATAGCTCTATACCTAAAGCCAAGACTCAGCAACACTGAAAACATGGTATTTTAGATGCAACTGCTATACTTTGTAATGTGCCTGTCATGGCTTGTTCCTGGAAGCAGAAGAACAGAGGCGAAGAGGTCATGGGAACACTCGTGGAAGAAAGTTGACACTACTGGTAGGATTGGTGTTGAAATATTGTATGTCTAAAACTCAACTATAAAATTTTTTTCATACTAGTCAGGTCAAATGAAAAACTGTAAGATTTGTGGCATATCTTAGACATCGTCTTTGTTGAATTTTTGGTTGTTTGTTGTGTTTTTTTTTTGTTGTTGTTGTTGTTGTTGGAGAGCTACACCAGAGGTGTTCAAGGCCTACCTTGGCAGTACTCAGGAACAATATGTCTATCAAAAATTAGAACTAGGGTTGGACACATGCAAGATAAGCACTTTACCTCCAGTTCTATCTCTCTTGTTCTATCTCTCACCCCATTTTTCTTTTGAAGTGTTGTGCCTGGACTCTTCCATTTTCATACTAGCTATATCCTTCCACCTGCCCACAATCCCCTGTTCTGGGCCTGGACCTGGGCCTAAACTATGAAGAGGGAGAAATGAATAGGCAAGGCAGGAAAGAAGATTTAGTCCCTGTCTCTCCAAAGTATCTAGTTTGGAACTGCTAAACAACATTCTTTGTGGGCTTTCTTATTTTTTTAGCAACAGCTTTGCAAAGAAGTGATTCTACTTTCTGAAAGTTTAATAAAGAAAATTTGGTACTTGATATATGTGAATATAAAAAACTCTAAATACTTCCCTAAAAATGATTCATTTTTATTGCCTTTGCTTTATAAGAGGTTCATAGTAGCCGCAGGGCATTTCCACATAAAGGCTATATTTAATCATTCATCCTAAGATTATGGATTCCCTAGGGGAATAAAATTCTAATATTATTATTGCTGTAAGTTATTTTGCCAGAAATGTTCCCAACATTTAATGACATTTCAGTTCTATACAAGAGTTTAAAATGCAAATTCATTTTAAGTTAGATATGGGGAGATGCATTTGCTACCCTTGAAATAAAAATCTGTATATAGACTTTTTTTCTATTTGTAGACAGATCTCTTGGTCTCTCTGAATATGTAGCTTGCTTTTACTCATTATTATCAGCATATTGCTATTGAGTTCACTGTATTTCATCTCCTCTATGTTTCTATGATGTGTTCTTTATTTAATGCCTTTAGATGTTCACACCTTGGTTATAAAAATATGCAAAGCACAGTTCAGACTATGGAGCTATAGAAGGAGGTATTTAGGTATAGAACCTGCATAGCAGTTATAATGTACATTTTGTATTGGAAACATTAATACATTAGCCAGCAATGCCACTGGGCTGTGGCTGTTATTTATTATTATCCCTTTTCCTAGAATTAAAATTTGCATGCTACTGAGGCTTCTTTTCATAATAATATAGAACACAGATTAAAAAAATAACTCCAACTACTAAAGATGCAACATTTTCTAGCAAGCCTTCAGGAAGTTAAATAAAAAAAAATAGCCCAAGTGAGAGTAGAAGAATATTTAGTCTGCTAAGGTAGGCAAGATTAGAACAAGCAGCTGAGGGAATGGTCTGAAACATGAAACTAAATTCCCAATGTTCTCATGTTTGCCTGCAATGAAAAATTAGTTGGGTTTCCTGATAGATACTCCAGTCTCTCTTGGAAATTCTGATTCAGATTGTAGTTGCTGTGCCCAGAAATGAGTACTTTGAAGCAACTCTCCAGGTGCACTTTATGACAAAGTAGGATAAGGAACAAACAAAATAAATGGATACAAGCTTCCCCACATAAATTTTAGACTATAATACAAATTAGTTGTTACTGGTGGGGGAAGGGGAGGTTTATAAAAGGAATGAATGAATGGGGACAGTCGCATGGTGAAAAATAGAATTCAATTTTCTTAGTGATGAATTTAAAGTTATATATGATTGTCATTTTATCATGATATAACTTAAAACTTGTATAGTATAAAATTACCTTAATAAATTTTGATAGAATAAAAAATGTGTAAACATAAATTATAACCTTGCAGCAATATTGTATTAATTACAATTTAAAAGTATTTTTAATCACACTGTTTCAAATTAGCTATAATTTAGTTAATGATGCATAAAAGATTACATCAAACTTGTAAATTTTATTTGGGAAAGTATTATAGTTAATTGAAAGTGAGGAAATGTAATTGAATTGTTATTCGATATTTAATGTTTTATTGCCTATCAAAATTAATGATGCCACAAACACAAAAATATAACAAGCTTTTCTAACTAAGTTGTGGCTCAATGACCAATACCAGTAGTAACAGGCAGTGAATTAGAATGAGATTCTTATTTCATAGGTTGAGATGCTTCTCTGCACTCTGAATTTCTTACAAGCCCCCAAAGGACACTAATTGCTCAGGTTTGTGCACTCCACTCAGAGCAATAAAAATTCTGGGATTTCAGACATGAAAAAGAATGAAGGATGATTCAGTGCTAAATCCTAGCCTATGGATTATACCACATTTGCCGAGGTTAGAAATGGGGTTTCTGGTTATGAAGATAGGGGCAGTGGAATGATAGGATTCTTTATATAAAATTCCAGATCTCCATTTTGAATGTATCTCAAATAAAGAGTTAGAAAATATTAAAAGAAAATAGAATTATTATCTTCCCTTCCCAGGAATTTTTTAAAATTCAGATTATCCAAATTATTCAGATTAGAGAAAAATTGATAGTTACCATAGCCTATCCTCAAGAACAAGGACAAATATGATCTACATAATAGTGTTTGTTTATTAATGATGAGTGCTCAGAGCTGGCACCATCACCAAGTTTCATAGGATCATTTCTCCTTTGTTCAGTCTAGTACACATCAGCAGCAGCTTCTTATTAATGAAACAGTTAAAAGTGACCATAGCAAGGGGCCAGAGCGATAACACAATGGGGAAGGCATTTTTCTTGCATGCAGCTAACCCAGGTCTAAACCCTGGCATCCTATATAGTTCTCTGAGCCTGCCAGGAGTAATTTCCGAGTGCAGAACAAGAAGTAACCCTTGAGCTCCACTAAATATGGCCCCAAAACCAACCAACCAAACAAAAACAAAAGGACATGACAGGTTATGTGAAAGGAAGAAGAAGGTAGCCAAAAGGCAAGATGTGTTAGGCCTTAATGGTACTGGTGGCTGGAAGAAATGCTGAAGCTGGACATGAGACTTCAAATAGAGAAGAAAGTGTTCTTTCTAGCAGAACCTTGATAGTTCAGATTGGTGATAGTGCCTATTTTCAAACCAACTTTAATGTTTAGGGGAGTTTGATTACCAACTCTATGTTTTTGGCACACGTTCCATACTGAGTAAAGGGATAGAAAGAGAAGGAGGACGATTTCCAAAGATGGTGTCTTCATGGTTTCCAAAATTACAGATGTCTTCTGCTTACACCTATACTAGCACTGATACAATGTCACTTAATTTAATGGAGAGATGAGTTTTAGAATACAGTAATACAAGTGCTTAGGGTATAGATTAAGGTGGGTTTTTTTGTTTGTTTGTTATGAAGAAGATTCATATCCTATAGTGCTCAGTTACTACCCTCAGCTTTGTACCTGTGGGTCACTTGGGGACCATTCAATAAAAGGATATAAATGGGTTTGCCTATCTGCAATGTGAGTGCCTTAAACCTGTACTATTTCTCCAGATCCTAAGGTTGAAATAATAAAAATTAATTGTAATCTGTAACAATCCCTCAGGAAACATCATCTCAAATGTTATTACTAAGAAAGCCAATTTGTGTTAGAAGAGTACCTTATTTTCAGGTTTATGTAGACTCACTGGGGATTATATAAATGTAATTTATGTAAATGTAGATGTATCATTTTTATAAAATGTTTGCATCCATTCTCCACAAAGGTTGAAGCACATACTTTGGAGACACAAAATTCCAACTTCAATTTCTTTGACCTTCTGTATATGATCAGAGACATGGTTTTAACATATTAAAGTTAGGGTTTATACGGAATCCTTTCTTTCTCTATCTCCCTGCTAGTTGTAAAGATTCTACCTGGGTTTGATTTGATTAAAGATTCTACCTGGGTTTGATTGTTCACAATCTATGTTTTTATTTGGACCATACTAGGCACTGATCAGAGCTTAATCCTAGCTCTACACTCAGGGACCACTCCTGGCAGTTTCTTGGCGAACCATATGGGGAACATAGGTTACTCCATATGGTCCATGTTAGTCACATGCAAGGCAAGTCCTGCATTTTAGTTCAGTCCTGTGGATTTTTTTCATTATATTTCATAGCAACTTCACTATAAAGAGCCAAATGAATTGAGGTAATGCATACATTTGTTTAGCAGTGCTTGACATAATATTGGGAACTATGATAGAGGGAGGTCAATACTGGTGGTGGGAATGGCCCTGATTCACCATCCCTATATGCCTAAAATACAACTATGAAGGACTTGTAATTCACAGTGGTCTCAATGAAAATTTTAAAAAAGCACTTTGCATACAGCATATGCTTTAATCTATGTATATTTATTTCATAATCAGTACTTCACTCGTGTGTGACTATAGAACACATTTCTTTTCCAAAACCTTCTTTGCTAATATCAAGTAAAAATCTTAAAATTTCTTCTTGCTTAAGAAGCACCTCTTCATGCCTGCATAAGAAAGGAAGTTAGAATGATCGAAAGTTCCCAAAAGTCTTTCTGGAAGGTCATTCTGACTCAGCAGCTATGAAACACAGTTTCCTACTCTGACAAAGTTTTCTTTTTTCCCCTTTGTAATGCCAAGTAAATATTTTTTAAAGGATATTCTAAGTGAGTCAGTTTTGCTGTCACAAATAAGCTCAGAGAAACTTGGCCCCTGAACTCTCCACCTCTTCGCGTAAAAAGTTTCTTTCATATTTTCCCAAAACTCCCTGAGGGTAGAATCAGTCTTTTTGGATAGTAGTTTAATTCATTCCTCACCCATTTTTGATTTGTGCAGAGATAGGCACATTTGATAAAATGCTCTTTGGCCTTTAAAAAGTTTTCATTTCAAACCTTGATTGTAGCTTCTGCCCTTAGAGGGTGAAGGATGTAGTCAAGGGATGCAAATTTGGAGTTAAATACTAGTTTCAGTGTGTGACACTCGGGGTCTAGCTCAAGGAAGACTGTTCCTCTCAGAGTCCTTGTTTCTTTTATCATAATTTCCAATTGCCTAGCCAGGCCTTGGCTAGGACATGTCTTTAGTAAGAGGTTATGAACAGGCTCAGGTTGTGTAGGTATGAGAAAGAAAAGAAAAAGAAATAAATAAAAGGAGTTTAAAGGACTGGAGAGATAGCATGGAGGTAAAGCATTTGCCTTGCATGCAGAAGGACAGTGGTTCAAATTCTGACATCCCATATGGTCCCCCGAGCCTGCCGGGGGCGATTCTTGAGGGTAGAGCCAGGAGAAACACCCCCCCCCAAGAATTTAATCATGTAGCTATAAAATTTCAACTCTTTAAAATATAAGCTGGGCCTGGATGAACATAACTGAAACAATTCATGACAGGAGAAGAAGGTGGCTTATTCACTGATGGGCTGAGGTGTCTGAGAATATCCCTAGAAATATCATTAGTGATAACATGTACCAACCATATTATAGGCCATTTCTACAAAGTCATCTTTGATTTTTTGCTCAGTATTACACAGTGTTAGCATTGTAGGGCTGTGCACCATGGCATCAAGTACAGCAAGGACATTGGGGCAGCAGCACAGAGAAAATCTAAGTACACTATGTTATTATATTTTTTTATTCTATAAGATGCACCTGACCATAAGATTTTTTTAATATAATTTTTATTTTGATCATAGTGGCTTACATATTGTTGACAATAATATTTTAGGTACATATTTACATAAAATCAGGGGGGATTCCCATCCCCAAATTGTCCTCCCTACACCCCCGTTTCTGTCTTACCTCCCATTTCCTCTTCCCTCACCCCCAGGGCGGCTAGAATATGTGGTCCCCTCTGTCTCTAACCAACTACTTAGTAGTCTTGCATCAGTTTGGTCTTGATGCCTCCCTTATTTCCCCCTCTAAGTAGGGGCAGGGGTAGCTAGTTCAAGTTGCGTGGTTTTGCCTGAAGAAGAGAAAATAAATAAACCGGGGTAAGAGTTTAATACCCCGAAAATGGGCAGAATCCTTCTAGAGGTTCTCATCATCGATTTGGGAAATGAAGGAGAAAAAGAAGTTGAAACACTCCACCAGTACCAAAAGAAGTGTCAAATATCCAGTGAGGACTCCAGCTATAACGATAAGCACCACAAAAAAACAGATAAAAAACAAACCAAAACAAACTAAAAACAAACACAAACAAACAAAAAACACGCCGTGGTCTTGAAATAAGAAACATGGCGTAGCACATAATGAAAGAAAAGAAAGGAAGAGAAAGAAAAGAAAAAAAAAAAAGAATAATTGGGGCCAACAATTTCAATAATCACATCCAAACTGAGGAATCGACCAAAATAGCTAGGTAAATAAAAATAATAATAACAATAATAAATGAAGGTAAGATATATATATATATATATATATATATATATATATATATATATATATATATACATAACCAAGGTTTTGTGTTTTTTGTATTTTTTTTTCCCTCCTGCCCTGGCACAGTAAATATTGGGGTCATTCGAAAAGGAATTCACTTGCCCTATAAGATATGGGGTTTCTCCATCCTTGGAGTATACTGTCATGGAATCAGCTCTAGTCTTTGCTCAGGATCATTACTCTCCAGGTTGTGGGTTTTTTTTTTTTTTTTTTTTTGGTGTGTGGAAGGCTTCTGCTCTGTCCAGTGTGATACCGTCAGAGCTCTGTGTTTAGCAGTCCCAGTATCTGTACATATCCTGAGGTGGGACTTATGGTGAAGTCAGTCTTTGTGAATCTAGAGGTTCTGTTACCTCAGTGCCATTTTAATCCATCTTCTGTGGTTGGTGATCTTGGTCTTTGCGCTGAACCTAGGAAGGCATCTAGGATAGCGTCTTTCTTTGTTCTTCCAGAAGCCCCTTTCCGTTACAATTGTCTCTGCCGGACCTTTGGGACTGGGGATCATGCTTATTGTGCAGGTCTTAGTTCAAACCCTAGACTAGGGCTTTTTTATTGGTCCCAAGATGTATACAGTCTGGTCGTGGTTCTAGTATCCAGTCATCTGTAAATCACGATCTTGGCTTTTGGACCTACCAAAGGGTGCCGCCTCTTCTGGTTTTGTCTTGTCGTTAGCTGGTGAGGTAGGCTAAACTGCTCTAAGGTCAAGTTGTTCACATTTTCCTCATTGTCGAGATATCATGTTAGAGCTGGCCCTTGTTGTTGACCCTGCAGTAATAAGGCTGTCCCAGATGGAGATTGTTTCTTACAGCTGTTGTGAGGAGCTGTGCCGTTTCTATGTCTGGGATCCAGGGTTCAAGGCTGGTTGAATGGTATCTAATCACCTGAGGTCTAAGTTGATTCCACTTGACATATTTTCAAGGTAGGAGATAACCCTGTATTGTAAACAACTATGAGTTCCTATCTCTAGTAGATAAGAGCTCTTTTTTTTTTTAAATATGTAAGATTTCCCCTTTATTTAGTGTGCCTTTGCAGGGGGAAGTGGTGCTCCATTATATGTCGGAGTATTTGGGGTGGACAGAGTGGGTAACAGAGATAGGTCACATACCCAAAGACGATAAAAAAAAAAAAAAAAAAAAAGGAAATAAAAGTGTATGTGCCCACAAATGTATATGTAAGGCAAACATTTAAATAAATAAGTTAATTAAAAAAATAAAAAAAATAAAATGAGTTAGCGAAGTTTTTAAAGGACCAACGTGGTGCAAAAGACTACTTTGCATTTGGGAGAGAACAGGTAAAGAGTTGGTGTATTACAGGTCTTATGCCTATGTTGGAAGTACAGTTTTCCCATTGTCTTTTGGATTTTTCTTGTGGTGTGTGGGTTCCCAGGCATCTTCCAATCACACACCCTGCCCCCCTTCAGTTTGGTAAAAATTTGCAGCTGGGAGGTCTTGGAAGAGTTCTTGCATTGGGGATACTATTGGACCTAAGTCCGGTTTCAAGAAACAGTCCATGTTAGGGGGAGTTGGTAGGGAGGGTCTCGCAGCATGTGTCCACAGGGGAGTTAGCTGTCTTTTCTTGCAGGAGACGATGTGTGGGTTCGGTTGGGTGTCCCCTCGCCTGGGTGCTGGGTACTGGTTCATTGGGTAGGAGGTCGATCTTGATGCCTAAAAGATTAAGGACTGAGGGTGGAGAGTTTTAATATGGTGGGAGATCTGGATGGGATTGAGGGGTGAAGGGATAGTTGGATTTCCGGGGGGGAGAAAGGGGAAGGTATATGGGAGGGGTATGAAGGAAGAGAAAAGAGAAAATACCGTAGAAAGGGAGAAGAGAAAGGGAAAAAAGTAAAGAGAAGAGTAGAAGAGAAAAAGAAAAGAGAAGAGAAAAAAAATAGAGAGAAGAAAGGAGAGAATAGCAAGGGAATGCTGGTTTGGTTGAATGTGTTCGATGACTAGAGCCTGTAGTTTAGGTCTGTACATCGCAGGTACTGCTTTGGTGGTCTGACTGGTCACGTGCTTCGATTCCTAAAAGAAGGTTTAACCTAGAGATAAAGTGTATGTTAAAGAGTTTTCTCGTGGCCGTCTCATAGTGCAAGCAAGGTATGGTATCTCGTGTGGTATCCCGAATTGCCATCTTAGTTTGTCCGCCCTTTGTATCTAAGGGCGCCTGTGGAAAGAAAAGCTGAGAGGTTATTTTTAAAATATAGTAAGGTAAAGGGATTAAAACGTAGTGTTATGGTATGTTGCCATTGCATTACGTGATTTCCCGCGGTGTTCTATACTTGTGTTCCTGTTTACGATCTCTAAGGGATTATTGTGGGCCTTTGTTGTAGGAGTCTGGTTACATACCTGTTCTCTCCATGTTGCTGTTTCTGTTGTTGCTGTTTTCCTTGTGGTATAATGTGCAGTCAAGAGTTTGCATTGTTCCTTTTTCATGTATTTTGGACACTGCTCCCACGTATATGTTGACTATTACAGTGATCGGAGTTTCTACCCTGTTAAACCCTGTTATATGATTGTTAGGTATTAGTTGTGTATAAAATATATGTTCTAGGTGTTTCACAATAGTGCTACCATTCTGTGTTTATCTTTTGTCTTCTGGCTTACTTCGTTTAACATAACATGATCTAGGTCCATCCACGTTGCTGCAAAGTCTGTGATTGTATCATTTCTAACTGCCATGTAATATTCCATTGTGTATATGTACCACATCTTAATGATCCATTCATCCATTGTTGGACACCTAGGTTGGTTCCAAGATTTGGCTATTATACTGAGTGCTGCGATAAATAGTGGGGTGCATACGTATTTTGGAATGAATGTCCTTCCATCTTGTGGGTATATGCCTAGGAGGGCAATTGCTGGGTCAAATGGCAGCTCAATTCTGAGTTCTTTGAGCACTCTCCAGACTTTTCTCCATAGGTGTTGGACTAGGGGACATTCCCACCAGCAGTGGATGAGAGTTCCTTTCATACCGCATCCCCGCCAACAAAGGTTGTTTCCATTATTTTTGATGTGGGCCATCCTCACTGGTGTAAGGTGGTATCTCATTGTTGTCTTGATTTGGATCTCCCTGATGATGAGTGAAGGTGAGCATGTTTTCATGTGTTTGTTGGCCATCCTTCTGTCTTCCTCAGAGAAGTGTCTATTCATTTCGTCTCCCCATTTTTTTATAGCTTTGTTTGGTTTTGGGGGGCTCAGCTTTCTGAGTGCTTTGTATGTTCTAGATATCAGCCCTTTATCTGATATGTCGAGTGAAAAGATATTTTCCCATTCTGTTAGCTGTCTTCTTGCGTTAAGCAGGGTTTCTTTTGCCATGCAGAAGCTTTTTAGTTTGATGTAGTCCCATTTGTTTATATTTGATGCTAACGTTCTTGCCATTGGTGCTCCATTCTCAAAGACCTTTTTGATATATAGGTCTTTGAGTGTTCTGCCTATTTTATTCTCAATAAACTTTATGGATTCGGGTCTGATTTCAAGGTCTTTGATCCACTTTGAGTTGATTTTTGTATAAGGAGTAAGGTATGGGTTGATTTTCACTTTCGTACATGTGGTTTTCCAGTTGTACCAACACCATTTGTTGAATAGGCTTTCTTTGTTCCATTTCAGATTCTTGCCTCTTTTATCAAATATTAGTTGGCTATATACCTGGGGGTTTATGTCTGGGAATTCTGTTCTGACCCACTGGTCTGATGTCCTGTCTCTGTTCCAGTACCATGCTGTTTTGATTACTATGGCTTTATAGTATAGTTTCAAGTTAGGTAAGGAGATGCCTCCCAGCTTCTTGTTTTTCAGTATTTGTTTGGCTATCCTGGGTCTTTTGTGGTTCCAGATGAATTTTGTGAATGCTTGTTCTAATTCTTTAAAGAATTGTGTCTGGATTTGGATAGGGATTGCATTAAATCTATATAGGAGTTTGGGTAGGATAGTCATTTTGATTATGTTAATTCTACCTATCCATGAGCATGGGATGTTCTTCCATTTCTTTAGATCATCTTCAATTTCTTTCTGGAGTGTTTTGAAGTTTCCCTGGTATAGGTCTTTCACTTCTCTTGTAAGGTTGATTCCTAGATACTTGATATTTTTTGATACTATCTTAAATGGAATTGTATTTTTAATCTCTCTCTCCTCAACTTCATTGTTTGTATATAGAAACACTACTGTCTTTTGTGTATTGACTTTGTAACCAGCCACTTTGCTGTATTGGTTAATTGTTTCTAGGAGTTTTACTGTGGACTCTTTAGGGTTTTCGATGTATATCATCATATCGTCGGCAAAGACAGATAGCTTGTGTTCCTCTTTCCCAATTTGAATTCCTTTGATTTCCTTCTCTTGTCGGATTGCTATTGCTAGGACTTCTAAGGTTATATTGAATAAGAGTGGAGAGAGTGGACAGCCTTGCCTAGTTCCTGATCTTAGTGGGAATGCTTCTAGTTTCTCACCATTGAGTATAATGTTGGCTGTAGGCTTTTCATAGATAGCTGTAACTATCTTGAGGAAGGTTCCTTCTAACCCTATTTTGCTGAGTGTCTTTAACATGAAAGGATGTTGGATTTTGTCAAATGCCTTCTCTGCATCGATTGATATGATCATGTGGTTTTTGTCTTTCATGTTGTTGATGTGGTGTATAATGTTGATTGATTTGCGTATGTTGAACCAACCTTGCATTCCTGGGATGAATCCCACTTGATCGTGATGTATGATCTTTTTGATGAAGTGCTGGATTCGGTTTGCTAATATTTTATTGAGTATCTTTGCATCTATGTTCATTAGTGAGATTGGTCTGTAGTTTTCTTTTTTGGTAGTGTCTTTGCCTTCTTTGGGAATGAGTGTGATATTAGCCTCATAAAAGGAGTTGGGGAGGATTCCTGTTTTTTCTATGGTTTGGAAGAGCCTATGGAAAAGTGGTAGTAAGTCTTCTTGAAATGTTTGATAGAATTCACCTGTAAATCCATCTGGGCCTGGGCTTTTGTTCTTAGGGAGTTTTTTAATTACATCTTCAATTTCCTCTGAGGTGATTGGTCTGTTTAGGATTTCTAGATCTTCCTTTTCCAGTCTTGGAAGAGGGTGTTTTTCCAAGAATCTATCGATTTCTACTGGGTTCTCTAGCCTAGTTGAGTATAGTTGTTCATAATATGATCTCATGATATGTTGTATTTCTTGGGGTTCTGTTGTAATCTCTCCCCTTTCATTTGTGATCCTACTGATTTGGGTGTTTTCTCTCTTTTTTTTTGGTGAGTTTTGCCAGTGGTTTGTCTATCTTGTTTATTTTTTCGAAAAACCAACTCCTGGTCTCATTGATTTTTTGTATTGTTTTCTTGGTTTCTATGTTGTTTATTTCTGCTCTGGTTTTTATTATTTCTTGCCTTCTGGATGTGGTTGGACTTCTCTGTTGCTGATGTTCCAATTCTTTGAGGTGATCTTTTAAACTGTTGGTTTTGTTATTTTCCTGATTCTTGACATAGGCCTGTATTGCTATGAGTTTCCCCCTAATTACTGCTTTTGCTGTGTCCCATAAATTTTGACATGTTGTCTCTTCATTGTCATTTGTCTCAAGGAATCTTTTTATTTCTTCCTTGAGTTGTTCTTTGATCCAGCTGTTGTTGAGCAGCATGTTGTTTAATCTCCAGGTATTAGTTTTTCTCCATTGCTTCTTCTTGACCTCAATTTTGAGCTCTGTGGCATAGTGATCTGAGAGGGTACTTCTAATGATCCTTACCTTTGTGGTCTTATATAGGTTGGCTTTGTATCCTAATATATGGTCTATTCTGGAGAAGGTTCCATGTGGGCTTGAGAAGAATGTGTATTCTGCTTTCTGGGGGTGGAGGGCTCTATATAAGTCTATTAGCCCTAAATCTTCTAATTTTTCATTCAGAGCTCTTATTTCTTTGCTATTTTTCTGTTTGGTGGATCTGTCCAGTGGTGATAGTGGAGTATTGAGGTCCCCTGCTATTATCACATTTCCCTTCATGTGTTTCTCCAGGTTTGCCAGTAGTTGCCTCACATATTTTGCTGGCTCTACATTAGGTGCATAGATATTGACCAGGGTTAGTGTTTCTTGATCTAATGTTCCCCTGATCAGTAAGTAGTGACCCTCTTTGTCTCTGATCACTTTCTTGAGGTTGAATGCAATTTGGTCTGATATAAGAATTGCTGTCCCTGCTCTTTTTTGTTTTCCATTGGCCTGAATAATTACTTTCCATCCTTTTATTCTAAGCCTGTGCTTATCCTGCATCTGTAGGTGTGTTTCTTGCAGACAGCAGAAGTCCGGTTTATTTTTCCTAATCCAGTTCTCTACTATGTGTCTTTTAATTGGAGAGTTTAGTCCGTTAACATTTAGGGAGATTATTGAGAGAGAGGATTGTTGTGTAGTTGTGTTGTGTAGGGTGGTTTTTGTTACAATCGGGGGTTTGGATTGTGTAATTCGTCTTTGAGTAAGTCGTTTAGGATCGGTTTTGTTTGCACAAATAGTTCAAATTCGTTCTTGTTTGAGAATGTTTTTAGTCTATCCTCCCATATGAATGTAAGTTTTGCTGGGTATTGGACCCTAGGTTGGAAATTTCTTTCATTCAGTCGTTTAAATATGTCATTCCATTGTCTTCTTGCTTGAATTATTTCAAATGGGAGATCTGGTTTGATTCTTATGTCCCTACCTTGGTACTTGAGGTTTCTTTTCTTCCTTATTGCTTTAAGGAGTTCTTCTTTCTCTTTGTTTTTTGCCAATTGGATTACCATGTGTCTTGGTGTTTGTTTATTGGGGTCTATCTTATTGGGAACTCTTTTTATTTCCTGTATTGGCATTGCAGTATCCTTCCAGAGGGTGGGGAAGTTCTCCGCTATTATCTCTCTGACTACTTGTTCTTCCCCTTTCCCTACTTCCTCCCCTTCTGGTATACCCACAATTCTTAGGTTGTTTCTTTTGTCCTTGTTCATTAGATATTGGACCTTTCCTTCCAGTGCTTTGCCTTTTATTTCTTTGTTGGTTTCTTGATCATTTTTTGTTTGCAGTTTTCCTTCGAGTTCTTCAATGTGTTTCTCCAATTCTGTGTTTCTGCTTGTAAGGCTTGTTACTTTGTCTGTTAATTCCTTCACTTCTTTTTGTATGGAATCTCTCATGTTCTTTAACATTTCTTCTTTAATTTGGCTGATTTGTTCATCCATAGATTTCTTATACTCGATAGCTAGGGTTTCTCTCATTCCTTTTATTAATTCTTGCATTTCCTTCCTCATGGCTGCTTTTAGGTCTTCATCGCGTGTATCTGTGCGTTTTGGTGGACTTGGAAGCTTGCAAGAGTTTGTCACCATATCTCCAGATATTAGTGATCTCCTTGATTTACGCATACTTCTTTGTATTTAATGGTGTGTTTTAGAGTGCTGTGCTTCTAATTTTCACCTGTTTTGATCCCCTGTGGTGTGGGAGTTGGTTCCCTCCCTGAGGGTGGTTCTAGAGGGACTTTTGGGTGAACTCGCTGAGGTTTTGATCCTCCTGTACTCTTTATGTGGCCTGGTTAGTTGTTTTCCCCTTTTGTTGGCAGCTAGTACTGGCCCTTTCCTGACCACAGTGGTGGGGGGCACTGTTTCTCCTCTCCTTTTTCTCCTCTCCTCTACTACTTGGAAGTCAGTCTTCCTCTTAATTTCTGTCAGCAGGTGTAGTTCCGCTTCTGGCCACACTGGTTGCGGGCGCTCTTGAGCCTGACTCTCTGTTCCCTCCCTTATCTGGGGGTCAATGAAGCTCTGCTCCTCCGAGTTACCGCGGAAGAAATTCCCCCAGTCAAGCCCTCCCGGTAGCTGCTCTCAGCCCTAGGGGGGGTCTCCGGTCCACTCTGGGGCTCGGGGCTAGGTTGCTCTAGGTTACCTAAAGGTCCAGGGGGCAGGCCCAAGCTCACCTAGTCTATTCATCCCACCTGTCCCAGCTGGGCAGGTGACTCCGGCCCACTAGGTACTAGGGAATGTCCTCCCCAGTCTACGCTCGGGTCAGGTGGGATGAACTCTGGGGCCTGGAAGTTGAGGCAACGGGTGGTGTGGTCTCTGTGCCAACCAGCTGGCCAGGGCTCAAACCTGAGTTGATTACATGCACGCTCTCCCTACTCTGCTATTGCTCTGGTTTCAAGACCATTTTTATTAATCACTGTTACTTTCCCTCTTTCTTTCGGTAGAGATAATAATGTAAGACTAATATTTGGAAGAACTGTCCTACTATCTTTATTTTCTGAAAGCAGTGAGTGACATATTGCCCAAATAGCAAGCGATTACTCTTAACTATCTAATGTCTTAGTTCATCCATGTATTTTCCTGATTATAAATAATTTTAGGAAAATGATAAATGTCAACCACAAGTTCATATGTGACAGTCATATACCAGTACTTTTTTTGATATAGAGAATCTTATTGAATTGCTGAAATA
Source organism: Suncus etruscus (assembly GCF_024139225.1). Lineage (NCBI taxonomy): Eukaryota > Metazoa > Chordata > Mammalia > Eulipotyphla > Soricidae > Suncus > Suncus etruscus. The sequence goes on from NC_064852.1 coordinate 56,510,235, forward strand.
AATGTTCTTCACAAAGCAAAAGTTCTTTCTGTTGACTGACTTATTAAAGATGTTATGTGAGTTCAAGTATATTGAGCTCTAAGATTACCTAAACTGATAAAAATAACCCAGGGATTCTCAAAATACTTTAGAAGTCTCTCCAAGCTGACTGTCCAGACTGAGAGGACTATTCTACAGAGTTGAACTAAAAAGTATCCAATCAATTCCCTCCTTGGAACTACCATACCCAGACTGAAGCCAATACTCAAAATTTGGCCTTATGCTACCTCATCAAGTAAAATTATATTCAGTAGAGGAAGATTTTTTTTCATGTCCTGCATTCTGCTACTGACTTTTAGCACATGAGTGAGGAGAACACTGTGTATAAATTAGAATACTTTATTCTAGTACTGTCATATGACATAGAATACTGTGTTTGATTTAATTATGTAAACTGTGGCCCATGAGGCTGTTTGTATACTGTTTAATCTGAGACTAAAGTGATTATATCCTGGGAGTGTTAAGGACTATATTTTTGTATGATTTATCAATTATTTTAAAATTTTTGATTTCTAGAAACTCTCACAACTTTTTTGCTTTCTAATATTTTGCACTGGCTGTATAGCATTTGTGGGCAGGTGAATACAACCTCTGCAGAACTTGAAAAACGTGTTCATTGGGTACAGTATATAATTTCAGGATCGACAGCTTGAGAAGTTTGTTGGGGTATCATCAATATTCTCCCCTAAAATAACATTTGATAAATATAGAGAGAAAAAATTAAGGATATTAGAAAAACACAGTATTCAAGATCAGAAATCTATATGTTCTTATGCCTTTTTGTTTCTGAAAATGCAAAATACCAAACTACTATTTCTCTTTATCAAAGTAAGTATAACTGTCGAAATACATATATAAGATGATAACCTGAAGCTGGATGTGAGTGAGGAACATTCAAGATCAGGTCCATTACTTTCTACACTTTTACGGTGAAAATATAGATGTTAGTGTGCACTGGACCTCCGTGGTATATACCTTTACACTGAAGAATTAAGAGAGAGTTATTGAGACACCTTGCCCCAAGAGAAATACAGTCAGTCACCTGGTGTGCTTTGTGAGCATTACCCACAAATGAGAAATGAAGTTCAATAGGCAACACTCTCAATTCCTGGAATATACAAATCCTCTCAGGCTAAAAAAATAAAATCCAAACAAGGTTTATGTGTTAATGCATAAATGCATAATCTCTTTGCCCAGTAGGAAACAACAGGAAGCTTCCCTCAAGAAATAGGCCAAGGATGAATGTGAAACCAAATTATTTTTAATGCTCTCTTGTGTGGAAAAGGGGATATTCCTAGAAAAGGCAAGTCTGGTTCTGTCATAGAAAGGTGTATCTGTTCTTTGTGTAAAACATATTTATATTCAGTTGGATTCTCGAATAATGTGGGATTGTCAATAGATTCTGAGTCCCAAATTCAGCTTGTAATCTAGCTGATCTGGATGTTTTGGGGGGAAAACGTGTGGTTATTTGTTTGATTGTTGTTGCACTATTTTTTTTTTTTTTGGTTTTTTGGTCCACATCCATTTGATGCTCAGGGGTTACTTCTGGCTGAGCTCTCAGAAATTGCCCCTGGCTTGGGGGAACCTTATGGGATGCCGGGGGATCGAACCACGGTACTTCCTTGGCTAGCGCTTGCAAGGCAGACACCTTACCTCTAGCGACACCTCACCGGCCCCATAATTGTTGCACTATTTCTAATAGATTACTAAAAACATCCATTTGGTACATTATTCTTCAAAGATATGTAAGAATAACAGTTAATAATACTTCCTCCTGATAAAATTAGATCTCTGCACTTCAATGGAGTCTCAGATTTACAGAATCAAGATTTCTGTATAAAACCTGGAATACACCAATTTTTTCAAGTGCATCTAAGTTTATTAAAGGCACTTAACCTTAAGATCCACAAAATAGATTCTAGAAAGGTTTTATTTGTACTTGCCACTACAGAAATTGAATTTTCTCTTTTTTATCTCTCTACTGAAAAATTGGGTTCACCCACTTCAATAAAATTTGTCTTATCAGAACTATTTTTGGATCATGTTTTAGTTGCTCATTATATTTGGTGCTACCTTCTTGAAACTGTAATCTAAGGCACAAGTCTCTCCTTCCTCTCCACTATACACTTTTTCTTTCTTGGCTTATGCTCAACCCTATATAAAGAGAACTACAAAACACTGCATCAAGAAATAAAAGAGAACACAAGGAAATGGAGATACATACCTTGTTCATGTACTGGGAGGAATAACATAATTAAAATGGCAACACTCCCCAAAGCACTGTTTAGATTTAATGTAGTTCCTCTAAGGATACCCATGGCATCCTTCAAAGAAGTGGATCAAATACTCATGAAATTCATTTGGATCAATAAATACCCACGAATAGCTAAACTGACCCTTAGAGGAAAAAAAGGTGGAGGCATCACTTTACCCAAATTTAAACTGTACTACAAAGCAACAGTCATTAAAACATCATAGTATTGGAATAAAGAAAGACCTTCATATCAATGGAATAGACTTGAGTATTCACAGGATGACCACCATATATACAATCGATTAATCTTTGATAAATGGTCAAGAAAAGCAAAATGGAGCAAAAAAAGCCTCTTTAACAAGTGCTGTTTGGACAACTGGTCAGAGGGAACAATTGCTTTAAACATCAAAACTTCACTAAACCTCAAAATTTACCTTGTGTATTTGGCAGCTTCCATGCCTTCTCCCCCTGCCTGCCTCTTTGATGGGCATTTTCTTCTCTTTCTTTTATCCTTTAGATACTGTGGTTTTAACCCCCTTTTTAAAACAAATGCTATATCAGTTTGTTATATTATTGTAATTCAGTTATAATGAGCTTTACTTAGAAATTTAACTAGATCAAACGATAGGAGATTGACATTAAATAGGCATATGTTTTAGATACGCAGTTTTCAATATCTGTGAGTCTTTGATTGTCTTAAAAGTTTCATATTAATTGTCCTAAAATCATGCATTAAATAAGTGAAAGTCAAGTTCCCTTAAATCTCAAAAATGATATCTATTTGCAGAAATTTGGTCAAGAAACAGGGTCTTTTCAATGCTGAAACTTTGTAAAATTTTAAAAACACAAATATGTTTTTGTGTAACGATATGTTTTGGTTTACTGCGTCAGTTTTAACTTAAATTAAATGCTATTAACAAAACAAAAACAAATGAAAAAAGGTTAGGGAGGAAAAAATTAGGAGAGAAATAACTTTACCACAGCTCCAGTTTAACTTTAGAATTATATAAGGGCAAAAGGACCTCTTGCATTATATATAGTTTTTCAAAAACATAAATATAATTTTACTCTCTGGTCCTGAGCTTTTGTAGATAACCATCTTGAATTTGTAGGATTAGCATGAAGTATTAAAATTATGAAAGAAATATATATAGAAGAAATTAAAAACCCATAATATAGTAACAAACTCTTTTTACCTTTCTTGAGTTTTATATTTGCAAAAATATTTTAAAATATTATATAGTTTTATGTTTAACATTATAGTGTTTTCAAGTTTTATAGATCAATATGAAAAAAACAACTTCAGGGGCTGGAGCGATAGCTCAGCAGTAGGGCATTTGCCTTGCAGTGGCTGTTCCATGATGGAATTCGGTTGGATCCTGGGCGTCCCATATGGTCCCCCAAGCCAGGAGCGATTTCTGGTACATACCTAGGAGTAACCCCTGAGTGTCACTAGGTGTGGCTCAAAAACAAAACAAACAAAAAAAGCCAAACCAAAAACAACAGAATAAATTTATAAAGTGATTTATTTTAAATTTTTAAAGCTAATATATACCCTTTTACATATTATAATAAATATTTTTATTCATCACTTGCTTTTAATTTGATTTTTATCAGGAATGACACCTAAACATGGACTTTCTAGATCACTGATATTCCAAATTTTATGGCATTATAAAATTATTTACTTAAGCTTTAATATGGAAAATAATTTTTCTCCTTTGGTATAAATCATTTTTAATTTATTGATTTCCTTTTTTATTCCTTTCCTCTGTCAGCTACGAAGTTATGTAACACCCTCTGTATAAAATCAGCCTTCATAATTTTTATTTATAATCAACATATATATTTTAAAGAAAATTTCACACTTGTAAAGTATTTTAAATTTTATTACATAATATCGTGTGTGTAGTAATTATGAATAAAATCACATGCATATTTAATATATTATTCATCTTTATATATAAGCACATACATCTAGATACATTTATATTTTATGCATATGCTAAGTATTAAAACACATTTTAACATAACTAAATAATATTCTGAATTTAGTCATATCTGATAATGGTTTTCTGTTGCTCTGTTACATATCAGCTACTTGATAGGGATATTTATAGGTGAACAGTCAAATATCTGTCTATCTATGTCATCTCAATAGACATATGGGGAGGCTGGAAACTATAGAAGAACTATTTTTAGCTCTTTAGTAGGAAGCCTATTTGATTCTTTGGATGCTTGTAGTCTCACCCTTCCAATTCCCATACTATTTTTATTCTTTTCTATAACAGCAAGTTTATGAACAAATCTGAATAAACTTTCTCTGGAATATGATTAACCATTTAATGTGCATAAACAATTCTCCATTCTAAAATGTTTTAGAAATCATCTTTTCAATAATTGTATATATTTCAAATCTTGTCAAATACTCAAAGCTACAATCGTGAGACAGGCCTAAATATTTTAACCAAATATCCATCATGTGTGCTTTAAATTTTTTCTTAATTCTTTGTCTTCCACAGGCTAGTTTATGTGTTCATTATCACTTCTATTTTATCATCAGTTTGATTGAATGTAATGTGGTTATTGTCATAAGAAAACAAATTGTTCAACTTAATAACTTTTGTTTCAATAAAATCTTTGTGCTGAGTGATATGGAAAGTACATGCTGAGATAAGCAAGACCTGGGAACCTGACAGATTTAATAAATAATATGCTACAGTCAGTGAACATTAACACCAAGGGAAATGGAGATGTGGGTAGTTTTATAGGTTACAGCAGTTTTAGTCTTTACTAACTATATTGCATACACTAAATGAATCATACCAAAGAAATGACAAGACTACTGAATTTGTATCTGACAGGCTGGGAGAATTGTGTTTCTTGGTGTGATACTGAGAAGTAAACGTTAGTATGACAGATTCAATGGCAGTACACAAAATGCTATTGCTTGCTCTTCTTTAAAGCATTATTTCCTGAGAGGAAGTTATTGTACAATAAAGCTTAACATGTAGATATAAACAGTTTTCAACAGTGCTTTTGTATTTTATATTTTCCTGAAAAAAAATAATTTACCTGCTTACTTTTACTTAATTTCATAGACTATTCAGCCCACCCAGGTTATTCACTAAAACAAACAAACAAAAAACCCTGGTCACTTCATATTCTACTCACTTGTTAAATACATTCCAGAGAAACCCTGCACTAATGCCACTGAAAATGTCAAAGCTCATTCTAAAATGCCTTCATGTTTTCTTGTGAATCAGTCCAGAGTTCTCATGTCTCATCTAGTTTTATTCTTCCTTTTTTTGTTTTGTTCTGTTTTTGTTTTGTTTTGTTCTTTTTTTTTTTTTGGCTACACCTGGTGACTCCTGGCTAGGTGCTCAGAAATTGCTCCTGGCTTGGGGACCATTTGGGATGCCAGGATCCATCCTAGGCTAGAGTATGCAAGGCAGATGCCATATTGCTTGCACCACCGCTCTGGCCCCTATTGTTCCTTGTTTTATGTTTGCAATTTACTCAATTGCAATGGAGCCATCCATACTCTGCAGTAAGAAGTAAGCCATTGGTTCTACTGTCTATGCATTTACATTTGTAGAACTCAAGTTCTTCAAATAATTAGTGCCTTTAAGGTAATTTGCACTTAGGTGAAATCTTGCCATTCTTTTTTTTTTTTTGCCTGCATCTTTCATACTTTAGAATATTGACATACTTTTATAATGCCACCTATTGTCTTCATTATACCCAACAGAATAATCTAAAACTGTATTTTATTCTTTATTCTAATGCTTCTAGCAGCACTGGTGACACTGGTCACCTTTAGACAGTAAATATGAGTCCCATTGTAGATAGCTGTGAAAGTCAGTTATTTCTGTGAATAAATATATTTTATGTGGACTTTAGAGAAGCTCAGTTTTTATCACTGCTGTTTATAGAAAGATCACAGGAGATGAGGAAATTATTACTCACATTCAAATTGACTGCATGGAAGAATGAACTCTCTGAACAGGGAGGAGCTAAGGGATCATCCTTTCAAAAATCTTCCTTGTAGTCAGTCTTAACATTTTGGTCATTGTTGTAATGATTTCATTTGTCTTTGTTTCTTTATATGCAGGAACACATGGACTCTAATAAATATATTGAGCATCTGTTAACTCAACTCGAGGAGCAACACAAAAGTCTCTGGAGGTGAGTTAAATCCATGTACCTCACTACTAACAGCAACCTCTGTAGCTTTGGTCTTGATCACAGAAGCAGGGAGTTGGAAAATGATCTCTTCTTCACTTGGTGCCAAAAGCACCTTTGGGGGCAAATATTACCAGCAGTTAACCACAAAATTATGTTCATTTAATTAAAGTTTAGCAACAGTGTTGTAATTTGTCCTTGAGTCAAGGACCTGTGCTGAGCAAGAATAATAGAAATTGGGCTTTAATGCAAGGTCATGGAACTAATTGTCCAAGGCTACAAAGCAAACTTTAAGAAACTAAAACTGAAATTTTGAATAATTTAGAATAATCAGGCTTAGAACTCCTATTGTTTTAATAATAATATTATTATTGCACAATAATACCAAAGACTTTTATGCATTGCCTCGTTGAAGATCACATCTCTATAATTGTAGGCATAATGATGGTATGTTTTCTGTACGTAAAGAAACTGATGCATTGTGTTGCTTTATATTGGACAAAAATGTCTCCTTTTGACATCTTAGTACTCAATAATTTCCAGGATCAAAGTACAGTACATTGATAGAAATTAATTATAATTTATTTCCACAAATAGAAATATGAATGTGGTCTAAATAATTTAATTCTTAACTTCTCATAACACAGAGGAGAATATCCTCTGGATATAGGGCTAACAAGTGAGTATTTGCTGACACTGTAAATTTCTTCACTTCTCATCTATATTCATCACTACTGGTGTCTGAATCTACTTCTAATCTACCTTTATGCAGCCTTGTTGCAAATTATAATAATCTTGAGATTTGATTTCTTAATTATCATTATCAAATAAAGTATTCGATAGCTCTTGGTAGTGTTTTTCCTACTAGAAAATAAGTTTATGGTTATAGTAAAGAATAACAATCTATTTCATTACATAGAAAAATGGCTTCTAGGATATATTGAAAGTGCATTTGAGTCTGTCAGCTAACTTTCTAAATTTATTTCATGTTAATTTATTATAAGTCTTTCAGGTAATTTTTTAATACAGGAGTTTAGATTCATACATTTTTCACTAGGTAGGAAATTAATATATTCTGTATTGACTTAATTGAAATATTTTTAAACATACTAGTTATATAACTTGGTGAACATTTGTTAGATTTAAGGGCTCTAATCGGATATTGCTAATTGTTTTTGCTGATCAGTATAGTAAGTGACAGGAACCAGCTACAATACAGTTATGATTGTATCTGTCTTCAATTATATTATTCATAGGTCTATTATCAAGTATGTTGAAATGTTCATTTTAACATTTTGACTATTACTGTAGAATTTTTGTCTTTTATATCTCATGCATTAAAATATGCAAAAATGTTGAAAACCTTCTGATGAAAAAATGAAGAGATTAATTTGTATAGAAAGTTTATTATATGCATCTGAGAGAGTCATATGGTCTGAGGTCTTTTAACCAAAACCTGTGTAGAAAAGGATACTTTTCCTTTTTGTAAAAGTTGTAATCACAATCTTTTGGTCTCTTCTGTTATGATTAAATTAATATTCCTCTTGTGGCATAGACTTACAAGAGCTCAGAACTTTTTGTGAAGTCCCTTCCATTTCCTTCATAAATTGAATTATTGCTGAGGTGAAAAAACAAATTGCATCAAGTGTCAGTGGATCTACTAAAACTTCATTTAAATAACAATGGAAGGCAATAATAGCATTTGAATAGTCAGAGTAACTACCAGAAGAAAATGAAAATAGGTAGTATTGAAATGAAAATTCAAACCAATAATAGCAAATTTATATTCTATTTACTGAATAATGAAATTATACCTGATTATATTGTGCAAATAGATCTTCACTGCCTTAAAAGGATCAGCTTTTATAAAGGTTCTACAATATCATAACTGCAACTATAGTGAAATTGCTTTTGGCGACTGATATGTGAGTGACAGTGAACAGTGTGGGAACTTATTTCTGGTTATGATTAAATTTTTAAATGCTTTTTCTAGTTAGAAAAGAATATATGAGGTACAGAGGATCATGGGAATAGCATGTTATAAAATCAAGTACAACTGAATTGTCTGAAGTTAAACAGATATGCGCAATAAACTATATAAACTTTTCCTCTGGTCTCATAAAGTCTTTGTAGGTGCTACAGTTCTTTTTTTATTTATTTTTTTTTTTTTGGTTTTTGGGCCACACCCGGTAACGCTCAGGGGTTACTCCTGGCTATGCGCTCAGAAGTCGCTCCTGGCTTGGGGGACCATATGGGACGCTGGGGGATCGAACCGCGGTCCGTCTCCTAGGCTAGCGCAGGTAAGGCAGGCACCTTACCTCCAGCGCCACCGCCCGGCCCCAGGTGCTACAGTTCTTATGGAGTAAGTTATATGCCATTGCTGCCAATACCAACTCATGGTTTTTCATTTGAATATCTAGATGTTATGATTAATGTGATTATCACTAATTTATAGCCACAGACTTTGAGGACTGACTTAAAATTTTGGTAGACACATGTCATTCTGTTTTTGTTCTTAGTGAAGAATAAAATAATTGGACAGATAATAGCAAAAGAATGGGTAAAAAGCATTAAAATTTTATTTTTGTGCCGGAGAGATAGCACAGCGGTAAGGCATTTGCCTTGCTTGCAGTGGGATGGTGGTTCAAATCCTGGCATCCCATATGGTCCCCCGAGCCTGCCGGAGCCGATTTCTGAGCATAGAACCAGGAATAAACCCTGAGCATTGCCGGGTGTGACCCAAAAAACAAAAACAAAAAAATTATTTTTGTGAAATGGACTAGTGTTTTTATAAGTTTAATAATTTCATAGTGTACTATCTGCTTATTATAAATTGCTATATTCAGACTCCCAAGATAACTGGTTATTTGGGGAATCCTGTTTAATAATCTACAAAAATAGGCCTCTCATCTGATTTTTTAAATTACAAGGAAATTTATGAAGTTCCAGGATAGCTCTCTAGCAATGACAGCCAATGAACTTAACTGTTTTTTATTAACTCTAATAGAGAAAACTTTTGTGAAATAATTTGAATAGTAGTGTGCAATAAAGATTTATAACACAGTAAAATATTTAATATTAATACTGGAGAGTTTAATTTGCTCTATATTTTGTTTGATGTTTAAAATAAAGCAAAATAAACATGATGACAATATATTTATTATTTGATATAAAATAAAAACACATAAACAAAAAATAAAAACAAATGTCTACACATTGGTTTTAACATAGAGAGTTTAGACTATGAAAAAATATTCTACTTGATCTACATAGATTTTTTTGTCTGATTTCCAAGTGCATTACTTGTTCCCAGTGCATTTTTTTGTTATCAAATATATATATATATAAAAGTATACTTCTGAGCTATGATTATTTCTGATTTTACAAACTATATTTTTATTAGAATGATTGTAAGCAAATAATAAAAAGGCCAGTGAGATTATACAAGGGACAATTTATTTCCTTTGCATGTAACTTAGCCAAGTTTGATCCCTGGTACCACATATTATGTTCTAAGAACCCTTATTAGTATGATTAATTTCTGAGCACAGCTTAGTATGATCTAAAAACAAACAAAACACACGAAAAAGAAAAGCAAAGAAAAATTAAAATTACTGAAGGTATTTTCTCATTTTATTTCAAATCAATTTTGAACAAGTACAGATAATTGGAAAATACAATTTTGAATTCAGGAATATTTATAATGTAAATTACACTTCCACTTTACATATGTGAAATTATGTATAAAAATTGAAAACTGCAAATACTATTAGTACTGGATTAGAGATTTTAACATACTGTTACTTATTCTCTTTTTTATTTTTTATTTTTTTATTTTTTTTGGTTTTTTGGTCACACCCGTCAGTGCTCAGGGGTTATTCCTGGCTTTATGCTCAGAAATCACTCCTGGCAGGCTCAGTGGACCATATGGAATGCCGGGATTCGAACCACCAACCTTCTGCATGGAAGGCATATGCCTTACCTCCATGCTATCTCTCTGACCCCTCTTATTCTCTTTTAATCAAATTGGTTATTGGTTAATATTTCTGAAATTGAGATTCTTACCTGAAAAAGAATGTATTGCTTATATTTACTATTATGGGGTACATAAAGTATATGAAACCTAATCTCTAAAATATTTATAGAAAATAATTAATATTATAATATGTATACATTATAAGGCTAGGTTATATAGTATCTGTCATAGAAAATTGTAGCAGAACTATGTAAGAAGTTGAAATAACTAAATATAACAAAACCCAACTTCTAACATATAACAAAAATGTTACCAATAACTCAACCAGATGATGTCAAAGTATTTACTTTAGATTTTCATAACTCAGTTTGGAGACAGTGTTATCAATAGCCCTTAAGTTTGTATAGAACCAATGGTCTGTCTGTCTGGCAAAAACCAAATGACAAATTCTTGAAAGCACAAAGATGGCTATCTATTTACAGACTCTGATTCACAAAACTTTCATTATAATAAGTTTGATATAGCATAGTAGTTTTTAATTAAGGCACTCTTGGCATTTAGTAGATCATCCATTATTTTGTAGAGGGAGAAGGGACTGTACCAATGTATTGAAAAAGTTTAACATCATCTCTTACTACTGCTTACTAGATGCCACAATAATCCACCATCAAGACAACCCCAAAAACCACAGAAATCTGTCAGATATTTATTCTCCTCAAAAGAATTCCTATCCATTGAGAACTAGTAATCTAAAATTCAGCCACACAAACATTTTTCAAAGCAACACTAAAATTGTAGCTTATTATGTTACAGATCATTAAAGAAAATATAAAGGTTATTGTAGTGAAATTTAACTATACTAAAATTATGTCTTAAAGATCTGCTTTAAGAGTAATTATCTCATTAATTTCCCCTTCCTTTTCCCTTCTCTGTTGCTTCTCTGATGACCAAGGTTCAACACTCCTGATTATTTTTTAAACCCTGCCATAGACTCCTGATTACATGCTTGCTTATGTTGCCCACCAGTGGTTGCATACTTGATTGTGGTGCAACAGAGAGCAGGCACTTCATTAAGCCACTGGGGATTCCAAAGAGCTGGGACTGCTCTGGCATGTGAGACGGACAGTTCTTGGAAAGTAAGACAATCAAACTCATAGCCTCTTGTTTGTAAGAGAGGCACTCCTCTTCTGAATGGAATTCTACTATGCCTAAAAACTTTTAATGACAGAATTCCTCAACTATTTAAGTTACAAATATGTATTACATGTGACAACTATAGGCTACAGATATGATTATTTTAAAAGTTAAACCTCATTATTTGTGTGTTATGAATGATTAAGCTCCCAAAGACTGTGCTTTGGTAAATGGTGTCTCCACTTTCCATCACCTCACTTTGGGTTTCACTAATGCTGGAATTAATGAATTGGTGAGGAATGAAGAATCCAGATAATTGGTAAAACAGGAAAGTAGTTACATGGAAATAATAATTCAAAGTTAGTCACCATTGTCCTGAGGAGCAACCTCACTCAGATTCAAAAAATCTGAATTGTATTTTTTTTTTTGGTTTTTGGGTCACAGCTGGCAGTGCTCAGGGGTTACTCCTGGCTCCACGCTCAGAAATTGCTCCTGGCATGCTCAGGGCACCATATGGGATGCCAGGGTTTGAACCAATGACCTTCTGCATGAAAGGCAAACGCCTTACCTCTATGCTATCTCTCCGGCCCCCTGAATTATATTTTTATTTACTTCTCTGGAAGAGAATTTATGATTACTTTTGTTTTGTTTTGAGGCCACACCCGGCAGTTTTTAGGAGTTATTTCTGGCTCTGCACTCAGAAATCACTCTTGGAAAGCTGGGGGGAACCATATAGGATGCCAAGGATTGAATTTGGGCTGTCCTGGGTCATCCACATGCAAGGCAAGTCCCTGACCACTTTGCTATCGCTCCAGCCCTGAATTTATGATTTCTTTATATCATCAAGGTGACTAGAATAGTTAGTTGGAAAATTTATATTCCTAATTGAAATAAGGTTCACTAAGGCTCATTCTTTTCAATAAATTATGATAGTATATAAAACTTAAAGATGTTCAGTTTTACTTTCTGATTATGTATCTCATTCTAAAGAAAGATAGGGGAAGAAAATGGGGCAGACAAATTCCCCATAATTTTGCAAAGGGTTTAAATGAACTAATTATTGACTTTGAATATACCACATGACAAATACTTATATTATTCATAAATTGTATATATTTTAGATTTTGAGTACAGATAATAGGCACCAGTACCTAAAGCTTATTTGAGCTCTAATCTTATATGCTTATAAAAGATTAGTGATTTGAAAATTACATTATTTGGAAATTGTTATGCAATTAAATATAAAGGTTAAAAAAAACACCAAAACACAGGCACTCCACATCAAGCCCAGAAATGTCTATCCATCTTGGAACTTAGGATCAAATTATCCAGGCATCTTGCAAACTAGAACGTCTTGATCCTCATGGGGTTAATTTATGTAGACTAAAGAGATGCCAAGTATTAAACAGGTTGCCTTTACTGTAATCATAGATTTCCACTGGGAGATCTTAATTGGCAACTAGTAAAATGTCTCTGCATGAATTCTTAATGGTGGACACCAGATAAAATAAGAAATGTGATTTGTTTTGTAAATCCCTTCAAGAAAAAAAAGAGGCTATCTCAGGCGGGGGTGGGGTGAAATGTATAGCAAACAAAGAGTGTTTGGTGCTCTGTAATAGCAATAAAAGCTCTGAAAGCTAAACCTCATGCTATGCCAACTCAATAACGCAGCACATGGTTCTCTGCTCTGCTGAGGTCAAAGGAGATGAAGGCTCGCAAGCTTTCCATTATCTTCCCTTCCTCTCAACCCTTGGGATGGATTTCTGAATCATAGCTGTATTCTCAGGCAAGTGTAAACAGAAGGGCCACCCTGGATACCCATTAATGTCACTTCTCAATTACCCACCAGGGGTTATTTCAGAAAAGCAGACAGTCCCAGACCCCTGCCAAGATGAGAGTCTTGCCTCCAAGTCATGCCCTCTTCCAGCACAAGAGAGAATAAATCAGGGCTCTGGAAATTGGGTACTGCCACATGCTTCAATGGTTATGTCATCCCTGGTTGGTGGTAGGGAGGGCTGTGGGCTAAGCTGTTGCCCAAAGAAAACTTATTATAGACTGGGGTGTTGCTTTAGAGAAGTAAGAAAACTCTAAAGTTTCCTCTTGTAACTCTGATGTCTCTGTTGAAGAAACATCATTGTCTTTAGGTGACCTTGGTCAGCAACTGAGGGGCTAGTGAAACTAAATACAGAATAACTGATTTGACTTAACAATAGAATCTTCCTGCTTCATAGTTGATTTCATATACAAGGTTGATCAATTTTCTAGATTATATTGATGATTTATATGGTCATTATATTTATTTTTATTTATTTATTTATTTATTTATTTATTTATTTATTTGGGTAATTGTTTAATGCTTAAACCCAGGTCTTGCAGGAGAATAAAACCAAAATATCAATGAAACGTTCTACCTACTTTATATATTTACCTGTGATCAAACATTTCTACATTTTTCTTTGAAGATATATAATCTATTACATTAATCTAGATTTGTCTAGATTCTAGACAAATGTAACAATACTACATGTTTAGGTCAGTAGATTGTTTAAAGCTATATGGCTTTACCTCCTCTTTAAGTTATTGAATAAAGTTAGATACATTTATCAAAATAACTCCACCTGGGTTGAGTAGAAGAGTTTGTAAAGCACCATTTAGTTACCTGTCCTTTAGGAGCCCAAATGCTTCTTCTAGGAGATATTTTTATTTGAGTTCTCAATAGAAACTGACCTCAGAGTGTCTGGTCTGATCAGAGACAAATTATTGCATTTTATTTTCTTTAGTGAATTTTAGTATAGCTATTTGTGAAATAAAAAATTTACTTCTAGAGCTTCTTCAATAGTTAAATTAAGAAACCCACAAAATAATTATTGGACTGATGTACAAAGATATAGACCACTTTCTTCCAAGATAGCTGTAGCAATTCCCCCCTACTGATCAATGAGTTCACAGCAGCCATGTGAAGCTTAAATTGAATAAAGTAGTGCAAGGAGATCAATAGATGATTTCAAATTATTTGTACTTCCATTTAAACAGGTTTGTATTCTTCAAGAAATCCTCTCAAAGTACCAAAAAATGTATCAACATCAATAGGATTTGGAGGTCACCTAGAGAAAGTTACCACTGTTTAATCTGAAAACATGTGGCTTAAAACACATCTGTTATTTTTAGATCCATGCTTATCTTAATATGACAGCTTGGAACCTAATGTGATTTATTTTTTAGAAATTAAAATATAGAGCCTCAAGCAAAATGCATTCTGTAGATTTATTTGGAGTCATAAAGATCACAAATATTCCCTACTAAGTTGAAGGAAGAAAAACTCCAGTAGGCAATAATACAAATGACCCACTCAATATAAATGAGTGTGTTGAGACTGAAGTGTAACAACATTTGGAAATGACAAAATTTTCTTTTTTTCTGAAGGAGGAATGAAATGGGTAATTTATCATGGACCTTTAGCTAAAATTATTGTGTAATTTTTATTTTGGTTGAGGGCCACACCTGGCTAAACTTTGGGCTTGCTACTGTCTGTTCAGGGTGCAAAGAGTACTGAACAAAATAGACCCTAACAGGGTCAACACAAACACATATAGTAATCCAAAAGGCAAAAAACATTTCTTTTTGATTATGTCTTCTAATATGACCTAAATCTTATGACCATATAGACCACTGAAATAGGCAACTGTACACCACATATTTTTGTTACAGGACCCACTTGTTGAGTATGCTTGTGCAAATTACTGTTATCCTTTTTCTTTTGTTTTCCTTTCTCTTTTTTTTCATCTTTTTTTTTTTTTTTTTTGGTTTTTGGGTCATACCTGGTGGCACTCAGGGGTTACTCCTAGCTCTCTGCTCAGAAATTGCTCTTGGCAGACATGGGGGACCATATGGGATGCCAGGATTCGAACCACTGTTGGGCCTGAGTCTGGCACTTGCAAGGCAAATGCCCTGCTATCTCCCCGACCATTTTTTCATCTTTTTCAATTAAACCTATGTTACTATTATATGATAATGCCCAAACTGTCACTTTTCTTTCAGGAAAGGTAACTAGATTTAATAAGGTTAGTTGAGGTTGGTCACTATGGCTGAGAAGCACTTGTTATTTTATGGGAATAGGCTGACTCATTACTCAGGGTTTATTCTCTATTCACTAAGAATTCATCATAGATTATTTCAAAGAAATTTTTCTCAAGATACAGGTATAGCTACTGAAGCTCTCAAATCTATATTCTACATTAATCAAATCTTGCTGTTTTAGAAAATCTCTATTATAGACCCTCTGGATGCTCTGGTTCCTGTTGTATCTCTTCTCTATCCAGTTGAGGATAATACTACCACAAAATATTCTAACATATACATACAGTCAGTGGTTTTATCTTTTCTTTGAGTTGCCTACAACCAATTCTAATTATAGAGTTCTCAATCATGTATTAATTACTTGTTAATTATCTCATAAGAGCAGAATTATGTATCCTAGGATCTTGGACCTTTATGACCAATGATTGTCCACTTCCATTGCATTGTTTATATCTAAATGATTTAACCCATTAAGATGCTTAAGACAGATCTATTGAACTATAGGTTTGATGATAATTTTTTAAAAAGAAATTTATACGTACTCACTTGTTTAGGAATGAACCCATCTTTCTAAAAATATGCAAAAAACTCCAAAGTACAAGTAATTTGTTTCTGTGACATTTCATTATGGAAGGGATTCAAAATAGCAAGATAGTCTCTCTTAAAAAGTTAAAAATATGGACATTTAAAGAGGTTGTGAATAAGTTGTTAGTGATATATCAAGACAGAATGGATGTTAGTTTTATTGTATTTTATTTCACAATATTTTCAAAATTTTATCATAATTATTTAAAAACATGTTAGCAACATAAAAATTGCATGTTAAATGGACTTTTATTAGAGCTAGAAAGATATCTGCTGTAAGAAAGGTCTTGAGATCTGTCTTCTACACTGCATACCTTCCTTCCTAGCATCTTAGGTGTGGCCCTAGTATTCACTGGCATTCATTCCCAAGTTATGTCATTTCTGTGGTCTTAGTAAAGTAATTATTAAAACTGCACAGTTGGGCCAAGTATCACTTGGAGTCATTCTGGCAATAAAAATCAAATGTTATTTCTGCCTCCATTTTGTTCCATATGCTTTCAAATCTATCTTTTACTGTAAGCAATCTTGTGGGCTTAATCCCTGCACCATATAAGGTGCCTGAATCGCACCAATATCTGAGTACTGATAAGTATAACCCAGACTACTCTTCCTCTGGGAAAACTGTTAAAAATTAAGGTCTAGGGACCAGAGCAGTGGCACAAGTAGTAGGGCCTCTGCCTTGCATGCACTAACCTAGAATGGACTGCAGTTCACCCCCAGCGTCCCGTATAGTCCCCCAATGCAGGAGTGATTTCTGAGTACATAGCAAGGAGTAACCTCTGAAAGTCACCAGTGTGGTTCAAAAATAGACAAACAAAAACAAAAACAAAAAACAAAAATTAAGGTCTAAAATATTACATGATTTTAGTTTTTGTTTGTCTGGGGGCCACACCCAGTGGTTTTCTGAGATTATTCTTGGTTCTGCTCTCAAAAATCACTTCTGGCACATACCATGAGGACAATATGGTATGTCAGGAATAGAACCTGATCAGCTGAGTGAAAGGCAAATGTCCTACTGGTGTGCTATCACTCTGGTCCTAAAACATGACATTTGTGGTTCTTTTTTTATCTATCCAAAGTAAAAATAAAATTGTAGACTTACAGATAAAACTTAACAGCCAACAGAAAAAGGGATCAACTATAAAAGTTCAAAGAGGACAGACAAAAAAGACAGTTTTGAGAATTTGTTAAGATATGCATAGAACTGAAATCAGTATATGTCTATTCCTCTCCTTCTGACTCATTTGCTCAGTATCTTTCTGTTTTTTTGTTTTGTTTTGTTTTGTTTTGGCCATACCCGGCGTTGCTCAGGGGTTACTCCTGGCTGTCTGCTCAGAAATAGCTCCTGGCAGGCACGGGGGACCATATGGGACACCGGGATTCGAACCAACCACCTTTGGTCCTGGATCGGCTGCTTGCAAGGCAAACGCCGCTGTGCTATCTCTCCGGGCCCTGCTCGGTATCTTTCTATATCCATTTATGTATAAACAATTTACACGACTTCATTTTTCAAAACAGTTGCATAGTATTCCATTGTGTAGATGTTCCATAGTTTAGTAAGAGTATTGCAAACTACAGTGCCTAATAAAAGGAATATAAATATAAAGAGTAGAGAAAAATATCTCCCATATGGGCAGGTATAGGACAAGTCAGGTGGGAGAGTGGTAAAGATTTGGGGACATTGTTGTTAGGAAACATACATTAGTAAGGAATAGGTCTGCACATTGTATGACAAACTCAATTATGTAATACTTTGTAACTATATCTCATAGTGATTCAATTAAAGAGCTTATTTTATTAAAAATTGATATCAGGGGCTAGAGCCATAGCACAGTGGAAGGCATTTGTCTTGCACATGATCAACACAGGACGGACCAAGATTGCAGCATCCCATATGGTCCCCCGAGCCTGCCAGGAATGACTTCTGAGTGCAGAACCAGGAGTAAACCCTGAGCATCACTGGGTGTGACCCAACCTTTCACTCAAATAGATTCAAGTAAGAGTTCAACATGAATAATAATGACAAACACTACAAAAATGGAGAGTAAATTTTGGAAGGACTTTTAAAGTGGTTCCAATGCAAATAAACTAAAAACGATGGAAAAGAGAAAATAGAGAAGGAATATCTCATTAGCTAAAATTGCTTTTTATTTTGATCTTAGTGGCTTACATATCTTTCACATTAGTATTCTAGGTACATATTAACATTGAATCAGGGGAATACCCACCACCAAATTTGACCTCCCCCCTTCCCTGTTCCCTTTCTGCAACCCATATCCCCCACCATCAGCCCCACCCCCCAGGCTGCTAGATTAGATGGTACCCTTTGTCTAGCTTACTATCAGTGATCATACATCTGTTTGGTCCTGGTGCCCTCCCTTGTTTCTCCCTCTATTTGACTTTGCTTTATTGATTAAGTGTTTCTAGTAGTTATACTGTGGACTCTTTAGGGTTTTTTATGTATATCATCATATCGTCTGTAAAAAGAGATAGTTTGATTTCCTCTTTCCCAATTTGGATTCCTTTGATTCCCTTCTCTTGCCAGATTGCTATTGCTAGGACTTCTAAGATTATATTGAATAAGAGTGGAAAGAGTGGACAGCCTTGCCTAGTTCCTGCCTTAATGGAAATGCTTCTAGTTTTTCACCATTAAAGGAAGGTTCCTTCTAACCCTATTTTACTGAGTGTCTTCAACGTGAAAGGTATTGGATTTTGTCAAATGCCTTCTTTGCATCGATTGATATGATCATGTGGTTTTTGTCTTTCTTGTTGTTGATGTGATGTATGATGTTGATTGATTTGCATATGTTGAACCAACCTTGTATTCCTGGAATAAAACCCACTTGGTCATGGTGTATGATCTTTTTGATGAAGTGCTGGATTCAGTTTGCTAAGATTTTGTTGAGTATCTTTGCATCTATGTTCATTAGTGAGATTGCTCTGTAGTTTTCTTTCTTGGTGGTGTCTGTTCCATCTATGGGAATGAGTGTGATATTAGCCTCATAAAAGGAGCTGGGGAGAATTCCTGGTTTTTTTTTTTTTTTTTTTTGATGGTTTGGAAGAGCCTGTGGAAAAGTGGTAGTAAGTCTTCTTGGAATGTTTGATAGAATTCAACTGTAAATCCATCTGGGCCTGGACTTTTATTCTTAGGAAGTTTCTTAATTACATCTTCAATTTCCTCTGAAGTGATTGGTCTATTTAGGCTTTCTAAGTCTTCCTTTTCCAGTATCGGAAGATGGTATTTTTCCAAGAATCTGTTGATTTCTACTGGGTTCTCTAGTCTAACTGAGTATAGTTGTTCATAATATGATCTCATGATATGTTGTATTTCTTGGGATTCTGTTGTAATCTCTTCCCTTTTATTTGTGATCCTAGTGATTTGGGTGTTTTCCTTCTTTTTTTTTTTTGGTGAGTTTTGCCAGTAGTTTGTATATCTGTTAATTTTTTCGAAAAACCAACTCCTGCTCTCATTTATTTTTTTGTATTGTTTTCTTAGTTTCTATGTTGTTTATTTCTGCTCTGGTTTTTTATTATTTCTTGCCTTCTGGTTGTGGTTGGATTTCTTTGCTGCTGTTGTTCCAATTCCTTGAGATGATCCTTTAAACAGTTGATTTTGTCATTTTCCTCTTTCTTGATATAGGCCTGTATTGCTGTGAGTTTCCCCAATTACTACTTTTGCTGTGGCCCACAAATTTTGAAAAGTTGTCTCTTCATTATTGTTTGTCTCAAGGAATCTTTTAATTTTATCCTTGTGCTGCTCTTTGACCCAGCTGTTATTGAGCAGCATGTTGTTTAATCTTTGGGTAATAGTTTTTCTCCATTACTTCTTGCAATCAATTTTGACCTCTGTTGCATAGTGATCTGATAGGGTACTTCTAATGATCCTTACACTTGTGGTCTTATATAGGTTAGATTTGTATCCTAAGACATGGTCTATTCTGGAGAAGGTTCCATGTGGCCTTGAGAAGAATGTGTTCTGTTTTCTGGGGGTGGAGGGCCATATATAAGTCTATTAACTCTAGATTTTCTAATTTTTTATTTAGGGCTCTTATTTCTTTGCTACTGTTCTGTTTGGTGGATCTGTCCAGTGGTGACAGTGGATTATTGAGATTTCCTACTATTATCACATTTCCCTTCATGTGTTTCTCCAGGTTAGTGAGCAAGTGCCTCACATATTTTGCTGACTTTAGGTGCATAAATATTGATCAGGGACAGTATTTCTTGATCTAGTATTCCCCTGATTAGTATGTAATGACCCTCTTTGTCTCTGATCACTTTCTTGAGGTTGAATGGAATTTTGTCTGATATAAGAATGGCTGTCCCTGCTTTTTTGTTTTCCATTGGCCTGAAAGTTTGATTTTTATCCTTTTATTATAACCCTATGCCTGTCCTGTACTTGTAGGTGTGTTTCTTGCAAGCAGCAGAAGTCCAGTTTATGTTTTCTAATCCATTTCTCTACTATGTGTCTTTTAATGGGAAAGTTTAGTCCATTAACATTTAGGGAGATTATCGACAGAGAGGGCTGTTGTGCAATTGTGTTCTGTAGGGTGGTTGTTGTTACAATCGGGGGTTTGGACTGTGTAGTTCATCTCTGAGTAGGTCATTGAGAATCGGTTTTGTTTGCACAAATAATGTAAGATCATTTTTGTTTGAGACTGTTTTTAGGCTATCATCCCATACAAATGATAGTTTTGCTGGGTATTGTACCCTAGGCTGGAAATTTCATTCAGTCGTTTAAATATTTAATTCCACTGTCTTCTTGCTTGAATTGTTTCAAACGGGATATGGCTTGATTCTAATGTCCCTTCCTTTGTATTTGAGGGTTCCCCCCCTTATTGCTTTAAGGAGTTCATTTTTTTCTTTGATTTTTGCCATTTGGATTACTATATGTCTTGTTATTGATTTATTAGGGTTTATTTTATTGAGGACTCTTTTGACTTCCTGGATGTGCAGAGAGTCCTTTTTCCAAAGTGTGGGGAAGTTTTCTGCTATTATTTTCCTAACTACATGTTCTTCCCCTTTCCCTGTTTCCTCCCCTTCTGGTATATGTACAATTCTTAGATTATTCTTTTGCCTTTGTTCATTATGTACTGGACTTTTCCTTCCAGTACCTTGTCTCTTATTTTCTTGTAGGTTTCCTGATCGTTTTTTTGGTTTGCAATTTTCCTTCAAGTACTTCTATGTGCTTCTCCAACTTTGTGATTCTGTTCATATAGCTTTTAACTGTGTCTTTTAATTCCTTTTGTATGGAGTCTCTCATGTTCTGTATCAGATCTTCTTTAATTTGGCTAATTTTTTCCTCCATGGATTTCTTGTACTCAGTGGCTAGCGATTCTCTCATTGTCTTTACCATGGCTTGCATTTCCTTTCTCATGGCTGCTTTAAAATCTTCATCTCTTAGATCTGTGCATTTTTGTGGACTTGGGAACTTACTAGGACTTCTCTCAGTATCTCCAGCTGTTAAGGTCCTCCTCAGTCTACCCATGTTTTTTTGCATTTATTAGTGTGGTTTGGAGATCAGTGCCTTCTGATTTTGGCCTGCTTTTGCTCCCTGTGGTGTGGGGTTGGGTCCCTTCTCTGGATTGGTGGGACTGTTGGGTGGGCTGGCTGAGGTTTGGCCTCTAGAGTGTCCCCTTGTGGAGCCTGATTAGTTGCTACCCCCCTACCCCCTCTTGTTGCCAGCCAGTGCAGTACTGCTCCTGGCCACAATGGTGGAGGGTGCTGTTGAGCCAGTCTCCCTTGTCCTCCTCCCATATGTGGAAGTCTGCAGAGCTCCGCCCCATCCAGGCCTCTGCGGGAAGCCCCTCCAGTCTGTAGTTCCTATCCCATCCCAGGGATGCAGAGACGCAGTGGGGCCGGGGTAGAGACAGAGGAAGGTCCCTACTGTCTGCCAGCCCCAGAAGCCTCAGGATACGATGGCAGAGGGGCAGAGGCGGAAGAAGGTTCCCTACCTTCAGAAGACGCCAGAAGCCTCAGGACGCGATGGGGGAGGGGGGGGGGGGCGGAGGGGGGGAAGGTCCCCTACCATCTGCATGCACTGGAGGCCTCAGGGTCGTGATCGGGGGAGGGGCGTGGCCTACCGTCTGCACGCAAGCCTGGGAGACGCGATTGGGGGAGCAGGTGAAGGCAAGGCGAGGGAAGGTCCCTATTGTCTGCACATGCCAGAAGCCTCGGAGACGCAATTGGGGAAGGGGCAGAGGCAGCGAAAGTCCCCTACTGCCTGCACATGCCGGAAGCCTTGGAGACACAATCGCTAGCTAAACTTTTGATTAATAGCATAATGACAAATAAGAGTCACATTCTATCTTCTGAAATATTCTTCTTTCTTTTTGTTCAAGACTACTTGGTTAGTATTTGGTGGTGCATGAATAAAATCAGAGTCTTTGTTTTAATCGGTTGGTGACTCCACTGTACTATTTCCAAGTTTGAAGAATATTCCAGATTATTCATTTATTGAAATGTGGAACTCAGATCCTGACTTTGACACTCATTGTATGGTTTTGGAAATGTCATATAGACATTCTGGAACTCAATTTTCCCACTGTTAGGAGAAAGAGTCAGGAGATGTGATTTTAGCAGTACATTTTTTAAAGTAACCTATATAAATCTATGTGAGAATCAAAGGTTTTATAATTCGTACCAATTGTCTCATGCCCTAGTTGAATGATTGGGAGGTGAACATATAGAAGTGTGGAAAACTTATTATCTTTATATGTAAATATAATTTATTTAAGCACAAAATTATTCATAGCTGAGTTTCAGTCATAAAATAGACACCACTCCTTGGCAATGAACACTTCTGACACCAGTATCCCATTTTTTTCCTCTTCTAAACCATCCTTCCCCTCTTAGGCAGACATTTTACTTCTGTCTCTTTCTATCTTTCTCTTTCTTTCTTTCTTTCTTTCTTTCTTTCTTTCTTTCTTTCTTTCTTTCTTTCTTTCTTTCTTTCTTTCTTTCTTTCTTTCTTTCTTTCTTTCTTTCTTTCTTTCTTCTTCTTTCTTTCTTTCTTTCTTTCTTTTTCTTTCTTTCTTTCTTTCTCTTTGTTCTCATTTTCATATGTTTTATTTGTTTTCATTTTAATTACATTAAAAGCCTTTCAAAATTTACTGTTTCTCTCTCTCACTGATTTGCACTATTGCTAATGAAGGGGTACTGTGCCTTTTTTCAGCACCCAGTTCTTGTACAAAATTTCAACTACCATTGTCAGAGTAAACTGTTCACTGCCCCTAATTGCATTCATTCTCTGTGGCAAGCTTCCTACCATGAACTGATTCGTCTGGTAAAAAAATCAAAGAACAAAATTAGTTTGTGACCCTAATTTTCCTTAAGTTCTATTTGTTAATTTTTATCTTGGCTTTAAAACTTTAAAGAGGTAAAAACAGTATCCTGGCAGATTCAGTTATCAGAACTCAAATCAAGTTTGACCATCTTCAAAAGATTTTCCAGGAAATGTATTTATTGATTAGTATTTGTTTCAATAGAATGTTGAGCATAATATGCTATTAAACAGAAAAATATATCAGTTGCAGAAATATAATAATATAAAACTCTGGAGTCATGGCCCCTTTTAACATAAATTGCATCATCTCAAATTGCATTCCCAAACTCAGAGGTAATTAAAAGTCAAAAGTGAATGTACCTGAATTTATTCAGTTTTATTATAGCATTAATTTTTCCTTATCTCTGATTTAGAAATAAAGTTATGAATGTGATCAGTTTCAGGAAGTCATTCTAAGTGATCAATTCTCTTGAAACAGATATAAAATTAAAAAATTTAGCCTTTCACGACATTTATTTCTAAGATGATATGATCTGAAATGTTCTTAAAGTTGTATATATCCAAAAATACTTCTTCCACTTAAAACTGCCTTTAATTATCATGGTTGACATAAACTATATTGGATGTCAAGGGACCTGAGAAATAATAAAGCCTAGTACATGGCCATCTACAGGTTCAATTCGTGGCATTCCATAGAGTCCCTGGATTCATTTGATGCATAATAGACTAAAGAATAACCTGATAATTTGGCAGTTGGAGACTCTGAAATAGTGCTTGGAAATCCACTGTTTTTTAGTTTGACATTTCATTGCTCAGGGTCAGTGCTATTGGAAAAACATGTTTTGCTCAAGATTTGACATAGGTACTCATGTGCGCTTCTAACCTAATTTTTTTCTAACTCTTCATTCTCTGATAGTTATTTTTGTTTTGCATTGATATGTCTTTTAGTAGAATTCTAATACACTGATTAAGACATAATGAGGAATCAGTTATCTGACCCAGAATGTAAGAGATGGTAAATCACTACTTGAAAGGAATATTCTAACACTACCTTCTGATGTGAGGAGATTGTTCTAGTGTCAATGAGCTAATTTTCATTGCATTGTGAAAGCAAAATGTGGTGCCATCATTCAGATGTTGAAGAGGCATGCCCGTTATCATCAAACTTGCCTCCTCTAGGTCTAATTCTGCTATGAGTAGCTCTGCTTGCAAGAAATTTGACTACTTTCCTTTTAAATATGGGAGACAGTAACTGGATTGTTACCAGTCTTCACTTTTCTTAGGGAATCAATATAAGTTCTTCCAAAACTCTTTTTATAATATAATTATTTGATACTTTGACTCCTTTGTTACTTAATCATGACATATTTATTAAGATACCAATTAATCACGAATACCTACTAAACTTATCCTACCATGTCACTCTTCCTTTTAACACATGCACTCTAGTATAAACATATTTTATTATGACCAGTGTATAGTTCTAGTTTTAGTTAGCCATTGAGAAAGAGATGTTATTCTAACTTAATGATTTTTCCCTGAGTGGTACTTACTAATTGTTAATAATCTCCAGGCAAAATACCTAAAATTGAAGCATTGCATCATGCATATCCTGTTACTCTCTAGTATACTTGAAGAATATATATTATTTCAAGAAAAGGCCAGAATTATTTTCATTCAAAAGATTGGTTATCTTTTTATCTACTACTGAGTTATTCCTTGACTTCATACTTCATTTGCTTTTATTTCAATTTTATCTTTTTTATCCAATGTCAATATTCTATCAATCAGCAAGATTACAAGTAAATTAGGGAATTCTTGACTTTAGTAAAACATTGGATAATTTTGATAGAATTACTGGACAGTTTTCATCTTCAGAAGACAGTCAGTTTTGTACCATCATTGACTTGAATAATTAATATAACACAATTCTAAGGTCAAAGAATATTAGGGAGGTTAATGTTAGAATATAAAAACAGGTGAAAATTATTTAGAGTATTGCCAAAGTGAATGAAATGATTGAATATTATGCTGATGACAGATTAAATGTGGTCATCATAGTTGTTTATCATGATTTATTTTTCTTTTTTTTTTTTTTTTTTTTGTGGTTTTTGGGTCACACCCGGCAGTGCTCAGGGGTTACTCCTGGCTCCATGCTCAGAAATTGCTCCTGGCAGGCACGGGGGACCATATGGGACGCTGGGATTCGAACCGATGACCTCTTGCATGAAAGGCAAACGCCTTACCTCCATGCTATCTCTCCAGCCCCATGATTTATTTTTCAATTTTTATAATTTCACCATAATTTTAGAGGTATAGATTCATTTTACAAAAGATATCACTTTTGAAGATACACTATGTTAAGAGTTTTAGATTACTTATTTTTTAAAATTAAATTTTATTGTCCTTTCTCCAATGTCTGAGAGGATATTTTCTAACCCATTTACCAAATGTTAACAAGAAAGTTGATTTTTCTATCTCAGTGCTAAATCATTATGATATTTTAAAAGTTCTCTTTCAGCCAGTTTTATATTAGAATCATCTTCCTTGTAATTTTAAGTTAGCATTTGAAACTAAATTTCAACTTTAAATAACTGAAAAATGGTCCTGTGAAGTTTCCATTTATCTTTGTCACACTAGTGAAGATTCTACAATAAATATAGTATTATTTTTCCTGTCAAGTTACTGCTAGACTTGAAGTAAATTAATTAGCTGAGACAGTTGTCAGATGTGGATATCTTGATACTGTCATACAGAAGACATGAACTTAGAAGGACAAAAGGCAAAAACTGATTATTTGTCACTCAGAAGCATTCTCAGAGGGTCATTTAGAATGATTTTAGAAGATCATATTGAAGACCAGATAGATATCCCTGACAGTGGATTTCTGAAACTCCTCTGACAAGATCTGTTTTGATGAAGAGTGTACAATTACATTTATATTATAAAGTGAATTTAAAATGGGAATTCTCTCTATATAGGTATAAAACAAGATTATGGTATAATGCAGTGAGAAGAGAATTTTAAATTTCTACATGGATGTTTTGATATGCTGATGGGAAAACCACAAAAAGTTCAAAGGTTCAGGGTGTCTGGAAGGTTTCCTGCTTCTCATTTTAGCAAACGAAAGAAGAAAGTGTGAATAAATCTTTATAAAAATTTTCCCATGGGATTTGTATGACCAGATACTTTATGTAAAGTTACAATATGTATATTCCCTTATGTTTATGTTTGGAAATAAAAAATCTTAGATATAGTTGTCTTGATTAAAACGTGTGTATTCAGAGATTAGCTTATTAAATATCCATCTTCACAAATGCAGCAGATGAGCAGTTAGTTTCTCAAGGAATCAAAACTGCAGCATTTGTAGACATTTACAAATGGAAGCAATAACTTTTAGAGGATCCTAGTCTGCCATCCTTGCCCATGAGAATCTTGACAAGACAGTGCTCTAAAATTTTGTTCAAATATTCATAACATGACCCTGAAATGGTATCTTTTATTATTTACTGTGATGAATCTGTCACTAATTTATATAAGGCCTTCAAAATATAATTTCTATTATTTTTTTTGTTTGTTTTTTTGACCACACCCAGTAACGCTCAGGAGTTACTCCTAACTATGCACTTAGAAATCGCTTCTGGCTTGGGGGACCATATGGGACACCTGGGGATGGAACCAAGATCCCTTATAGGCTAGCTCTCGGAAGGCAGATGCCTTATTGCTTGCTCCACCATTTCAATTTCTAATTTTCATTTCTTATGTAACAAGTGCCTTGAACATAGGCTTAAGCTAGTCTATTCATATGAATTAGGCACTTACAGTATGATATTTTGCTTCCAACATAGGAAATGTACAGAAATAAAAAAACTACTTTCGATTGTTTTATTGTTTTCATTTTTAAAACAATATATGCACTCATTTTTATGATAGGTATTTTAGTTTTGAGTGACCATGGTTAATTAAGTTCTTTGGTAAATTGACCATACATGTATAAAACAAACATTTTAATTAAATCTTCTTTAAAATTTCTGACCATCTGGGAATATATCAGCTATGATGCTTACAGTTGGAATTAAAAAATCAAATAAAAAATCAAATCAAATGTCATTTAAAATAACGTTAAATATTTTAGAGTAAGAATTCCAAGGAGTTTTATAAATACAAATAAATTGTACACTAAGACAGCTGAATGTATATTGCTGAATTATATGAAGTACTAAAAAGAAAAATTTTGGCCTACCTTAAAAAATGGTAATCATCCAGTCATACCATTATTGAATCTTTTATCTTTCATCTAATACTGAGAGTAAGTTGTTATTCTCAAAAATAAATTTTCTTCTCCTTTGAAAATGAATCTCTATATAAACCCAGATTAAAAAAACAAAATTCTTCTTTAGGCCAATAAACTTTGGGATGTATATACAGTACAGATCTTATTCCATTGTGCTTTGTGTTGTAAATGGGATAACGGCTTCTCTTTTTCTCTAGTTAGCCTGTTAGTTGCAGTAAGAGAAAATCTCTCTGCTTATCTCCTCAGTCCCTTGCATGATGCATAATAGTCTATGGCTATTTGTAATTAATCAAAGTTATGTTGACACTTTAAGTTGAATTAATCATTAAGCAAAGCAACTTTATATAAAGTTTCAGAGTACAATCAAGTTCTTTTAGTTTCCTTAGTAATTTCTTTATTTAATCTTAATGGTTACAAACGTATTATAACTGGATTTCAGCCATAAAATGCACACCCTCCTTCACCAGTTCAATTTTCATGTCACCATCACCATTGTCTCCCCATTTCCTGCCTCCCCACAACCCTGCTTGTCTTCAACAGACATAGTATTTCTTTATCTTGGTCATATTAGCTGTTAGTGTCTTTTTTTATCTGACTGCACTCACCACTCTTTGTGGTAAGCCTGTTATCGTGGGCTGGTCCTTTCAGTCCTCATCTCTATTGTCTCTGGGTATTATTATTATACTATCTTTTATTTTTCTTAAACTCCACATACAAGTGAGACTAATCCGTGCTTATTTCTTTCCCTCTGACTTATTTCACTTAGCATAATAGTTTCAAAATTTATCTATTTATAAGCAAATTTTGTGACTTCATTTTTTCTAACAGCTGCATAGTATTCCATTGTATAGATGTGCAGTTTCTTTAGCCACACATCTGTTTTGGGGCATCAAATTTGTTTCAGATTCTGGCTATTATAAATAGTGCTATGAACATAGGAGTTCAGAGGGTATTTTTATATTGTGATTTTTGTGTTTTCCTAGTATATTTTTCTAGGAGTGGTATCACTGGATCATTTGGGAGCTCAACGTCCAGTTTTTTAAGGAATGTACATATTGTTTCCCAGAAAGGCTGGATTAGACTGCATTCCCACCAGCAATAAATAAGAGTTCCTTTCTCCCCACATCCATGCCAGCAGTGGTTGTTGTTGTTCTTTGTGATGTGTACCAGTCTCTGTGGATGGGGCAATATCTCATTCTTGTTTTCGTTCTCATATCCCTGATGACTAGTGATGTGGAGCATTTTTCATGTGTCTTTTGGCCGTCTATATTTCTTCTTTGAGGAAAGTTCTGTTCATTTCATCTCTCTATTTTTTAATGGGGTTAGATGATTTTTCTTGTTAAGTTCTGTCAGTACCTTGTAGATCTTATATATTAGCCCCTTAACTGATAGGTGGTGTGTGAATAGTTTACTTTATTCCATGGGTGACCTTTTTAGCCTAGTCACGAATTCCTTTGAATTGCAGAAGATTTTCAGTTTAATGTAATCCCATTTGTTTATTTCTGCTTCCACCTATTTGGAGAGTACTGTTTCTGCCTTGAAGATGCCTTTAGTTTCAATGTCATGGAGTGTTTTGCTTACTTTTTCTTCTATATACCCTATAGTTTCAGGTCTGATATCAAGGTCTGAAATCAATTTTGAACTGACCTTTGTGTGTGGTGTTAGGAAGAGGTCCGAGTTTACTTTATGTGCATGTGACTGACCAGTTGTCCCAACACTACTTGTTGAGTGGTTTTCCTTACTCCATTTTGTGTTCCTTGCCTCTTTATTTAAGATTAATTGACTGTATGTCCGAGGGCTATTCTCTGAATGAATATTCTATATATTCAAGTCTATTCCATTGGTCTGAGGATTTGCTTTTATTTCAGTATCATGCTGTTTTAATTATTATTGCTTTGTAGTACAATTTAAAGTTGGGGATAATATTTCCTCTCATCTTCTTTTTCTTGAGGGTAGCTTCAGATATTCTTGGCCATTTTTATAGCTACTTGAATATATGTAATGCATTGTGTTCATGGAAGTATGATCATGCATTCACAGTAATCAAATTTGCTACCAGTTCTTAAGCAACAGGAGACTAATGAGAATGAACAATGAGATCAGCTCACAACTTCAGGTGATTCTACAGAAAATCATTGAGTGTTCTTTTATAGTCTTTTATTTTTAGGTAATTGTCTCTTATTAGCATTTGCTTTCTCTCTTCTTTGAGTCTTTTACTTTTGCTCTCTTTATTTGTTTGTTTATTTACTTATAGTTTTGGTATTTGGATCATACCTGGTGGCTCTCAGGGATTATTCCTTGCTCAGACCTCAGAAATCACTCCTGGCAGGCTCAAGGAACCATGTGGAATGCTTGGGATTGAACCCGAGTCCATCCCTGGTCAGTCGCATGCAAGGCAAATGTCCTACCACTGTACTCTCACTCCGGCCCATGCCTTCTTTTTTTTTTTTTTTTTTTGGTTTTTGCGCCACACCTGGCTCAGGGGTTACTCCTGGCTGTCTGCTCAGAAATAGCTCCTGGTAGGCACAGGGGACCATATGGGACACCGGGATTCGAACCAACCACCTTTGGTCCTGGATTGGCTGCTTGCAAGGCAAACGCCGCTGTGCTATCTCTCTGGGCCCCCATGCTTTCTTTTTTAATCTTCCTATGTACATCATGTTTTAAGGAATTCATTTATATACTATATTTCCCCCATACATATAACATATACTAGTCCTACCTATCTTCCTCTTTCACTCTGAACATGTTATATGTTCATATCTTAAATTTAACCTCTGATTTTCATTTAATAAAAACAATTTTCAGTTTAATTACCCCCTTTGACCTCTTAGTTTCTGTTAAACTGGGTCATGACCCATTTCTTACAGGTGTATGTCTTGTCTCCTAAAACAATTTTATTTAGATGATTCTTTAATTTAGTCATAAATCTTTCCTTGAGATTATAGGTATTCCACTGAACTCTGTTTAGCTTTCTTAAACTATTACCCTCTCTGTTTTTTACACTGTAACATTACAATAATGAAGTTTGAAATGAAATAACATTTCTAGAACTCTACTAAGCACTTTACAAGTGTTAACTCATTTAATCCCACAATTAAATAGTTTGTTATTTTAGTTATGAATATATGAAAATAGACAGCTATATAGTTTGATAGATGCTATTAATATTTCCAGATCTGTTTTACACACACACACACACACACACTATTAAAACAATAGGATTCAGAGTCACTCCTTTTGGTTAAGATAGATCAAGTGATCATTCTGGTCAAATAGTTGTTTAGCAAAAATTATGTTTCTAATTGAAACATTTAACTTTTCAAGAATAAGCATTCACTTTTCTGACTTCTCTCACAAAGCAACTATCAATCCTCAAAACACTGATTTTTCTAAGATTAGAGTCACTGAGTAAGTACCATAGGCAAGGACTCTCCCAACATGTGTAGTGTAAAAAAAAAAAAAAAACAAAAAAACAAAAAAAACAATCAAACAAATTTAATAGAAAGCCTCGGTAACTGGGGCATTTTATTAACATAGTATAGCCTGATTTGCCCTAGCCCTATATTTAGGCTAAGATATTAACACAACAGATAGAAAATATTTAGTAAAATTTAATGTTACTAGATTGCTACCATATTACAAGCCATCAAAATGTATAGTTTTTTTTTTGGGGGGGGGGGTTCACAACCGGCAGCGCTCAGGGGTTACTCCTGACTCTATGCTCAGAAATCGCTCCTGGCAGGCCCGGGGACCATATGGGATGCCGGGATTTGAACCACCATCCTTCTGCATCAAAGGCAAATGTTTACTGTTGTGTTATATCTCTGGATCCAGTGTCTAGTTTTTTTAATGGTTAAATATAATTTTATTTTATTTATTTAAAATTGATTTTTCATTATTATTATTTTAAATATTAAGGAATTTTGGTCTTAAAATACAGTGGATATAATACTTGCCTCTGCACATAGCTGACCTGGTATCAATGTCCAGCAGCACAAATGGTCTTCCAAACCCCTATCAGTGATTGTTTAGCATAGAGAAACGAATAGGTCTGGAACAAAGCCAGGTGTGGTGCATGCGCACACCTGCGCGTGCATACACTCACACACCAAAAGAAACATTTATATTTAGCAAGTTAATTAAAACTTAAGTCAGTTAATAGAGTTAGTTTTATACCTCTATATATTAAAATTTCCTATGTTAGTGCTAGTTCCAACTTTAGTTTTACCTTTATTATCTTCCTACTGCATCTGTAAAACTTGTCTCAGTGTTGTTTTCTTAATAGGAAACTCTAGGCCTTTTCTTATCAGCATTTCTTTAAATGTACAATAGTAAACCAAATAATAGATTAGCAATTTAATATTTGTACAGATTATCTTATAAAATTAATATATATTTTATTCTTAATTAAAAAATAAATATTCTGAAATCACATGCTTTGGGAGAATATAAAAATCTTAAATGTACTAGGACAAAATGAAACTATTAGAAACTATAATTGTCTTTGTAAAGAAAGCAATAGTGAATATTTAATTATCTAGAAGAAATTAGCTACAATTATTGCTGGCTATAAAAAGTTAATTTAGGTTGGTTTAATTTTTAAAGTTAATTAGCTAAAATAACTTCTTATTTCTTACTGTTAAAAATATAATGTTTCTCACATTCTATAGGAGTTTATATGCTGTCAAGTAACATTTCTAAAACTGGAGGGCTTATTAAAATTTCTAACATGTATTTAATTATCATAGTTGTTTCAAAATGAATCCCAAATTATAATCATTAGTATTTTAAAAGTCTATTTAGGAATGTTTATAATAATTTGTATGAGAAAAATACCATGATGCAAGAATCACCAAACTTCTTCTGTTAATGGTCAGGTAGTACAAATTTTTTAAACTTTAGGATTGCTGTCATAACAATTCAGTTCTTTAACTGGAGACAGCCTATGTGTGGTCATACTGTATTCCAGAAAAATTTTATTTAGAAAAATGGGCAACTCCATTCCAAGTAAATTAGAAAGATAGGCAACATCCATTCCAAGTAAAGAATGAGGTCTTTTATTTTTAATTGTGGTGTTTTTTGGCAACTTCTTATGAATCAATTTCTGACTAAGTAAATTATCATTTGTATAATCACAAATGATTATCTGCCTCTGCATTCTACAATAGCATCTTATCTCTGTTCATCTCTGGGGCACTAAGCAGTCTTCCAGTTTTTGAGTCTAAAAGGCTGAAAAACAGATGATAAAATATGATTACCCTTTAACCCTCAGCATGCTATGAATTCCTTATGTAGACATAAATATTAATTATTATCAATTTGCCTATTTATAAAACAAGCAGGAAGAGTAATATTACATACCTTACAATGATCAGATTAATTCTGCCACTCTGTTGTTACCTAAAACATGTAAAATGTCCTGACAAGAGGACTGCAACATATTCCTTACATATATAAAATCCTGAGTTCAATTCCTGACAGCATGCTGAACACTTCCAGATGTAGCTTCAGGCATTGTTCAAGAGTATCTCCCAAAAGAAAACCAATGCAGAATTTAAATATCTAATTTTGCCAACAAGCATAGTGATTAAAGTTAAAGATAAAATCAGCGAGATCAAACAGATGAAAGAAAATTATAAAAAATTAGCAAATAGAATTTTAGAAAATAAATATAATTTTGACATTATGTAGAATATTATTCATATTAGTGGTTCCAGAAGGTCATTAGAAAGATATATGTGTATATATTTGTGTACCATACTCTGTAGTTCTCAGGTATGACTCATTGCTCTGCACTCAGGAATCACTCCTGGTCATGATCAAGGGACCATATAGGATATTGGCAATCAAACCTGGATCAGTTGCATGAAAGGCAAACATCTTACCTGCTGCACTGTCTTTTCAGCCACAGATTAAGAATTATCATTTGAAGAAATAATGCTTTATAATGTCTTCAATCTAATTAAGGAGACAGACAAGCAGATTCCAGGAGTTCAGAGTTCAAAAATAAATTAACTCAAATAAATCCACACCCGAACTCAAATTAAATGGAAATAATACCAAAGCTTGAGATACTCCAAAATGCATAAGAGGAAAGCAAAGAGTCACATAAAACAATTTCCTATAAGATAATTATAAGCAGATTTTATAAAATGCTATGTTATAGTCAGTGTTAAATAGAAAAACACTCTGTAACAGAAATTCTCTTAGCTCCAAACTTGAGATCTGCCTCACAAAGACCAGCAAAGACAAAGTAATTCAAAAGGAAAGGGAGTTTACGGTTACCAGCAAGCAGACCACACCTCTCATGAGAAGGGACCACGAATGGACTTGCAAGCCCTTTTTATAGGTTTGCTGGGACTTCAAGGTAGGGGTAAAACTATAGGTTCTTAGTCCATGTTGCATCAGCCAGGTTTAAACTGGTTGCTGAAGTAGTACAGGAGGGGCTTGGGCACCCACTGGATGCCCGGGACATTCAGATGTAGTTTGATAAGATTTATCACACACAGGCCCCTGGGTGTTGCTAATTGATCCAACTGTCCTGGTACATGCCCTTGAAGTTCCTGAAACTGGCTGCCTTTCTTGGTTTAGCTCCTTCTGTCACATATCTGAGAACTGTAATGGCAATGATTGTGTCTATAACAAAACTAAGTTACAGAAGCAAACCAAGAAATTATTATTCTAAACCTATATTCCCTTTTAACAGTTCTACCTATATACAAAATTGAAGAAATGGAAGAAAACAATAACAGTTGGAGTGATAGCACAGCAGTAGGGCATTTGCCATGTACGTGGACTATCTGGGTACAGTCCCTGGCATGCCATATGGTCCCCTGAACCTGCCAGGAGGGATTTCTGAGCAGAGAGTCAGGAGTAACTTCGAGAGCTGCCAGATGTGGTCCAAAAACAGAATAAAATAAAACAAAATTAAATAATGATTTAAAAAATTAGATAAATAGGGGCCGGGCAGTGGCGCTGGAGGTAAGGTGCCTGCCTTGCCTGCGCTAGCCTAGGACGGACCGCGGTTCGATCCCCCGGCGTCCCATATGGTCCCCCAAGAAGCCAGGAGCAACTTCTGAGCGCATAGCCAGGAGTAACCCCTGAGCGTCAAATGGGTGTGGCCCAAAAACCAAAAAAAAAAAAAAATTAGATAAATAAGTGTTAAAGGAATTGATTTCAGTTAAACACAAATTTATTTCAGTCCAACACAAAATGCTAATTATTTCTAGAAGGTAGACCAAACTATTTGGAAATTTCAAGGTACTTAACTGTGTCAGAGAAATCATATTAAATCTTAAAATTTTTCTATTTATAATCTATCTATAAGCTTAAAAATCTAAATGTAAATTCCATGGTAACTTCAAAATAATATTATATAGGAGATATAAAAAAGGAAAAGGCAAGTGGAATGCATTGGTATTTTAAAAAACTATATAGCAATTTGTAAACAGCAAGAACAGGAATGTAAGAGAGGTAGGAATTAAGGTGCTTGCTTTGCATAGAACTGACCCTGGTTGTATCCTGCTTATCACATTTGGTTCACTGAGGACTTCAGAAGTGATTTCTGTACACATAGGTAGGAGTAAGCCACTTTCAGTGGCTCACACAACGGAGAGTGATCAAAATGAAAACAAACTAAAGCAAAAACAACAATGGTGAAATAGAACAGGATTGACCTTTTAAATAGTCAAATTGTAATAAAAGCCAAAGCTCCTAAAAATAATGACAATACAGACTTTTACATAATCTATTTCCTGAAAATTATTGACCAGAACTCAAATTATATAATAGAATGGATCAAGAAACAAACACCAACTTCCTCCTAGTTTTATATCTATTTGAGCTCTTATAAAAAACTGGAAAAAATATAAAAAAACTGGAAAACAATCAAATTGGCAAATGGTATCCTATAAAAGGGAAAGAATAGTCATACTTGTATTGGAAAATTGGACTGTAAACAAAAATTGATAATAAAAATAGTTGAAGAGCTAGTTCCTGGGCTAAGGTACATGATTTGCATTGTTAGGTACATAAACATGCATGTATAGGCTTTTGTTTTCAATTTATTTGGATAAATATAAAGAATGCAATTTCTTGATTACACAGTAAAATCATGTTTAGTTTTATAAGATATTTTCCAGCTGTTTTTACAATGTGACTGTATAAATTTTAACTTCTGCTAGAAAGTATGTGAGTTTATTTTACCATCAGACCATATTCTGGATTTTTACAGTTTTCGCGAGATGTGCGATTGTTATTTTGCTATTTAATTTATAGTTCCTTGATGACAAAATGTAGATGACTTATTTGTACGTTTATCTGATGTGATGTAGATTAATTTTAGATGTTTAAGACTTATTTGTTTTGTGTAAAACTTATTTTAATTGATTTTCTTAATGTCAAGTTTTAAGAATTGTTTCTGTATTTTGGATAACAGTTTTTCATAGGCTGTCATCTATAACTTTATGCTCACAGTTTTTAGTTTGTTCTCTTGATACTGTTTTTCACAAGTAGGATTTGTTGTTGTTGTTGTTGTTGTTGTTTTGTGGGGGCGGGGGCAAACCCGGTGACGCTCAGGGGTTACTCCTGGCTATGAGCTCAGAAATCGCTCCTGGCTCAGGGGACCATATGGGACACCAGGAATCGAACCCAGGCCTGTCCTGGGCAGTTGTATGCAAGGCAAATGCCCTACTGCTGTGCTATTGCTCTATAGAAACTTTTTTCATAGTAAACAGCTTATCTTTTTTCATGGATAATGTCATTGGTGTTGTAACTAAAAAGGCATTACTATAGAATATTTCATATTGATATTCTGTGTTCTATCTTTTCAAAGTGTTATAGTTTATGTTTCATATGTCT
This sequence comes from Suncus etruscus, assembly GCF_024139225.1. NCBI lineage: Eukaryota > Metazoa > Chordata > Mammalia > Eulipotyphla > Soricidae > Suncus > Suncus etruscus. The sequence goes on from NC_064852.1 coordinate 56,546,923, forward strand.
ATTACTCAGTTAGGTATAACTTTAGTGAAGGATTGAGGTCTATGTTTTAATTTTACTTTTGTAATTTTCTAAAAATTATGTGGCTCTCGAGTTATTGTTGTACCATTTGTTAAAGAGTTCATTTTTGTTCTATTGTATTGCTTTTGTCCCTTTTCTAAAGATCAGCTGATTGTATTTATAGGGTTTATTTCTGGTCTCTCCAGATGGTTTCAATACTTTAATGTCTTGATTATTGTAACTTTATAGAAAGTCTTCAAATTGAGTATTATTGGGCCTCTGTTTTGTTGTTCTTCAAATATTTATTGTTGAATTTGAGTTTATCTTAGAAGTAATCTGAAATAGTTTTCTCATGTGAATTTTTGAATTCAGATTGCTAGTAAACCTTTCTCCTTTTTTTAAATTGTCAGCCCTTTCCCCACAATTTATTGGTGCATTCTCATCCTATTACTTTATTCCAGAAACTAACCTCCATTTGTAGGCCCTCTTTTGGCATATGACTCATATGGTTAATTGTACATATTAATATTAAGGTGCTTGATACTTAGGAGGATACTAAAAGTTATCTTTTTCATAAGTAAGTTTTTCCTTTTTAATAAGAATTTCAATGTCATTTGATAAAGTTCAGCAAATGAAATATAATTTTATTTTTGTTTCACATTTAAAAATTAGTTGAGATTATTTGATTATAATTATCTGTTACATTTTTCTAATTAGCTAGCTATTATGCCCTTCAATAAATTAAGATTGAGACAGGTGTTTTACATCTTATACTGATTTCTTTATAACCTCTAATTATTTTGTTTTTACTTTTCTGAAAAACTTAATACCTTAAAATACTCATTTATTTTTTAATTTTTAATCACTCTAAATTATAAAGTTATTCATGATTTTGTTTCAGGCATACAGTGGTCCAGCAACATTTGTTTTCATCCTTGTTCCCTTCCCTCTACTATTATCCTAAGTTTCCCTCTCAACCAGTACCTGCTTTTATGACTGAAAATTAAACTTCTGGCACCACTATTTACAGAACTGTTCCTGATAGGGCTTCATGCACAACAACCTCATCTTTCAGCATTCCCTCAACCTCCTGATTGACCACTTCCCTCCATCATTGCTTGTAGTTTTTTTTGTTTGTTTTGTTTTGTTTTTCAGACCACACCCGTTTGATGCTCAGGGATTACTCTTGGCTAAGCACTCAGAAATTGCCCCTGGCTTGCGGGGGACCATATGGGATGCTGGGGGATCGAACTGCCGTCCTTCCTTGGCTAGCAATTATGAGGCAGACACCTTACCTCTAGTGCCACCTTGCCCGCCCCAGTTATTTTTTATTCTTTTTTAATTATTTTTTTACCTGCCCAATTCACCCCTATAGAACTTTCCAATTAAAGACCACTTAGTTTTTATGTTCTCGATTTCTGTTATCTGGGCCTTTTATATTCTGTATATCAGTATATGTAGATGTTATCTTATGGATGAATAACATTGTACTGTGTAAATGTACCATAGTATCTAGTCAAATGTTATGGTGCACTTCACTTATTTCCAGATTTTAGCTACCAGGAATAGTGTTGTGAAAAATTGAATGTCAATATTTTTTCTCCATTTTTTTGGACCCTTGTCTTATATTCCAAAAATTGTAACTGCTGGATAAAATGGGAATTTAATTTGTAATTTTCTGAGGAATGTACATATTATTTTTAGTAAGGCTGCACCAATCAACATTGCTACCAGCAATGACTAAGGGTCACCTTTCCCTGCATCCATACCAAAACTGGTTGTTTGTTTCTTTTTGATGTTCCAGTCTCTGTGATGTGAGATGATAATTCTTTGTTATTTTTTTTAATTTGAATTTCAATAATGAGGATATTTTTTTATTTTTAAATGGGCTTCTAAAAATGCTATGTTTTTGATTATTTGTTTTCTCTGACACTATCAGCTTTAGTGTGATGCTCAATTTTCTCTATTAAACACTCCATAATAAAATGGCCATCTCTCTCTATTTTAAATTTTCTATAGATATAATAATGCCATTAGTAAATAATCACCTTCATGAAAATTACTTTCTAGTTTTAGATATTTTTCTTTATTAAACAATGTCAATGAGAAAAATAATAAGAGCAGTTATAATAATACTATTTAATAATCACATAGTATGGCCAGTATTGTTTCCTGCAATTCATGATCCTTTGGTTCAAAAATATATTATTTACCTTCAAAAGTGATTTCTAAAATATAAAATTAAGTTGATAAATATTTTAATGCTGAAAATATTTTTAACATTCAATCATGATATTTAATGACATAAAAGGCTCTAGAGAAGTATATTTTAAATTCTAATACATATATGATTATTTCCTATCAAATTTTCTTGAACATGATCTAACAGAAATTTAGTGTGAGACCAGGTATTGGACTAGAATCTACTGTCAATTGACATAACTTAATTAAAAAAATCACATCAGACCTCCCAGTTGTATTGCCTATCATAAATTACTTCCAATCAGTATGTCTTGAATTTGAAAAAAAGACCTCTCAAAAATTATCCATAAGACATTTAGTCCTTTCACTATGCCCTAGTTCATTCTGCACAAATTAAAACCTATTATGAATTTGATCATCACTTTTGTGGCCAGTTATCCTAAATTTTATATTATAAAGAATCCATAGATAATTGAGCTGTATAGTAGCTTTGATAAACTCAACATTTTTCTCTATATTATCTTATAAGTTTTCTCTGGGTAATTTTTGGCAAGAGACAATTGTTAACTTATACTATTTGAAATACTGTGGTTTAATGGTGGCACCCACATTTCTGGATAATTTTCTCCCTCAATATCTGCCACTTAGGAGCTCATCTTTTTTTAATTTTACAGTTGTAGGGCCTTTTAAAATTCAGTCTTTAAATGTATTATTTAACTGTACTTACAACCTTTACCCACATAGACTTAATTTACTCATTATCCTCTATACAACTCCCAAATTTATATTTCTGGGGATAGTGATAGTCAGCAGGTAGAGCTCTAGACTTGCATGTAGCCAAGTTGGGTTTGATCCCAGGCACCATATCAATCCCCTGAGTCTGCCAGGAGTGCTCTCTGAGCACAAACCAGGAATAAGCCTTAAGCACTGCTGGGTGTGGCTTTAAGTCCCCCCCCCCCAATGTATATTTCTGCCAAGACTTGTGTTCAGAATACATGTTCATGCATTAATTTCCTTTTGACTTTTCATAAAGTCAAGGAAATTTATTTCCTGAAGTCATGACACAGGAAGTGGACTGGGCCACAGTGGCGCCCCTGTGTAGTATGGAGGCAGGCCTGGCAGACATGCTGGGTGGAACCAGTACCAAGAGGGCGTGTGTATGGTAGTATGGCCAGACCATTAGTGTTCACACAGCCAGTGCTGGCCTAGAGCCTGGCGGCTTCATATGAGACCTCGGGGAGAGACTTCAACAATTTTCAGGGGGCAGACTTATGGGGCTGTGTCAACAGCTGAGAAATCCACGTTCTAATCATTATCATGATTATTTTTCAATTTTTTACTCAGTATTTAATGTTGGTTGACAGAACAATCAGCAATGACAATAGCAATCACCAACACTAACCCTGATTACATGATTTCAACTACCACAGACATTTATATGATCTCTAATAACAAAAGTTTGAAAATATTCTAAAAGCTATACATACATTGACTTTATTTTTTTAAATATCTTTATTTAAACATATTGATTACAAATACAATTGTAGTTGGGTTTTAGTCATGTAAAGAACACCCTCCTTCACCAGTGCAACATTCCCATCACCAATGTCCCAAACCTCCCTTCTTCCCACCCCACCCCCATTTGCACTAGAGACAGTCTTTCTACTTCCCTCATTCATTCACATTGTTATGATAGTTCTTAGTGTAGTTATTTCTCTAACTGTACTCATCACTCTTTTTGGTGAGCATCATGTTGTGAGCTGGACCTTCCAACCCTCCTCTCTTTTGTCTCTGGGAATTATTGTAAGAAATGTCTTTTATTTTTCTTAAAACCCATTTATTTTTAAGGTTTAACTTAAGTCACTCTGATCTTAAATATCCAAAAACTAAATCCCCAGTCTTCCACCAAATTTGCTTGCCCATTTTCTTCCTTATTGCGATTACTACCAATTCCATCCATTGAGCAGTTAAATTCAAATACTTGGGAATGCCTTTTGTCCACTTATTTTTCTTTTTCTTTTTTCTTTGGGGGGGGCATACCTAGTGATGCTCAGGGATTACGTCTCCCGATGCACTCAGAAATTGCTCCTAGCTTGGGGGACCATATGGGATGCTGGGATCTAGCCAAGGTCCATCCTGGATCAGCGCATGTAAGGCAAATGCCCTTCCACACCCATTTATTTTTCATTTTTCATTGCACCTGTTCTGAGAAAAACTACTGGCTTTAAATTAAAAACAATATAATTTTCCAACAGTTTCTATTATATTTTTCTTATTATGTCTGCTCATTCTTGACCTTCTATGTCTTTCATTTCCTCCTTTAACTAAATGACACTGGTAGCTAGAATCACCACCAGGCAAAAGTTAAATCATAAAGCCCTGTGCATAAAACCCTTTGTCCTTTTGTCTCACTTAAAATACAAAGCAAAATTCTTAAATTTGTATGATAGGTCCCTCTTAGTAATCTCTCTCCTTTCACTCAATTATTTTACTGTTGCCCAGATCCCATAAGAAGGTCACCTTTAAAAGTCACTCAAATTACTTTTCCACTGTACTGGGACTATCCTCCCTCAAAGTCATTAATGTGCTTTCCTACTCAACACCTTCATTCACTTACTCATTCTTAAAATTTGTCTGAGTCTTTAGCCAGTCTCTATTTAAATTTGCAAGCTACATAGCCATGCCAACTTTATTTTTGTTCTTGACATGAACTGTCTCCTAAAAGTGATGATTTCTTTATGTATTTCTCTGATGGTTTCATTATGTATTCTTCAATGTCTGTCTTCCCTTCTAAGTTCTACAAGATTACAATTTTTATTTGAATGTTCATATATTTCACCACTGACAAATAGAAAGCAGTTGAAATAACGGAACAGGATATATTTTAAAGCTCCAATCAAGGATTTCATAAATTCATACTGGGATCACTATCTTAGCCTAACATTTGGCCTTGATCAATCTGAAACTGCCAAATGACAAAAGATTATAGTGGAAAACAGGATAATGCCTGAAGCTCAGTTGTAATTCATATTTTGCTCAAGGACAATCCCAATTTCCTAGACATGGTTCTTTACATTAGTCAGTAGCATGAGAATTCATTATGCTGAAGAGCGCCCATTTTAAAATATTAATTTCTAACTACCATGTCGCTGAAACTTTTGAGAAAAAATTATTTAATATTCATAAACATGTTAAGTAAATTGACAGTAAAATCCACATTCTTAAAATATTAATAGGCACAATGGTGGAGGGAAGCAGTTACTGATTGAGAGTATGGTGTTAGAATGTTTTGTGCATGAAACCCTATTATTAAGAGTACTGTATATTGTGGTGGCTCAGGCAAAATTAGTAAAAAAAATAATTAAAAATATTAGTATTGGATCAATAGTTGCTCTTTAGTTATATATTGACTGGGAAGACTAACATATGAATCTCAATTTATTTTCCCTATCAAGTCACAGCGATGTATATGATTATTAATATGTAAAATAAAAGTCTAAGCCATCAGTATTCACACAGTGCCCATAGTACTGTAAGCAGTTCTGGAAGCAGCACTGGGCTTACAATAAGTAGAAGGTAGTCTACAGTATCTGCCTACAATACTGGGTGTTTAATGTGGATTGTCCACATTTCTCAACTATAGCCAAAAGCAAAAGAATGATTTTGCACACTAACTTAAGACTATTCATTTTCAAACAAATAAAGTATATAAATAAATATATAAAGTATATTTATTTTTGCTTAGCTCATACTTTTCTGTTTTACTTTCAACTTTTTAACTGAAAGCCAACAAATTATTTCTCCAATAAATACTGTCATTAGGGGTGATTGAACTCTTCCCAACGTGCCTGAAAACTTTAGAAAATTAAGCATAATTCCGCTGGTTATATCTCTTATGCTTTAAAAGATAAGTTATGCCTATATAGGTCTTTTATTTTTATTATTATAAGAACATCTTTGCCATAATTTTTGTGTGTCACCATTAGATATATTTTTGCTTCAGAGCAGAGTGGCCCATTAACCTAGTTCACAGTATATAATTGAAAGAATCAACTTCTTTTGAAATATTTCTACCTAGAAAAATCTTAGTTTTAGAAGTTATTGTTTACTTATGAAATAACATTTCTTTAAAGAAGGATTTGCACAAGAATTTTTTGATGTAAAGTACAGTGTTAGAGGAAGACAGAATCCTTCAAAGGCAAAAATGAAGCCAAACTGAGCCAAACCTTTTCTTCTTATCCAAAGCAGGTTTTCCTTTCATCGTCCAAAATGCCAACAGGAGGCACTAAGCTGAGCTGCTTAGCCAGATGCAGCTGGCTCTGGGTCCACAAGACCATTTTCAAGTGTACTTGAGAACTAACTTCTGACCCCAGACAAATGACTGTTCGTTACAGCTCTTACCTACCAATTGTAATACTTGGGCTATCTCTGCCAGTCTCCTGGTCCTCTTTGATGATAAGAGTTAGGGACCTGCTTGTTTACTTCATTAGCCAAATTTCATTCCAACCCAGACACAGCAGGCTGCGAGCGGTCTGGGGCTGGGGTGGTTTCCCCCAGGCCTGCCAGGATAGATTGATTTTTTTTTTTTTTTCACTGCGATAGTAAAAAAAAAAAAAAGCACTATTTCCCCTTCGGGGATCCCCGTTTCCCTTTTCAGTTCTCTGTCTTTGGGGCAGACAATAGAAGCCTTTGGGCTCTCCTCTCCAGACTGTTCCTATCCCTGTCTCCCCCCCCCTCCCTCAAGCCTTCCCCCTCCTCCCACCTCCAACTCTCCAATCTCTCCACTCGGGCTCCCCGGCGCAGATTTGTCAGAACCGTTGGGTTGAGACTGATTGTGATTGCAGCAGATGGGCTGGATTTGACAGCTCGATCCTAAGCAGCTTCGGATCGAGAAGCAGCGGCTGGGGAGGAGAGGGGAGGAGAGGGGAGGCGGTAGGGGGCGGGAATCTAGGGTCTGAGCGCACCGCTCTGCCTGGGGCAGCTCTTTAACGTGCGCAATCCGGGAGGAAAGTGGCTCTCGGACCCGAGGGGTCGCCCGGGAGACGGGGGGGAGGAAAACATCCCAAGGAGGAGTGGGCTCTAAACCTCAGCGACTCTTGGGGAGGGAGGCCCGAGGAGCACAACAAAGCCGAAGAGTGTGAGAAGCGCTCCCTGCCCGGCGGTCCGGGGTTGTGCAGCACGCGCTTGGGGCCCGCGCGCAGCATTTGTGCGCTCCAAGACATGGCAAGTTTGTCAACTCCAGCCACTGCAGCCAAGGCTTGGCAGCCCCTCAAGTGACAGCCCTGCCTGCAGAATCTTTCCCCCGGGCGAGAGGGGGCCAGCAACCACCCTCTCCCGCCCCTGACCCCGCTGCAAAAATGTTCCATCGCAGGCCAGGTAAGGAGATACCAGCAGCTTCCCCAACCTGGGCAGGGTCCCCAGAGAAGAGACGCAGAGGGTTTGGGGGGGGGGAGCTCGGCCCTTGTCCTGAGGTTCCCAGGAGTTGCTGCCTGAGAATTCCCTGCTCCTAGGACTTCCCTAGCTGTGGCTGTGGTGTTTCTCTGCCCTCTACCGCCCTCCCTCCGGCAGTCTTCCCCTCCACCTTCCCAGAGCCCAACAGCAGGGGGAGAAGTTTGGAGAGGTGTTGGTGGGGTGGGGTGGAGTGGGGGACCTTTTCCTTCCATGGGCGTGGGGGGCAGGATCTTGGGGCCTCCAATGTGCTCCCACCCACCTTTGTGCACATACTCCCCTCGCCGAACAGGCCTGCGCGCCTTGCACCACGCCCCTGCACCCTATAAGCTTCCTTCCCACCTGTAGTGCCAGGCTTTTGTGCTGTGAGCATGGATGCAAACAAGCACACGTGCACGCGCAAATCCACGGTGTTGTCTACCAGTCTCATCATCCACTGACAGAATACCAGGCATGCAAAGGTTGTGGGGGCCAGAATGGCCCCAGACGGGGTGCTTCTTGAATCCTTGTTGGTGTTCTCCTTCCCCACTGGCAAGGACCTTCCCCAGGGAGCCTGGACCCTCCTGACTTTGGCACTGGCTTTGCTGTGCCACCAGAAATAAGACTATGTCTCACTTCCCGGTGGGGGGCCTTGGGGCCGGAGTCATTGCCTGGCTAGAGTCCAGAAGTGCTCTCCAGTCTTCACCACCACGTTGCCTCCCTAGAATCCACTTCATCAGGTTCCCTGACCCTGTCTATCCAGCAGCTCCTCCTACCAATCTCCTCAGGAGCAGAGTGTGTGCCCTGTTGCTACTGGCAACTGCCAGTGCCTAAAGCTCAGCCCCCAAAGTAGCTTAATGCAGATTGATGGGCAGAAAAACAGTATTTTCTGGAGCAACGGGGCAGCGGGCAGAGTAGCTCTTCTTGCCACTGGGACCCCCTGGACTGCCCAGATAGCGGCCAATCTGTCTGAGTTCATTTGTCTAAACCCCACCCTACCCAAGCCCTTAGAAAACCTCCTGGCTCTTAGCATATCTTCTTCCCCTAGGGTGAATGGGGTGCTAGTGTTTGCTTTGTCCTGCAACCAAGAGGACTTTCCAGTAGTTTGGAGCCTGCCATTGAAACAGGTTCCTGTTTGTAGGCACTGCCTTCTTTTTTTTTTTCTTCCCTTTTTTCATCCCTAGACTCCTCACCTCCCCCTTCTTACTCTTAGATGCTTAAAATAGATCATCCTTAATGACTGCAAGTATTTCTGCAAAAATAGCACAGGAAAGCATTTTCCAAACAGAATTCACTTCATATCAAAACCTCTTCCTCTGTTCATTCTTCCACTCTCAGCCTTTTGCCCTTTCCCCTGGTTATCTGACTATTTCCTACTGGAGTAAGCACAATCAGGTGAGGGCAAGGAGCTAGGTGTCTAGAATGCTTGTGCTGGGGATAATCTTGGTTGCTTTCTGGGCGTAATTATTTGGACCCCCTCAAAATCTTTCATTCCCTTCCCTTTTCCCTTTTCTTAACTTTATTCTTTAAGTCTTGATAAACTAAGACAAATTTTTCTGGACTAATTTTCTCTTCTAATGTCTTCCAAGGCCCAGATTTTAATTATCAAGGAAAAGTCTCTTTTTTTTATTTCTTAGTTTGTCATCTTAGCACCCCGGTATTTTCCAATGTGTGTTCGTTATTCCAATTGTGATTTCTAGAGTTTGTAGTGTTTTTATTTTTGTTTGTGTGTGGGGTTTACTTTGGAAAGCTTGTGTTATACTTACTCATTGATTTATGGCAAATGAAACTTTTCATTGGATCCCGCTGTATTGGTACCCTGTAGGTCCTGGTTTCAAATAGAGCAGAGATAGATCCTGCTGTTTATCTGCAGTTTAAGGCCCATATTATGACTGGATTGTGATTATTGCTATAATGTTATATATATATTAATATATATATTATTGCTATAATGTTATAATATTATAACAGCACACTACATTTGACCAGGACATTACAGTTTACAAAAGACATTATCTCCTTTAATCCCAACAGCAGTAATTTTAAATAGCAGAGATTCCACCAAAAGGCTCAATAATGCTCACCAATCCTTCTTAACCAAAAAGAAAAAGAATCCTTGCAAATTATCCAAACAGCTGATAGAGCTTTAAGACACAGAATAAACAATTCAGAAGCTTATGAAGCTTAGTTACTGGAATATAGCTTAGAGAAGATCAGTGAAATGCATGAAGCTTGCACATTACCAAGAATTCATCCTGGGAAGTGATACTTTGTCTAAAGACCCAGGTGGCTCTGGGAAGCCTTGGCTAAGGGAGGAGGAGAATTGGGATGGGGGATGGGAATGCTTTTAGGCTGATGCCTGATCCTAGGATCTTAAATGGGATCGAAAGTGTTACTCTTCTGTTGCTGGGAGACTAGCAAATTGAGGAGACCCTGATGTTACTTTGTTTAGCTAGAAGCTATTTTGAGTTAACCCAAGTTTCTAATATATATCTACTTTTGAAATGAGGCAGCTTTTTCTACTCAAGAGTTTGACAGTCTTTTTTGTAACTTTTTTTTGGTAAGAAGACAAAGTTCGATTGTTTATACTTATATCTTGAAAAACAGGAATATCTCAAGTGAACTAATGATACTTTCTGTTGAGAGAGGTGAGAGAAAGAGAGAGAGAGCATGTGCTGGGGTCTTCATATACATATACTGTTCTTTAAGTTGTAGAGAAGTTTCTTCTCATCTCAAAATATATATTATATATATATATCAATATAATTATTTTTATTCATAACTGATTTCTAGAGTACTAGCTGATAGTTAGCAAGATTGGAATTTGAGATATCATGCCAATACTAATGTTTATCATTTTGAAAAATTTTATTCAAATAAATTTAGCAGGTTATATATAGTAAGGAGTTTAACTACAGAGATGGCTGTAGGTAAGATGAGATAGTACATAAGCCAAGAAGTCAATCTCAGACCAAGTACTATTAAGAGGAAACATGTAGATACCAAAAGGCACTTTATGATTTAGTATCATGAGACTTTGTAAGAATTTCAGAATTTATTTTGTTTATTTAGAGGGCCTGGGAAATGTGATAAGTCAAGTCTATGATTATATACTTGACCTTTGTGTGTAATGTTTTCAATTTTTGACAGTGTAGTGTAATGATCCTCAAACTACAGTCCGAGGGCCACATATTGTATTTATTCCCATTTTGTTTTTTCACTTCTAAATAAGATATATGCAGTGTGCATAGAAATTTGTTCATAATTTTTGTTGTTACTATAATCTGGCCCTCCAACACTCTGAAGGACAGTGAACTGGCCCCCCTGTTTAAAAGTTTGAGAAGCGTATTAGTTTAGGGCTGAGTTTAGATCTTTAGGTTAGTGGATATGATAGTGAAAACATGCTGTTAGGAATATAAAGAGAGAGTCCCTATTATCTTCTTGGAGTCTCAGCAGTATCTGCTGGGATCCCCAAAAGTTTTTTTTTTGGGGGGATTGGGTCACACCCAGCTGCACTCAGGGGTTCTTCCTGACTCTTCTGCTCAGTATTGCTCCTGGGCAGGCTCAGGGTACCACATGGGATGCTGGGATTCGAACCACCTTCTTTCCTCATGCAAGGCAAAAACCCCACCTCCATGCCATTTCTCCGGCTCCTAGATCCCCAAAGTTTTTAAGTAAAGTTGAGAGATGCTATTGATTTTGACCTTAGAAATACTCCTTTAATTCTTCTAATTTATCAGGAAAGATTTAAGCAAAAGAAGTTGTGGGCTCTTTAATGCTGGCTAAATGCCATTCTGATCAGGATTGTCAGAGAGCCCCATGACTGTCTAATCCAGGATGCTATTATTTTCATCCTTTCAACAAATATTTACTAAGAAGTATTTTGAAAGAACAAGTCCTGAGCCCCAAAGCCTACTTTTTTCCTGGAAAACTTTGGCAGTTTTTGCTTAACCAAGGGCGTGGCTCATTTCAAATATCTCTTAGTTTCATCTTTGGGTTGTTTCTCCAGGCTTAGTTCAAAGGAAAAGCACACAAACAGTTAGGTTGCTTAGGGTGAGGATTGCTTTCAGGATTTGAAACTGTCCACCCTTTCTCTCTCCACCAACCACAGTAAACTCTGTGTGCCTCCTTACCAACCACAAACTCAAAGTGTTTTCAGCTCCAGTATTCTCAGAGTAGATAACAATGGATTAGGTAAGTAGTTTCTGGGAATATGTTACTCTTGTGAGAGAGCATATTACTTGATATTACTATACATGACCATAAATGACCAAAATGCCTTTGGAGGGCTGCAGCCAGATTCTCAGACATCTAGGGAGAGTAAGGAAAAGAAAGAAAGCCAATCATTTTATGTTGTGTTGGATATATTTTGAGGTAGATACAGATTTTCTTCTGTAGGGAAAGGCTGTTACCTCTCAGTAGATTGTAGATTCAGTGTTTCAAAACCGTGGTGTGTTACCCAGAAGGTGGATTGAGTTCAAACTTGCAAGTCTTAATAGAATTGGACTCAAACTCTACTATTTTTGTTTTAGTTGATATGATATGGAGCAAGGTTATTTACTCTTTAAGTACAGTTACCATAATTCTTTAAAACTAGATGAATAAATGCATTAAATTTATATGCATGGTTTAATTTACTGGGTGCAATTTAATGAGTATAAACTATGTTAAAGTCTAACTTTAACTATTCAGAATAATATCTAATACACAGCAAGATTAACTTATGAACTATGTTCTGCATTACATTTATTTTTGTATTACTTGGATCCTAATAAATATTTTTTTATTTTAACATTATTAAATTTAACCTTATTAACTATCTCCAGATCCACAGAGAATAACTAGTTTGAGAAAGTTACAGTTTAAAACAATTATAGCTACTTTTAGAAGGGAGCTTCTACAAAGTTTGAGGCAGGTGATATCTACTTGTAGTACAAATATTGTAGTCATTACATTTCATTCAACTGCACTAGACAGGACTAGGACTGCCAAGGATAAAGAGATGGAAAATACAGCTCGTTATTTCAAGCTGAGATGGATGGGTATGATAGAGAAATAATATTATGATAATGACAATATAAAGGAGCATTATCATCATAAAAACAGCTTTTACTTACTAAACCATGGCATGTGTTAGATTCCCTACTCAAGACAGCAGTACTTAATAACTGTGAGTTAGATGTAATTTTTCTCTATTATAGAGATACTAAATAATATGCTGAACTTTTAGTGTCATCAGTATTTAACAAAATTACTGTGAAGAGTGTTCTGCTGACTTTCAGGTGGTTTTTTTTTTTCTGGTGCTGGAAGATTGGGTTTTCAGATGTTGAATGTATTGTATTTAATAATTACAGTTTTTTGTTTTAATTTATTAATTTTCTTAGTTTTATAAACGAAAAAAACTAAGTGACTAGAATGATAGCTCCAGTTGCTGGAGCAAATGCTTTTGTACACCAAGAGGCTTGGATTTTATTCTTAGCATCCCTGAGCACTGCCAGTGGATTCAAGCATTAGAGTCAGAATGTAGACCCATAACACGTTTAAGTGTGACACAACCACAAAACAAAATTTTTTTAAAGTGGTTTCAAGTTCCAATAGTTGAAACATAGTGTGCCCTACAATTAATAATTTAACACGTAAAAGCTAACAATCTCTGATCCCCTATACTCAGTTCAAAATATTCTAGAAAAGAGAGAGAAGTTAGGTTTTATTAGCCAGCCCACAAGGAATGTATTCTCTTTTCTTCACTTATTTGTTCTTTTCATTGCAAATGCCTTCAGGGAAAATAGCTTATTCACCTCTCCTTGCAAGGTTCATCCTAAATATAAAAATCAATAATTTTATGTATTATTTGTATTTTTTACTTTCTTGAAAATTGGGTTACTAAAATTATCTGTATTTATTTTTTTGTGTCAAGTTTTATATACATGACACATGGCAAGTATTGCCATTGCAAAAATAACATAATAATCAGCCTATTGGCATCATTGTCGGATTATTATTCATGAATTCTCCAGACTCCTTCTTTTGATTTCCTCTATCACTTGTTTTATTTCTTTAATTATTTGATTTAAAAATTGTTTTATAGCTTTTTTTATTTGTTTGTTTGTTTGTTTGGTTGTTTTTGGGTCACACCCAGCAGCGCTCAGGGTTGCTCCTGGCTCTATGCTCACAAATCACTCCTGACAGTGTTGGGGGAACATATAGGATGCTGGAATTCAAACCACTGTCCTCTGCATGCCAAGCCAAATACCCTACCTTTATGCTATCTCTCTGCTCCTGTTTTATAGTGTTATTTTAAGTTCTCACCTCTTCTCATGAGACAAGTATATTCTAAATAAAATTGTCAGGTAGGAGCAGTATTACAATGGTTAGGGTACGTGGCCTTGCACATGACCAACCTAAGTTGGATCACTGGCAACCTATATGGGCCTTAAGCCACACAGGCACGAGCTCTGGGCACAGAGCCTGAATAAACTCAGCACCTCTATGTGAAGACCCTAAACAAAACAAAGAACAAACATTTAAGGTTGCACTCTTAATTTATTTTCCCGAAGAGACCTTATCAAATGGACAGTGTTAACAAGTTTCTGGAGTGGTTCTTTTTGTCTTAGAAACAAATATGTCTGTCACTATAAAGTGAAAATGAGACATTATTTTAGAATGCATACTTTTATTATATATGACTTCTGATATTTTTAAATATTTTAAAGAAACACATATGTACTCAAGACATATATTGGGCTTATTTTATTTATTCTCTTTTGGTATTGTAGCCATACTTGGTGTGTCTCAGGGATTATTCTGCCCTTTTGCTCAGGGATCACTGCTGGTAGTGCTCCCTAATACATGCCAAAAATCAAAGTTAGGTCAGTTGTGTGCAAGGCAGACACCGTATCTGCTATACTATCTTTCCGGCCATTGATTGACTTTAAAACTCACCACCTAATGTGTTGATGTGTAAAAGAATTAAAATTAAAATTAAAAACAACATTCCTGGAACAGGAGTTGGAGTTGAAGGAGGGAATGTACAGTGGAGTGCGGAGTATGAAGGCATGGTTAGTGATTTGTACTTTTTTTCTTTGGACTATCTTTTCTCAAGATATAGCTGCCTAGAAGAGTCATTTTTTTGTTTTTCCTGGATGTTTAAAGTATAAAAAAAGTAGAAAAATAAAAATACCCAGCAATAGGAATTTATGGAAGAAAGTTAACATTTCTTCTCTTGAGGGATACTCAGAAAATCTATCATACTTTATCTGCATTAATAGACTCTAGAATCTTCCCAAAATAATTTTGTTCACTGAATCCAATTTTAATGAAACATCTTAGGAAGGGGCAGTTGTTTGTGAGCCCTATTTAGGGAAAGTAATATTGAAAACTCTTTATGTTTTTGATTCAGAGACTATCTGGGTTAAAGGTAAACAAATATTTAGGAAGAGAAATTTGAAAATAACTCCTTATAGGAGTTAATGGGAGCTTTGAATGATTTAGAAAGTGACTTTAATAATTAAACATGATGATGGGCTGGATTTGATAGGAGTAACACGAGAATAAGAAGTAAGAATAAATTTTACAAGTTATCATTAAAATGTAACAACAAAGTTTTTTTTGTTTGTTTGATTTTTCTTGGAATTAGAAGACACCTAGAAAGGCTCATAAATTACTCCAAGACATTGCTCCAGGGTCACTTCTTGTAAATACACTATATTTCTTTGAGTTATCTTCTCAACCTCTGGTGCATTTTCTCTCTCTCTCACTTTCTCTCTCTCTCTCTATGTGATCTCTTTGTAATCTGAATGTTTTCTCAACTAAAAAACCACTTCTAATATAGCACCACTATTTTAAGACACATGCCAAGTATAATAATCCCTGACTTACAGAAATGACTCTGTAAGTCTTAGAGCTTCCTGCACTGAGATGTAGTCTGTATATGAGAAAGAATTATCTGTAGCAAAAGAGACACCTCACTATTGGGAATTTTGCTCTTCTGGCCTCATGGCTTCTTTGTTGGTTTTTCTTCATTATGGGGAATTTTATCAGAAACAACATTGCCACATAGTAGAAATTAGATAGAATAGAGGCTGTTGCCAGCTTAAAGGTACAGATTTTACTGTACAATATTGAGTCTCATCACTTATTTCATTTCAGGACTAAGTTTTTTCAACAGTTCACCATATTCAATGCTGTCTCTGTGAAAACAATTATGCCTCTGACTTTAGGCCTTTACATAGGGTTACACAAAATAATGATTTTTTCTTTTTCTATCATTTTTTGAGAAAATTTTTGAGAAATATTTTTAAAACTTTACAAAAATAATGCTAAGGCTTGATCTTTAAGTCCTCATTCTCCCTTGAACATGCATTTCATTTGCTTATCTCTAAGCAACTCTTTGCTTATTTGTTCTTTTGTACACACATTCCTTTCCTTCTCTCCCTCTCACATCATTCTATCTCATTCAGTAAAAGCTATCTTGATTCACTAAAAACGAAACAAAATAGGAGTATAAACCATAGCATAAAATGCAAACATTTTTGACCTTCCGCTAGACTTATTCATCAACATAGTTCATTCCTGAAAGCTCCAAATTTTTCTTACATATTTATAAAATAACTTGCATTTAAGTTTGTGACAACTCATTCATTCTCTTAGATTATTTCTTCCCTTTTAAACTCATTATAAATATGTTAATATATTTGAGAACATGAAATTTTGAGGTCTGGAAACAACTTCAAAGCAGTTGTAGGTCATTTAGTGAGAATATTTCTATTACTCTCTTTATTATTTAATATTACACAAACAAATCTTTTCATCTATCTGTCATCTTACTTATTTGTAAATTCTCCTGACTGAAAACCCTCAGTTTTATTTGAGGTGCTTTTGACTTGAAAGGTCTCTAGTCACCTGTGTTTGTATTGCTAAATTAATTTACCATATAGATAGTTCACTGTCCTTGGACATAGTAACAACTTCAGCTAAGTTGAATATTGACTTATTAATCATTTTAGCAGATTTTATTGAATAAATATACAACGTAATCTCCAATGTTCCTTTTTTACTTTTGTGAGTAGTGTTTATGTATTCTGCATAATAATGTTCATAGATTGAGGGACTATAGAGGGTAAAGATGCGGCTATAATGATATGTGCAGCCTTGTTCTTAATTAACATTGCTTTATATAGGAGAAAACTATCTGGCCAACGTTTCCTAATGTGCTAGATTTAAGTAGAAACCTTTTTTTTTTTTGACCGCAGAATAGGCTTTTACTTTCATTTCATGAGTTTAAATGATAATCAACATGAAATTATGCATAGCTATTGGTTCATGTGGTCACATTTAATTTCTAATTAGAAATTTAATGTCTAATTAGATGATTACCTTAGATGATTAGAATGTAATCAAGAATTTTAAGGTTGGAGCTAATCGTGCAGCAGGTAGGGCACATGCTGTGCAGAGTGCCATCTCTGGTTCCATCTCTAGCTCTCTGCCTTGCTGTGGGCAGTGAGCTGAACCAAGGACAAGCAGACTTGGATCTTCTGAAGCCAGTACTAGGAGAAGCAGGACTGCAGCTGTTGCTGAGCATGATCTGCTTGAGGGAAAAAGCCAAAATGGAGATGAATCTTGTAGATATTGTGCTGGCAGCGAGCAGAGAAAACTGGAAGACCAAGCCCATAACCAATGCTTCTCCTTCAGCTCCTCCTTGCTGCCATGTTGTCTTGCCAGGAGCTGGTGCCTTGTCACCTTTCACTTGTGGGCTGGCTCTGGACCCATGTTCCCTTAGTGACCTGGAGCATTATGACTTTAAAGACAGATCATGGCAGGAGGAGAAACAAGAGGAAGAAGAAGTGGAAAAGGAGGAAGATGATGAGGAAGATTGTGATAGCTATGTGTCCTTAGAGGACTCCACTTCTCAAACACAATCAAAAGGGCAGGCAACACAGAAAGCAGATAATTATGGCAAAGTAGGAAAAGATGAACAGTGAGGAGGACCGTATTGAGACCCCAAGGAAAAGAGTCTGTGAAAAAAAGAACAAAGCTCTGCTCGAGTCGAAAGAAGGCATCGGTTTAAAAAATGCGGAATTAGGAGTGACCTTCATATAGTCCCCATAGCCCATCATATAGTCCCCATAGCCCATCAGGAATAAGCTCTGAACATTGTCATGCATGTCCTCAAAATAAACAAACAAAATCCAGAAATAATTTTAAGTGTATCTTTAAAAAAAAACACACACAATTAAATGTTGTGTGACTCTAGATCTACATTTTTTAGATATATATTTACTAGGAGTTTTCAAATTTCATCAATGATACTTAATAAAAATGGTAAATATATATTAAATATTTGCACTTATAAAACAGGAACCCTCTGAACACAAACTAATGTCAATTTAAAAACAATTCTTCACATGATTTCTTTCTGTTTAGGTTTGCAAATTCCCCACAATAACTTTTATATATATATTTGTTTGTTTTTGGATCAATACCCAGCAGCGCTCAGGGGTTACTCCCTGGCTCTATGCTCAGAAATTGCTCCTGGCAGGCTCGGGGGATATATGGGATGCCAGGATTTGAACCACCACCATCCTTCTGCATGCAAGCAAACACCTTACCTCCATGCTATCTCTTCAGCCCCTAACGACTATTATTTTTTTAAAAAAGGGCTTTCTACTTGGGGTTACTCCAACACACCTCTACCTCCTTCCTCCGGAAGCTCCAGGGCTTCCCCTGGGCCACATGTCTGGGCAAGCCAGCAAAGTGGGTCCCTTAGAGGAGCTTATGGGGTACCCTAGGCTTTCCCCATTCCCAAGCCAGCCTCCAGAGGGGAGGCTTAGGGTTGCGGACTTTGAACTTCCAGCCTTCTGGCTCAGGAAGGATCTCCTTCCTTCCTGGGAGCCGGGAGTCTCTGCCAGCATGGGTTTTGGCAGACCTCCATTGTGCCAAATGAATTTTTTACACTTGTAGGAGCTTAACTGGGGGTAGTTGATAGTTGCTCGGCTGTACTAAGGCAGTCACTGGTAATTTCATCCAGTCTACATGTTCCAAACTGTGCAATATATATAATAGTACTCCATATCCTTAAGATGTGTTTTTATGTATTTCCAGTTTGTATTCTGCACTTTTATCACACCCCTACAAAACTCATTTTTTATTCTTTAACTCTCTCACCCCAAAACCATCATTATCCCACAATTTTACCCTTTTTAACTTTAGTTACTGCACCATCCAAAATCACAGACCTACATGGTGCACTGGATTTCACACCCACCCAATTATTTCAAAAGCATAAAAAACAAACAGTATGCCCTTTGAATATTTTCTATTTATTTTCTTTGACAGCTATATCTCTTACTAATTATTCTTTATTATAGTGACGATTTCCCTACTTTTTATCTTTTCTTCTCTTTGTTAAACTGATCAATAAGGAATTGGTGAAAGAATTCCCTCAGTTTATCGCTTCTGTATGAACCAAAGTCACGGGGATTGTTGGACCTATTCTTGCAGCCCCATATGTACCAATAATGCCATGTGGCATTATTCCTTGTTTGCATAAGCCCATTAAAATGGTGAAATTCTATACATACAAATAAGTTCTTATCTAATAGAGATGGGAACACACAAAACTTGTAGTGCAATTGGACCTTACACCCTGAACATTGACATAATGACGTGGCGCATGGCCTCAGAAGAATGGGCATTCTCATTCACCCTGAACTAGGGAAGCCACCTACGAAACATCCAACATTGTCTATATATTCAGCTGGAAGCAATCCTCTACCAGGGAAGGACCCTCCTCTGACATTCGACCTACTCAAAAGAGACTTCCCTTAACACTGAGAAGACAACAACAATAATGTCCTGCTTACTGGACAGGGCTCTCTGCATTGCCCTTTAATTGTGAGGTGAAACTGGAGGACGCTCGACACCAGTCTGACTTCAATGTAGAATATGCAAATTCCAGGATCTTTTTGCCAACAACAGCAGACTGTTTGAAAAATAAAACTGTATTGGCACTACAGACAAGGACTTGGATTAGACTAAGTATTTTGCCTGAACCTAGAGCTGGTCTTATGCCAGGAATCTTCAGGGGTAGGATCTCCTTGTATTTAGGCCAAGGCTTTTCCTTTCCATGTCACCATATTTTGGTGGGCCTGTTCGCAAACAATAATTGCCACTCTAAACATGTTTTACTTTTGCTCCATGACTCCTAAACCTTAAATAAAAAATAAAAAAAACCTTAAACTTTTGAGGTTACACATAAACTAATATGCATATGCATGGAAAATGTAAAAATAATACTATGCCTTCAATGTATTCAGGAGTTACACAAATATTATGGCTTTAAATTGCTTTGTATACAACTAAGAAATGTTATAATGTACATCTGGAGACTTGAGGGATAAAGTAATTGTACATGGGTTCAGTTTTATTTCTTCTTAATGTTCCTTGACTGTATGTTCAAATTAGGTGTCAGCAATGAGAACTCTGTTTATTGGTGATTATCCTTCAATGGTACTTTGCCTTGTCCTCTTCCTTTGCATCATTGTTTTCATAATTAAAAAAGAAAAAAAAATAAGTGCTTCTACACATTTCAGGGGGGAGGGTTTTTGTTTTCCTCTTGGGTTTTTTTTTTTATTTTTGGACTTAGGAGTGCCTAGGGCCTGCACCTGGCTTACACTCCAGGGTCAACTCCTTAGCATAGTTTGGCAAACTATTCTGGGCTTAATCCTAGGAAGGCAGGCAGCATGCAAAGCAAGCACCTTCACCACTCTACTATCTCTCTGGCTCTCAAAGGGATATTTTTTTGGGGGAAGATAATTTTAAAATAATAAAATTACTTATATAAATTTTACACAGCTAAAGATTAAATCAGATGTCAATTTCAAGTTTTCAGACTACTGATTGAAAGCTGTTACACTGTTATACTAACACAAGATTGCATTTATATACTTAAAATAAATGTCATAGTTAGCATTTTCAGCCAATTGTTCAGCAAATTTCTCCCAATTCTTTCTGAAAATGGTATAATTATGATACATTTTGTTTAAGTTCTCACATGAGTATTGCAATCACAGCTAGATTTTAAATCTAGGGTAGTATATCACTAAATTTACCCCATCCAGTTTCACATGTAAATTGGTATCATAATGGCAATTTCAAAATATTATAGTTATGATGTGATGATAGTGTATGTAAAGAATGGTGATATGTGATGTATAAAAAGGGTGAGGTAGCTAGGGAAAGTTAAGGTGATATAGCTTTCCCTTGTTTTTCCTCCTTGTTGTTGTCATTATCTGTTATGCATAACAATCATAAATTTAATCATTTACAGCAGGGGTCTCAAACTCAATTTACCTGGGGGTCTCAGGAGGCAAAGTCCGGGGTGAGGCAGGGCCACATAAGGATTTTGCTTACCAAATATTCGCAATAAAAATCGCATAGTAAAAAAAAAATTAGCATTAAACATTTGCATACCCTGAACGGAACTGCTTGGGGTTTGCGAATGTTTAATGCTATTTTTTTCTTACTAATGCGACTTTTTTTTTTATTTTTGGGCCACACCCATTTGACGCTCAGGGGTTACTCCTAGCTATGCGCTCAGAAATCGCTCCTGGCGTGGGGGACCATATGGGACACTGGGGGATCGAGCAGCTGTCTGTTCTATGCTAGTGCTTGCAAGGCAGACACCTTACCTCTAGCGCCACCTCTCTAGCCCCACTAATGCGATTTTTATTGTGATTATTCAGTAAGTGAATAATCGCGGAATACTGCAATATTTGAAGGCCGGCCTCTGGCCACAAAATGTTGTACCGAGAGCCACAAACGGCCTACGAGCTGCGAGTTTGAGACCCCTGATTTACAGCTACCATTGTGTCCTCTCACAATTATGTGAAATTAATGAGTTCACCAGTGTGGTTTAGCATTCATAATATTTTTCTTTTAAAGATCACTTTAAACTCCAGCATTTTTCTTTTGCCAAGGCATTGTCTTGTTAAAGGAAATGGTACAGTATCCCTGCTGTTATTTTGTGATAATACCACCTTACATTTTATTTTATCATTTTAAATGACTTCTGTGTTTTACTTCCATGAGTTTTTCTCTGTTATTCGTGCAGGTTTACTGTCCATCTCTGGTTTTATAGATGAAGAAACAAAAATAAGTTTAAGTGACCTTTTTAATCTCAGAATACTTCAAAGGTAAAAATAGATTTCCAACTTAGTTTCTTTTGGTTAGGATATTGTCTTCTCATTTGGGTATAACCTGGAAATAAAAATGATGAAACAGTGTCTGATAGTAGTGGGAAATTGACACGCATGAATGTCAAATTTTGTTAGAGTTTGAACGAATATCTGGGTAGTAATTAGGGAAGTGACTCAACAGATTTCCTCTTTCTGCCGTTTTCTATTTTGTGTGTTTCCAGACTTTTACTTCTCTGTTCTGTTGCCTTCATTTCCCTTATTTGTGGGATATATGGCATATTCCACAGAGTAAATACATTGCTTTTCTAACTTCTTTGTAATATGTGTTAAATGGAAAATCTCTCTCACATACACACAATCAGGAATGCTTAATTGATTCAACTTTATAAACATATTTCTTAAGGGATCTTCTTTCTAAAAACACAATTATGAATACTTATTATATTTTTAAATAGTGATCATGGTTAGTATATATTCATTTCATAAATAAATGGTAAATTTAGAATTGATTGCCTTTTGTTTCCCTTCAATAATTATCTTGTGCTTTTTCATTTAGAAAAAGGACAATTTTGGAAAAAAGCTAAATTACCCTGAAACACAGGAATGTATTTGGTGAGGGGATTGGTTATGTGAATATACCTTCTGTCCAGAACACAGAACACAAAGTATTTACTGCACTGGCTAAAGAATTTTATTTCTGTAGATCTGGTCTAAGCTCACCATTTCCTTACAGAGAATGATTAGTAAAGAGTTATGCCTTTTTTAAGTGACTTCTTCAAAAGATTATTTTGCATGGATTCTACCAAGTAGTAAATAAGAGATATATTAAAATTTGTGAGCCTAATTTTTAAGGACTTTTTTATTTGAGCCTTTCTTAGTTGCATTAAAGTGAAGCTTTCTTCACTTGTATGTGGGGATGCTCATGAGCAGTCTTACTCTGGCTTTAGGAGATTTGGGTTCATAAAGGGAAGGTTTGAACTCATCCCAGAGAATTAGGAAAATGTCAGTGTAAATTTATTTTCCTAAATCAGTGACAGGCTACAAGAAATGTCTCTTTGGATTTTAAAAGTGACTATTTCATTTGGCATTGCAGCTTAAAGATCTCATGGTCTGATCTCATAGTGCTCTATAGCAGGGAAAGAAACCTTCAGCCAGTTATCTGTGAGTTTTATTATTGTTGGGAAGTTGTGCATGCGTATGTCTTCTTGGCCATGACTAGAATGACAACCCTGGGCTGAGAATGGAAGCTCAAAGAGTCTTTTTGTCTTCAAGTACTTCTTAACGTTAGAGCAAGACCAACATGAAGAGAAGCATTTATTTCTTCTTTCTAAAGACTGTTGGAAAAAATGATTTTATAGTTTCATGAAGTAATCTTTACTGCCAAGAAGGCTCTCCTCTTTGCTAATAAACATCTCTCCAGTTTGAAAACCAAGCTTCTGTTCTCTTGTTTGTTTAGTCAGGAGATGTGGGAGTTATGCTGTCAACATTGTCTGAATAATGAGGTACACGTATTGGAAGGACATGAACACTTATTGCATCGACTTCCCTCTCCATCATAGTTCCAATTCTCCACATCTGAAATAAATTATTAAAAATAAAATAATATTTTACTGGATTATAACCAAGATCAGATGAGATTTTCTCATAATTTTTGGGCCTAAGTCTGCTTCAGAAAACCCCTAAAACATATTTGTTCACAGCAGAAATAGGCATCTGTGTCATGTCTGATCTTTTCTGCTATTAAAAATAAGCTTTGAAAGAAATTCACTTTCTTTGAAGACATGATTTTATTTCTTAAAGTTACATTTAAAGTATTGTTTTAGGCTAAAATTTGGATACAATGCCTTGGTTGTCAATAACAAATAATTTATGTGCTTTGTCTCAGGCATCTGTTATGCCCTAGGTGATGTGCTCATACTACCAAATAAGGGCTTACACAATGTGTTTAAGGTTTTACCTATCCTGGGAAAACCAGAGCAGTCTTTGTAATAGCATAATTACATTTTAGTCCCCACAACAATATTTGTGCATTCTTTTTTTCTGTTCTATTGCTCTTGATGGTGAATAACAACTGAATATCTTTATAAAGCATAAATATGAGAGAATTTATTTCCAATGCCGATTTTTTCTACAAGTTAATTTAGCAATAGTAATATACAGCTTCAGAAGCACAGAGCCTCCTCTCTGCTTCCTTCTAAGATTTTAGGAGTAAACTAGCATGGCTTTCTTGTGCCCTTTATAGGTGATTTATACCCAGGTTTCATTGTGCTGTTAGTCTGTAAACCTTAGTAAGGGTAATATGGTGTCCATTCCTGAAGTGAGAGATATAGATGACGGTGGTTGATTCTTCAACTATCTACTAAAGAAAAGGAAGTGGGGTTGGCTGAAATGTCTCATCCTGCTCCTCAGGACCAGGACAGGGACCCCCAAGATGCCCAATTGTAGATCAGGTTGGTCCACTCTGGGATCATCCTGAAGAAATTTATCTCCTCTCATTTCCATGAAGGGTAGTTTCTCTCTTTCTCCCACTTTCTTGAGACCCACATTTAATGGCAACACAAAAGAGGGAAAATGGAAGAGTGAGAAGCAAGACAGCAAAAAGAACGAGAGAGAGATGTTTCTGATAAAGATTCATCAGATGGCTGTCAATTAACCTATTTATAAACCTGGAAAATATTCCAAATTTTACCAAATTTCAAAGGTTCAGATACAGTGTATTTTCTTGTGGTTATTCAATTGATTCTATGGCATTCTGTTAGTAAACAGATGTTTTCAGAGTTTTTCTGTCATTCATATACTTATATTGAAGTAAAAAAGAAGGCAAAACATAAAGAAATTTGTTTTTCTGTGGTCTATCAATTGTGACTTACTTAACTAATCTCTTGGTTTTACCTGTGAAGTACATGCTCTTTGCCAATCTCCCTTTTCATTTCATCTTTTAGAACTTAACCAAAAACTTTCTCCATAGATTTGATTAGTGTCAGTTCTTTCACTATGCAGTTTCAAAGAAATTTTATATTGCATATATAAGACATCCAATAACACATACAACTCAATAAAATATGGGCAAAATACCTGGAGAGACATTTCTACAATGGGCCACAGATACATGACAAATTACTCAATATTATATATCAACTGGGAAAATCAAATTAAAACCATAATGCTATATTATCTCATACCCATGAAATGTCCTATCTAAAAAAAAATTAAAAACACTTCTGGCTTAGTGAGGTATGGATAGGACTTCTAGTATACAAGAATAGTATATAAATTTCATTTTTTGCTCACATTTGTCCCCACCCAGAAATTGTCTGCCTTTACACTTAGGAAGCAATACTTCTGGGGCTCCAGGCAATATATAATGTGACAGGTTAGCTGCATGCAAAGAACACTTTACAGTCTTTGATTTATATTTTAAAAAGAATATCTAAGAAGGTCAGAGGGATAGTAAAGCAGGCAGGATGCTTTTCAAGCACTTCACTGAACTAGGTTCAACACCCTGCACAGTATTATCCCTTTGTGTCCCAGAAGTAATGGCTCCTGAGTGGAGTCATAAGTTATCCCTATACATCAAAGTGTGGCCTCAAACTTCTCTCTACCAAAAAAAAAAAAAAAAGAAAGAAAGAAAGAAATAGGATATTTCATATGATCCAGTATTACCACTTTTTATTTCATTTATCTGAGGGTTAGTAGAAACACTAATTTGAAAAGTTACTTGCTCTTTTATGTTCTTAGCAGCATTATTTACAGAATCTAAAGCCTAATCCCTTAATCTGTCCACCAGAAATGTTTTTCTGATAGCTTTATTAGCAGATATGTGATGGATGCATTTTATTCCATTCTAATATTCCAATTAAATAACTGCCTTTATGCTTTTCTCTACATTAGTGTGAATATAAAATCTTAAACAGATCTCCTTTTCTAGCCAAGAGGAGAGTTGCTAGATGTACAGGTTGTGATAGGAAGATTGATATTATTTTCCTTTAGAGAATCAAAGATAAGGATTTTAATATTGACTCCTTTATTTGTTTCCTACTAGTAGTATAAAAATTTACTTTAAATTTAGGAATTTATACATACTTGTTATCCTTCAACTCTGAAAGTTAGAAGTCCATCATTGTAGCACTTTAGAAAAGCTACATTTGTTTTCTGGAGCATCTAGGGAAAATCTAGTTCTTGGCTATGAAATTCTAAAGGCTCACATATATTATGAATTATGTCCCTTGGCCATCCTTACCTCCCAGCATGATGGTCTCTCAGAACTCTGTTTTTGTTAGTCTCTGATTCAGAAAATTTTTCTTCATTTTAATCATTTTTTGTTATATTATCTTGGGATTATGACCACATCATGAGCTCAAGGATGCTCAAGAGATATTCGTGGTTCCATGGTCATGAAGTGCTTCCTATAGTGCTCATTTAGCCTACTGAACTATCTCTTTGCACTTTTTGTTTCACTTTTAAAAGAACTCTTATTTTTATATTGATTCTACCTCAATTATACTGATTGGTATTCTTGTTTCAAAATTTTTAGATTTTTAACTGTTAAATTGCTTTTGCATATGGATGATCAAATTCAAACAATTGATTATAAAGCTTGTATCTTAGGGGTGTAGGTAGAAGAATTATGCATATGCAAAGCATAATTACTTAAATAGAGATGAAAGCTTCAAGAATGTGATAGTTTGCACTTTGGGTAATAAAAACTTACTAAAGGAGCATCTGAAGTTCTGGACAAATGAATATAGGAACATCCAGGGAGAATCAGAGGAAGGAAAAGCAAGAAAAAGAAAAATACTGAGAAGTACTCTAGAGTAGTGTTGATTTAAAACAATAGTGAGGAGACAACTTTTGGAAGTGAGGATATACAAATTGAAATTTTGGAAGGAAAAATCAAACTTTTTTCAATAACCAGGTTGTTTGACCTAACAAACAACAAATTGGGAGTATTGTATACTTATTTATTGTATATTCTATATTGGGTCAGTCTTAGCAGAGGAATCCACTGTAAATGTGTGAACTGCTCAACTTTATAAAAGACTATTTTAACATGGAAATGTAGTTCAACATTGTTTAGTCTTACTCCTATAGTTTATGTTAGAAATTTGACAGGTTGGCCAATGACACATGGTATGTTGGTGTCAGAATTCGGCTTCCATCTGACACTTCTTCAGTGCAACAGTGAAGTGAAAGCCTCATTTCCCAAATCCAGGGCATTGAAGAGACACAGATCTGGAAGCAAATCATGACACAGGAAATAATCCACATAGGGGATAAAACAGGTTTAGAAACACACACACACCCTTCTGCTCCTAAGAAGTAGATAGCTCAGTAGTGGAAATCTGAAACTGCAAGCAGTTTTTCCCTGAGACTTTGGATCTTTATTAGGAAGAGCCAGACCACACCTTGGGTGGATAATAGGTAGTCTAAGGTGTCAATCCAAAGGATGATTCCATCAAAAGGTACTTCCAACCAATGAGTAACAAACATACCCTGAATACGATGAAACCAGGTTAATCCACATATCAGAACACTTCTCTTCTTATCACATAGGTTCTATGTAGCAGAGATACGTACTGTATAGGAAAGACATGGAGAGGGACTAGAACATATATCTACTATCTAAATTCAAAAATCAGGTTGCTTTGTTTTGATGGAATTTGAAGTGATTATATTCAGCAAAAGGAGACAATAGAGAATTCTTGTCTCAATAGCATATTAGAGGAGGTTGAATAATGCTTTGATGGGATTATGTACAGGGAGATGTAGAAATCTCAAAAAAAAGCAAGACAGATCAATGTATCACACCCACTCTGTCAACATAGCGTTATTATCTCATTTTTTTAAAATTTTTATTGAGACCGAAGGGAATTATAAGTCTTCCAAGTTATATTTCAGGTACATAGTGACAGTGAATTAGGGCCATTCCCACCACCAGTGTTTACCTCCCTCCTCCATAGTTCCCAGCATGCATCCCATATGTCCACCCTTGGCCCCCTGGACTTCTAGTGTAACATACACTTTTTGTGTATAGCTTGTTATAGTTTGGGTCTCTTGATTCTTTTGTCATAGACTCTGGTTTAGGTATATAGGTCTGATCATTTTTTATTTCCACTCAGTGCTTCTGAGACCCCTTGGCCCCTAGGTCGCATCACTTTTTTTTTTATAATTTATAAGAAGACATAGAAATATGAGGCAGAATATGATGATTTATATACTATGGTTCTGTAACAAATATGGGAGTTTTATCTAGAAACTATAAATATTAATAAAATTGAAACAAGAAAAAAAGAAAGAAAAATGGGGTGGCAGAGGTGTAAATTTTTTTATAGGTGCAGTGAATGTCTGAGAAATTAAGAAATTCTCTTGGTTCTAGAGAGATACCGGGTGTCTCTTCCTTGAAGCATACTGTCCATGAGACCTACTACAGGATTCAGACATGTTAGTTTTCAAATTCCAAGGTCTTTTTTTATGGTGCTAGGAATCATTCTGTTCAGTCACAGTTCTCAAAGGCAGTCCTCTGTAATTAGAGATCTTGGTTTTCTCACAGATCCTAGGACAAAGCCTAGGACAATCTTTTTTTATGATCCCAGGAAAATTTCTGCTCATTTATGGTTGTTGTAGACAGTTTTCTTTAATTAGTGATCTTGGTTTTTGAACAGATCCCAGGATGTTAGAGTCATATATTTCATCTATCCAGTGATGAAGTAGGGCAACCTTCCCTTAGATCAAGTTGTTTCTGTTTCCTCTTCATCAGGGTGTCATATGAACCAACCCTGGCTCAAGTTGGTGCCAGAGCTGCATTAGGGCCTCCCCCAGGGGGAGTTTGATTCCCTGGGGTGGTGGTGCAAAGAACTGGGGTTCAAGGTTGGATGGTTGTTGTTTGATCGTATGAGGTCTAAATCAAGTCCCCATATCAAATGTTTAGGGTGGAAGGCCCCCCTGCATTATAAAATTTTTGGATTCTTATCCCAATTAGATAAGAACTTGTTTCTATACATAAGATGTCTCCATTTTAGTATGTCTATACAAAAAGGAATGATGCCATAATATACTGTTGATGTATTTGGGGGTAAAAATAACAAGCTATACAATATCTGTGCCCTGATCTCTTATACTAAGCAAGACTTTTAAACTAGAATCTCTTTTGTTTGTTTTTTGTTTGTTTTTGTTTTGGGGCCACACCCTGCGGTGCTCAGGGGTTACTCCTGGCTGTCTGCTCAGAAATAGCTCCTGGCAGGCACGGAGGACCATATGGGACACCGGGATTTGAACCAACCACCTTAGGTCCTGGATCGGCCTCTTGCAAGGCAAACACTGCTGTGCTAAATCTCCGGGCCCCTAAACTAGAATATCTTATTAAGCAGAACCCAAAACAAGCAAAAACAAAAAGTAAGGATGGAGGAGGCTCCCTCTACATAAACACATTAAGAGTTATAACTATT
Organism: Suncus etruscus; assembly: GCF_024139225.1. Lineage (NCBI taxonomy): Eukaryota > Metazoa > Chordata > Mammalia > Eulipotyphla > Soricidae > Suncus > Suncus etruscus. The sequence goes on from NC_064852.1 coordinate 56,576,189, forward strand.
TTACTTTTGGATCACACCTGGCAGCGCTCAGGGGTTACTTCTCACCGGGCTCTCAGAAGTCACTCCTGGCAGGCTCAGGAAACCATATGGGATGTCAGGATTTGAACCACCTTCTATCCTGAAGCAATTGGATGCAAGGCAAAAGTCCTACCATGTGCTATCCCTCTGGCCCAAGATTTATAACTATTAAGGAAATAAAAATACAAAGAAATTATAGATATCCCCATTAAGTCTTTTGAGATAGTCTGAGTGGGGGGTGTAAGGACCAGGGCACATTTTCATCCCATACTCTGGTCTTTTGGAGTTTGAGAAATAGTTTTCAATAAAAAGAGATTAGGTAGTGTCCTCGAGTAGGAGGTCCCTTTGGAGTTTCATCTGGTAGCAAGCAACAGTCCACAATGAGGAGAGGGCAGGAAAAGGGGCCACATAGAATGCATCAGCAGGAGCAGTAATTGCAGCTTCTTGCTTGGGTGAGATGGAGAGCTGAGAGCATGATCTTTCACTTTGGGAGCCGCATTGCAGCTTACTGGGGCAGGGAGATAGTCTCGGTTTTGAGGAGTTAAGAATTGAAGGAAAGTGGGTTAAATAGGGAGAGATAATGGTTCAGGATTGAGAGAGTAAAGCATAGAAGGCGTTTTGTAAGGTGATGAATTGATATGTATCATATATACAGAGGCTATATACAATATAAGCATGGATTGTTTGCAATACAGATTAGGCAAACATAGAGGAGTCCACTACATTCACACTCATTCCCACTTATAGACAAACATTAGAGATCTATTTTTAGGTTATAGTTAGAGGCCTGCCCCTTATGGGATGGGTCAGAGAGCTTAAAAAAATGGGGCCAGCACTTTGCAGGGGAAAGGTTTTCCAATTTCTAGGCATTTCAACAATGGCGGGGTGAACTTTGCTAAATGAAGCCTTTGGGGTTAGATTATGCATGTGGCATTTTTGGATAAACAAAATTTTCATATCAAGAGTATTAAGCAATATGGTAGTGAGAACCATAAGAGGAGTCTACCCCATGTAGTATCATCCACCATGTCTTGTACATCATGTTTTCTTTCTGAAAGGAAAATGTCAGCATGGGCATTATGATATAATTGTAATGTAGCTCTAATTGAAAAAAGAAGAAAAAAGGGGAAAGAAAAATGAATAGTATTTTGCAAAAAAATACTCAATGAATGGTGCCTGTAATAAAAGTCTATGATGTGTAGTCACCTATTTGGGTGGTCCCTATGGACATAAACATTAGATCATAATATCAGATGTAATCAAAAGGAATTGGATAAATTGAAATGTTTTGTCAAGATATTGACATAATGAGCACTGTATTTGAAATCTATTGATACAGCATGTAATTGAAAATGTAGAGTGTCCAACCCATATCTCCAAGAACCTCTGTGGACAACGAAGTTGAAAACTTACTTTATATATAATAAAATTGAGGCACTAAAACATACTGATAGTGAGCACTGCAGTGGGAGTCTCTGGCTTCCAATCATATTCTGCAACCTGTTTCTATGGATTAAAAGCATTAGCACATGTTTAAAGGCCTTTTTATTGAGAGGTTGATTGGACATCTGTTCAATATAAACAGCTGTTTTTATTGTTATATGTTTCTTTGTAGTATAAAGAGAGTAAAGGCTTTGTGTTTCTCTTCTTCCACTTGATTTGTTCCCTTCTCCTCAATATACCCTGGCACCTACAGTGTTTGTAGTATCTATTATTTAGACCACTGTGTTTCTTTCAAAGAATTATTCTATGAACCACATATAAGTGATATTATTCTGTTTCTAACCTTCTTCTGGCTTACTTCATTTAACATAGTAAATTTATTTTATTGCTGCAAATTGCATGATAGTATTATTTCTAACAACTATGTAGTATTTCATTGTGTATATGTACCACATTTTATGATCCACTCATTTGTTATTGGACTTCTAGGTTGATTCCTAGTCTTAACTATTGTACCGAGTGCTGCAATGAATAGTGGTGTGCATACATACTTTTGGATGAATGTCTTTTTATCCTGAGGATAGATACCCAAGAGAGGGATTTCTGGGTCTTATGGCAGCTCAATTTTGAGTTTACTGAGAACTCTCCATACTGTTTTCAATAGAGGTTGGACCAGGCAGCTTTTCCACCAGCAGTTGGATGAGAGTTCCTTCCTTACAACATCCTTGTTAACAGATATTGGTCAACAGATATTGTCAACAGATATTGGATGTGAGGATGTGCCATCCTCACTGGTGTAAAATGGTACCTCATTGTTGTCTTGATATGGATTTTCCTAATGATAAGTGACAATGACCATGTTTTCATGTGTCTGTTGGACATCGTTAATCTTGCTCAGATCCATTAATTTCTTCTTCCCGTTTTTTATTTTTTTAAGGTTTTGTGGAGCTAACCTTTGTGAGTGCTTTGTATATTCTAGATATCAAACTTTTATCTAATATGTTGAGTTAAATTTTCCCCCCATTTTGTTAGCCATTTTCTAGTTTTAGCCCATGTTTCTTTTGCCATACAGAAACCTTTTAATTTGATGTAGTCCCATTTAGTTAGGTGTGATGCTATAGCTCTTGCTATTGGCATCCTATCATCAAAGACTTTTTTTGAGATATAAGTCTTGGAGTGTTCTGCCTATGTTTTCCTCAGTAAACTTTTTAGTTTCAGGTCTGATTTCAAGGTTTTTAATCCATTTTGAGTTGACTTTGTTTAAGGTGTGAGATATGGATCAATCTTTAACTTATTACAGGTGGTTATCCAGTTGTTCCAACAGCTTTTGTTGAAGAGACTGTCTTTGTTCTATTTCAGGTTTTTGGCTCTTCTGTCAAATATTATTTGATTGTATATTTGGGGGTTATACTTCCATTCTTTGCTTAAACTGGCTTCAAAAATGTCAGGGGAGGTCCTATGACAGGTTGATATAAAAGCAAGTGCAAGATGATAAGTTCAATACTGTTTCTCCTTTTAGCATCTAGCCCATTTTCTTCCCCAAGCAGAAAGAGTAGTTTAACCAAAATATTCTTGCAACTTTGGGGAAAGAATTCTTCAATTGCTTTGAACACTTCATCAGTAATGCAATTGGTCAAATAGTAAGCAGTCAGCACATGGTCTTTATTGGCAGAGAAACTGCAGAAGTCTAACAGGACTTTAAAAGTTTCAATTCCCTTTTCCAAATATAGTAACATATTTAGAGATTTTTTTTTTAGAATAATTCTGGAACATGTAAAGTGAGACAAACATGACTTCAAGTAGCCTTAACAGAAAATAGGATGTGAGTGGGAAAAGAATCACAGCTCTATAGGACTTGGAGAACAACAGAACTGTGCAGAAGAGGAAGTGACTATGCAATTGAGATATTTCATACCTGCTTTTTCTAGGTCACCAGGTTTCAAAATGAATGAAGGCCTCTATACTTACTGTATTGTCTTCCCTAAAGAAAACATAGATTCGTGTATTGAAGTTGGTCTTTAATGATACTTGAGCATTGTTCCACAGTAAATGCTTTTTGCAGTTGATTGAAATGCTTTTATAGCATCAGACCTAGGGTTACTACTGATTATTTTTTTTAATTTAAAATGATGAGGGGTGATTGTCTGGGTGGAGGCTGATTATGGGATTTTAATTTAATGCTATAAAATTTGAGTGGGTTGGGAAAGTTTTATGTGATCCTAATTGAATACAGCAAAGTTTTAAGGGAGTAGAAAATTAATATAGATTAAAGTCTCTGTATGAAAAAATATTTTCATCATTTGTTACAGTTTATATCAACATCATTAATGGAATTATAAAACAACCATTAGCTTTGTTCTAGCTATATATATACACAAAATGATTTAGAAACATGATAATTATTAAGATATTATATGAGATAATAAGCTATATCCCTGCCTCAAATTGCAAGTCATTTAATCCTTCTTAAACTAGGCTAGTTATAGTAGATATTTCCAAGTGTATTCTAGGAATACAAGCCAAAATGATATTAAATAGTATTTTTTTTGTTTTTATTTTATTTAATTATTTTTTGGGGGGTCATACCCAGCAGCGCTCAGGGATTATGCCTGGGCTCTATTCTCAGAAATCGCTCCTGGCAGGATTGGGGGACCATATGGGATGCCGGGATTTGAACCACTGTCCTTCTGCATTGAAGGCAACCGTCTTACCTTCATGCTATCTCTCCAGCCCCAAATAGTATTTTTTATACAAATATTTTTACTCGTATGTTCTCAATGATTTTTCCTGTATCTTCAGGTGAGAAGAATTGAAAGTAGGATATAGCTAAATTTCAGATTTATTTGGGATTATTTTTCTTAAAGAGTGCTCATTTAAGAACTCCCATTATCTTCTCTTTTCTGCTGCCATGTCCCCCTGGCCACTTCGTTCCACAGAGAGGACTTACAGGAAGGAGTGAATAGACCTATACTCTAGGTTCTTTTTTATTTTTTCTTCAATACTATTTATTCTGACCAAAGTGAATTACAGATCTTTCACAGTAATGTTTTAGGTCATAGTGATATTGAATCAAGGAATTACCACCAGTGTAGCCCTCCCTCCACCCTTGTACTCTAGGTTCTTTTTAATATTCTTGCTTAACACTAACTACTCTTCCTTTTACAAGTATCACTTCATTAAAGTTATTTAGCTCAGATTACAGCCTTTCTCTGTTCATATTTTCTTACTTGGACCTCTATTTTAAAAGTAACTTTTCCAATATTTTTTACTATTTCAACACAGTACATATATGCATTTAATACATGTAAATTATCAGTGAAACAAATTTGACTGAGCAACTATATTCATCAAACCAAAATGAAGGGGAACTTGAGCCACTGCTATAGCCAACATGTAAAATTCATGTATTTTTATATCTTTATTTAAACATCTTGATTATAAATATGATTGTAGTTGGGTTTCAGTCATGTAAAGAATCTCCCCTTCACCAGTGCAACATTCCCAATCACCAATGTCCCAAATCTCCCTCCTCCCCACCCAACCCCTCACCCGCCCATACTTGAGACAGGATTTCTACTTCCCTCATTCATTCACATTGTTATGATAGTTCTCAATTTTAGTTATTTCTGTAACTGCACTTATCATTCTTTGTGGTGAGCTTCTTGTCATGAGCTGGACCTTCCAGCTCTCCTCTCTTTTTATCTCTAAGAATTATAGCAAAAATGACTTTTATTTTTTTTAAACCCATAGATAAGTGAGATTATTTTGTGTGTGTCTCTTTCCTGCTGACTTATTTCAGTCAGCATAATAGTTTTCATGTCCATCCATGTATAGGAAAATTTCATGACTTCATTTCTCCTGATGGCTGCATAATATTCCATTGTGTAAACGTACCACAGTTTCTTTAGCTATTCATCTGTTGAAGGGCATCTTGATTGTTTCCAGAGTCTGGCTATTGTAAATAACACTGCAATGAATATTGGTGTGAGGAGGAAGGAATTTTTGTATTGTATATTTGTGTTCCTGGGATATGTCCCTAGGAGTGGTATAGCTGGATCATATGGGAGCTCAATTTCCAGTTTTTGGAGGAATCTCCATATTGCTTTTTATAGTGATTGAACTAGATAGCATTCCCATCAGCAGTGCAAAAGAGTTCCTTGCTCTTCACATCCCCGCTAGCACTCCTTGTTCTCATTCTTTGTGATGTGCGCCAATGTCTGTGGCATGAGGTAATACCTCATAGTTGTTTTGATTTGCATCTCCCTGATGATTAGCGATGTGGAACATTTATTCATGTGCCTTTTGGTCATTTGTATTTCTACTTTGACAAAATGTCTGTTCATTTCTTCTTCTCATTTTTTTATGGGATTAGATTTTTTTTCTTGTTAAGTTCTGTCAGTGCCTTGTATATTTTGGATATTAGCCCCTTATCTGATGGGTATTGGGTGAATAGTTTCTCCTACTCAGTGGGTGGCTCTCGTATTTCCTTTGAGGTGCAGAGTTTCTCAGCTTAATATTGTCCCATCTGTTTATCTCTTTTTATACTTGTTTGGAAAGTGCTGTTTCCTCCTTGAAAATGCCTTTAGACTCAATTTCACATAGTGTTTTACCTACATGTTGCTCTATATACCTTCTGGCTTCAGATATAATATCAAGATCTTTAAACCATTTGGGTTTTACCTACATACATGGTGTTAGCTGGGTGTCTGAGGTCACTTTTTTGCAAGAGACCAACCAGTTGTGCCAACAACCACTTGTTGAAGATTTAAGATTTCTTGCTCCTTTATCAAAAATTAGGTGACTGTATATCTGGAGAACATTCTTTGAGTACTCAAGCATGTTCCACTGATCTGCAGGTCTGTCTTTATTCCAATACCATGCTTTTTTGATAATAGTTATTTATTATGCTTTGTAATACAGTTTAAAGTTGAAGAAATTAATGCTTCCCATATTCCTTTCCCCAAGGATTGCTTTAGCTATTTGAGGGTGTTCATTGTTCCAAATGAATTTCAAAAGTGTTTGATCCACGTCTATGAAAAATGGCATAGGTATCTTTAAAGGAATCACATCAAATATGTACAATGATATAGTGAGAATTTGACATTTTAATGATGTTAATCCTGCCAATCCATGATCAGGTATGTGTTTCCATTTTCACATATCCTCTCTTATTTCCAAGAGGAGCAGGGTTTTATAGTTTTTTTTTTTTTTATAGGTCCTTCACGTCTCTAGTCAAGTTGACTCTTTTAATTTCTAATCCAGGTTATTAGGTTTCTTTCTCTATTTCTTTGTGAGTTTTGCCAAAGGTCTAACAATCTTGTTTATTTTTTCAAAGAACCAACTTCTGCTTTCATTGATCTTTCAGATTGTTATTTTTGGGTTTCCACTTCATTGAATTCTGCTCTTAGCTTTGTTATTTCCTTCTGTCTCCCTATTTTTGGGTCCTTTTATTTTGATTATTATTTAATTTTATAAGCTGCATCATTAGGCTATTGAGGTATGCCCCTTCTTTCTTCTTGATGTGTGTTGCAAAGCTATAAATTTTTCTCTCAGTACCGCTTTTGCTGTGTCCCATAGGTTCTGATAGTTTATGTCTTCATTGTCATTTGTTTCCAGGAAAGTTTTGATTTCCTCTTTGATTTCATCTCAGACCCACTGGTTGTTCAGTAGCAGGCCGTTTAATTTTCAGTTGTTAAGGTTCTTCTTCTTTGTGCCTTTGTTAATCACATCTAATTTCAGAGCCTTGTGGTCAGTGAAGGTAGCCTGCAAAATTTCTATCCTCTTGATTTTATGGAGGTATGTTTTATGTGTTATCACATGGTCTATCCTGGAGAATGACCCATGTATATTGGATGTCATATACATGACATCTATCCCCAGAAACCAGGATACACATGAGTCATTCTCCAGGATACTAGGTCTCTAGTATCTATACTAGTATCTCTAGCATCTATACTATGTCTTTTTATTCCATTTCTCTTTTCAGGGCTAGTATATTTTTGTTGGGTTTCAGTCTGGTTGACCTAAGTGTTGACAGGGCCGTGTTGAGGTCGCCACAATTATTGTGTTACTATTAATATCCTCTTTCAAATTTGTCAATAATTGTATTAGATATTTTGCTGGTCTTTCATTGGGTGCATGTATGTTCGGTAGTGTGATTTCTTCCTGTTGCATATGTCTCTTGTTTGGTACAAAGTGCACTTCTTTGTTCCTTACAACTTTTCTGAATCTAAAGTTTGTGTTATCTGATATTGATATGGCCACCCAAGCTTTTTTAAGGATGTTGTTTGCTTGGATGACTTTCCTCCAGCATTTTATTTTGAGTCTATATTTGTTCTGAGCATTCAGCTGTGTTGCTTTTAGGCAGTAGAAGGTTGAATTCATCTTTTTGATCCATTTAGCCACTCTGTGTCTCTTAATTTAGTCCATTGACATTGAGGGAGATGATTGTAATGAGATTTAATGTCATCTTCGTGTATAAGTTTGGTGTGTCTGTTGGTCTGTCTTGTCTTAAAGTACACCTTTCAGTTTTTCCTTTAAGGATAGTTTTGCATCTGTGAAGTTTCTGAGCTGTTGCTTATCCATGATGCTATATAGTATCCTTCCTTCAAATCTGAACGTGAGTCGGGCTGGGTGCAGTATTCGGGTGACACATCCATTTCATTCAGTCTTGTCACAATATCCCACCACTGTCTTCTGTTCTTGAGAGTTTCTTGTAACATGTCTGCTGTAAATCTTAAAAATGCTCCTTTGGGGGCCGGGCGGTGGCGCTAAAGGTAAGGTGCCTGCCTTGCCTGCGCTAGCCTTGGACGGACCGCGGTTCAATCCCCCGGTGTCCCATATGGTCCCCCCAAGCCAGGAGCAACTTCTGAGCACATAGCCAGGAGTAACCCCTGAGCATTACCGGGTGTGGCCCAAAAATAAAAAAAAATAAAAATAAAAAGAATGCTCCTTTGAATGTAATTTCCCTTTTTTATTCTGCTGCTTTCAATATTCTATCTTTATCTGTGACTAGGATGTGTCTTGGGTGTTTTTCTTCAGGTCTCCTTTAGCTGGTACTCTTCGGACATGCAGGATTTGATTGTATGCAGTCTTTAGCTCTGGGAGTTTCTCTGTGATGATGTCTTTGATTGTTGATTCTTCCTTGGGATCCTTTTCCTGGGCCTCTGGGACTCTAAAGATTCTTATGTTGTTTCTGTTGAGTTTATCAAAGACTTCTATTTTCATCTGTTCAAATTCTTTGGGTACTTTTTCATTGTTTGATCATTTGCCTTAAGGTTCTTTTCCAGCCTCTTCTGCTGTATAGAGTCATTCTGCATTTCATCTTCCAGTTCACTGATTCTGTTCTTGGCTGCTGTTACTTTGTTGGAGAGGCTTTCCATTGAGGTTTTCAGTTCAGCTACCACGTTTTGAGATCTGTTATTTCAATTTGAAGTTTTCTGATTTCTATCTTTGTGTTCTGTTCAGCTAGAGATTTTTTTTATTTCAGTGAGGATCCTCCATATTTCTATTCTAAACTCCTTATCTGAGAGATTAATCAAATGGTTGGTATTTTTTGTGTCATCCAAGCTATCATCTTTATTCTCTGTGCATGGTTTTTGCCTGCAAGGTTTCCCCATTGTTACACTTGTAGTGTGGTTTTTTTCCTGCATGTTGTGGTGGTGTTCATTAGTTAGAAAGAGCATGTGGCTGTGAAGTGAAACAGGGTAGCTGTGCTCTTCTGGAACCTCTAGGAGAGAGACTTCGCTGGGCCCTTCTCGGCACTCTCAGGAGAGTTTCAGGAGACAGAAGAGTAAAGAAACATACAAAGGCAACAGGTCCCCTCCATCTCTCCCAGTTTGTAATTTCAGAGCAGGGGCAGACCCCTCCCACCTGCCTTCAAAGACAAAGGATCTGCCTTTCTGTCAGAGCAAACTTGGTAGCTGGTTTTCACTCACTCACTCACTCACTCACTCACTCACTCACTCACTCACTCACTCACTCACTCACTCAGTCTTTCTTGGCCTTTCAGCTTGGGTGCCTCTAAGAGAAAATTTTTGCTGGGCCCTTCTTGGCCCTCTAAAAAGAGGTTCAGGAGACAGAAGAGTAGAGAAACAGTAATAGGTGACAGGTCCCCTCAGTTTCTCCCAGTTGGTAATCTGACTGGTATCATTTCAATTCCATAGTGATCTCGCAATAAAAAACTGGAGAGCCTGGAGGCTGAAGATCTTATGTCTCAGTGTCACATTAGAAAATTACCTGACCTCATCCTATGAGGAAAGTTCTGGCTCAGGAGCCTCTCTGTGGGTGGGTGCTGGTGGAAAAATAAGTCAGGAATGGAAACTGCCATAGGAAGGAAGGGTTAATTCATGTCTTACCTATTGATATCAGGAGTTGGCAACAGGTTAATTTAACAATAAAATCATTGTTTACATTTATAAAAATATTTTGATCTTTTATCATTTTATTGTTAACTAATTAATGTTATTCAAAATTATATATGTAATTATAACTTAATTGTAACACAAAATTATGTTCTAGTAAAAACCTCATGAAATTTAGCAAATTGTCATTACTACATTTTTACATTTTTTTATATATGAACATGTGTTCTCAACTTTAAATAATAAAGCCATTATTAGTTTAATCACTGAAAATGCATATATTGCATTTTCTAAATAGTTGCTTCTGTTTAGAAAAATTCACACAACTTTAAAAATGGAACTGGTTATAGTTATTTTAATATTCTTACTAAGGATCTTTACATTGAGTGTAATGCTATTTATTAATTCATCCCAATTTTTTCCTTAAAAAATTAGTTGGGGCTAGAGCAGTAGTATGGTGTAAAGGTTGATTGCCTTCATGTGGATGACCCAGGTTTGAATCCTGACAACCTATATAGTCCCCTGAGCCAGCTAGCTGTGATTCCTGAGCTCAGAGCTAGATATAAACTAAATGTGAGCACCACTGGGTATGGACACACTCTTATGCCCCCAAATAAAATTATATAATAAAGAAAAATTATTTGATGCGACACACTTAAATATTTTATTTTTATTCACTATGTATTATAAACCACAATTTGAAATAATTCCTAGAAAATTGATTTACTATGTAAGTTTTGGTATTGATGGCCTTTCTTGCTATTTTATTTATGGTAACTATCCTAATTTTTTGTACAGCTATGAATTAATTTTGTTCCAGTGTATACTTAGATTAGTTGAAGACCCTAATTTATTTATGTATTGACTGTTAATGGATATTGGGGTTTTCTAAATTTGTTTAAAGTTTTCTAAATTTTTACAAAATTAGAACTGTCATTATTAATGGTCCCCCTACTTATTTTTAGTGAACACTGTTATTTATTTCCTAACAATAACTCTTTTTTGCAATCATTTGGCTGATTCCTTCTTTACTTTATTTCAAATTATTATCTTCTCTGTAGGTTAATAATAAATATTATTTTTACTTGCATTTCTTCATAACCTTTGAAGTTTAGTTGCTTTTCACAAATTTATTATTATTTAGTTATCCTCCTTTATAGTATGGTCTATTCAAGTCATTGGCTTAATTTTCTATTGAATATAGGTCATGCAAACAGATTTGTTACTCTACCTTTACTTTATGTTAAGTTGGTCTTGAAGAAGAATTCTATTTAATATCAATAAAGCCAGTTTATTAGCATCATCTTTATTCTTTGTTATTGTTAGAAAAAATTTCCTATTTCAAAGTCCTAAAATATGTTTCTTGGGTTTTGGTCTTTGTTTTTAAAGATAGTTTTTGAAATAGCTTTTATCTTTACTTTAGTTTTTGTCTTTATATGTATTTACTGTCCCTATAAACTGACAAGTTGATTTTAGTTTATGACACAAGTGAGTCTTTTTATATCCCTCTATGGATATTCAGCTTTTTAAGAATCATATAATAAGTAATACAAAATAATTTCTCTTGTCCTCTTTGCCATGTATCAAGTGACTCTTTATGTCTATTTCTTTCTCTTTTTCCTAATTCTGATGCTATTTTATACTATGGATATACCTGTTTGTTCATTAATTTGTTTTTTGTTTGTTTGTTTGTTTTTGGGGCCACACCTGTTTGATGCTCAGGGGTTAGTCCTGATTATGCACTCAGAAATCACTCCTGGCTTGGGGGGGGGGCCATATGGGACGTCAGGGTATCGAACCACGGTCTTCCTACGCTAGCGTTTGCAAGGCAGACACCTTACCTCTAGCACCACCTCTCCGGCCCCCATTTATTTGTTTTATTTTTTTGCTACATTCGCTATGCTCAGGACTTAACCTTGGCTCTCTGCTCACAGGTCACTTCCAAAGATGTTTGGGGCATTATGAGTCCTGGAGATGGAACTTGGGTCAGCTGCATGCAATGCAAGCACTCTAGCCACAATACTCTCTTTCCAGCTCTCTATTTTTATTCTTTACTTCTAGCACACAGTCATAGTTCTCAAGTTTATAATAGTTCTTAGTGCAATTTTAGTCCTCTAGCTTTGTTGCCATCCCTTAAAGTTGATTGTCATAGGTATAATACCCTTCTATATTTTAAGTATCATGCTAATTGAACAAGTAGGATTATACAATAGACTTTAAATGAATGTTATGGTAATGTTGGAGGTTAAATAGAAAGATAATGCTGAGGAGAGCCAATGAGAGAATTCCATGCCTACTGGACAATAATAGTTTCTCCTTTTTTGGTTTTGAAAATTTCAAAATTGAGATTGTTGTTAATGGCTTTATAAAGAAAGATAAATTATAGTGGATATGATTGAATAATACAGGGGCAATAAAGTTGAATTTGTATAACTCAAGGAATATACAGTTTGATAAATTTGTGCTCTAAATATGAATAAGATAACATAGGAAACCTAAATAAACTCAATAAATTAATATAGATACTGCTTTATGAAGAAAGTATCATTTTGAATATTTTTATGATTAAAATATATTTATGAAAAAACTTCAGGCTTGAAACTTTATTTTTTAGCATGTCATCATTTTCTTGCTGAGGAAGTCTCAAAAGAAAAATCTTAAATAGAAGGAAATTTTGACCTTGACTTGCCATTTTCAATCTAGGATGGTCTGTGTACCAGCATAGAAAATATAGTATGTGGACAGATGACATTAAAAGTGATGAGAATTTAAATGCATTTTTACCCCCAGGAAGATATAAAGAAGAGAAGTTAAAAGACTGAAATGCTTTATTTATTGGAGCATATCAAGTGTATTTAACAAATGTTTACTTCTTCTTATTTGGACATTATAACTCTTTGCAGTCTTATTTAGAAACGCCTTCATGGGTTTTCTAATTTAAATCTGTAGTATCAATCAAATATGATAGCTTCAGCTTGCAAGTACTTGAGCTAAAACTAGAAAGAGTTCAAATAAGTGGAACACATTGAAAAATGAAGCCTTAAACCATGGAATCAGTGAGGGTAAGAAACAGTTTTATTTTATATGATTTGCAGGGGAAAGAACCATTTGGCCTTTAAAAGATAGTTTCTATAGCTACTGGGCTGAATCAAAAGAATATGCTGTCACAGCATACCTCTACTTCCCCTTGATACCTCTACTGCTTTGTGGTACTTACCAAGGCAAAGAGTTTTCAGAAGCCTACTTACTTATTCTATAGCTGATGTGCTTCAGAAAACTGTAAGAAGTAGACTTGCCTTGTAAGAATCTCCTCACATTCCCAAGAGTTAAAAAGACTTACAGAAAGGGTTCTTGCCAGGTAGAACATGTTGAATAACATCAGCCTACAACTAAAATTTCATATGTGATTTTAAAAATTGAGGCTGACCTGAAATTGTAAAACATTCAGACTTTATACTTGATTTCTTTTTAAAAAAGATGGGCTAAAAGAATGATTTTAGAAATAATCCTGAAGTGATTGCTTTTAACTCGTATATAATGTCATCCAAATAGCACTAAGCAATTAAAATCTAAAAGAATCATGATGAAATTTTCATTTTTGGAACAATATATACATTTAAATGTTATTTTACTCTAGTTTTATTGTTATGCAACATTTGTACAAATGATACTCTGATTTTTTATACAAAATTCTCCATTGTATGGACTTTCTATAGCAATAGTCTCAAGTGGCAAGAGGGGAGAAATTCAGTCTTGCTTTAATATTTTATATATTAATTTTTTATTTCATAAATTTTTTTATTTCATAATTTTTTTATTTCATAAATAACTAATATATCCTATATAATTTCAGGATTATAATCGTGGGAGATCATCTCTCTAATAAAAACCCATTTCCAATATTAGAATAGTTCCCTGGTCAAAAAAGCCTAGATATTAGAATAATGTACCTAACAAATAATTGAAAATAAAAAACAGGGGCCAGAGCTTTATAGCAAGTAGGGTGTTTGTTTTGTACTTGACCGACCTGGTGTCCTATAATGTCCCCCCAAGCTTACATGGAGTGATTTCTGAGTGCAGAGCCAGGAGTAACCCTGAACACAGCCGAGTGTAGCCCCAAAACTAACAAACAACTAGAAGAACTGAATGAAACAGTCTAGGGTTTTATAGATGGAAAGGGCTGCATAGCGTGGGAATTGGAAATGCTCATAGCCTTATATTTTAAGGCTGCCTGCTGATATGCCAAGTCTCTGCTTTTAAAGTACCCATTGAACTCTATTGTTTGTTTGTTTGGGGAACACCTGGTTTTGCTCTAGGGTTATTTCTGGCTCTGCTCAGGAATCACTCCTGGTGGATGTGGGGGACCATATGGGATGTAAGCATTGAATCTGAGTATGCTGCATGCAAGGCAAGCATCTACTCATTGTACTATCTTTTTCTCAGGTCTACCTACTGAATATGTGTTTACTAACTATTCTTATTATCTCTGTCAATGTAAATAATGAATTACCTTTTCAGAACTAGGGTGGATGATCAACACTGTGGTAAATAAATGGCCAGCCTGTGAGCTCACTTGGTGCAGCCCAGGTGACTCTAAAGTTTGGACAATCTATCCAAGTATGTCCTTAGGCGACTGTTTAATTCTCTGTCCCTGACACCTAGCAGGACAGACTTCAATGTGCTAATCCAGTTGACTTTATATAGTATGATAGTTGCATTAAAATCTTTAAAAATGATATCTTCATTAGCCACCTACACTAACTACCTTCATGAACCACAATCAAAAAAGCACGAGCCAGCTCTGAAGCTATCTTTTCAGAATAAATATCTCAGATCCTCAAACAGGTTGTTTTATATTTGAAAATTCTTTTAGAAATTTTATTACCATGACTATATTTGAGTATTAGAATCAGCATAGTCTTACTTTTTTGTTTGTTTTGTTTTGTTCTTGGGTCACACCCAGCTCTATTCAGGTGTTACTCCTGTCCCTATGCTCAGAAATCATCCCTGGCAAGTACAAGGGACCTTATGAAATGCTGGGAATCTGTCCTGGGTTGGCAATATGCAAGGCAAATGTTCACAGAGATAACTCTGTGCTATCTCTCTTGACCCCAAAATGAGCATGTTTTCTTCAAGAAACATACACAAGATAATTTTCTTTTTCATAGTAAACTGATTACATGAAAAAGTCATGGTTGTTTTTTTCGCAATACACTACAAGTTTTTTTCATTATTTAAAAAGTAAAAGTAAGGATGGTAGCATGTATCTTAAGTTTGGTCTTAAGAGCAATGGTCATTTTAAAAAATGGCTGAGTACGACTCAGGGCGGATGATGGTTCAAATCCCGGCATACCATATGGCCCCCCATGCCTGTCAGAAGTGATTTCTGAGGGCAGAGCCAGGAGTAATCCCTGAGCATCTCTGGGTGTGACACAAAAACAAAAAACAAACAAAAACAAAAGAAAAATTTGGCTGAGTAATCCATGATAGAGATTCATATTTTCTTACTTGATTATGTTTATGTCTAATCATCAAAATATCCCTAATTTCTTTTCACTCATTTTACCCTGAAATTCAATTTTCTGCTAACAAGCCCAAGGAAGATCAATTGGACCAAAAATAAAAAATAAAAAAGGTTATTTCTGATACATCTCTAGGACAGAATGTTTTCAGCTCCTATGTAGATATGGGGAATAAACAAAGAATCTTGAGGCAAAATAGATAAAAGGAGATAAATGGGGGAAAAATCAATTAAAAGGAGTTTAAAAATACCTTATGAATAGTCATATCTTCTTTTTTTTCCAAAATTAGCATTGTTTTATTAAATCAATTTTAAAAATGTTCACTGTATAAAAGTCAACAAGGGTTTTAACAAAGGCAAAATATAAGTATTTTACAATATTTATATATTAGCAGAAAATTTTGTCTAAGATTAACTCTGATGTTCCTTTCGTTATATTAAAGAAAATAAAATAAAAGTATATTAGTATTGGAATGTCAGTTAATCCACTCTCTGTGATTTGGGCCATCCAGTACAATTGTAATTAATATTAAGAACCAGTTTGACTAAAAAGTAGAGAAACAGTGGCAATTAGAATGTCTTACTACTTCACAGTCACACTCCAATGAGCACCATAGAGAGGTATAGAATAGTCATATCTTCTATTTTGGGGAACTTCTATTAGAAATACATGTCAGCCCCAGGATATGACTTGTTGCCTTTAATGCTGAGTAGTGGACAGATGCCAATATTTATAAATATAAATTGTATTTTACAAATTTGAGTTAAATAAATCTTTTTAAGAAAAATCACAAAGCAGACTGGAGGGCTAGAAGTGATTTTGACATATTTGTAGAATACTTGGAGATCTTTGTATACAGTAAAAATATTAATGTATCTAAACATGTACTTTTGCTTATTGCTGAGTAATATTTGAATTGCTAATTCTGAAATAAAATGCACAAGAGGAAAGAGAAATAATTCTTTGACATTTGAAAGCAAGTGACTTTTAAGAATTTAATCTCAGAAAATATCAATAATTTTTATAGGCATGGTGTGAGAATGTTGTATAAAAACTTAGACCCCTATATTATTATTATCTAAAAGGCAGTTTTCTTTGCTAGCTGGTCATGGACTTGAAACAAAGTTAAGCTTATGATGAGAATTCAGTTCTATCATAAGAACATGATAGTAAGAAAGTTTAGAAAATTGTGACTGTTTCTAGACAAACCAACATTTTAGCTAGTGGTATTATTGGGAGAGTGGCTGCAAAAAAACAAAGCATAATATAACATTTCTATTTGTAGTAAGATTAATCTTCCACCCTGAGTGAAAGTAGAAGCAAGCAGCAGTCTTCCTCTGCATGCTTTGTAAATCACAGTAGAAGGGTTTGCTTAAAGCAGTCACCTAGTTTTCTCTATGGTGGTGGTTGGTAGGACCACCATATGCTGGCTTGGGCCTGAGCCAGGGCAACACAGGAAAGCTTTTGCATTCCAACTATCCACTCTTGCTTGGAAAAAAGCTTGTTTTGTATGTGGTGTGAGTGTCCAACTTATTTGTACACAAAGGGAAGCTGAAATTTCACTTCCACATGAAATTAGTGAATAATGGCTTTCAAGATTCACTGAATAAGCATGCCTAAAACACAGTCAGCATTTTAAATCTATATAGGATGCCAGCCATCTGGATGAAAAATAAATCAGTTATGCTTCTACTTAGTGAGCATCAGAGGTAAGGCAGGGTACAAGCAAAGTGGATGGATGTTACAATGAAGCTTTTGCTCTCACTGGACTTTTGGTATGATCTACTTTTGTCACTTCCATGAATGTATGTTACTGGCATAACTGATCAAGCCACAGTGTATATACCTTGTTGTCTAATTGTATTTCCTTATTGTATCTGTTTAATACTTGAAACCATTCTATTTTATTTTTATATTTTCTGCTCAAAATGTACCCATACATTTATCTTGGAGGTTAGATGTTAGGAAGTAGATGTCTGTATGACTAAGTTTATAACTATCTACAATACTAAAATAATATAATACTGGATAAAATAGGTTTACCTAGATGTTGTGATTATAAGATCTAATTTTATGTAATTTAAGATTAAGTCATTAATATATGATTTGATAAAATTTTATTTAATGTTTTTTAAATACTGTAATTAGAGCAATTAAGATGAAGTTTACTCTTTTTAGGTAGTAAGACAGTTCTTTCTGTGTAATTAGAGTTGAAATGTGAGAACTAAAATGAGGAAAACAGATGGAATCATACCCTAGGTAAGTATGAACATTTTTTAGAAAGTGGAACAAGTGCCAGCAAGGTATATAATAGGTTTTCCCTAATTATACCTCATTTTGTTCTGTAAAATGTTGGCAAAGCAGTATTTTAGCTTTTTGCCTAAGTTTTTTTTTTTTTTTTTTCAAAAAATGATTTGGAATTGAACTCAAGAGCAGTCTGTTTTAAAAGAAGTAATGTTAGAAGGAAATCAGTAAAGAACTACAAAATAACTTCATGGTTTGAGAATTTGGTGGCATATGAAAAAAGCACAATGTAATCGGTACAAACAAATATCTTAATTTTTACTATGTTTGATTCTTTAACTATGAAGGTAAGAGTATATGCAAAGAAATTAAGTATATATATATGTATGTAATATATATATATATATATTTTTTTTTTTACCTCAAATACTAGAGTTTCATGGTTTGGTATTTGAACAAAATATAGTATTTAAACATGCATCACAGGGATGTTTTTGATGCATATTTGAGTTTTCTTATGCTCTTGTAGATTTTTTATTCAAACAGATATAAACAAATGATCCATCAGATAGATTTTTACTACTTCGCATTTTGAGCTATCCACAAAAATTGTATTAGTTATAATAGGATTTGGCTTGTAACATTATGGTATGAACTGTACACATTAATTAAGTTTGAGACAGCTGCTCATTAAAAATTCTTTCTGGTAAACATAATATGTGAACATATTTTGGAAGATGCCAGAACATAACATATTAAATAGATTTTGATAAATGCACTTTATTGACTTGATTGGCAGCTATGGAAAAATACTATATATGAAATCAACATTTTTACTATAAAGTATTATTATAAAATAAGTTTTATATATAGACTATTAAATTAATATGTTTGAACTGGGTATTAACCACAACATAACAAAGTACTAAATAAATAGAGCTAGGTAGGAACTTAGAAAAACTCTTACTCATTTTTCTTGTTTTGTAGCGAAACTGTGACCAGAGAGTTTATAATTTATTTGGAATATACAAGTTGTATGACAGAAAAAACTAAAAGCAAAAGTTTTTCAACAAACATTTTTTTGTACCTAACATTTTAAATACTTTTCTAGTTTTTCTGGTCAACAAACTTACTATTAGAGAATCTTATAGAGATAAGAATGAAAGTTGGTAATGAGTTATAGAGAATAATTGTATTTCAAATAATATTTTTCTTTCTTGAGAGGAAACTTGGTTGAAATCTTAGAAAATCAATTTAGTGTCATGATTTGTCTTAGGAAAGGCTAAAAAAATAGCAGTATTTGATGGTAGAAATATTTGTATGACTGAAGGAAAAGGAATTTTTTGTGATACATTCTCAGCTTTACGAGTTCCAGATTACTTCATGTTACATAGTTGTTCCATCCAATTTGATGGACTATATAAAATTGCACATTAAATTATTTTTTCTGGAACCTGTGCTAAGCATGTTGCAGTAGTTATTTGAAGCACTCAGTTTTCTAGGCCTGTTTCTTCATTCACTGTCCATTCCCACTACCACCCCTCAGTGAGCAGAAGGAAGTGAAACACAATTACCTTAAGAGCGCTAGAAATAGTCTGGCTCATTGTTTTTGCTTTCTATTTTCTTTCTTTCTATTTATCATTTTATTTCATATGTAAAATAAGGGCATAATTATCTGAATCTATTTGGGAGAATTAAGAGTGTCAGTATTTTCACAGGAAAGGCAGATGCAATGCTAACAAAAGTCTTATCAAATTGCCTCAATGAACTCTTTTGGTCATATCTTTATAAAAAGAGAAAAAGACAGACAAGCACAGATATAAAATAGATGTGGATAGTGCTCGCTTCGGCAGCACATATACTAAAATTGGAACGATACAGAGAAGATTAGCATGGCCCCTGCGCAAGAATGACACGCAAATTCGTGAAGCGTTCCATATTTAAAAAAAAAATAGATGTGGATAAAGTGTACTGAAAACATGTTAGAATTTATTAAAGTGCTCTAATTTGAAAAGATGTTTTAATCCCTATATTTATGGATGCATGATACCTAATAGCAAAACCCTGGAATTGGCCTAATGCCCATTAGCAGATGACTGAATAAAGAAACTATGGTGTATATATAATCAATGTAATATTAAACTGTTAGGGGATAAAAAATTAAAACTTAAAGTTACTATGCTAAGAAAAATAAGCAATGATGTGAAAATTACATGGTTTCACTCCGCTGTGAAATATAAGCAATTAAAGCAAAATCATAAAAATTGACCAAAATCATAAAAATATTAATTTCTAAAATGGGTGAAAACTATGAATATTACCAGAGGTAAAGGAAATATGTGTGTGTGTGTGTGCACTTGAACGTGCATGCACACGTGTGAATAAAGAATGGTGAGAGACATCCCTTTAGTGGTGGAAGTCTCATTATAAATTGAGATTCATATCTGAGCTGATGCCCATAGCCAGTCCTGTAGTATTGCTTACTGATGATGAATTAATAAAAGAAATTTAGTAACAGTAAAATCCACCCTGCTGTTAGTCATGAAGTGAGGAACTTTAGCTTTAGGTTATAGAGAGGATAGTCTTAGCTATAAATAAACATTAATATCTTTATTTTTGGCTTCTGGCCCACACCCGGTGATGCTCAGGGGTCACTCCTGGCTATGTGCTCAGAAATCACTCCTGACTTGGGGGACCATGTGGGACACTGGGAGTTCGAACAGAGGTACGTCTTAGCAAGCATGGGCAAGGTAGATGCTATACGGCTTGCGCCACCACTCTAGCCCCCCTATTTGTAATTCAACAGAACCTGGTATTCAGATTAGTGGGAAATCCTCTTACATGATTGAGCCACTTAAGGGTACAAGCTGTGATTTCAAGGGGTTTCTATAGGTTCTACAGCCTGGAAGATTAATTGCATCGTATTTTAGAAATTTAGTTATTTCTGAGCCTAGGTGAAGAACAAGAGGATATGAGTATATAGTAATTATGGTTGTGTGTATGATATTAATAATATTGATTTTTATACTATGTTTAAATTACTTTCATAGTTAAGTATTATGGTTATATGTACACATTTGTGTTTTTGTAAGTGTGCTATATATTTTATATAATGTATATAATAGGTACAAAAATTAATATTTTGTTCTATCTATTGTTTATGCACTATATTCCCAATCTTTCTTTATTCAAGGATCACATGTGATGGTTCTCAGAGGTCTATATAAAGTGTCAGGGATTTAACCTGGTTCAGCTATCACAGCAAGAAATGTCCTTTAACCTCTGTATCATATCTTTGACCTCAACTTTTTTAAAATACAGCCTGAGAACGAATTTGTTTTCTGAGAGTTTCTTGCTGGTGATTGGCCTGAATGGGGGGTGGTGGGATTTGAGTTCTACTTATAATTTTCCAGCAGCCTCAAATAATTGAACTCTTTAGATCTACAATCTAGGAAAAAGACAAAACCACTTACATATTCTATCTAAAAAAATGGAGTTGAATTAAGATAGAATGCCAATCAATATGAGTCAGTTTTTAAAGTGACTCAAGCATTTTGTAAATGGCCTAGGATAGGTCTTTGCTAAGCCACTTAACTTCAAGATTGTATAAATCAAGTTCCCTCTTTCTCTTCAGTTCATGAAAAGTTTTTTATTGGCAAAAGAAGAGAGGGTTCCTGCCTTCCAGTTCTTCCAGCAAGAAATTCTCCAGCAAGACCAGAAACCCACCTTTAGCTAACATGGCATTTTTGATCAACTGTAGTCTGTTGATCTAAATAGCAAATGTGTCTTGAGAGTAAAGGTGAGAAGTGATAGTTTTAGCCTGGGTAAGTTTTACTTGTGAGTAGAGTGTAAAGTGCTAGTTTCAGCCTCCCCTACTCGAGTCACTGTGGGATTATATTTGCATGAGTTTTCAAGGATTTCTGTTGACTTGCTTGCACAGATAAAATGCCAATAAAGTGGTAACTGCTTTCATAGGTGACTACTCTTTTTTAAAAAAATTTGGTTTTCCAATGGTACTGAGGCATTACTCTTGGCTTTGTGATAAGGAATCACTTTCGGTAAGGCTCGGGGGATATCTGGTGCAGGGATCCAACCTGGGCTGGCTGTGTGCAAGGCAGCAAGCACCCTACCCACTGATCCCAATTTTTAAATGTGGAGTTGAGACATTTTATATGGACAGTTTTTGTAGAATTAGTTTCAAAGTACCACCCTCTGCTCAATAATATTCTTCTTTTAAAAATATACATTCAGGGGCTGGCCGAGGTGGCGCTAGAGGTAAGGTGTCTGCCTTGCAAGTGCTAGCCAAGGAAAGATTATGACCGCGGTTCGATCCCCCCTGCGTCCCATATGGTCCCCCAAGCCAGGGGCAATTTCTGAGCGCTTAGCCAGGAGTAACCCCTGAGCATCAAACGGGTGTGGCCCGAAAAAAAACACAAAAAAACAAAACAAAACAAAAAATATATACATTCAGTTATATCTACCAACATGCAATGAACTTGTTAATAATTGTCTCACCTACTATATTAGGAACTTCTAGAAGAGTGTGTTGTATTGTGCTATCCTGTTAGGTAGGTCAGGACTCAGAGTGTATAGAATTAAGTCATGTTGAATAAATAAATAGCTTGTATGTAAGAAGATGTTTTCAAAATCTTGAAACTTTGATAAAATTCCCTAGTATAGTATTCTGTATCTTTAGTCTAATTCAAGAAAAATTTATCATTTTTATCCATCTAACATTTTTACAGAACCAAGAAATACCTTCTTAGGCTCTTGATTCTGAGTTAATTAAATCTGAATTAATCTTACATCTAACAATTTTATGTATATTTGTGTGTTCTTTTTTTCGGTGTATTATCATTTGTTTCATTGTCATACTATCAGGATATTTTTGTATTTTACTAAAGAAAATATTTATGATTTAAAAGGTAAGCATTCTGAAAATTTGTTCAATATGAGCATTTCTTGTTGGCAATTTTTTGCTCTCTTATGAGTTTTGTTGAAACATGTTTGTTACTGTTATTGAAAAATACAGATACAAACTGATATGCTCAATTTTGAATTGTCATCTAATTGGACTTACTTGATAGTTTATATATCAATGGCTATTATTTTCTTTAAAAAGTAGCGTTGATACCACATTTCCTGAAAAATATACCTTAACCTAAAATTTAGAGGCCATTTTATTGATTTCATACATAAATTAATATATTACATATTAATAATACCTACTTATATTAATTTTTATATCAAATTTTTATCAATAAGATACAATACATCTAAGTTTTATTTTTCAATTGTGTTGTTTGTAGATTTCTAAGAAAATATTGGCTTTTGATATCACTATAAAAGCTCATTTTAAGTAGATAAAATTCTTTAAGTCAACTAATTGGTGGATCAAATATAGTTGCTTCTTACAATAGGCATTATTTATATTTATAAAGTTTATACAAAGCTAAATAAGTAGTGCTAAAACAGTGCTCCAGGGAAAATACAGAGCAAAGTTCTTATAAGCCTTTGGTTTTAATATTTTCATAAGCCAGTTACCTTACATAAATACAACTTCAAGAATGGCCAATAGCTAATTCGGCTTCATAGAACTCTTCTCTGGAGGTGATATGGCTAGGAGTAGAATACAGAGCTTTAAAGTGTAGACTGCTCATAGAGAAGATATAATTATTATCTGTGGAAAATATATAAAAATTCAATAAGGCATACATGCAGGAACATTTAACGTAGTAGTTTCCATATATGAATGCTTAATTAGTACAAACTGATTATATTATAGATATTTTTCTCTTTCTAAGCTCTAGTGAATTATCACAATGATCTGTAAGTTCATAATCAGATTGCACTTAGCTTATGGAATTGTCACATTTAATGTAGGAAAGTGTATATACACTCTGTATATAAAGTTATTGAAATAAGAAGAAAAACTTGCATTTAGGAAATTTGGGGAGGATTTATTGGGTCACACCGAGAGACGTTTAGGGGTTACTCCTGACTATGCATTCAGAAATCGCTCTTGACTTGAGGGACCATATAGGACATCGGAATCTGGGATCAAACAAAGGTCCATCTTGGATCTGCTGCATGCAAGGGAAATGCCCTACCACTGTGCTATTGCTGCGGCCCCTGCATTTAAGAAAATTTTATAGATATTTTTAAAAATAATTTATTTTTACTTGTGATTATAATATACTGTATCATCAAAGTAATACTAATATGGAGCCATGAAGATAGCGCAATGGTAGGGTGTCTGCCTTGCACACAACCAATCTAGGACAAACACTGGTTCGAATCCAGGCTTCCTTTATGGTCCCTCATGCCTGCCAGGAGTGATTTCTGAGCACAGAGCCAGAAGAAGTAACCCCTGAGCGATGCAGGTTGTGACCTAAAAATCAAAAACCAAACCAAACTAAAAGAAAATAACTATATGGAGATCTTGTAATATACTATTAAAAATAGCAATATATAGTTGTACACATTACTTGAAAGAAGTGGGCATTGGTAAGATCATAAGCCAAGCTAATAATTTGTAAACTCTGATTTGCAAGGCAAGGAATATATATATATATATATATATATATATGTATATATATGTACATATATATATATATATGTACATATATTTGTATATATACGGATATTGCATGCAGTTCAAAACCTCTTGTCATTACATTGACTTTTATGTAACAGGTCAATTAAAAAGATATTTCATGATGAGTCACATGGAGTTAGATTGTCAGCATTGACTTGGTTTTGTCCTTAAACATTTTTCTTTTTCTTTCCTGTAATATTTTCATCTCCCCAGCTGCCCTTGACACTTGGCATTGGTTGATTTTTACAGCACTGAAGATTTTCCTATTGAGTAGCAGTCATGCATTCTTGGACTCATGTAACAGAAAATCTGGTCTGTTGATTCAATGTGGCTCCTTCTGCTAGTGCTTATCAGGCTCACTGGCTGCTTTGTAATTGTTTTAAAAAAACCTTTCTATTTCATCTGCACTCATTACATAGGACACTTCTACTGTTGAGGTATATTCTTATCAGGATGCTTTTCTTCCATTTTATAAATAATAGTTTAAGACATAAGATGTGTTTGCTTATAGTCTGTGCCAAAGAAAACAACACAAAAGGCACATGCAGTGGGGGTTCAGCTAGATATAGTAGCTATCTTGTTTTCCTTGCTTGCCTTTTATCAATGCCTCTATTCTCCTAAAACTTTCTTATCCATCTCTTATGGGTACTGTTGTGAATTTCCTTCCTTTCTTCCTTTTCTCTTTGTGACAGTTTCTGTTTCCTTCATTTATCAAGGTGTCACATACAATAGTTTTATTGTTTAGTATCAAAGACATTCTCCATTTTCATGAGTCTTGTTTGTTGTGGGGTTTGCTTTTTTTTCTTTTGGGCTAACTGTAACATTGTTGGTTATTTTGTCTCAGATCTTTTCTATCTATTTCAGCTCCAAAGTTTGTCTTTCAGTAAATTGTTTTTAATAGATAGAGCCCTTCACCAAAGCAGATAGATTTTCACGGATTTAATAGAATTCCTGCCTATGACAATTTGTTTTTATTGTGATTTTTCAACTATTGCATCCTTCTTGTATAAGGCTGCTTTCCAAACTCTTTCTTGTCTCCTCTTTCATCTTTTAGACATTAGAACTAACTAGAGAATAGAGAAAACTCAAAAAGCTCTGGTGGTAAAGGATGTTTTTAGCCACAAATTATACTTTTATCATTATCTTTTGAAATATATATTTGCTCTACTTATTAGTGGTAGCCAGCATGCTTTTTTTCTTTTAGAAATTATACAAAGCTTTACAGAATAAGGAATGACTTCAGGCTTGGGAAAAGGACTAAAGTAAAAGTAAATTTACTTTGACCCTCAGAAATATAAATATTTTATTTTATTTTCAGAGAACTTTTTTCAGAGAAATATTTAGTCTACATTATATTTCTTTTAGAGAAGCACATTTAGAAATCATTTAAGTAACAAATGTTGTAAATAAATCTTATTTGAGGTTAGAACAATAGTAAATAGCATTTGTCTTGCCACAGAGTCAACCTTGGTTCCATCCCCAGGATCCCATATAATTAATTACCTGAGCATTGTCAGGATTAATTTTTGAGTGCAGAATCCCCAGAGCATCATTGAGTATGAACTCAAAACAAAACAAAAAAACAAAACAAAAATCAACATATAAATAAGTCTTGTTTTTATTTCCTAATCAGTGAGAGGTTGTTTCAGTATTTTTACTTTCTGAAGATTGATCCCTTCAGTATTGTCTGTTTCCCCCTTTTATTCTGGAGATGATAACCATTGTAATCAGTATCATTTCAGAGAAAAATAGGTGGTAACTTATAATAATCACAATGGCTATTTAATCAGATTTTTGATAAATGAATAACAATTTTTTTATATCTTAGTTTAGTTCAGATTTGATACAGACTCAATCTACTAACCTGCTTCACAACTGCACTTTGTGAAATGGACTTTGCATCTTTCTAAGAGAACTCTTTTTGCTGATTAAAATCCACTAAGATTTGGGGCTGGCGAGGTGGTGCTAGATGTAAGGTGTTTGCCTTGCAAGGGCTAGCCAAGGAAAGACCTCGGTTCCATCCCCCAGCGTCCCATATGGTCGCCCCAAGCCAGGGGCAATTTCTGAGTGCTTAGCCAGGAGTAACCCCTGAACATCAAATGGGTGTGGCCCGAAAAACCAAAAAAAAAAAAAAAAATCCACTAAGATTCTATGTGTCATGAAGTTGAAGATTCTGCTTTAGTTTTCAACATGATTTTTAGTCTATCCAGTTATACTCAGGTTTTCTTTCTTTCTTTCTTCTTTCTTTTCTTTTCTTTCTTTCTTTTTCTTTCTTTTCTTTCTTTCTTTCTTTCTTTCTTTCTTTTCTTTCTTTCTTTCTTTTCTTTCTTCTTTCTTCCTTCCTTCCTTCCTTCCTTCCTTCCTTCCTTCCTTCCTTCTTCCTTCCTTCCTTCCTTCCTTCCTTCCTTCCTCCTTTCTTCTTCCTTCCTTCCTTCCTTCCTCCCTCCCTCCCTTCCTTTTCCTTCCTTCCTTCCTTCCTTCCTTCTTTCTTTCTTTCTTTCTTTCTTTCTTTCTTTCTTTCTTTCTTTCTTTGTTTCTTTCTTTTTCTTTCTTTCTTCCTTCCTTCCTTCCTTCCTCTCTCTCTTTTTTCTCTTTCTTTCTCTCTTTCTTTCTTTCTTTCTTTCTTTCTTTCTTTCTTTCTTTCTTTCTTTCTTTCTTTCTTCTTTCTTTCTTTCTTTCTTTCTTTCTTTCTTTCTTTCGAATTGTTTTTTCTTTCTTTTTTTCTTCCTTCCTTCCTTTTCCTTCCTTCCCCTCCTTCCTTCCCTCTCCTTCCTTCCTTCCTTCCTTCCTTTCCTTCTTTCCTCCCTCTCTCCCTCCCCTCCCCTCCCCTCCCTCTCTCCCTCTTTCTTTCTTTCTTTCTTTCCTTTCTTTCATTCTTCTTTCTTTCATTCTTCTTTCTTTCTTTCTTTTCTTTCTTTCTTTCTTTCTTTCTTTCTTTCTTTCTTTCTTTCTTTCTTTCTTCCTTCCTTCCTTCCTTCCTTCCTCCTCCCTCCCTCCCCTCCCTCCCTCCCATCCCTCCCTCCCTCCCTCCCTCTCTCTCTCTCTCTCTCTCTTCTCCTCTTTCTTTCTTTCTTTCTTTCTTTCTTTCTTTCTTTCTTTCTTTCTTTCTTTCTTTCTTCCTTCCTTCCTTCTTTTCTTTCTTTCTTTCTTTCTTTCTTTCTTTCTTTCTTTCTTTCTTTCTTTCTTTCTTTCTTTCTTTCTTTCTTTCTTTCTTTCTTTCTTTCTTTCTTTCTTTCTTTCTTTCTTTCTTTCTTTCTTTCTTTCTTTCTTTTCTTTTCTTTTCTTTTCTTTCGGTTTTTGGGCCACACCTGGCATTGCTCAGGGGTTACTCCTGGCTCTCAGCTCAGAAAAAGCTCCTGGCAGGCACAGGGGATCATATGGGATGCCGGGATTCTAACCAACCACCTTAGGTCCTGGATTGGCTGCTTGCAAGGCAAACGCCCCTGTGCTATCACTCTGGCACCTATACTCAGGTTTTCAAGTTGTTTTCTTTTAAGTACATTCCTGAAAATAGCATGTCTAACCCTAGTGTAAAATATAACTTTATTGTAAAATTTTGCTTTTCAACTATTTTGGGGAGGTGCTCCTAATTAACATAAAGTTGGGGAGAGTTTACTTAGGCAAAGAGGCCAGGTGGCTTTAATGATTTGATTTAGTAGTAATGTGCATCACAAGGACAAGGATCAGGCCAAAAGTGTTTGTGGGCAATCAAAGTTACCTTTAAAAAGCTCAGGGATCACCATGGTCACAATTTTAGGTGTTCGGGGAGGAATGCAGTGTTGGGAACTGAATTTGGGGACTCAAGCATGTAAATCATATGTCCCATTCATTCGAGTTATCTTTCTTTAAAGCCCCTGATATATATTAGTGATTAACTTTTTAAATATTCATTTCTTCATACATAAAACTATGCAGTATAATTAGTGACCTTTTTGGGACCCCACCTTAGTAGTCATATATCTAGGATAGATAAGAGGAAACTTACAATGTATTTCTCCAAAGGTATAAAAGATCTCTATTATATGCTTATCATAACATCTTTAGGGGTCATTAAAGTGTTTCCTAAAAGCAAATTGAGTGGAATATTAATTGACCAGAGCTTTTCATAAAATTTTTATGTTGACTTGGGGCCGGAGTAGTGGCCTAGTGGTAAGGCATCTGCCTTGCAAGCACTAGCCTAAGACAGATGGGGTTCCATCCCCCAGCGTCCCATATGGTCTCCCCCAAGCCAGGAGTGATTTCTCAGTGCATAGCCAGGAGTAACCCTGAGTATCAAATGGGTGTACCCCCGAATTTTTTTATGTTGACAAACCAAAAACCTATTAAAACATAAAAGAAAAAAATACTTGTCCCAGTGGTTTAATTTTTCATCTTTAAAAACAAGAAAGAGCTATAATTATCTCACTAAATTTGTAATCAGCAAAAGAGAACACTAGTTAATATGTTTCAAAAGAGTTCTCTGTGAGGAATGGGAGAAATCAATCTTAAGACCAATATAACTTTTAAATATTGTAAAATAAAAAAGGTTTTTGGAGCCCTTGGGTCAACAATATTAAAGTCTTAAATTGTCTACAAATAGATGGTATTGCTAGGTTGATAAGAGAGCAAGAGGGAAAAAAGAGAAGTTTGCAAAAAGCCCAAAGGGCAGCCCTGATAACATTAGACTGAGTTAAAAGGATTTGAGAACCAGAAAAGCATTTGATTTGATTAGTAGCAAATCTGTTTCCTCTAGCATTCTTTGCCCTAGTTGTATTTTTTTCAGCTAAGTATCTAAACTAAATGAATATCTGTGAATTTTCTACAAGTGAATCATGTACCCGTTCATGTGTTATTGAAAAATACTGCTCTTTGGTGCTTTTTATGAGCCAGTAATCTATATGCTTTACACAAATACCTTCTTTAATAGCTATGATATAACTTTCGAATCTAGTAAATCATTGAGATTAAGAGTATATGAATCGAAATATGCTGTTTTGTCTTAGTTACAAACTTATCTGAATTCCAAGAAAGATTTAACCATTATTATCCCCAGTGTACAGATAATAAAATAAGGTAAAGAGAAATTAAATATTTTCCCTAAGGTTTCAGAACTAATAAGTGATGAGTTGAGGATTCAAATGTAGGTGTTTTGAGCTTTATGTTCCTTAATCCCAAAACTATGCCACATATGTGAGTCTAGCTAGAGCTATTATTTTTACATAATATGTAGTTTCTTAGTTATGTAGACACTGAAAACAATTATACATATTTTATTATTTATTCTTAACCCTTAGCTTTAGAGATGAAGTTAAGGTGAATGGAATAGCAGAATGAGCGGATATGTTTTTCCAACGCTTGTTAATGATTCAGTTGCGTAGAGACTTGAGTTAAAGAGGGGTTGGTGATGATTTCTGTCTCTAAAACCACCAGTTCCCAGACCATAGGTCATAACTTTTAAGTGGCTAGTACACATGCCCTGTCATGAGGATGAATGTGAGAGAGTTAAGTGTATTGCAAATCATCCTCACTCTGGAAAACCAAACTAAATCAATACTTTTGTAACAGCACCGAGGCAGCATCTGGTCTTATGTTTAGCATTACACTATGATTTGTAAAAGGAAGATAAAGATGTAAATGTAAAAAAAAACAAAAACAAAAACACAATGCTGCTGTAGATATGTGTACTTATAAGAAGTTTGTTGTTAAGTGATCTCTCAGAAACATCCCAGAGTCTTCTTAGATTCATGAGAAATGGCATATAAGTGAGTTACTTAGATTTAATCATAAAGATTTTTAGTAATTTAAATTCTTATTTGACTTTTGACTTTTTATAGGTAATAAATACAATTGCTTCTTTGTTAAATCTCTTTCTGTGGAACAAGAGTACTAGATTGCTTGCCTTGCATGAGGCTCTGGGTCCATCTCCAGTGAAACATGGCACCTTGAGGACCACTGAGTGTGGTGCCTCATCCCCAAGAGATTAAAAAAAACTTAAAATGGCTGTTTTTTTGGTTTTTTTTGCATCTCATGGTCAAATGTAAACATTCTTTCTGCTAAAAACATATTAAGATTTGTTTAGGGTTTTTCATTATGCATGTGTTTATATACAAAGAGGATGGCCATGACCAAATTTAGAGTTGATAGATTTCATACTATAATGTAAGCACGTGCTACTGGAGTGACAATATAGAAGGTAGGGTGCTTGGCTTACACATAGTTGATCCAGGTTCAATCTCGGGCCCCCCATATAAACCCCCTAAATGTACTAGGAGTGATTTGTGAAGTGCTGAGCCAGGAATAACCCTGAGTACTGCTGAGTGTGGCCTAAAACAAAAAACTAAAAACAGTAACAAAATAAATAAAATAAAATGTTCACTTGTTAGGGCTTCCGTAACAAAGTACTAATAACTGGGTAGTTTCAATAATGTAAATGGATTGTTTCATTATTTGGGGGCATATTTGTTATTTTATAGTTATAGAATACAGAAATCTAAGGTCTTTTGTTTATTATGCTTCCTTCTATAATCAGTTAGGAAATTTCTATTCCATATCTTTAGTCTGTGTGGCTGGGGAGTTTCTGGCAGTTTTTGCCATCATTTTGCCAATAAGAACTTTCTTCTAATAACTGCCTTCATTTTTACATGATTTTCTTTATATATGTTTGTCAGTTTTTAAACTTTACTTTTTTGTAAATAGTTTTTATTGTGACCAAAGTGGTTTACAAATCTTTCACAGTAATATTTAAGGTATAAAGTGACATGAATCAGGGACATTCCTACAACCAGTGTTGTCCTCCCTCCACCTCTGTTCCCAGCATGCATCCCATATCTCCCTCTGTTGCCCTCCCCCCCCTCTGCCACGGAATGCTAGTGTAACTGGTCTTTTCTTGTACAGCTTGTTGTAGATTGGGCATTTTGTTGTTGTTGCCTTTGGGTTTGGTGTTCAAGTCTGATTATTTTTATTTCCACTCAATGTTCATATTGTATACTTTTTAAAGTACTTCAGACATATATTATGTACCATAATAATGACTACATTTTAACTTTATCAAAAAGACTAACCCCAAATAAACATACATTCTAAAGTTCTAGGAGTTAAAAAATGAATCATAAGAGACATTTTCTGAGAGACAATATCTCCTGACTTTAGATAGTGAACATCAATGGCCATCTTTGATTTTTCGATAGAGCTTAGTGAAGTATGTCCAACAATAATGGACAATAATAGACAGTAGATAGCGTAATATTTATATTATGTGTAGAATTGATTGATTATATTGGCAATATAACTGAAAAGCCACCATTTTGTTAGTCAGAAGTTTCGTTATCTGTGACTTATTGCACAAAGGGGGCAGATAGAATACACACTGTGCTATCCTACAATTTTTCAAGGCTTTTTTTCATTACCTGTTTCAATATCTTTTAGGAAATCACAAATCTTATTTTTGGAAGCCTAGACAGATGGCTTGAATCTGCTCACAGATCCTATCTTGGGATCTTCATGAAAATAAAAACATAATGTGATATCAGGGCCAAGGGTAATTGAAAGTAATGGAAACTAAATTAATTGTCACATAAGGTCCATTGTTGCACAAACCTATAGGTATATAGTGCTCTTTAGGAGTTAGCATGTGCTTCTTTTCCTTTTGTATTCCTCCTACAAAAGGAATTATTTGTAGGCCATTGCTTTCTAAATTTACCAGAATTTATGTGAAAAATCAATAATGAATCATGAAATTAAAGTCTTTCACACTTTTATGTAATTGAGAACAATCTAACATTTAATCATGAGTTTTTTTGTAGGGCTTTACTACTAAAGACATATGGGGCAATGGATGGGAACATGAAGCATTACAAGTTTCTAAGAACACCGAAACATGGCAGTCATCATTCAAAAGTTTAGGTTATTTAGAAGTAAAAATAAGTTAAAGAAATTAAATTTTTCTTTACTCTATTAAAATTATGTTTCCAAAAGTATGTTAAAATCCTTGAAAGACATTTATGCTACAGAAGATGCAAAAATTGAGATTAGAAATCTGTATCACAGGTTAGAACTTATCTGCTTGAAAAGATTCTAGAAAAAAGAGGCGTTTAAGGGGTTTTCTTAACAGTATCATGTTAAATTTGTTAGTAGTGTCTGCATTTAATACCATTATAGTAATGGAACTTATTTTTCTAATGAAAAGTACAGTTCCTAGAAGAAACAAATGGAGGAAACAAAGAAAGACAAGTGTATTCTTTCACTGGCTTGTTAACTAATATGTGATGTAACACTTACTCATGCATAGAAAAACTTGCTACCTGTGTGAAAATAGTAGGAGTGATGCATTTGGCTTGATTTAATTGGTATGATTTGTTAAGCTTTGGTGAAAGGAGATACCCTCAAATATTAATATGGCTGAAAGAATTACGGTAGTTTGCAAAAAAGAACTTGATGCTCTTAAACATGATTCATTAAGGATGTGTTTTGCCCTGTACATGAGTTTTGTTTCAGAGGAAAGATCAAGGTAAAGAGGCAATTGCAGTATCATGGTCAGCATGAGTGGCTGTGGTTGACAATGAATCAATAAGACAAAATATGGGTGCACTTTAAAGTGCTGCTCTTGAGAGGGGAAAAGAATTTACTATAGGACAATTATAAAAAATAAATTATAGAATGTAAACAATCTTGGAATGCTTAGTAACAGTATCTTTAGACATTTCAGAAAACTGAATACCAAAAGAGATATTGGTAGAAAACTTTCTCCCCAAACAGGAAATTAAAACAAGGGTGGATGTTTATTTTTGACTAATTATATCTACATGTAAATATAACAAATTCTGAAAGTCCTGATTTTTAAAAATAATTGTGGGATTTGGGCTAAGGGGAGAGAGAAATTCTTTAATCAACTCAGTCCAAAATCTTTATTTTACTCCCTCTCTCCTAAAATTAGTACATGTGCATATTGACCCTGATGATTTCTTTTTGTTCTTTTCCCTAATTATTGCTACACACATTATGTTTAGGTCACTCATGTAGAATACTCTCAATTCACTGACTTTAAATTTGTGAATGCTATATCCCCCTAAAGTCGGATATATTGTGCATTGTGATGTATTGGAAAAGGCATTTGAAGACTTTTCTTTCCTCTTGCTTGTAGCTTTGAAAGTTCCTATCAAATCTGCTCCCACTCTGAATGTCTGAGTGGATGAGTAATTAAATGATCTGCTTTGGAAAGGCTAATTAATTTAGCCATTACTCAGAGACTTCGGCCATGGGTCTCCCCATCTGCCCACTCGACAGGCACACCTGGCACTCGACATTGTCATGCCTGCATGGCGGACTGCACCCCAGGAAGCTTCTGTGTGTGTAGAGAATGGTCATAGACCTCCTGGGGGAAGCCGACCTGCTCTTCTCAAATACATACCAGGTCGCCACCATGCGCTCACACTCCAGGGCAGGGAGGCCCAGAGATGGAAAATGCTCATGATTTATTGAAACTTTTCTTCAGGATTTTAAAGTGTGACACTCTGCCCCCAGGTATAAATGAGACCAATCTATCTCTCTGATTTGCTCTTATGTATTCAGTGATACTTTTGTAGGATAAAAGTATACAGATTGGTATTATTTGTAGTAGCATAGATTTGAATTGGGAGTTTTTAATAATTAATTTTCTTATTTTTAAACCTGGACAGAAATGTAGGTTGGAATTTATTGTTCTCCCAAAAAGTTATATAGATGATTTTCTAATGGTTTTGGCATTAAAATGGCTAAGAATGTGTTTTATCCTTAGATGAATTCATCCCCAATTATTTTCTTTCATTATTTCAGCTTATTTCCCTAGTAGCATAGATTTGTAACAAGTGATGGTAGATATTAAGGCATATTTTAGTCTAAATAAAACATTGGATTTTAAAATATATGTTTGTTGCAATTTTAAAAATTTGAAATAAAACATAATGGTTGTAAGTTAAGACCGATTTAGTTATGGGAAAAAAATTCAACCTTCATGACCTTCTGTTTCCCCTTAAAGAATAGGAATTAATGTACATCAACAGTGCTTAAACTGTGGATCAGAGGTCTGTAAGTGTCTGACCCTTTAGGAACTAAAAAGGTCAAGACTATTTGTTATAAGCTTATTGATATATTATATATTTTCTTTGTTCTCATTCTCTTATGGAACTCTAGTTTTTAGATGTGACAAAAGAAATCTTTTTCCAGTTTTGTTTTGGAATCTATGGTAAAAATGTTTAATGATATGTTGTTCATTTTAATGTGTAGGAAATTATTGTTTAGTTTTTATATGTTACATATAAGTAATATAAATATTGATAGACATTACCCTCATAATCAAAAGTTTTTGTGATTTTCCTCCCAGAATATACACAGGTTATGATTCCAAAATAGTTGATAACAATTGCAGAATATCAGGAATAAAGATAATAACACCAATTTCATTGGTATATTTAAGGTTTAAATATTTACATGTAAAACATTTAGGACAGTGTTTGACTTAACATTATTTCATAAATATTACCTATTACCATTATATTTTTAAATTTGCATGAAGTGATAATTGGTTCTTAAAAGGATAAAATTTGGTTGAAGAATCTCTGAAAGGGCAGACCTGAATAAACTCATCCAAAAAGGCAGAACATGGAGTTAAAGTCCAGAACTTGAAGAATATTTGAAGTAAAAGAATGCTAAGAACCATGACCTTTAAAAATAAATTTATCTTATAAATAGTAGAATATATTTTTCATTTAAAAGAAAATAAAATCCAATCTTTTGTTAAAACTGTCTTCTACTATTTATCCTAAGATCTAGCTTTGAATTTAGTGTACCTATTGTGCTTATTGCATTTTATGATAAGGTTTTATTTAGGTAAGCTCATGGTCTATGGGACTCTGGGTTCTTTGATATTGGAATCACTTATACCTTTATTACCTAGAGTTTAGATTTCGACCAAACTTAAATGGGTAAGCTTAGTCATCACTGATTTGCTAATTTATTTCTGGTAATAGATTACATCAAGCAATTTAAATATATATATATATATATATATATATATATATATATACACATACATAAACAATGAAATTTCCCCATAGTTTTAAATGTTTGACTATGGGAGGTTAAATTAATAACCAAACTTTACATGACTGTAGACTTTTGGTGAGGAAGCAATATCAGAAAATTTCTTAATACTGTAGTATCTTTATATCTATATGCAAGATTTAAAAATACATATGCTAACATGTGTGTCCTTTATGCTTATATTATTTTGTTTATTGTATTTTATTTATTTAATATTTTAGAAAAATCAAACAGATTATACAAAGAATTCAGCAGTTTCATCAAAGTCCAATATATTTACTCTACTGACAGCTTGCTTGTTATGTCTTGTTTGTGTACAGCAATTTTGGATAGTAAGACTCACAATAAGTAGAAATAATTCTTCACAGTATAAACAAATGAGTGCCAGTGCTCCTTGTCCTTCTGGGCATCCTAAAGGGGGCACCATCTGCCAGGTGGAGACCAGGGTTGCATACTGGTTTCCTTTTTATCCATTCAGTATGGGTGTTGGTCTTCTCTTAGAGTGGCAGTAGAACATTGATTTGTCACTAGATGAACCATTCTTCAACACTAATGCAACAGATGGCTCTGTACTGCCTTTAAGTTAAGGTTTCCACACATTACAACTGAATTTATTTACCCTTTTTAGACACTTGCTTTCTCATTGGGAATTGTTTTTCAGCACAAAAACCTTGTAGGTTTGTTTCGGGATTTTAAAATGCCAATATCCTATTGGTTTCACTGAAGATAATATCAGTACTTAAAATGCAATGGATCAGTTTTATTCTGAAGATCTATATTTATGTAAATTATATGTTTAGTGTTGATTATTTCTTTAGATTGGGACTATATTGAAGGACTTTGGAAATAGGGTGATGTTTCACTGCTTAAATTTTAACAATTGAGTCAGAAAAAATGTATTTTAAATCTGCCATGTTTGGAAAGATTCTTTTACATTTAATTGAAAAAGAGTATTGTGTTTTCTTTTGTTTTATTGTTTGTATGTTCTTTGTATTCACCTTTTATTTCTGTTCACTATATAAGAACCCTTACCTCTCTACAAAATATCTCTGGGAAATATTTCTTTGTAATAAAGTCAATTGCCCCTTCATAATAAGCTACTGGATATTGTACACATACAAAAAAACTGTGAAGCATTGCAGAAACGCAGTTGTTAGTTTTCAGCAGACAAGTAAAGGCTTTTAAATAGAAGCAAGCAAGAAGTCTGTGTGTGTGTGTGTGTGTGTGTGTGTGTGTGTGTGTATGTAATTTGCCTTTGGTTGCATGGATGTCAAAGATTCTTTATTTTTGACACAAAACCATTTTGAAAAATCCTGAATACTCATGAAAAAGATGTTGGTCTCAGTTAGTTTCACATATATTCTGAGTCATGGGAGTTTGAAGATACAGTTTGCCAAAGATCTAGAAAATCAAAGAGTAGATGACATGACTGTAAACACAAGAGCGCATGCACAAAAACACATACCTCTATTTATTTTGCTTACTTTGGTTGAGTTCTTCATTTGCGGCTCCAAATGTTAGCAGCTAGGAACCCTGAAGATTTTATTATATCTGTTTATCAGTCATTCAACAACTCCTTACTCATTCAACTTCCTAACTTTTAGTAAATAAAAACAACTCTTCTTTCATATACAAATAAAGTATAATTTTTAGTAAAAGGACACAAAGAAAATTGAATTCCTGGAATAAAATGGACTTGAACGATTTTGGAAATAGAAACATTTTTTATTTTAGAAAAGCTCTATTTTTGTAAACCAGCTTTGAGACATGCCCCCAATTTTTTTAAAGTAAAATAGGATTCATAATTCTACTAGTTAAAATAGCTCAAAATTGAATACGTGCCATAGTGAGGCTCTGGTCTTGAACATTTGCTCCACAAAAAGCCCTCGACCAATACTCAGAAACTTTAGGGGTCTTTACTTTATGATATTTTATATGTGCTAAATAAAATACCTAAAAGAATTATAGATTGTGGTCCCAAGGAATACACATTTATTCTTAAAATTAGTGCTGCTACTTAGATTCATTAGCCTCCCAAATAGCTTGACTTAAGCAAATTTCCATTTGAAAATGAGGACTAATTCGCAGAGTTAGGAATGGAGTTGTAATTTCTGTGACCTTGACTACTTGATATTCTATGTGTTTGCATCAGATAGTTCCACTGAAGTGTTAAAATTGTGGTAGGTCAAAAGCAATTTGTATTTCTGATTTCTACACATTTCAGTCTGTTTCATTTACCGAGTAAATCTCTATGTTTGATTCACTCATGCTTTTTTTTTTTTTTTTTTTGGTTTTACATTCACATCTGATCATGCTCAGGGGTTACTCCTAGCTATGTGCTCAGAAATCGCTCCTGGCTTGGGGGGACCATATGGGACTTTGGGGGATTGAACTGCTGTCTGTCTTAGACTAGCGCTGGCAAGGCAGATGCCTTACTGCTTGCACCGCTGCTCTGGCCCCTCCCTCATGCTTTCTTGAATGTTTTAAAATATAATTTGTGGGCAGACATTTAAGGTATGTTAATATTTTACTTTTAAAAACTAAAAGAATGGCTTAAATTTTAAAGTTTTTGTCAAACAATATTTAATAAATTTTGACAAGTATATACATCACAAGAATTCCCAATTTTATTATGAAGAAAAATTCTTTTAAGAATAAAATAGTTATAGTCTTGACTTTTTCACTGTGTTACAAGCTCATTTTTAGTAGGATGCTGTTTTAGATTTCCTATAGTTCCTTTTTATGCTAAACTGCTCTTGTAAAAAAAATTGACATGCAATTAGCATTTATATTAAATATTTCTCTGATAATTTAGCAGTCAAAAATGATGACTCCAGAAATATTGACCAGAGTGAACCTTCATTCTAGTTTTCAACAATTCTTCTCGGTGATGCATAAAAATAAACTCCAAAGATTATATCAAGAAATCTAAAAAGTCAAAACTACCATCATACTAACATTTATATGATTTTGTCTTTTTACTTATATTTTTTCCTGGGTGTAAGTGGAATTTCTTAAGAGCTATGTAATGTTTGCTATCCTGCATTAAGAAACAAATTACAGAATACAACTCTATCTTCTTAAGTTGGACATTAGACATTTTAATAAAATTTTAACATTGTCACTCTTCTCTAGAAGTTATATATTATTTGGTTAGTGTGCTTGGGTCATACCTCTTGATGCTTAGGGCTTGCTCAAGAATCACTTCTAATGACCTTGGAGACCACTTGGCTATGCAGAAATTGAACCCAGGTTCGCCAGGGAAGCACCCACCCATTGTACTATTTCTTCAGCCCCTTAAGTATCTTCCTTCCTTCCTTCCTTCCTTCCTTCCTTCCTTCCTTCCTTCCTTCCTTCCTTCCTTCCTTCCTTCCTTCCTTCCTTCTTGCCAATTTTATTTTAATCACTGTGATTTACAATACTACAAATTATAGTGTTTCATGCTTATAGTATTACAATCCCTTTCCCTATACCAGAATAACCGTTTTATTTTCATAGAGTCTATGCCCACCCATCTCCCCCCTTGCCTTAGTGAACTCCATTGTGTAGACTAGGTCTCAGGTTTTGTTATTTTACCACTTTTGTTATTTCTTCATTATGATTCTTTATGTGCCATATATGAGAGTGAGAAAGCTCATTATATATCTGCCCCCACATCTGGCTGACTTTACTCAGTTTTATAAACTTTCAGTTATATCCATGTGGCAGTAAATTGCATATTGATTTTTCTTATAGTAGAATAGTATGCCATTTTGTATTGTTTCATTATTCAATCATCTATTCTCTAACAATTTGGGTGTTGAATGGTGCTACAATGAACATAGAGTGTAAATGTTAGGGCCAGAGCGGTGGCACAAGCCGTAAGGTGTCTGCCTTGCCTGCTCTAGCCTAGTGCTTCGATTCCCTGGTATCCCATATGGTCCTCCAAGCCAGGAGCTATTTCTGAGCGCATAGCCAGGAGTACCAAAATAAACCAAAAAAAGGAGTGCAATGTCTTCTAATTGCAAATTTTAGTTTTTTGGAGTAGATAACCAGAAATAAGATTTATTTGTATTTACATAGATATAACATAAATTAGTAGATATTAAAAACTATTATCATATGTAGCAAATATTAGTCTGTATTTATAATTTGTATAAAATGAATTGAGGAATATTTCATGATATTTTTGAATGCAAAGTAGTTCTACAATACCAACTATTCTATTCCTTACTTCAGCACTGACAACTTTATTTAATTGTTTGATTTTGGGCTATGCCCAGCAATAGTCTGGTTACTCCTATTACCTTCAGGTGTATAAGAAACCCTATGGGATTTGGGGAATTGAACCTGGGTTTGTTGTGCGTCCTAACTGTTGTACTATCTTTCCAGCCCCAGTACTCAGAATTTTAATTTGCTGTTGCTTGCTTAGATAGTTATCTGCTGCTTTAATCATTTTGGAATGTGTATAAACAAGCTTTGTAGCTAACCAAAATCTGAAAGTGGACAATGGGAATCATTTTGTGTAAAAGTGTGTGTATTATATACTTATCAATGCAAATTGAGCCTTTATAGAAATTCTACTTAGGTATGTTAGTATTAAAGACTGATTCTTCAGTGAGTTGTCACTAACATTAATTTTGGTCTTACTCTTTGTTGGTAGGGATTAAATACAGATTATCTCAACATTTAGGAAATCCTATGGTATAGTGTTATCTATACTACAAATGGTCATCAATTAGCATTTTTGACAGCCACTATTTATAGGTAGGGAGGAATATTTGGTTTTGAAATTACATGTCTCCTTGTTCTGCATACAAAGAGAACAATGAGACAACTGAGTTCAGGAATGTGAACTATTAACTTAATTATCATCTTTAGCTACACAGTAGCTTCTAAGACTCTAGTATGGCATCATTTTATATAAATATTAGTAACAAGGATAGGCTCATTTGGTGACTAACAAATTACATAGGTCATGGATTCTTTATTTTTCTACATATACTATGCTTTATAAAAGCTAAGAATTTACATTCATATTATCTCTGCAAAACGTTAAATTTTTGCAGTATGTACTTTAAGAGATTTTATTCAGATATAAACCATATTTTTCCTTTCAAAGATTTTTAGTGTTCTTTTTCTAAAATATTGAGAGATAACACCATGTGTTATCATTAATGAAGCACAACAGCAAATCTTTCAAGAACACATATTTTTAAAAAGTTATCAATCAGATACTGAGAGATAGCTTTGTTTGCTGAGCACTAGAGTCCTAAATTCTGCCTTAAGAATCTCCCCAAGCCTTGCTGGGAGAGATTCTGAGCACAGAGCCTGGATTATATACAAATTAACTACAGGAGTGACCCCAAATGACAATCTATGCAAACAAAAAGTAATTAGAGAGCAAGTACAATTGTAAGTGCTTTAGATGCAAATCATAACAGCAGGTCTTACTGTTCTTATGGAGTCCTGTTATCTAAAGCAATGCTTTACTTCTATTTTACATCTATTGCAGCCTTCATAAATTGGCTCTCTATAATAGAAGGATTTTGTATTCTGATTCTGCATTCATAGTTTTATTTCTCCCAAACTTTTTACATTAAGATAAAAAGAGCAAATT
This sequence comes from Suncus etruscus, assembly GCF_024139225.1. Classification (NCBI taxonomy): domain Eukaryota; kingdom Metazoa; phylum Chordata; class Mammalia; order Eulipotyphla; family Soricidae; genus Suncus; species Suncus etruscus. Next base: position 56,617,031 of record NC_064852.1, read on the forward strand.
TAAATATTGTCAACAGCAAAATTTAGAGGAGTTTTAGAATTGTAATCTAGAATAAATTAACTTTTTCTTGTAGTTAATAATTACTATTTCTGCAATTAGCTTAGTGTGCTAGTAACAAATTAATAAGCATTCAGCTAAAAATCCAAAATTCCTCTCATTATTTTCAGACACATAGGTAACTTTTTTTGGATCAATTTTGTGTTGATGTAAGTTTCAGAATCTCTCCATCCTCTTATAGCCTGAATTAATTGTTCTCTGGATTCTTACATGGCTGCTTTCTAAGGTTTTCTGTCTTTATAGGGGACACTTAATAAAAGCACTTGCTTTACTTGTGGCCAACCCAGGCTTGCTCCTTCCACCACATAAGGTCTCTTGAGCACTAATAAGACTGGTCACTGAACATAGAGCCAGGTGTAAGCACCAAAACACCACTGAATGTGCCTCTAAAACAAAGACAAACAAGGTAATCCCAGTGTTGCTTGAGAAAAGGGAGTCTGAGGCCACTCCCAGTTTTGCTTATACTCAGGTTGTGTGTGTCTGACAGTTTAGTGCTTGGGCATTTCAATGCTGTATTGTTCTGTCAAATGGCACAGGAGCTATCAGGAACACAGCTAAGAGTTAGGAACCATAAGTTTTAGGGGATCATATTCAAGCCTCTTCCATATTAGGCTTGTGATTTACCCCTTAATCTATTTCCCAAGAACCCAGAGTCTTTATTTAAAAAAAAAAAAAACTTATTTATTCCTGTTATTTCCTTTGTTCCTTTTTCTAGCTATTTCCTTCCTGCTATCTTTCCTCCTTTGTTTCCTGTTATTCAAATATTACTCATTAACAGTTTGTGAAGTTGTATATCCCAGTGAAAATTAATTTATAGATTAATTTTGTACAAATTTATATAGCCAATGAAACCGATAAAAACGTAAATGTGCATATTTGCATTCTTTACTTTTTTTAAACTGTGTTTTTTTTTGCTTTCAGTCTAGCAAATATTTAACTGTATTCCCTAAGTATTTTATGGGGTTTGTAGATGACATAGATTTTTGAAGTACTTCAAAGTTGCTTATGTTAGTACATTAAAATGCAATTGATTTTTAAATATTGTTTTGTAATCTTTGACCTTGCTAAACCTACTTATTAGTTATATACTTGTTTTACAAATTAATAAGGATCTTTGAGATTAGAAAAATGTCATGTGGGTAAATGGTGGTTTTTCTCTCATATTGCTATTGTATGACTTTCACACACTAGTACCTGTGTGCCACATGGTGCTCTGGATAGATTACAGGATTTTACATATTCAAAACATGTGCACTACTCTTGGCTTACTGGTCCCACCCTAATCAATATTCATACACCACACTATGGTGTGATCTGGTAATGGGGTTATTGGATTATGCCCTACTTTTTATTCTTCTCCCACCCTGGGGTGTGGCCTGGTTCTTGTCAATAAAAGCAAGGTTCTAAGGAAGGCACTCATTCTTTTATCTTTCTCCACCAAGCTGCATTCCTTCTTAGGAACTGAAAGCTTGTGTGGTTGAATTCCTTGCTTGAGTACTGCATTTCCTGAACCCGTTCTTGTACCTTTTCACTGTGTGTATTATTTTCTGTGTCAACAACTGCTTCCCAACCTCTATCTCACCAGATCCTTCTTTTGGAGCCCTGGGTTCCACTTGTACTCTACAACTTGAGCCATGTTCCCAGTCTATTCCCTTCTCTTTTTGCACTATTATTTAGATTTAATTTATTCTTTTCTCTTTTTTCTCGCCTCTTCTTTTTATTATTTTTTATTTCTAATATACTTTGTAATTTGGCAGAATTTATTCCTTTCTAGAATATTATTATATTTTATTGTAAGACTGAGAAGTTTACTTCATAGAGCTTTTGATTTAAATTCTTTTTCATTTTAAATCATTTAAATTTTGTTCCTATGAACATTCTATAAAATATCTTTAGTTAAATGTGCATATATGCATTTCTGATGAGTTTATTCACAGTAAATTTGTTGGATAATATAGTATAAAATATGTTGTCTTCCTGCTTGTTAATTTTTTGTATGCTTACTTGCTTGTTTTGGTCTTTCTGAGTAATTCAGATCCTTGAGTAAATTTATTTCATTCATTGTCATTTAAGATAACTGAAGAAGGGGCCGGGTAGGTGGCGCTGGAGGTAAGGTGTCTGCCTTGCAAGCGCTAGCCAAGGAAGGACCGCGGTTCGATCCCCCGGCGTCCCATATGGTCCCCCCATGCCAGGGGCGATTTCTGAGCACATAGCCAGGAATAACCCCTGAGCATCAAACGGGTGTGGCCCAAAAACCAAAAAAAAAAAAAAAAAAAGTGAAGAAAAAAGCCATTCTTGCAAAGATCAGTGTTTGGAATTTGCATGTTCTTTTGTGTCTATTTAGGTTTTCCTGGAGAAGTCTCTCATACAAAAGATGCAGACTTTATTTAGTCTGATGGAAGTGTGTGTGTGTGTGTGTGTGTGTGTGTGTGTGTGTGTGTGTGTGTGAGTAGGGGGTGTGGGAGAGACAGAGAGAGATACTGCAAAGGACTCTGAAAGAGTATACTGTGTTCAAGGTTTACTTCTTTCTTGTTTCCAAGTTGTAGGAACAAGCTCTAACCACCTACCATCCTGAACTGTCAATAAGACATGGAGGGCTAAGATATTGAATGAATGAATAAACAAAGACAATTGATTGTTTTCATTAAACTTATTTGGATATTTATTTAGAAATTTTATAATATTTCTGTGACCAGACATTCTATAGGGACCTAATTTTGTAATATTTAGCTAAGGTAAAAATTCTTTTCCTTATGCATTATTTTGTTCAAACTTACAGTTGGCAAGGATCTGTAACTAACAGAATTTTCAGTGCTGCTGGTTTAATTTGCATATTAAACCAAAGCCATTCACATTTTTCTCAATATTTTTATCCTTTCATTTGCTCATCAGGACTAGAGTCAAAGATTAAACAGACTCCCTTTCTTGCACTTAACTAAAAATGAAGTTCATTTTGAGGCACATTATGAATGAGATCTTACTTTTATTTCTCTCTTTTATGTTTCATTGTTTGCATATAGCAGTGTCATAAATTTCTGTGTGTTTATTTTGTAGCTCTCATCATTGCTTGTATAGCCTTTATTTTTCTATGAGTTTATTTAAAGAATTCTTAGGGTTTTGTAAGTTTAGTATTATTGACCATCAAATAGTGAAACAACTTTTTTTCCAATCTAGATGATCTTAACAATTTTTCTTACCAAATTTCTTAGATAGCAAGACTTAATATTGTCAAATGGTAATCCTACCCAAAGCAATTTGCAGATTCAATGCAGTTCCTATAAAAATACCAACAGCATTTTACAAACACATTGTGTCAATGCTGCTGAAATTTATATAGATTTAGAAAATCTCCAAATAGCCTAAGCAAGCCTATGAAAAGGTTGATTGAGATTTTTCTTTTTCAATTTTAAGTTATAATGTAAAGGTATAGTAACGACGACAGTGTGGTACTGGAATAAAGACAGACTCTCAGACCAATGGAATAAAATTGAGATCCCAGAAATTGATGTAGAGGTATATCAACTAGTGAAACTTTGTCAAAAGAGCTATATGGGTATGATGTAAAGCAATGAAAGCTGGGGCCACATGTAATAAAAGCTGGAACCAGAGTAATAGTATGAAGGGTAAAGCATTTACATTGCACTTGACAAACCAGAATTTGATACTCTGAATCCCATATTTTTCCCGAGCCCACATGGTGTAATTCTTAAACCTAAGCGCCAGTAGGTGTGGCCCAAAAGCATACAAGCAACAACAACAATAAGCCAACAAAACTCAAATTTAAAATGCATTAAAAAGGGGCCGGAGAGATAGCATGGAGATAAGGCATTTGCCTTGCATGCAGAAGGACAGTGGTTCAAATTCTGGCATCCCATATGGTCCCCGAGTCTGCCAGGAGCGATTTCTGAGCATGGAGCCAGGAGCAACCCCTGAGCGCTGCCAGGTGTGACTCAAAAACCAAAATATAAAAAAATAATAAAATAGGGGGCCGGAGAGATAGTATGGAGGTAAGGCGTTTCAAATCCTAGCATCCCATATGGTCCCCTAAGCCTGCCAGGAGCAATTTCTGAGCTTAGAGCCAGTAGTAACCCATGAGCGCTGCCGGGTGTGACCCAAAAACCAAAAATAAATAAATAAATAAATATATAAATAAATAAATAAATAAAATAATAATAATAAAATGAATTAGGAAACAGAATGTCAGTTCTAAATTGCTAATAATATTAAGTAAAAGATAGGCAGAACTCTTCATTACATTGAATCTAGAAACATCTTCAACAATTCAAAGCCATTTTGCAAGCAAATAGAAGCAAAGATAAACAAATGTGATTACATCAAATCAAAAGGCTTCCAAACCACTGAAGAAACAATTAGTATACCAGATGAGAATAAAAGTACATTCCATATATTTGGAGAAAATATTTGCCTGCCTTTCATTTGACAAAGGATAAAACACAAAGGAATATAAAGCACTTAATACAAAGCGTTGCAAAGCTTAATAACAACAAAACAGTCAACTCTATTGAAAAATGGGTAGAAAAGATGAATAAAAACTTCCTCAAGACAGATAAATGCAAATCAGAACAACAATGAGATAAAACTTCACATCAGTGATACTTATGCTCATCTCAAAGAACAAAACTACCCATATTAATGTCAAAGTTGGCAAAAGAAACCCAAGCCATTTGTGGAGGGAGGTAGTTTTACTCTGGTAGAAAATTAGATGCTTCCTTAATGCATATTTGGGATAAAGGTAGGGGGTGAAATGGGACTCAGATAGTTTACATATTTTTATTTTTTTGGCAGGGAGTTGGGCTATGCTCTGAGCTACTCAGAGCTTACTCTTACCTCTGACCTCAGGCAACACTTCTGATAGTGCTCAGGATATTATATGTGGTGCCAGGGATTGAGCCTATGCAAGTGCCTTAATTCCTGTACTATTTTCTAGTCCCTCAAAAATTTCACTTCTTAAGAGCAGTAAAAATCCTAAAAAAAATAATTCTTGCTAAAATTAAGATTTAGGTATTATTAGAAAAATGTATATAATCCTACTTATCAACCTTTAAATAATTATTACCCTATTATAGGAACTGAAAAATGTGGGGTAGATACTAAATTTTGTGGTATCTGTAATAAGAACTACAGTGATATAAAATAAGAATATTTATATAAATATCTGATTTTCAAACCTACATTTTTATATTTCTTAGACCCTAAACTATTCTGTTCAGAATTTTTGTTCTTGTTTTGGGATGCCACAGTAGTCAGTTCTCAGGAATCTCTCCTAGCAGTGCTTGGGGGACCACATGCAATTATGAGTTGAATCAAGATGGTCTCTATGCAATGCAAGTACCTTAACCACTGTACTATCTCTCTAACACCATAGAATATTTATTCAGGCTTTTGAAAAGGAGACTCTAAATTTTGATCATAATAATTCTGTAGATAGCTGACATTTTTATGTTACATTGCTTCTCTAAGCCTTAGTTACCCATCTATAAAATGAGGATATTGAAACATATTTTAGGAGATAAAGTGAATTGCTCAATATAGTTCCCATTATGTAGTATGCCTGTAAATTATTTTTTATTATTATTTTAGGAATTCTACTATTATTTCATTTGTGTAACAACATTCAGTGTTGTCAGAGCGCAATGAATTACATAAAATAAAAATTTATGCGAACACAATTGATATACAAAGGACAACTGAAATATTTTGGAAATTAACTTATAAGTAGTAAATATAATGAATTTAAAGTAAATCTGTCACTTAACTTTCAACATTTATTAAATATTTATTGTAATATCCATGGTAAGATATTTTTGATAGCTCTCAATGAAAATAACACAGTAATGATCAATGATTTTACATATTTATAGAAAGTTTAGTATAGGAAGTGAGCTAACCCAAGGAAGGATTTTCTCTGGAGTCCTCAAAAGAATGTTTTAGTTATGCCAGTGTACCTCGACCCTGGAAGAATGATCAACTAATCATGTGCTTTTGTTTTTTCAGGGAGAAGTTGGCAGTGGCCCGTCTGCAGCGTGAAGTTGCCCAAAGAAGGAATGAGGGGGCCATGGTAAGTCCTGACTATAAACTCTCCTGATGACAAATATCTCTTCTAGAGATTTCTGGTTTAGGGGACATTTTTGTCATTAATGATATTTAAGGAAAATATTTGTTTGCAGCAAACTTTATGATGAATTGGTACATAATACGTTATGTTGTGTTTATAATGCAGTTTACACTGTGAAGAGGAGACAGAAGGGAAAGAAAGGGAGATAGATATTTAAAAAATAATTATTTGTCCTTTGAAGAGGATGATCATATATATACTCATAGAATTAAAATATTTTATTTCTTAAAGATCCACTGGCTTTCCAGCTTCCAACTATTGCATACAGCAACAGCATTAAATTTTCAGATAAGAACAGTTCTACATAATTTAGCCACTCAATTCTTTGACAACCAAGAAGAACAACTTAAAATGTTAAAAGAATGGCCTAATAATTTGTCTTCTCTCCACTAGTTGCCATGTGTTTCTCATTGTATGCTGTGTAGAAAACTTATGTTTCTGTGTGTTTTGAATTGTTGTAAAGATCAATATGATTATTTGGATCCACACTAACTTCATTTTATATACCGTCTTTGCCATAATATCTGTCTATGTGTCCCTATACAATCAGAGACAGCTGTCTGGGGACTAAGCGAATGTGCATGTTTGGATTAACTGCTTTGTTAACTCCAAGAAGAAAATAATATACCAATTCTTTTTCTTGCTTATGACAAAACAATGACAATATGTGCAATTTTTCAGCAAAGTAATTGTTTTTTTTTGTTTTGAAAGAAAAGATATATGACACATCTCTAGGCCCTGAAGGTTGCTTTCCATTTGATTTCATGAGTATTAAATGACAATCCATCTCTTGTAAAGAATAAGAAATGTGCAAAACATATTGGCCTTGTATTTCTTTCAACAAGGAAATAAAAGGGCTAAAGTAAGAGGCTTTAATGTTGAGTGGATTCCGGAAGGTATAGTGGCACTTGAGCATACTAAAATATTCGGGAAGTCATCATATTATTTGTTCAGCCAGTGATCTTAATGAAAAGAGAATCTTGACTGTTCAAACAATCTAAAGTACCCAATCACAAGAATCTTGGTGTAATGAAATGGAAACAAGTTGGTGATCATGAAGGGATAGTCAAATGGTGAACTGAAAATATTCAGTCTGGACTTGCAAAATGTTGATTACAAAATGTTTATGTATAGAAGCAATTCCATAATTTATTTAATGTCTAATCTCTCATTTAACTCTTAATCATCTGTGGCCTGATTGAATGTGAAGTCACTTAAAGTTGTCTCGGTTGCTTCATCTTCTTATTAGCTTCTTTTTAAAATTTTTTTTTTTACTTTTCATTTTGGGGCCATGTCCACTGGTACTCTAGTCTTATTTCTGTCTTAGTGCTAAGGGTCATTCCAGGATTTCTACAAGTAAAGAATATGCTGCAGCCATTTGAACTCTCTCAGCCTAGAGTAAGTAAATTTACAATTTTATTAGCTTAGTGGATCAAGCTACTGAACCACTTTTCTTGTAATGCTGTTTTGAAGGAGAGAGATTTTTAGCAATAATGCATTGCTACTTAAATTTATCAGAAAAACAGGCCAGTGGAGAATTTTATTTTGTATATCGATATTAAATGATCAGCTGGCCATATCAGTAAATATTTGTTTTTGAAAACTTAATAGAAGCTATTTTATAGTACATAGAAAATACTCAGAAACACGGGATAGTATTGACTGCTTAGTATGCAATGACATATTTATCAGTATTTCAATACTTTTATTGATATTAATGAAAAAATCATAGATGATTTAGAATGACTACATGATAAATATTGATTGAACATCTATACTATGTGGCTAGTCACTATTCTTGTTAGTAGGAAAACATCAGTTAGTAGGAATACAAATAATAGAAAATATAGAAGCTTACATTAAAACAGGTAGGCAGCTTAAATTTTCTTAGGGTATATAAAATCAAGGCAGTAGATCTTGTAAATGGTAATAGAGTGTACAGAGTAGAAAGTCATTAAAAACATATTATTAGAGCAAACTTGGAAGAGAAGGATTGAACCATGGTGATATTGACCAAGGAGTGAGGAGATAAGCAAATACAAAAGCCTTTAAAAACTGAGGTTGAGTATGGAGATAGTGCCTACAGGGAGTGAGGAGAAGAGCTGAAGAAAAAAGTCAGAAGTGTAATGGGAGCAGAAACGTATGTCATCAAGTTCTTTAGAGACCTATAGTTTATATTCTGGGTGATAAAATCATTGAAGTCTTTCAGCTAGGTGGGGGAGTTGGATATGAATTAAATAATTTAAAATATTCTTTCCTTAAGGGGGAAGAGCAGAGGGAGGGGCTGGGCAGATAGCTGGCTTCTGGTGCCTTGATCCTGGAGGCCAGCTCTTCCCAGGTATGGGGTTAGGGGACACCCCATTCCAGAGGCTTACTTCCTAGCTTGGGGGGTGCAGGGAAGCTTGGCAGGCCCCCAGCCATTCCCCTATTTCTCCCCTACTCCAGGCCTTCCCTCGCCCAGGTGGACTCTATCGTGGTCCTCAGGCTTTCCCCTTTCTCTCCCGATACACATGGGGTGGATGGCAGGCCGATGCAGCACTGGTGTATGTTGGGACATTATGTCGTGACATTCACTGGTATTTTTTTTTTCCTCATTGGTCTCCATTTCAAAAACCGCACGGGGTTAGTGCCCCCGCGCGTACCATATACATTTAAAATAAAAATGGGAGAATGGACTCTCAGGTTGGGAAGAGACCAGTTTGGATGGGGGTTCCATATATTTTCAAAATAAAAATGAGAGGATGGACCCTCAGGCTGGGAAGAAGCCAGTACTCTTTACCTACTTGTTTACTCTCAGCGGCCTCTTGGCCTCTTCCTTCTTTCATTGTGTAACTGTGGTTGCTACCATACTAGGTTTCTGATTAGTTCCCATAAATGGTAACAATTGAGTCCACTGTCTTAAGTTAGATTGTTTATTTTCCCCACTTTTTATCTTTTCTCCTTTTTGTGAACTGTTAAATAGGGTATTTTGGTGAAAGAGTACCTCTCTATCTTTCCTTCCCTTTGTTATTTGTTAAATAAGGAAGTTTGTAGAAGTGTCCCTCCATTTAACGTTTATATAAGAACCAAGTCAATTGGATTGTTGGACTTGTTCTAGCATCCCCATAGGCACCAATCTCGCCATGTGATACTGTTCTTCCTTTGCATAGGCACATCAAAATGGGAAATTATATACAAATATGTTCTTATAGAGATGGGAACACACAAATTTTCTTAAACGGTGACAATTGTGTCCACTGTCTTAAATTAGATTGTTTATTTTCCCCACTTTCAATAAGGAATTTTGGTGAAAGAGTCCCTCAGTTTAATGCTTATGTTTGAACCAGGTCATAGGGATTGTTGGACTTGTTCTTCTGGCCCCCTTATGTGCTGATAATGCCAGGTGGCATTATTACTTGTTTGCATGGGCATATTAAAATGGAAAATACTATACATACAAATAAGTTCTTATCTAATAGAGATGGGAACACACAAATCTTGTGGTGCAATGGAACCTTACACCCTGAACATTGACATGATGACCTGGCACAGGCCTCAGAGGTTTGGGCATTCTCCATTCACCCCTAAACCAGGGAAGCCATCTATGAAACATCCAAAGTTGTCTATGACATCACCTGGAAGCAATCCTCTGCCAGGGAAGAACCTACTGCTGTTCTGACATTGATTTACTCAAAAGAGTCTTCCCTTAACACTGAGAAGATTTAAACAACAACAACAACAACAACAACAACAACAACTTGTGTACTGGACAGGGCTTTCTGCATTGCCCTTTAATTCTGAGTTAAAATTAGACGCTGCTCCACACCATCCTGACTTCAATGTAGGATATACAGATTCTAGGATCTTCAATACAGAAACATGATTCCAACAACAGAGACTGTGAAAAATATAACTGTATGGTCACTATAGACAATGACCTGGATTGGACAAACTAGTTTGCCAGGAGCCTAGAAATGGTCTTATCAGGAAACTTTAGGGGTAGGGTCTCCTTGTACTTAGGCCCAAGTTTTTCCTTTCCATGACCCCCATACTTTGGTGGGCCCATGCAAATGATAATTGTGCCACTCTAACATTGTTTTTACAGTGCTCCTTTGGCTCTAAACCTTTAAGAAACCACTAGTAAAAATATCTGGAACTGCAAAAAAAAAAAAAAAGGATTACATTAGTGTTAACATATATGATTTTAGTTACACTAGCATTCTGGGGGATAAAGGAAGGAGATAAGGGATATATGCTTGGGAACAGAGATGAAGGGAGGACAACACTGGTGGTAGAAAGGCCCTCATTTATTGTCACTGTGTACCTTAAATATCACTATGTAAGATTTGTAATTCACTTTGGCCACAATAAAAATTAAAAAAATATTCTCTCATTTTGTAATTTATTAGATGAGTTCCATAGAGATGTTATAAGCTCTAAATTTCAATAATGTCCCCTTTCTCTCTATATAATCATTTTTCGTTCTTTTCTGATGCACTCGTCTAGATTTTATTTAATTAAATGCTTCAACTTTCCTTATCCTATAATTCATTATATCCAAAGCACTGATTTTTTTCTGGATCTGTTGGCTTCTTAATGATAATGACAGAAATAACAACAACTTGTAACTTTTAAGTAAACACAAGATTTTGTGAGAATTCCATGCTTTTTCTAACATTTCCTTTTTGATCATGGTTTCATTCAAGCTGCTATGTCATGTTAACATGTGATGAGAGTTGTTATCAATGAATAATGGAAAAATATGTGTGAGCAAAAAAAATTTGAGCGTGAGAATGAGGTGGGAATGAATGGTTTCTAAGTTAATCTCTAGAAGAAGATAGCTGTGTAATCTTGGACACAATATTGTTTTTGTTTTCTTTTTAAAAATCTATTCCATTATTTTTTTCTCTGTTAATTCAAGCCTTTGAGAATACATTATGCCAGCCTATCAAATATTTTGTTTGTGTTCTTTTTATTCCTAATTCTTCTTCCATAACATAACTATTACTCTTTTTATACTTACCTTTAAAATTATTACAATGATTATTATACTATAAATTGGTAGATCATACACAGCTGTGCTCAGAGCTTACTTCAGACTCTGTGCTCAGGGCTAATTCTGGCAGGATTTGAGAGATAATATGTAGTGCTGAGGATAAAATCCAGATTATCCTCCATATAATCATTATTAGAAAGGAAATAGCAAAGTTTAACCCACATTTAAATCATGAAGAGTTTGTTTTCTCTCTGCGCTGTGAGTGCATGAGTTATTTTGAAATTTTTACTTCATCAGATAATTAACTCAGCATTCTCATTTATTCAGTTGTCTACTTATATACCAACGGATATAATGATATCTATTGTATACTTGAATTATACATTTATTTAAACGCCAAATTTGTTGCTTAGCTTTTTCCAGTTTTGTCTGATAGCAGCTCTTTTATGTTGACTCTCATAGTCCTCTAACTTATTCCCATCATTATTTGTTTCTTCCTTTTATTTATATTTTTCACAGTACTTTCTTACTTTGTAGAATTCAAAAATGTCTTAGGTTTATTTTGTACATTATTTTGCCACAATCAAAACATCCATCATTTTTTTAATCCATCATTTTTTAAGGATCCATAGTTTATTTATTTTACGTCTAAGAGTCTTTGAAATAAAGATTTCAGTGCTGAGTGTCAACATTTATGAGACACTGATATTATTCAGTACTTTTGGTAAACTTTTCAAAATTAGTTTTTGTCTACAGAAATAGTTTAAATAGATAAACTCAACAGAAAGAGGTATGGAATAAAATATTTTATGAAAAGTAATTTAACCATTTGAATTTAACATTCGTACATGATGTTAGCTGGGATCCAAGTTCAATTTTTTGCAAGTGGCTAGCCAGTTGTGCCAACACCACTTGTTGAAGAGGCTTTCTTTGCTCCATTTAGGATTTCTTGCTCCTTTATCAAAAATTAGGTGATTGTATGTCTGGGGAACATTCTCTGAGTATTCAAGCCTATTCCACTGATCTGAGGCCCTGTCTTTATTCCAATAGCATGCTGTTTTGATAACTATTGCTTTGTAGTAAAGTTTAAAGTTGGGGAAAGTAATTCCTCCCATATTCTTTTTCCCAATGATTGCTTTAGCTATTCGAGGGTGTTTATTGTTCCAAATAAATTTCAAAAGTGCCTGATCCACTTCTTTGAAGAATGTCATGATATCTTTAGAGGGATCACATTAAATCTGTACAATGCTTTGGGGAGTATTGCCATTTTGATGATGTTAATTCTGCCAATCCATGAGCAGGGTATGTGCTTCCATTTCTGCGTTTCCTCTCTTATTTCTTTGAGCAGAGTTTTATAGTTTTCTTTGTATAGGTCCTTCACATTATTAGTCAAGTTGATTCCAAGATATTTGAGTTTGTGTGGCATTGTGTGAATGGGGTTGTTTTCTTAATGTCTATTTCTTCCTTATTACTATTGGTGTATAGAAAGGCCATTGATTTTTGTGTGTTAATTTTGTAGCCTGCCACCTTGTTATATGAGTCTATTGTTTCTAGAAGCCTTTTCATAGAGACTTTAGGGTTTTCTAGGTAGAGTATCATGTCATCTGCAAACAGCGAGAGCTTGACGTCTTCCTTTCTTATCTGGATTCCCTTGATATCTTTTTCTTGCCTAATTGCTATAGCAAATACTTGTAGTGCTAAGTTGAATAGGAGTGGTGAGAGAGGACAGCCTTGTCTTGTGCCAGAATTTAGAGGAAAGGCTTTTAGTTTTTCTCCATTGAGAACAATATTTGCCTCTGGCTTGTGGTAGATGGCCTTAACTGTATTGAGAAAGGTTCCTTCCATTCCATTCTTGCTGAGAGTTTTGATCAAGAATGGGTGTTGGACCTTATCAAATGATTTCTCTGCATCTATTGATATAATCATGTGATTTTTATTTTTCTTGTTGTTGATGTTGTGTATTATGTTGATACATTTATGGATGTTAAATCATCCTTGCATTCCTGGGATGAAACCTACTTGATCGTAGTGGATAATCTTCTTAATGAGGCACTGAATCCTATTTTCCAGGATTTTGTTGAGGATCTTTGCATCTGCATTCATCAGGAATATTGGCCTGTAATTTTCTTTTTTGTAGCATCTCTGTCTGGTTTAGGTATCAAAGTGATGTTGGCTTCATAAAAGCTATTTGGAAGTGTTTCCATTTGTTCAGTTTCATGAAAGAGTCTTGCCAGGATTGGTAGTAGTTCCTCTTGGAAAGTTTGAAAGAATTCATTAGCGAATCCATCTGGGCCTGGGCTTTTGTTTTTGGGCAGACATTTGATTACCGTTTTAATTTCATCAATAGTGATGGGGTTGTTTAGATATGCTACATCCTCTTCATTCAACCCTGGAAGATTATAAGAGTTCAAAAATTTATCCATTTCTTCCAGGTTTTCATTTTTAGTGGCATAGAGTTTCTCAAAGTAGTTTCTGATTACCCTTTCAATCTCTGCCATCAGTATATCAGACCTGAAATCATAAAATATATAGAACAACATGTAGGTAAAACACTCCATGGCATTAAGACTAAAGGTATCCTCAAAGAGGAAACTGCATTCTCCAAGCAAGTGAAAGCAGAGATTAACAGATGGGAATATATTAAGCTGAGAAGCTTCTGCACCTCAAAGGAAATAGTGGCCAGGATACAAGAGCCCCCCACTGAGTGGGAGAAACTATTCACCCAATACCCATCAGACAAGGGGCTAATCTCCAAAATATACAGGCACTGACAGAAATTTACAAGAAAAAAACATCTAATCACATGAAAAAATGGGGAGAAGAAATGGACAGACACTTTGACAAAGAAGAAATACAAATGGCCAAAAGACACATGAAAAAATGCTCCACATCACTAATCATCAGAGAGATGCAAATCAAAACAATGATGAGATACCACCTCACACCCTAGAGATTGGCACACATCACAAAGATGAGAACAAGCAGTGTTTGCGGGAATGTGGAGAGAAAGGAACTCTTATCCACTGCTGGTGGGAATGCCGTCTAGTTCAACTTTATGGAAAGCAATATGGAGATTCCTCCAAAAACTGGAAATCGAGCTCCCATATGATCCAGCTATACCACTCCTAGGAATATACCCTAGGAACACAAACATACAATACAAAAACCCCTTCCTTACTCCTATATTCATTGCAGCACTATTTACTATAGCAAGACTCTGGAAACAGCCAAAATACCCTTCAACAGATGAATGACTAAGGAAACTGTGGTACATATACACAATGGATTATTATGCAGCCGTCAGGAGAGATGAAGTCATGAAATTTTCCTATACATGGATGTACATGAAATCTATTATGCTGAGTGAAATAAGTCAGAGAGAGAGAGAAAGACGCAGAATGGTCTCACTCATCTATGGGTTTTAAGAAAAATGAAAGACATTCTTGCAATAATAACTTTCAACACAAAAGAGAAAAGAGCTGGAAGTTACAGCTCACCTCATGAAGCTCACCACAAACAGGGATGAGTTTAGTTAGAGAAATAATTACGTTTTGAACTATCCTAATAAAGAGAATGTACAAGGCAATTAGAAAGCCTGTCTAGAGTACAGGCGGGGGTTGGGTGGGGAGGAGGGATATTTGGGACCTTGGTGATGGGAATGTTGCACTGGTGATGGGTGGTGTTCTTTACATGACTGAAACCCAAACACAATCATGTATGTAATAAAGTTGTTTAAATAAAAAAATAAATAAATAAAAGAAAAGTAATTTAACAATATATTTAAAACTGTATTTCTCCCATTCTAAAATCTTGAATACTTTTTTTCAATACTGTCTGCTTCTATTCACCATTATCTCTGGTTCCTCTTCCATTCACTAACCCTCAGTACTACCCCCTGTCTTTGGTAAGCTCTGTTCTGTAGGCCAGCTCTTAGATTCTATTTTCCTTTTTTTTTTTTCTATTTTGTTTTTTGTTATATCCCACATATGAGAAAGATCAAAGCATCTGGTTTTCTCTCAGCTTACTTCATTCAGGATGATACCCTCCACTTCCATTCAAGTAGTAGAAAGGCATGATTTCCGAATAGTATTATGAAATTTCCTAGTATTTCTATATCCAGTTCTTGAATTTTAAGTTTTTGTGAATAGTGCTACAATCAACAGAAGAATGCAAATGTCTTTTCAGAATAGCATTTTTGGACCCATGGGGTAGATGCTAAGAAGTGGATCTGCTGGGTTCTATGGAACCTGAATTCTTTCTTTTTTTTGGGCGGTGGTGTTGGGCCACATCTGGTTCCCAGGCATTAAACCAGGGGTTACTCATGGCTCTGATCTCAGAAGTGGTTCCCTGTGGCTCAGAGGACCATATAGGATGCTGAGAATTGAACCCAGGTTAGCTGCATGCAAGGCAAATGCCCTCCTCATTGTGCTATCATTTGGTCCCCTGGAAGTATAATTCTTAGATTTATTTTCAAAATTCCAAAATATTCCAATATTTTTCAAAGTAATTGAACAGTTCAAAGACAGGTAAACCTTTCTACCTAAAGGGGTTCAACATTTTTCCATACAGGTAAGATAGCCAACCTTATTTTTTTTTGTTAATATATTAAGCACCATGATTACAAACATGTTTGTAGTTGGGTATCAGTCATAAAAATGTACACCCCCCTTCACCAGTGCATCCTGCCCACCACCAATCCACTCATTTTCCTCCTCCCCTACCCTCTGCCAGTCTTTGAAACAGGCATTTCTCTCAGTCGCTACCATTATTATGATAGTTGTTGACATAATTATTTTTCTAATTGCACTCACCAAATCTTTGTGGTAAGCTTTATATCATAGCCTGGTCCTTTCAAACCTCATCTGTATTGTCTCTGGGTATTTTACCATACTACCTTTTATTTTTTTTTAATTTCCACAGATGACTGAGACTATGATGTGTCTATATTTCTCCCTCTGAGTCATTTCACTCAGCATAATGTTTCCATGTACATTCATGGATAGGAAAATTGTGTGACTTCATTTTTTCCTGAGAGCTGCATAGTATTCTGTTGTATAGATGTACCACAGTTTCATTTCATTTCTTTTCTTTATGTATTGGGCCAAAGCCAGCAGCACTCGGGGTGCTCTATTCTCTGGTTCTGGTTCTGGCTCTGGCTTTGGCTCTGTGCTCAGAACTCACTCTTGGCTCGAGGGACGATATGTGATATTGGGATGGAAACTGTGTCAGTCCTGAGACAGCGGCATACAAGGAAAATGCCCTACCAATGTGCTACCACTCCAGCCCCAAGTGCCAGCTTCTTTAGTCACTCATCTATTGTTGGGCATTTGGGTTGTTTTCATATATTGGCTATTGTAAATAGAACTACAATAGGCCTGCAGAGGGCATTTTTGTATTGTGTTCTTAGGGTATAACCCTAGGAGTGGTACAGCTGGATCACGTGGGAGCTCAATTTCCAGGGTTTTTTGAGGAATCTCCATATTGTTTTCCATAAAGTCTTGACTAGACGGCATTCCAATCAGCAATGAATGAGAGTTCCTTTCTCCCCACATCTCCACCAGCATTGATTGATATTGTTCTTTGTGATGAGCGCCACTCTCTGTGGCGAGATGGTACCTCATTGTTGTTTTGATTTGTATCTCCCCGATGATTAATTATATAGAGCATTTTTTTCATGTGCTTTTTTTGGCCATCTGTATTTCTTCTTTGAGGAAATGTCTTCTCATTTCTTCTCCCCATTTTTTTTTGATGGGATTAGGTATTTTTGTCCTTGTTATTAAGTTCTGTCATTACCTTGTGTATCTTAGAATTTAGCTCCTTATCTGATGGGTATTGGGTGAATAGTTTCTCCCATTCTGTGGGTGACCTTTAGTATTGTACTCATTGTTTCCTTTGAGGTTCAGAGGCTTCATTCAGAGGCTACATTAAACAGAGGTTTAATGTAGTCCCATTTGTTTATCTCTGCTTTCACTTGTTTCCTCCTTGAGATGCCTTCAGTCACAACACAGAATCTATGTGTTCTTCTATATACCTAATGGTTCAAAGTCTGATAGCAAGGTCTTTAATCCATTTGAGTTTTGGTCTTTTTAATACCACTCACTCATAAATGGCCTCTGTATCCCCAGAAGTCACTTACTTTCTACGTCTATTTCTTTTATTTTTGTCACACACTTGATTTTGGAGATTGTACACACTCTCTCTGGCAGTCTACCACTTTAGCTATGTACTGTTGCACATTTTGCACATTTTGATTGCAGTGTTTGCAGGAGGCATCACATTTTGTGTGACATCAAGTATTTGAAACAACCTTTCTATTTCTCTCACTTACTACCATTGTCATGATAGGATAACTGTCACTTTTGGTCAGTGTCATTTTGTTAAAATATTTATGAGAGGGAAAAAAGATCCTTGTGGAGACAACTATATTTATGGAAAAATGGAAGTTCTGCTTTCTCTGTAGTTTTTTTTTTTCCAATATTCATACCTTTCCTATCATAGCAGGTTCTTTGGCATGATGTAGTCTCCCCAGAAGAACATTCTGTTCAGAGATGGTTGACTTCTGTCCTGTACCTTGTGTAGCTGGAACAAGTTCTTGGTATTTGCACTCCTGGGCTGGAATACGAGGATTGGCAATTGAATGAATAAATATAAATTATTGCTTAATATTAAAAGTATTTGTAGATTTTATTTAAAACTTAGGTGATTTATCTTTGTGCTAAAAAGTGCTGTCTGTGGTAAGGCATTTGTCTTGCACATGGATGACCCAGGACAGACCTGGGTTCGATTTCCAGCATCCTATATGACCCCTGAGCCAGGAGCAATTTCTAGGTACAGAGCCAGGAGTAACCTTGAGCACCGCTGGCTATAGCCCCAAAACCAAAAATAAAATAAATAAAATAAAATAAAAATGTGCTGTCTGAAAGTATCCTCTTATTCAGAAGTATGATAAAACTGATGTTAGCCTATGATAAAACTGATGTTGTTTTGTGCCATTTCTGTAATAGTAACCGTATATTAAAATCTATCTTTGATGTTTAATATCAACTTGTTATATATAATAAATAGGAGCACACCAGGTATAAACTTTTAATAAATTCATTTTGCATTACTGAATAAAAATGACAGCCTGTAATATAGCAATTCTACTTCAATATTTTAATTTTATATAAATATCTATATATGTGTAGAACCTATGTAAAGGGGCTTATATAAAGAGATCACATTAGCATTATTTTGAATGTTAAAAAAGTTTAAGCAATCTCAAAGTGTTTTAGAGAATAGACAAATCAAATCATACCTTTCAAATACTAAAGACAAATTTGTCAAATATATAAGTAAAATGGCCAAAGCATTAAAAAAGCCTAATAATTGCATCTCACAAGAAACCATGGAAGCCAGAGAAATAGAAATACTGTTTTAAAACAATTAAAACAAATTAGAAGAGACATTATTATTTTCTTTAGTTTTCTCAAATGTAATTATGATGTTGTTGGAAATAAAATTCTTTGAAACAATCATGGTTGGGTGCAAGGATACTATTTATTAAATAAGTTTGTATATTTATACATTTTTGTGTCTTTATACAGACTTTCTATGACAATGAATGACAGTGATGACATTTGTTAATAGTATCACACAAGACACTGAATTTCATCCTTTTTACCGGATGATTTATATTAAGAAATTGTTAGATTCATTGGGTTTTTATATGCTATCTCTCTACTCTTCTTCATTAATGATAGAAAATTTTTAGTTTCCTATTTTTAAAATTTTCAACATTTTCTTTATCATTTGCAACTTTTATTTATTGTAATTTTCCTATGCCTCAAATTTGTCCTTTTTAATATATCAGTTATATCTTCTTCTTAAAGGTCTTTAAACACCATTATTACATCTAGTGTTTTGTTAGTATTTTATTCCTGAGTAGAAATTTTTCAAATTCTTTGTATGCCAAGTGTTTTTTATTGTCTCCTCAACATTTTGAATGTTATATAATGAGACTCCTGGGACTTGTTTTAATATAAAAGGAGATCATTGATGTTCTTGTACTTGACTTGGAAATTTCCCAGATTGGATTGAAGCCTCAAGGTCTGACCTGCCTTCTAAGGCTATGATTCTAATGTTAGTTCACTATTCATAGTGTTCCCAGTACTTGGCTGTGTTCCAGGCTTTTTCTGCCCAGAGGTCAATAATGCTTCATTTCTATTACAAAATATATTACTGAAATAGAATTGTGAAGCTCAAAGTTAGGCATAGGAATTATAAACAACTTGGTGAGTTTGTTCATTTTTCTTCCCTCTGTAATCTCCCTAATATAATTTTGCCTTCATGAAACCTTCATATGATCTTTCTTCCATAAGACAGATGTTTTTATTATCTGTCTTTGCTTTATGATTTGTATAATTTCATTTGTTTCTGGATTTAAGCAGTCTATATAGACAGAGGAATGCAACAGGAATTTCTCTCTTGTCATTATGGCTCCCCTGCAAAGAAAGACAATTCTCCTTCCTCATAGTTCAATATATTATTTTATCATCTGAGTGCTATCCATTGACACATCTGTGAATAATTGCCTTGGGTTGTGGAAATAAAGAAGATAAACTAGATTTTTTTCCTAATAGTATATATTTCTATTTTATCAAAATACTTATGAACTCCTTTTCTTGTTGGGGAACCCCCCCCCCAAATGACAGATATGCAGTTGGAACATTCACTATAGCCTTACATGCACATGTGTTTCTGACTTTTAGGTCATCTTTGAATACAGGTCAGATGACACCATCTGAGGTAGAAAATCTCATATAAACTCACTGCTGTTTTGGTAGACTAACTGAAATTCTAATTTCTTCCCACACACTTTTAGAGAAATGGCTAATTTTATGCATCATTTCAGGGTTTCCCATTAGTGGGAAAGATAGGTTGCCTTCTTTTTTTTTTTCTAGTTTTCTTGCTCCATATTTTCTGAAGCTAATGCTGGAGTGATTGGAGTGGGTAAGGGTGGAGGAGCAAAATCAGCAGGAATTGGAATATTCACATTATAGTACCCTGGGAATCTCAATTGTTCTGTTCCAACTATCAATGTTGGAGGGTGTGACTAGAGAAATAGGACCACTGGTAGAAAGTTTCCTTGCATGTGAACAACAAGGGTTCTAAATCCGGTACCTCATATGATTCCCAAGCCCCATCTGAAGTTAGTCAGGAGTAAGCTCTCAACCCAGGTGTGGCAAAAAAACGAAACTCAGTGTCTGGGACCATGGTTGAACTGAGATATCCCTTTCATAAACATACTGAAATTGTTTTGAAAATTGGAAGAATGCTCTTTGCTCCAATGTGCCATTTTACTGTATGGCACTATGTATGTGTATGTAGCCTTAATTGTTATTTTCTATTTTGCTGTCATGCATACCATATTTTCTTTATTTTTTATATTTAATTTTGTTGCTGTTTTGTTTTGTTATTGAGCCACACCCAGCGACATTCAGGCTCTTTTGCTCAGAAATTGCTCCTGGCAGGTTCGGGGACTATATGGAATACCAAGGATTGAACACGGATCAGTTCTGGGTTGGCTGAGTGCAAGATAAATGCCCTACCGCTGTGCTATCCATTGCTCCAGCCATAATAATCATTATGACAAGGCTAAGCAATATATTCATAAAAGCCTGAAAGGTCTGCTCATTTCCATTCTGGTGCTTTTATCCACAGTTGTAGAAATTTCTATACATATACTCCTCGGGAAATTAAAAAAGGATTGTGAAAGGGACGATGATGACATCTTTTTTTTGAGGATAATCATATTGTATTTTTATATTGTTTAATTCCTTTGTTGTTGTTCTTGAGCCACATATAGCAATGCTCATGGGTTACTCCTTTCTCTGCACTCAGGACTACTTACTTGTGTTTGGGAAGTCATATGGAAACTAATTTGGGTTGGTCATGTGCAAAGTGGCCAATAAGGATGACAAAGTACAAATGCAAGGTTACCCCTTACTTACTATCTCTCCAGCCCCATCACAGTGTTTCTTACAAATATTTTATTCATTTCTTAATAATCCAAATATGGAAAATAACATGTTATTGCTTTTGAAGAATTTTTATTTGAACATCTTTTTTGTAATTAATAGTAATTCAGATAGAAAGAAACACAAATTAAAAATGAAACAAGTTTATTTCACCTTTGTTTTATAATTTTTAAATTATAGTTTTGATAACAGTAGTGTTACAAGAGTGTTTTCACTGATGGTTAAAATAGCATTTACATGGTTTTGATGTGTGAGTTTACTATACCTCTCACTACCAAAATAATTAAGAGCATTCACCCTTTTCCTATATCACCTCTAATCTACCACTTCATTCTTCCTACTGCTTTCCACACTGCTTGCTAACCTGAGTTTTGTAACCCAAGATCAAGAGTGGTATCATTTTTTTATAGTTTTGGTTCATATCAGGTGAGCTCAGAAATTAGTCCTGGATCTGCACTCAGGAATCATTCTTGAAGGTACTCATGAGATCATATGGGATGCTGGGGATTGAATTGGTTTGGCTGCTTGTAAGGCAAAAGCTCTACCTACTGTACTTTTGCTCTAGCCTCAGGTTGGCACCTTTCAATGCTATTTATTACCTTATTTTGTGTCTATGCCACAGTTGAGTAACATCATCCAGTATTTGTCCTTATATTTCTGACTTATTTCATTTTATCTGGCACCTCTGAGGTCAACTGCATTGCAGCAAATGCTAATATTTTGGTTTCTTTTTTTTTTACAGAGCATCCCATTGCATATATTTACTACAGCTTCCCTATTATTCATATTATGCATATTTTGTTCCAAATCCTGTTTGTTGTACTAAGCATTGCAATGAACATAGATAGGTATGCAAAAATATTTTGAAAACATTTTTATGTTGTGAGTAGATGCCAATAAAATGAATAACTATCATATTGTAATTTTCTTCTTTGTTGAGAAATCTCCATACTATTTTCTATACATGCCCAACCAAAGGATATTACCAATAACAGTGAATGAGTGATCCTTTATCAACACATCTCTTCCAACACTTGTTCTTGTCAATCTTGTGTTATATATGTTTTTTACTGCTGTGAGAAGATACAACATATTTGTTTTGATTTGTATTTCTCTGACAATATGCCAGGGAACAACTTTCCAGATTCCCACTGGCCTTCCATATGTATTTTTTCAGACATGTTTCAATTAATATCATCACCTTTTGATAGGTCTATTATTTTCTTATTGCTCTTGATCTTAGAAAGTGCTGTGTGTATCTTGGATAATAGTCATTTATGTGAATGATAACTGTTTCTCTTATTCTACAAGGTATCTTTTAATTTAATCCTTACTATCTTTTAGTGTATCAAAACTTTTGATTTAGTTTCATTTGCTTGTTTATATTATTTTGTAATGGAGGCAAATCATTGAAGATATCTCTGAAATGTGTATACTGAGATTTCTAATTAAATTTTCCTTAATTCTAATTTAATATCAAGGTCTTTAATACATTTAATTAGCTTTTCTTAGTGGTGTGAGATATAGATTTGATATTATTTATTTATATTTTTATGCACCTATCTATTGTTTCCAGTATAATTTGTTGAAAAAGGTTTTCTTGTTTCTATTAGTAACCCATCTCCTCTGTTATAGATTAAGTACTGTAACCCTAAATCTAAGTTTATCTCTTGTCCATCAATTTTGATAAATTGGTCTTAGTTCTTTTATATAACAATGGATGTGAAAGAAGTATACATTCAAAACTGTAAATAACTATTGAAATAAATGAAGAGGATTCCAGAAATATGAAAATATTACATGTTCATGGAATGGATGAATTAGCAATGTCAGAATGACCATCAGTATTATACAGAAATCCCTATTAAAATACATATGACATTCTTCAAGAATTTAGAACAAATTTTACTAAAAATTGTACAAATTTATAAGATGCCCCTCAAATAGCCAAAGAAACTCTGTAAAACAAAATTGGGAGGTATTTCGTTTACTGGCCTTAAAATATAATGTAAAACTCTAATTACTTTTAGAATATTTCTGTACTATCATATTTTATACTAATTCTGTTGTCTTCAGTCACCAAGAAGGGGCAATATTGGATGATCATTAAAGTGAAGCTTAATTCCAAAATTCCAACTGCTCAGATTTCAGATAGAGGATGGCCATATTCAAGCTTTTTTCATAAAGCTAATGCTCTCATTAGTTCACATTAATTTTTTATGGAGATATGTTTTTAATTGGAAAATAAGTACATAATAATACCACCATATAAACATGATATAGACTTTAGAAAACTTTGTATTTGCATACATATAAAATTTAAAAGTAGTGAATATATTATGTTACAGTTAGCAACTTCGACCTAGAAATCTGGCTAATTTATAAAGTATCATATAGTCACTATATTTGTCTTTTAATTAGATTGATATTCTTTGGAAACTCTCCTAAGTATATTTTGGAATTAAATCATATGATTAATTTTATAATAAAGTACATTACCTACGTTTTACTCAAAGTTCACAAGTAATTGATTAACATATTTAATGTTCTTGTAAATGTTTAAAATTTAGAAAACCCTATCACTACAACATTAAATTACAGTGCTTGCAAAGAACATAAAGCATATTCATAGAAAACTTAATAATTTTTCTATGTGTATATTTGTGCAAGTGCCAGGGACATTCACGTTTATTTGGCTTCATTCTTGCATTTCCCACATCACAGCTGGTCAGCTTCTTGGCTTGTGTATCTTATTCTCCCTTATTTTATTTATTTTTTGTGTGTGGAAGTGTTGGGCTGCACAGTGGTGCTTGAGTCTACTTCTAGCTTGGTCATTTGGGGTTGTGCATAATGTTCTCAAGGAATGCTACAGATCTATTTCATTTAACCTTGCATAAACCTTGACCTGTTGCATTTAAAACATGTACTCGAACCTTATGAGAAAGCTGTGCACTCCTAATTATATTAAGTATTATTTTGGTAGAAAGTACAGAGTTGAGTCATCCAGTCTACAAATTTTTGTATTTTAACTGGTCTACTTCAACCTTTATGGTTGGTTCGTTGGTTGGTTGGCTTCATTTGATTGTGTTCAGGACACATTCTTAGCTCTGTGTTAGAGGTCATTCCTCCTTGGGTTGATAATTTTCTTTTAATGGAATTATTGAAATGTTATGTTTTAAATTTGCTTAGTTCTGATTTTATTTTTATTTCTTTAAATATTTGTACTTTGCCTCCTCTGAATTAGATATTTATAGAATTCTGGTTTATTTATTTATGGTTACTATATTAATATAATTTTATGAGTTAAGGTAAATTGCAAAATGTCTTTTACTTATGTCCTTTTACTATCAACCAAGTGTTTATAAAGTAATTTCTCAATATATACTTGAAACCACATTACAAAGTATTGTTATCTTTCCTTAATGTCAAACATTAATAGGAAAGTCATGAAAATATAGTATTTTATTAAATCACTGTTTCTTACATATTTTATTCCTTTTGATATTACTACATATTTAAAATTATATGTTTTATGTTTAGTACAATTAGTCATGTTTTTTAGTGTAGTCCTACTAGCAACACATTTTCTTTCATTTTTCTTCATCTTATATAGTGTTTAATTTCTTCTTCATCCCTGGAGATATTTTCAGCTGGTAGACTTTGGAGTTGAAATGTATTTTCTCTCACCACTCAAACCCTTATATTCACTGTGATTTCTGGTGAGAAAACTGCTGCAATCATAACCTTATTTCCCTATACATACCGTTAACATTCTATCTTTCTTACGATATCAAGATATTTTTTTCATGATTTTTATATGTATTTTAATGTAGAGTATATGGATTTATTTATTTCTGGTTGCTTAGCTTTAACAATCTATAGGGGAGCTGATAAAATAGTACAAAGGTTAAGTAAGTCAATTAACTTGTCAGCAAACAACCTCATTTTGAAACCTGGAACTGCATGGTCTCTTGGACTTCGTTCGCAGGGGTCTCAAACTCGCAGCCTGCCCTAGAGGAATCTTTTTTTATTTTGTTTTGTTTTAGTTGTTTGGGTCACACTCCCCAATGTTTAAGGCTTACTACTGACTTTGCACTCAAGGATCACCCCAACTTTGCCTCCTGTGCCCCCCAGGTAAATTGAGTTTGAGATCCCTGGTAGAGTGACCTCTATGTACAAAACGGGGTTAGTACCAGAAAAATTTTAGTGTGGACAGAAAAAGAAAAAGAAATATATAAATAATTATGGGGGAAATGAGGTGGAAAACACTTTTATGGAGTCAGAGAGATAGTATATGTATTATGGCCCTTTCATGGCATGCAGCCAATCCCAATTAGATCTCCAACATTTAATATGGTCCTAGGAGCACAACCACTGAACATAGTCTAGCAATGAATTCTGAGGAACTTATTCTACATGTGGTCTAAACATAAATTTATATATATATATATTATATATACATATATATAATAAAATTTAAGTAAATTCTACACATCATCTTTATTCTCAGTGCCCTAACTTCTCACTTCTTCCAGAGCACTCTAGACATTTGAAAAGCATACCTTGGTTAAAGTCTCATACATCCTTGTACCCCCTGTTCAATCAATTTTTTTCAGTTCATTTCTTTTATTAGTTTAATTTTCAATTTCTTTTCTGTAATCCTATGTTCAGATTCATTGACTATTTTCTCTGCTCTCCCTCAGTGTTGCTATATAGATTATTTGCTTATATTAATTTTCACTATTGAAGTTCTAAGTACCAAAAGTTTTGTTTATTTTTGAAGGGTGTATAGTCTCAAATCTGTGCTCATGGATCATTTCTAGAAGAAGTTGGAGAGGGGGCATGTGCACATCAGGAATAGAACTGGTGTCAGTTGTGTGCAAGGCAAATTTCTGTGCTCTATCTTTAGCTCCTAAAAGTTTCATTTGGTTTTTATTGGTTCTTATTTTTAATTTATTACAACTATTTTTCTTTTCTTTCTTCTTGTTTTTTTTGGGGGTGGGCCACACTGGTGATGCTCAGGGGTTACTCCTGGCTATGTGCTCAGAAATCGCTCCTGGCTTGAGGGGACCATATGGGACGACAGGGGATCAAACCGATGTTCGTCCTAGATTACTGCATGTAAGGCAAGTGCCCTACCGATTGCACCACTACTCGCGCCCCATCTTTTTCTTTTCTTTTCTTTTTCTTTTTCTTTCTTTTTTTTTTTTTTTTTTTTTTGCTAGTTTTTCATTGTTTCGAAACTCGTTGCTTTTTTGCCATTTGGATTATTATGTGTCTTGGTGTTGGCTTATTAGGGTCTTTTTTATTAGGGACTCTCTAGACTTCCTGTATTTGTCCTGAAGTGCCTTTCCAGAGGGTGGGGAAGTTCTCAGTTATTATCTCCCTAACTACCTGTTCTTCCCCCTTCCCTATTTCCTCCCCTTCTGGTATACCCACAATTCTTAGATTGTTTCTTTTGTCCTTGTTCATTAGATATTGGATTTTTCCTTCCAGTGCTTTGCCTTTTATTTCTTTGTTGGTTTCTTGATCATTTTTTGATTGTAGTTTTCCTTCGAGTTCTTCGATGTGCTTCTCCAACTCTGTGTTTCTGCTCGTAAGGCTTGTTACTTTGTCTTTTAAGTCCTTCACTTCTTTTTGTATGGAATCTCTCATGTTCTTTGACATTTCTTCTTTAATTTGGCTGATTCGTTCATCCATGGCTTTCTTATACTCGGTTGTTAGGGTTTCTTTCAAATCTTTTAGTAATTCTTGCACTTTCTTCCTCATGACCACTTTTAGGTTTTCTTCCCATGGATCTGTGCATTTTGCTGGACTTGGAAACTTGATAGGATTTGTCATGTTGTCTCCAGTTATTAGGGATCTCCTTGATTTACACATAATTCTTTGTTTTTAATGGTGTGTTTTGGAGTGCTGTGGTTTCTAATTTCGGCCTCCTTTGGTCTCCTTCCTGAAGGTGATTCTAGAGGGTGCTGTTGGGTGAGCTTGTTGAACCTAGCTCTTTCTCCTCCCCTTTGCTACCTAGAGTTCAGTCTTCCTGTAATAGGTATTGATGCTTTTCTATTCCTTATTTCTGTCAGCGGTGCAGTTCCTCTCCTGGCCACAATGGTTGCTGGCGCTGTTGAGCCTAGTTCTCAATCCCCCCTCCTTTCCCTGGGAGTCAGTGGAGCTCCGCCCCCTCCAAGCCTCTTGAAGGGGTTCCCTCAAACCGGCCCTTAAGGCTCTGCCCTCACCCTTGGGGAGTCCCTGGTCGGCTCCAGGGCCCAAGGGGGTGGACAGCTCTAGGTCACCTGAAGGTCCAGATGGCTGGCCCTACCTCCCTGGTCTATTCGGGTCACTCAACTTACCTTCCAGGCGTCCACCGGGGGGGAGGGACTCACCCGCTCTTGGCGGTGCGCAGGGGTCCTGACGCCGGGCAAAGAAAGAGACTCACCCGAGTCTCTCTTAATGGCAAGCAGGGGTCCTGACGCCGGGCAAAGAGGAGACTCACCCGAGTCTCTCTTAACAGCGCACAGGGGTCCTGACACCGGGCAAAGAAAGAGACTCACCCGAGTCTCTCTTAACGGCGCTGGGGTCCTGTCGCTGGGCAAAGAGAGAGACACACCCGAGTCTCTCGCTGGGGTCCTGTTGCCGGGCAGAGAGAGAGACTCACTCGGATCTCTCGCTGGGGTCCTGTTGCCGGGCAAAGAGAGAGACTCACTCAGGTCTCTCGCTGGGGTCCTGTTGCCGGGCAAAGAGAGAGACTCCTCTTATTTTACTGTTCTACTCACCATGTGGTAGAACAAATTTAAGGTTACAATTAATTTCATATACTTTGATACATAACTCTTTCTTTCTTTCTCTCTTTCTCCTTTCTTTCTCTTTTTCTTTCTTCTTTCTCTTTCTTTCTTCTTTCTTTCTTTCTCTTTCTTTTCTTTCTTTCTTTCTTTCTTTTCTTTCTTTTCTTTTCTTTTCTTTTCTTTCTTTCTTTCTTTCTTTCTTTCTTTCTTTCTTTCTTTCCTTCTTTCTTTCTTTCTTTCCTTCTTTCTTTCTCTTCCTCTCTTTTTCTCTCTTCCTCTCTCTTTCTCTCTCCTTCCTTCCTTTCGTCCTTCCTTCCTTCCTTCCTTCCTTCCTTTCGTCCTTCCTTCCTTCCTTCCTTCCTTCCTTCCTTCCTTCCTTCCTTCCTTCCTTCCTTCCTTCCTTCCTTCCTTTCCATGACAATGAGATATATAAAGACTGAATCATTGTCAATGTAACCGAATGCTATTATCATGTATAGGTAGAAAGCTTATTTAATAGAGACTGGTTTGATGTATATTTTTTATAAAGAAATGGAAAGCAAACGTTTATGCTAACAAAAATTTTCACAGATTGAATCCTTTGGCTCAAATTTAAAACATCTATAGTCTGAATTATTTAGCCTAATTCTACAATAAGTTTTCAGATTTTATTTTTACTGGGTGTTACTGATAATCATATATTTAACATACTATTTTATCACCTATTATTAAGAGCTATTTTTATCTGTACATGCTTTGATCTCCAAAATGTATTTAATGTAGAATATTTTTTATGTAGACAAATATATTTGCTTCAAGTATGAGGACTTCATATCCTTATGTTTGTGGAAAGAAAGTAGGGTCCAAACAATCTAGAAATATAAATAATAAATATAATGAAAACATAGTATAAATAAATATTTAAACAAAATTTAAATGTTTCTATACATATATTCATTGTTTTTAATCTAGATTTATTGCATATAGTTTTAAACATTGTGACAAATTAAACACAACTTACATGTTTACAAATGAATCTATATTAAAATATTTTTCATAAATATATCTCATATGTATATATCTTTGATTTGTCAAATGAGACACATCATTTAAAAGTGAACCTGAAATGCATGAGTTTTTCTAATTAAATAATATAAAAGATGTATTAAATTATATAAAAGATATATTAAATGATATATAAAAGATATGATATATAAAAAGATATGATATATAAAAGATATGATATATAAAATATATGATATAAAAGATATATTAAATGATATAAAAGTGACATTTTTCTCACTTTGAAATATTAAAATTAGAAAATTTTTGTCATACAATTTTTAAGTTGATACACAACCATATCCTTCATATTTTAACTCTGTATAAAACATCTATCTATGAACAGACTGTGAGAGCAAACCTTAATGTAAATATATTTAATAAAGGGCACTGGCAATTTTAAAGGTTTTTAAAGTGATGTTCAGTACATTAAAAGAAAAAGAAAACGGAAGAAAGAAGTGATGTGGTTCCATCTGTTACTTTCTATTCCTAACAAAGACGGGGGGATGGCAGTGGGAGGAGGGAGATCATTTTGATCAATGTCTTTTTAATTCTTGAACTTGATATCAAATAAATCACAGTGTTGTGGCAATTTATTTACAGAGGTTAAAGTGATATGATGGGGCTTTTCATGGTAACATGGGTTTCACTTGCTGAGCGCCTTGGACTTTGATTCACCATATTACCTGCTGTGGTTTAAGTGATGCAAAGTAATTATTGGGTCTTCCTTGTCACAGTGGCCTATTCCACACCTGCACCCTTTTGTTGGAATCCCGACAGGGATGCCAAATTTGAGGTCTCCACTGAATAGACATCCTCTTTCCCTAGTCCTCCTACACCAGATTGATTTATGGATGTATCAGGCTCTTTGTTAGCATGTAAACCCCTAATTAATTTAAAGCCCTCTGTAGAGAAATTAAAGTCCAAGTAAAGATTTTAACAGAGTCAGATGGTTCTAATAATGGGTAAGCAAGTCCCATTAATGGATTTACCATGGTCGTTGGCATTTATACTTCACAATGATGGTTGGTATATGGAGCTCAGATTGTACCCTCAAATAAAGAATGGGCTGTCAGGAAATCATTCCGTTGTTGTCCCTAACCCAATTAGGCTATCATTTGAGTCTTAGTTTTCCATCTGCAGGGTAAGGGAAGGGAGGGCAGCAGAGACAGACACAAACCATATGAGACAGGATAAGAGAAAGAGGAAAGCCAATTTGGATAACACTGAGTTTCGATAAAATGTTTTTCTCCTTCTAGTGACTCCAGGTTAAATACTACTGCTAGAAATTAACCTTATATGTCAAAGTAAAAAATCAAGACTATTCTCTGAGGTTATGTGACTAAACTTTAAATCAGATTTTTTTTAACTTATTCCTTTATTATGAACAAAAGTGAATTCTAAATGGATAATATATCCTAATGTGTAACAGATGACTATAAACTTTCTAAAAAATTATGTAGACTATTGTTTAATCTTGCTTTAAGGGAAGTCTAAATTATTCAAATTCTAAAAACAATTATTGAATATTTTACATAATTTCTTGCATGATCAACTATACTAAAAGAAAAACAAGCAGATACAAAATATTAGCAACATATATCATAGCAAAGGGCTAATAATACCTAACTTCCCAAGATTTTAAAACTTAATGTTAAAGGAAAATGACAGTCACTTATAGTCCATAAAATGTATAGAGAAATTTAATATTTAAAAATGCTTATATGCAATTTTAATTAGAGGAATGAAAACCAATCAGAATAGTAAAATCTAAATTCTTTGAAACTACTTTTGGTTGGTGATGCTTTGAAGGAAAAAACACACTGTTGTAAATTGCTAGTGAGAGTTCCATGGGATACTATCATCCAATGGGAAGCTTTGTTATCTAACAAAATCTCATAAAATTTTACCTTTACTTCCCATAGGGAGATATGGGATGCATGCTGGGAAGAGGGGTAGAGGGAAGACAACACTAGTGGTGGGAATGCCTCTCATTCATTGTCACTATGTGCCTTAAATATTTCTGTGAAATAATTGTAATTCATTTTGACCACAATAAAAATTAAAACAAAAACAAAAAACAAAATAAAACAAAAAAAGAGACTTTATCTATAGAACCGGCAGTCACATATATAGGAATTGACATTTATGATTTACCTGGAACAATATAAAACTACACAAACACAAGTTAGGAATTTCAGAATTTTTTCAATTGCTGATTTGAAATCGGAAACCATTTAATTGAAAGCCATTTAAATACCATCCTAGGAGATTGAAGAAACTTCAGTATAGCTACATGATAATAAAAATATGTAGCTGTGGTCGGAAAACAAGGAAGATAGATGACCTTGAAGTGGCTAGGAGTGAATATTAGGACATTCTTATAATAAAACCCGAAGGATAAATGAGTATCAGTAGCCTGATGAATGAAAAGTATATGGGTCCATAGAGATATAGCAGGTAAAGTGCTGGTTTTGCAGGGAACAAAGCCTGATTGATCCCCTCATGCATATGCCCCCCCAACTCGACCATGAGTGATCCCTAAGTACAGAGGAAGAAATAAGTCCAGAGAATTCCTGGGTGTGACTAAAAAACAGAACAAAAATTATACATATTTGTTTATTTTTTTAAATATATTAATATATAATAAACCAGAAGTAAGTTCTTCCTCTCTCCCTCCCTCTTTCCCTTTCTCTTTCGTTTTCTTTTTTCTTTTCGCTTTTGTTTTTCTCCTTCCCTCCCCTCGCACCCCTCCCCTCCTCTCTGCTCTTTTCCTCTCTTGGTTCGAACTCTTTAATAGCAAAACAGGATTTTGATCAGTTTGAGCCAGCTTTATCTTGTGACCCTTGGAGCGCATATAGGTTTTGTGTGGCATTCCACACATATAGCTGTGTGGCATTCCAGGGGCCTTGCCAAAATGTCTGTACACCTCCTGGTATTTGCGGGATCCTGAAAGAATGGTGCCGCAGCTTTTGGGGGAGTCTGGGGCCAGCTGGTCAAAGGTAAGGATTTTGCCTCTGGCCTTGAGAATGCGAGTGTGGGCACAGCTGGTCACATTCAGGGCACACACCTTCAGTTTGGGCACCTCCTGGACACGCACGTCGTCTGTAATGGTCCCCATCACCTCCGCAGTTTTGTCTTCCCGTCCGGGAAGCTTCATCTTGCGGATCATCCACCACCGGGACAGAGGGGGCCGGTTGGTTCAACTCTTGAACAGCCTCTTCAGCATGACTTGTTTGAACGTCGGAAGTTGGTGCATTTGTCCAGAAACTGGTGTAGCTTGACCAGCTTATTGAATGTAGTTTTTTATGAGTTTATTTTGATGGATACCTAAAAGCAATGGAAAGAAGTTTGGTGGAAGTAATTTCAAAGCTTATCATTCAGACTATATAATGAACAACATCAACAACAACAACAATAACAAAAAGGTCTTTATAGTTGAGAAACCTATAGATATCATCAACTTAGTAGACCTCAACTTAGGGATTGAAATAAAATCACCCTTTTAAGATAGAGGCTCCCTCTCCAGCAAGAAATATAGATGTATCCTGAACCTCTTGATATAATGCTTTGACATCCCATTGTTTGGGATGTGGGTAAAGTTTATTCATTACCTTAATATTCAGACTTAGTTCAATAATTGAAAAGCATGAGGGAATCTCATAAAATGATTCTCATTCTATAAAATAACTGTCTAATACCATGATTATCAAAGTTGCAAAAATCAAGGAAAGACTGAGGAATTTATAGTGATGTATAAGCTGAAAAGAACAAAGGGAAAATAATGATAAATGTTAACATGGGCTTCTGGGTAGTGTGATCTGAAAAGGAGAATTTTTAAAACTCATAACATTCATATATATTCTTCAATTAATGATTCTTTTCCAATATTAATCACATGCAATTTTGATCACTAAAGAAAAATATTCACCTTTTCTTCTTTTTTTGATTCCTTTTGTGGTTTCTAAATTTTTAATAAATATTTAATATAGGGGATATAAATGATACTTGCTACTTTGCTATCTATTTCCTTTCTTTCAGCTCCCCCCAGAGTTGCAGTACACTTCTTGAAAAGACTAAATAGAAAATCTGACATCTAGCCAAATTGTCTTTTGCAGTATCCTGTTCCTAAACTCCTGACATCCCCAGATAAAGTATTCTTTCTTTTTTTTTTGGGGGGGTGCACACCTGGTGTCACTCAGTAGTTATTTCTGGCTCAAGGGTAATTTATTATGAGTAATTTCTCAGAAATTAATCCTGGCAGGCTTGGGGGACCATATGAGAAGCCAGGGATCAAACCCAGGTTGGCCCCATGCAAGGCAAATACTCTACCTGCTGTGCTATCTCTCTGGCCCCAAATAAAGTTTTCTTAATCTTTATTGGAAATAGATGTAAAAGATAAGCTATCACCAATAAAAAAATAGAACCCAGGACATTGCAGTTGCCTCTTATGTGAAGATGTATCTCTTTACCCCTTTAAATTTGAGTCTTCTGCATGGAAGCACAGTTAATTCATTCCTACACTGAAACTCATTATAAAGATATGATAAATCTGGTTTGTACCCTCTAGAAAGTGTCAGAATTTATGACACAGAAATATTGGGATCATTCAAGGATAACTATAATTTAGTAACCAGTGAAGTGTTAAGTGTTTAGTTGTATGTGTGTGTATATGACAGAGGAGAGTCTAAATGAACTTACATTTTGAATGTAGCGTTATATTATTTTTGCTTTATTTTTATTTGTGATTAACCACATCCTGAGACTTCTCTAGTATTCAGATTATTAGGATTTATTTTGGAAATGGCATATTTATGTATTCTCAGTATATAATTCTAAATTGCTGGTAATGTTCTCAAGTATAGATAATTGATACCACTTTTAAGTAGACTTTCTATGTATTTATTAAAGAATTATGTAAGTTGGGCGTAAATATTTATTTAAAATATTTTATTTTTAAATCTGCTTAAAAGAATTAAATACAGATGCATTATGAAAAACTTTTTCAGTGTAAGATTGACCTCATGAAAAATCAAGATGTCAAATAGATACTTGGCCATTAATGCAATTATTTGACTCCCATAACATTCAGTGGTAATATTTCTGTATATTATTTAGATATCTCAACTTCCATATCTTCATATAGTTTTTATAAAAATTGGCTTTATTGATAAAATTAAAAATATAAAGCCTGGCTCTTATAAAGAAAAACACAGCTATTTTAATTCCAAATTTCCCCTTTACATAGCCCTTGGTGAATTTCTGTTAGTTCCTCATTTTGCTTTATTTCAGAGCAAGATTTTTTTTTCTTTTCTCTTTTATTAAATGAACATCTTTTTTGGATCATTGTGCCATATCATTTATCATTAATTTTAGGATCAAAGAACAATAATACGTTTATTTATTGTCATACCAAATGTTTATTAGGAGCATTGTGTTGACAAATATTTCTGTTTTTTTCCAGAGAAGAAACTCATTCTCTTTTTCAGATTATTATTGATTTAGGTTTTTTTGCCAGAAGAGGGAGCCACATTCATTTAAAACAGCCTCTATAATCCAAACGGAGTTCCTTTCCTCAAGTCAGTTGCAGATGGAGTGTATTTGCCATGACACAGAACATTATGACACCAGACCTAACCCTGTACTGTGGTAGAGTACTTTCATGGGCTCAATTTTACAGTGTGAAGAAGAGTTTTTGGCTTTATTATTTTATTTTACTTTGGCAGTGCCAGGATCAAGTTCAGGGATTGTTCATGCAAGGCAAATCCTCTACTACTTAGCTGTATCCTCACCTCCAAGATTGTTGCCTTTTTTGTATTATAAGGCATGCTTTCAAAATGCTTTACATCCAAATGTTTCCAATATCTCTCTACCAACCTGCTCAAGTACTAATATTCATGCATTATAAATTAATTTGTTTTGATGATTTCATTTTTCTGCATTGTTAAATTTATAAATATATTTAACTTGATAATATATTAATCTATTAAAGTATAATTTGACTTTTGCATACTAAATTTAGTTTGTTAGTCTTAGAAAGTTTTTTATATGAGAGACTAAACAAAGAGATATATGTGTGTGTGTTTTTAAAAAATTATCTATTTTTGCTAAAATCACTTAGATATCTATTATCCTATGAGTTTTTTTTAGGTATAATTAAATAATTAACTGTAGACACAATGTATTTTACATTTAACAGGAACATTAATCTCATTTGTTAGTAACTTTCTATTCTCCCTTGGCAACTACCAATCCATATTTTGATTCTATTAATTTGATTATTTTGATACTTAAAATAAGTAGAAAAATAATATGTGGAATATTTTTACTTAACATAGTTTAATGTACTCAAAGCTCTTTCTTATTTTAAGAATAAATTATTTTCAGTGCATTTATATAAATATTCTTTTTTTTTCGGCCACACCCATTTGACACTCAGGGTTTACTCCTGGCTAAGTGCTCAGAAATTGCCCCTGGCTTGGGGGGACCATATGGAACACCTGGGGATCGAACCGCAGTCCTTCCTTGGCTAGCACTTGCAAGGCAGACACCTTACCTCTAGTGCTACCTCACTGGCCCCTATAAATATTATGTATATATATATGTATATATATATATATATATAATATTCTTTACCCCATTTATAGGGAGATAGATATTGAAATTGTTCACCCATCCTTACTAATGTGAAAAGTATTAGAATAAACATCACTGTTAATGAAATAGTAAAATTTTGCATAATCTAACTAGAGACAGGCTCTTCCTATTTTAGGAAATGTCTCAGAGCCAAAATGAAAACAAAAACTAAAGTGAGACCTAAATAAAGACTATAAAGAAAAGAAGTTTAGAAGAGAAGATTACAGATGGCTTCAGAATACTCATTTACTTCATCATTGCCTGAGTGGTAACCTTTCAGTAGCCTTCAAAACCCTACTCTGAATATTCTCAAAGATATTAGAATATTAAGGGGATTGTTTTTAGATTGAGGCATTAGTTGTACTTTTTCTTTTATTCTTTCTATTGCAAAAATATGAACACAGCATTGAATAAGAGAGTTATAAAGGAACTAGTGATGTCTGAAGGCACTGGGAAAGGGTCTTTGTTATGTATATTTAGGGGTGCTCACAATGATAGAAAAAACAATATACAGTAGATAATGATTATAAGGCTAATTATAGATTACTTTTTCTGCATGAGTACTATACAAGGTTCATATCTATCAAGGTAACAATTATTGATATATCCTTGTTCTACTCAGACAAATTAAATAACTTTCTCAAGTTCTTCAGATAGGAAGTGGCAGAGCTGCCTTTCTTTTTTTAACGTTTTTTGACCCCAAAGCCCAAGTTTCAAACTACTGTTACACTCTACTTCTCTCTCTTTTTGTGAAAAGCTTCCAAAGGCAAATAAAATATATAGTTGACCTATGGTTTTTCTTTTGAAAATTCCCATTTTTGGGCTACTTTACAATGAGTTGTGTGAATCATCCAGAGTTATTGTGTGTTGTTATAGTCCAGACCATACTATAATAATTTAAAACAAAGAAAAAAATGTTCTAAAAACCCAGTGTCCAGTGATTGCAGATTCTTCGTACTATAAGTTGAGGATAATACAAAGATTATTGTGAATTTGTTAGTTTGTTCACTGCTTTACAAACAATCCTGAATTTCTGAGTAATACTTTATGTTTGGTAACCCCTGCAATGCCTCACTGTGTCAGCCACATCTAAGTATTAGCTATTACCTCTAAACCCTGCATGTCCATTTCATATCTGATTAGTTTTACAAAGGCTCCAAAGGGATCCTATTTTTTGAACTGGAAATAGATTTTTACCTCTTATGGTAGTACCCTTTGGTGAGATGAATAGATGCGTATGAGATATAGACTACACCACACTAACATACACACACCCCTACATATGCACTCATGCATGCAACACACATAAATAACTAAGTGGCAACTGCTTCAGGCTCAGCAGTCATAATAAACTTCTATCAGAAGTCCTGCAGGCAGCAAACACAGTGGATTCTTGCAGCAACAGTCCTGGGTTAATGTCACAAAAGGATAGCTGTGTATAACTGCAGATAAAAGATGGCAGAATGTGCCTCAGGAAGAAGAGATAGATTGTTAAATCTAGTTGTTAAGTCAGTAAACTCTATAATCCCCTGGGCAAGTCTTTTTGAAAAGCAAACAGATGCACTGCTTCATCTGTGCAATTGGACCTAATTGGGAAAGAAAAGATTTCCTTCTTGATTAGTGAGAATGAGATTTACTGGAACACATTTTGATGGAAGTTTCAAGATCAAAGCGGTGTTGGAATTTTAGAAACGGAACAGAATTCAGAGCATTTAACATGCTATGTTTCTGTTTATTGCAGTGAACCTTGACACTTAAAGTTCAGAGTAGTTACACAAGATGGCTAAAATTTGTTCAGAGGTCTTTGTCTCAATTTTATGCTGTTTAAACTATTGTATGCATGTACTGCTGTGACAGATGATGGTACATTTTTCTTATTTGCCAGGATACTGGTTCTAGAACTAGGTTCTATATATAGTTTTATGAGATTAACAATGAAGAACAGAAAGAAGA
Organism: Suncus etruscus; assembly: GCF_024139225.1. Taxonomy (NCBI): domain Eukaryota; kingdom Metazoa; phylum Chordata; class Mammalia; order Eulipotyphla; family Soricidae; genus Suncus; species Suncus etruscus. Next base: position 56,654,627 of record NC_064852.1, read on the forward strand.
ATTACTAGTATGGCTCTTTAGCTTCAGGGCTTCTGGGGGCAGCTTTCTCAGTTGTTGGACAATGTTTGATATATGTGACTACTCTGCAGGGGAAAAAACAGTATTGGTACTGAGTACAAATTTTTGACCCATACATTGAGAAATCCATTCTTTTGGAGGAGTGCCTCTTTGTTATGAAAGGAACAGATTATCAGCAAAACAAAGCTGCTATAAAAATGCAAATTAATAGCTCTGAGTGAATAGCTGAACATAGATATTTTAAAGGCATATATTAGGACTGGAGAGTAAGTATAAGGGCTAGGGTACTTGCTTGCAGTTGACCTTAATTATGTCCCTGATACACCACATGGTTCTCAAGAAATACTAGGAGTGATCCTGAGCACACGGATTAAATCAGGGATAAACTTTAAATATTGCCAGGGGTAGCCCCCGCAAAAAATAAAGATGGAAACTTCTAAGGAGTGAAATTGCTAGATCATATGATAGTTTTGTTTTTAATTTTTAGAGAACTCTCCATACATACATTTTCCATAATGTATGAACTAGTTTTGTTAAGTCCAGAATCAAGCTTCCCCCACATCATGAAACTCAAAAACCAACCTTGATAATTTAATTGCAATAGAAACTTTTAAATTTCAGCTAACTGGGATGCATGCCTGTCCAATGCAGTGGACCTTAGACAAGGACCTCAATCAAATATTCAAGATATATACCAAATTGATATTGATATCAAATATCAAATATTCAAGATGTATATATAATCAAAATATATATATATGATTACAGTCTTAACATTCTCTTAACATTTCAAGCAGCCTAAGAGATACAGGGTTTCTCTACCCTTGGTATATATTGTCATGGGATTATCTATAGACTCCTTTCACATTCATTTACTCGCCCCTTGGTGTTTTTGTGCCTTATGGAAGACTTCTGCTCCGATCTGGATGTTAAAAACAGACCTCTATCTAGAGTTCTCAGTCTGTGCACAGGTCAAGGAGTGGAACTTATGATGAAAACTTTCTTTTTAGATTTTTAGATTTTAGAAGTTCTGTTTCCTCAATGTCATATTAATCTGTCTTCTGTGGTTAGTGGTCTTGGTCCTTGCGCTAAAACTCAGATGGAACCTGGGATTCCCGTTTCGGATTACCCCAATATTTACTGTGCCTATGCAGAGGGCAGGGGAGAAGAGACAAAAAACACTAAATAATCCTTCTTTTTTTAATTTTTAATTTTTAAATTTATTATTATTTTTATCTAGTTTTTGTTGATTTCTTTGTTTTGGGGTAGATATTGAAGTAGTTGTCCTTTTTTTAGTTATATATTTACTTTTTCTTTCTTCTTTTCTTTTTTCCTCTTTGCGCCTTGTCATATTTTCTATCTCAAGACCATGACAACTATGTGGTGCATATTTTTATTGCTGCAGTGCTCACTGGATATCTTATTTGATTCCTCTTTTTGAACTGTTGTGGTGTTTCACCTTCTTTTCCCCTTCGTCCCTCAAACCAAGGATGAGAGCCTCTAGAATGACTCTGCTCATAGTCCGCGTAGTTGATTTTTACCCCATTATATTACCTTTCTCTTCCTCAAACAAAACCACATAACTTGAACTTTCTAGTCCCGCCTCCCAATTAGAGGGGGCAGTAATGGAGGCACCAAGACCAAACAGTTATAAGACCACTAAGTAATAAACTAGACACAGAAGGGACCATGCATTCTAGCACCCCCTCGGGGGGAGAGTGGAGGATATGGGAGGCAGGATGGGAGCGGTTGTGGGAGGACAATTCGGTGGTGGGAATTCCCCTGATTTAATGTAAATATGTACCTGGAATATTACTGTGAATGATATGTAAGCCACTATAATTAAAATAAAAATTATATTAAAAAAACATTGCAAGCAGCCACCTGGTATCTATTCTAAGCACACTTTGTAGTTTTTCTTCTAGAACCTAAGTCATGACCTTAACCTCTTATTGTTTAACTATTTTTGCCATCTCTGGCCATATTGGTGGGAACATCCTCCCCTAGGTGTTTCTGAGAGGCATTAGCCCACATCTTGGGCCCATCTTGATGAGAACATCCTGTGCTTATAGCCTTCTTCAAGGTGAGGGGGGTAGTTGACAACTGCTTATTCTTTTTTTTTTTTTTTTTTTTTGGTTTTTGGGCCACACCCGTTTGACGCTCAGGGGTTACTCCTGGCTATGCGCTCAGAAGTCGCTCCTGGCTTGGGGGACCATATGGGACACCGGGGGATCGAACCGCGGTCCGTCCTAGGCTAGTGCTGGCAAGGCAGACACCTTACCTTTAGCGCCACCGCCCGGCCCCGACAACTGCTTATTCTTATAGTTTAAAATCCCAGTGAAAGAAAAATGATCATTTTACTACTTATGATGTTTTTAATATGCTCATTGCCACTGGGAATAGGTGATGACTTATTGTACTTTTGATTTGCATTTCACTGATATAAGTGTCATATAACTATTTTTCTTTGCCACTTTGATCAGTTTATTCAATCAGTTAATTTTATTGTTGAATTTTAGAGGTGTTTTATACATATAAGATATTGGCAATTTGTCAGATATTTGGCATGCAAATATTTTTTTTCCAATTCAGTAGGATATCTTCTTATTTTAGCCATGTGTTTTTATCATAGTACAGACACATTTCAGTTTGATAGGGTCCCAGTAGTTGGTTTTGGCTTCTCTTGCAAATAAATCACTGAAGATACTGCTGAGTTTAAAATCACTGAGTTCCACTTATGCTCTCCTCAACTTAATTTTCAGGTTTAGAAGTACATCAAGATCAAGGCCTTTGGTTTTTTTTGAGTTATCATTTTGTATGATGATTCAATTTTAAATATATTTTAATATGATTTTTCCCTATATCATTTGTTGAAGAGCTCTTTATTTCTCCACTATATTCTCATAACTCCTTCATCAAAATTTAACTGCCATTAAATACCCCAGGGTTTACATATGGACTCTTAATCTAAATGATTATTCTGAGTGTCTGCTTTCTTTTAATTTGCTTTATGTTCTCTCTCATATGTTTTATCTTTTTCAGTCAGAGAATGTTATCTCTTACATCTTTGTCTTCCTTTAGATTTCTGTGGCTATTTGCAATGTTTTCAAGTTCCATACAAATTTTTGTAATATTTATTCTATGGCCTTGAAGAATTTTATTTGAGTGGCTGGAGCGATAGCGCAGCTTTAGGGCATTTGCCTTGCACACAGCTGACCCAGTATGGACCTGGGTTCAATCCCTGCCCTGGTGTACCATATGGTTCCCCCAAGCCAGGAGCTATTTCTGAGTGCATAACCAGGTCTAACTCCTGAGGGTCATCAGGTGTGGCCCCAAAACCAAAAAAAAATTTTTTTTGTATGAATTGTAGTGGGGATTGCATTAAATCTGAATTGCTTTGGATAAATATTTATTTTATAAATGCTAATCATTCTAAGTCATAACAGTGAAATTTTTTATATTTTTACATTTCTTTTTTTTTCAATTTTTCTTGATAGTGACTTACAGTTTTCATGTCTTTCATGAGTTTTATTAATTCGTTATCTTAATATTTATTTACTTTATGGCACAGATACATATTGAATAGTTTTTTAATCATTTTGTGTTGTTTTATTTTTTGTTTGTTTGTTTTGAGCCACACCTGGCTGTTCTCAGGAGTTACTTCTAGCTCTGCACTCAGAAATAGCTCCTCTCAGGCTCAGGGTAATATGGAACATTGGGAATCAAACCCAGCTCTGTCCTGGGTTAGTCACATGCAAGGCAAAGCCTATTGCTGTGCTATCACATATAAAATGCCACACAAATTTTTATCATCCAATGACTCGATTGCTTTTATGTATTTTCCCCTATATTGTTAAGATAATTATATCAACTTTAATTCTGTTATATCACTGTATAGTTTAAAAATAAATATCACTGCATAGTTTAAAAATAATGGTTTGACTTATGTATATTTTGAAATGATGCCCATAATAAGTTTATCAGTTTATCTTTTATCTTTAATAAATACAATAAAAGAAAAATGAAGGAAAGCTTCTTCCTCTAGATTAGGACATTTTAACAGATTTCACATGCCTTATAATAATAAGGCAGTGTTACATTGCATCTCTATTATGCAAGAGGATTTCTGAGAGAGGCCAGAGTTTAGGGTAGTTTGTTTTTTTGCTGAAACTTGAGGAACTCCTCCTGGCAATTCTTGTCAATAGGGCTAGTGGTTGAATGTGATGTTCCCCAAAATATAATACTACATGGCCATGTAGTACTGGGGAAAAAATCCTTGTGTTGTTCTGGGACATTCCTTGGCAGTACCTTGCTATTGATTCTCATAGGACCATATGGTGTTGGGAATTGGATAGGACCAATTATAAGCAAAGTAGGTGCCTAAAGTTTTGTGCTATCAATCCCCTGGGCAGTGTGGGTTCTCTCTATAATCTGTGACTTTCAAAACAGAGTAAAAGTTCTAGAGAGCCACCGAAAAAACTTTTGAAATAAAATTATGAGTTAGCTTATGACTCAAGTTATTCATATTTTATTTGCAGACATTTCCAGGTAATCTTGCTACATATAATATGACCTGGTGATTATAAACCCTTTCAGAAAGGATATATGAGAAATTGACTGGCAGAAGCCGCAAAATGAAAAAAAAACATATTTTATATCATAAGCTGGAGAAATGTCAGCTTCTTAAAACCAGATTTCAATTTTTAAAGTTTTCTGATAGCTGTAACTCAGTTCTTCAGGTTATATATGTGATGAATTTTGAAAAGGGTTCAAGGCTATGGTGACATAAAAGACATTTTTATATCTTGAGTAATGTGAGCTGTTTCGAAATGTAAAGATTTTAAATGTAAAAAGTGATTTCAATGAATGAATCAAAAATGAAACTGTCTTTAGTATCCTTGGATGAATATTTGTGTTTGATTTTAAGATATGGGAAATATACCTAGGACAATACATAATTCAAAGACCTAGGGAAAATTATGTAAGTTAATAATAATTTTGTAAGTCTAAATCAAGAAATCTAGATTGTATTATAATAATGCTTTTATTATATCATGTGCAATGAAATTCTGTATTTCTGTGTTCCTGTTTTCCCAGTGCTTGGCATGGTTATTGCCTTCTTTAATTATTATTTAATTATTGCTTTCTCAGCAAATCATTCTTGATGCAGACCATCTTATTACTTCTATTATGCAGCACCTTATTTAGTATTGCCAGAGAATACTCCTTAATTCATCAGACAGCCTAGAAAGCAAAGACCACAGTCCTTCTGTAGTTTTTTTTATAGCACCAAGCAAGGCATCCAGTCTAATGTAGACACTTGCATATGTGGTGAGTGATGAGTAAAAACAAAATTCAACCCCTAAATATGTAGTTTCAAATAAGTAGAACTGAAAAAAAAAGACTAAGAACCTAGTTTAAAAATCATTATAATGGAAAGACTTTCCTTTCTGGAAAAATAAATGGCTTTGAAATTCCTAATATGAGTTTGTCTCTTCAGGATGCAAAATGCAAAGCATATGAATATTAGTAATAGAAAGTAATTGAGGAAAGAAATTTGTTTTGAAGATGTTTATTATCTGATTGTTATTTCAATCTTTGTGACACAAGAGAGAAACCTTCTGTATTTTATGATCCAACCTCATATATATCATGTAATCTCTTTTTCTCTCTACCTATTTATCTGCAAGCAAGTAATCATTTCATCTTCACAGCTGTTTAATATCATTTGCTTACTTCATCTTATACATTCAACTACTGATAGAAATTTGATCAGCTGTATAAATAACATTGAATGTGAGTCCTATAAGTTTCTTGAAGGTATCTCTTAAAGTAGAATCTCTGAGTCATAGGCTATGAACAGATTGAATATTATCATATAAAATGCTAAATTGCCTTCCAAAAGTGTTGTGTAATATTAGTTTAATCAGCACTGCCTTAGAGTTACTGCTACTGTATATCATAAAGTTTTATTTCCTTTGCTATTATTGATATTTTGATTTTGATTTTGGGGGGACAGACTACATTGTATATTTTGAGGCACTTCATTTACTTCTTCGATGCATGTGTCACTCTTCAGCTGTGATAACCATATACATCTCTAGACTTTGCTTCTCCTAATGGATGGAAATAAAACCACAATAAATTGACAAATGTTGCTCTGTCCTTTCTAATACTTTGTATCATCTAGTTTTATTTTGTACCATTAATATCCAAGTCCTAGCATATTGATATAGACAATGTCTCAGAGAAAGATATTTTACACTCTTTCTTTGGGGCATTGTCTATATTATATATAAATATATAGTTATTTGATAAAAGGACATAAGATATAATGTATACATAATGATGTATTTATACATACATGTATAATAAATGCATATATATTTTTCAATTTTTACCTTTACAATTTTGTTCTTTTATTTTCAGCACCATGACTTGTAATTCCATTAATGGTTGGTTGTTATATATGGTAGCTTTTTTTTTTTTTTGGTTTTTGGGCCACACCCGGCGGTGCTCAGGGGTTACTCCTGGCTGTCTGCTCAGAAATAGCTCCTGACAGGCACGGGAGACCATGTGGGACACCGGAATTCGAACCAACCACCTCTGGTCCTGTATCGGCTGCTTGCAAAGGCAAACGCCGCTGTGCTATCTTTCCGGGCCCTATATATGGTAGCTTTTTATAAATTTCTCTATAATATCCTTCTCCCTGCCTGTTGTTTCACCTCTGACCTTCAGGTGGGGGCGCTATTGAGAGCCCAATAAATAGTTTTTGAGCGAGGTGCTCAGGGTCTTTTGGCCAGCTAACTGGCAGGCTCTGGAGTTTTGGAGCAGCTAGCAGACTGACAAAGGATTCTGCATCCGACTTCTTGCCTTTTTACCCTCCTGTCTTTGTGGATTAGTTGCCACGGATAAATATTACCAAGATCCCTTCCCCTTCCTAGGGGAATCAATTTTTTATTCTGGGAGCTCTTTGAGGATCCATAGATAACCAGTTTAAGAGTAAACCTGTCACAGCAGTTGGTCTCATACACAAAATGTCCCAGCACCACACCCTTTTCCAGAGTGTTCCTCCATCACTGTTCAGATGCTATCTTCCCATCCCCAAATCTCCCAGTCATTGTAAGCTTCCTACTGAACACCAAATTTCAGTTTCTACTGTCCTTGGGCTCTTGTTATTAAGCCATTATATTTCTTTATATCTTACATATGAGAGAGGTCATTCTGTCATTCTGTGTCTATCTGTCTTCTTATGAGTAACTTCACTCAGCATGATATTCCCTAGATCTATCCATGTAGCATCAAATTGAACTATTTCATCTTTTTTTTTCTGAGTAATAGTCCATTGCTTACATGTGTTATAGTTTCTTTATGAAGGCATCTGTTCTTAGACACTTGGGTTGATTACAAGACTTGGAATTGTGAATTGTGCTGATAAACCATGGGAAACCAGAGTAATGTATTTTCTGAATATAATTTTTTGGCTCTTTGTGTTTGTTTGGTCATATGAAAACTCAATTCCAAATTTTTGTAAAGTATCCTTTTTGAGGGAGGTGATACACCAAAGAGTGATTAAGGACTACCCTAAGCACATTGCTTGGGAGTTGTTCCTGTAATGTTCATAGGCCTGGTGGTGTCTGGTATCAGAGCTAGTAATCCTCTTCGCAAAGCATGCACTCCCAATTCTTTGAGCTATCTCAATAGGTCTAGGCACCAACCATTACATATTAAGTTATTTTCCCATAGTTTTCCTCTAAAAGAACTTAGTTAATTTCCAGTTGTCAATGCCACCCTGTTCTATAGCTCATGCTTTAAATTTTTATTTGGGCAAATTCATCAAAGTATTTATTCCACTGTTAATGCACCATCCAGATCAGTGCAGGCAGTAAAATAGACTGCAAGTCTTTGGGAACTTCAGAAACTTGCTAGGAATGGGCTTGATTTGCAGTGAGTATGGTAATAGAAAATATTAGAAGCAAACTCTGACTTAAACACTAACAACTCTATGCTTTGGTTTCTATATTATAAAGAATAATCATAATTTGGGTTTTCCTAGTGATTTATTATTATTCACTTTTTAGCACAGGCTAAAAAGGAGAGAACTTGCATGAAAAGGAAAAGACTTCTCATATCTTCCTTTTCCTATAGATATATTTAAAATGAAAAATAAAAATAAGGCAGCAGTTTAGAGGAAGTTTTAAACCCTTTAGCATTAGAGTTGTTTTTGTGGATAGGTGGCATATCTTGTTTTAAGGAATTAATTTATTCTTCATGAAAACATATTTACCTGCTTCCACAAATATCTTTTCCTAGCTTTGCTTTCTCACAGCTTTGATCTGTACACAATGAACCCCTTGAAATTGGATTTTTGCCTCCAGGCTGAGAATTGTTCTCTCTTTGTTTGTTCTACTTGACTTTCTTTATATTGTCTGTTTTCTTAGGCATCACTATGCTTAATGTAGGTGTTCAACTGATGCTTGTTTTGCTCAGTTGAGGTTTGTCTATATTCAAGGCATAAAAGTTTTGAGAATCCCAGTTTACAAAACAAATAAATTATTCAGTCTAGAAACATAAGAAAAGGTTCTACTTTTTAAGGCTGCTTCTAAATAACAGGTTCTTTCAAATTAAATTTATTGAATGTAATGACTACTTGAGGAAAAAAATGAAAATTCAAGGTATTTACGTAAGTGATAAATGATACTCACAATACCTTTGAAATAAAAATGAAGGTTAACAAAAATGTAAAATATTTAAATGAAACTAACAATGTTAACAAACTGCTCTTAAATCTTTTCAGGCACACATGGATAAATATCAAAGTTATCTCAGTATCACTATCAAAAATGTTTGCACAAATTTTATTCAAGCCAAAATACAAACTTGACTTAATGTTGATCAATAACTATTAGTATTAAGCAGATATACTAATACGTTTTTGAAAAATATATAAGAATTAAAAAACTGGGGTTGGGAGCCATCCATGACAATGCTCAGAGGTATCTCCTGGCTCAGGAACTACTCCTGGTAGTGCTCTGGAAATCATATGGAGTGCAGGAAATCAAGCCTGGATCACTGTACTACAAGGCAAGATCTATACATACTGTAATATTATTATAGCCCCAATATCTGAGAATTTTTGTTAAGTTATTTATTTGAGTCACTTTCTTCTGGATCTCTGTCATTGCTTACTTTCATGCTGCTCAGGTATACAGGAAATTCCTGTGAATTAAGACAGTTCAGAGTCTTTGAACTATGAGGATTTGGGCTCAGTTCCCCAGTGGCTCTGTTCACATTTAAAGTCAAAGTAACTGTTTTTGCTTTGAGGGCAACAATACATATATGACCATTAAGATCAAGGCAGGGGTAATGGAAATTCTGGACCTGGTCTTCTGGATAATTCCTCAACTCTCTTGAATTTTCAAAGTGCTGTTTGGGGTGCTTTCTTTTGAACTTTTAAGGGTTGTGAAACTTAATTTATGGCTTTTTTTTTTTTTAATGTAAGATAGTCGACCACTTTAGAAAATTTTCTGCTTCTCAGTGGTGCAGCAGTTGGGTGTTTGCCTTGCATGAGGCTGACCTAGGAAAGACCACTTTAGATCCTGGGCAACATATATAGCCCCCCAAGCCAGGAGTGATTTCTGAGAGCATAGCCAGGAGTAACACCTGAGTGTCACTGTTTGTGGCCCAAAACCAAAAAAAAAAAATGTTTTCTTCTGCTTCTGTTGAGATACAGCATAATAACCAAATTCCTAGGAAAGGAACTCTTTTTATATTTCTCCTTTTGTGGAGGTAAAAAAAAAATATCACCTTAGCTCTCTAGTAATGTCATTATTTCACAGTACCATCACAATAATGAATTTTCTTACATGGGAGCAATAATATATTACTGTTTGGGGCCTCATAATTATTGCAAAACCCTTGGTTTATATATATGTGTATATATATATATATGTATATATATGTATATATATACAGATATATATACATATATATATGTATGTATATATATATATAAAATAATTGTGTGTGTGTGTATATATATACACACACACACAATTATTTTAACTAAAGAAAATAATTTAAGGAGAACAGAGTGACTTTAAAGTTCTTGATTTCCTGGCTTGTCTTCTCAAAGACTTTATATTGTGAAGATATAATATTTCAATAGAATATTATTCCTAAACTGCTGAAAAATATTTCATCAAGAAAATCAATTTAACATTTTCTTAAGAGTAACATGGGTTATTTAATGGTGAATTTGATCAGTATTAAATTACAGCCCCTAAGGTGTTTAGACATAACTTAGGGCTTTTATAGATCATTTTGATACTTTTCTTCTCATAATAGCACTATATTTACAAAGATAAATAAATGTTCTACTTCTTTTTCAAAAATTGTGAATCTATGGCTTAAAGTATTATATTTATACTTCTACTTTCCATAGGGCAATTTCTTTTCAACATAGATGCCATAACTCTTGTAAATGTGGATACAGTGCTTTTTTAAATTCAAAATGTTTTCATACAGATCTTTAATCTTTAGCACAGTGCTTTATGTGAATTTTCAGTACAGTAATTAAATGACTTTTTTTTAAAAAAGTCTCTGTAAACAATAATTCTTGACTATGACAAAAGTAATATAAAACTTCAAAAATAAGTTTCTTGGAATTTTTTTTCTATTTCTGCAGAACATTGTTCTGCAAAAAAAATTAGTATTATAATGATGAGAAACATATACTTTTGAAAATAACAAATTCCTAATTATAATTTATGTATATGAGCTATGGAAAAAAGGACAAATTAAGTAGAAAAAGATACAGGTTAAAATCAGATCCAAGTCTTCCATTGGAGGAAGACTCCAATTGAAGGAAGACATTGGAGGAGACTGCCCTGGAAAGAACAGTGCATTTTTCTTAGCTGCTTCTTGGTACCTAAAACTGCCATATAAATTCTAGGTAGCAGTTTTCCAGTTTCTTTTGGTTGGAAGTCAGTTCTCAGAACATTAATTCAAGTTACGTGTTGTGTTCTCATGGTAGTTTTTAATGAGGTCTTTGGTGTGAACCCATTTCCTTAAATTAAAACGTACTAGAAATATAATTCTATGGAGATAAGTCTTCATTTAACTTTAAATTTACGGTTTTACTCAAATGGAGTTTTGAATTTTAGATATGCTAATATAGGTATTATCATGATGTGTGGTAGGTTTCTCCATTCACGATGATTAAGATGTGTCATGGATACTGGGTTCAAGCTCATACTGCTGTTAATACTGTTGTTACTAAGCAGTTTGATAACTACAACAAAAATGCCAATATAATATTTAATATATTAAAATCTGCTTACAAGAAATAGAGTGTCATATGGATTTTTCCTGAAGGAGGAAGAATTGTCAACCAAGTCTTATTAGGAAATTGTATGTATGGATTTAATGTGTGGACCCATTCAAAAAGGTAAGCTATTGATTTAATTTTCAGTGCAGATCAGAATTACTGTTTACTTCAATAAATCTTCAAACTTACATTTAGTATAGTAATGAATTTAATAATACTGTCCATGAATAAGTTGATGCTTTAAATATCAAGATGTGACCTTATTTAGGGGCTCGAGCGATAGCATTGCGGTAAGGCATTTGCCTTGCATGCAGCCTACCCTGGGATGGACCCAGGTTCGATCCCTGCCATCCCATATATTTCAGTGAGCCTTCCAAGAGCAATTTCTGAGTGCAGAGTCAGTAGAAAACCCTGAGCACTGCCGGGTTGTTGTTTAATTATAAAATATACAGTTCTAGGGTTAGTAGGGTGAGACCTATCTCCTGGGCACCTGTAGCCCCTAGCTGCCATGTGCATTTTCCTCAAATGACTTCTATGCTAAGCCTTTTCCCAGCAGCTTTTTTTCCTCTGTTCCCTCCATAATTCCTTGCTGCTTCTCCTTTTTCTCTCCCTTACCCCCAGGCAACACCTTAATTATCAACCACAGACCCCTCCCAGCTGTGGGTGGGTTTGACCATCCAGGTGAGATTAGCATATGGATCTGGGAAAGTGATAACACAGGGGATGACCTTCCCCTCAAATAAAGTGACTTTATATGAAAATACAGTCATTGAAGAAACATTTTGCTAAGGAGACATCATGCTGCAGTAGGTGAAGCTCTAATCTAAGAACTGGAATTGTTGGCAGAGGTCTTTGGATTGGTCCTCATATTGCCCTCTAATGAGATGTCTCTCAATTGGTTCCTTTAGTTTTCTTGTTAAAAAGATGTTTCCTCATTGCCTCCACATCTGGCTCTTTCCCCTCCCCTTGAGAGTGGGCTTTGTTCATCACAATAAAGGCTACTCAGGAGGCCTGGAGGAGGAGCTGACATCTTAGTTTTAGGTTCCAAGTGGTGGAGCAAGTAGCTTTGTGAATGAACACCTTGCTGTTAGTTTTCTGGCCTGCTGTCCCTTCCCAGCTGTGTGTGGATTATTTCCTGTGTTGGAATTGCTGCCAGAACTGCATCTCTTGTCCTACCCGGACAGGGGATATGGAAATCCCTTTTCCTCTCTGGAGATTGTGGAACACACAACCATTCATTTCACAGGAATTCTAAAGGGATTTGAGCATGGGCATGCACTAAACATATAACAACATATAGAGAATGGCAGTATGTTCTCATGTGCCAAAGCTCTATAATAGAAGTTAGGAGAGAAAATCTGAAAAGGATCTTTTCCTGGTCCTTTCAGAGGAACACAACTGTTACTACTTTTATTTCAGACCTCCAATCTTGAGAACTATACAAGGATAATATGTTGTTTTAAGTGATCAGTTTTGTTTTCTTTTGTTACACTCACTGTCATGGATTCTCAGTTCAGAAAAAATGCTTTACAGAACTTCAGTTTCTGAATTCAAACTATTAAATAGAAATGTTCTGATTAAAGAAGGGACATTGACCTGGCACTCTCCTCCTGTGCATATACACCTCTCTCTCTTTGCATATACATCTCTCTGCCCATCAAGTTTGTCTAAGAACACTTTCAAAACACAGTGTGGCATAAGCCTTATTAGTACTAACCAACATTCTTTGCTCTGTTCTTTTCACAGTGTCCTACCTGCCCCAGATGTGTTGTTTACCTTTTTTGAGATGTTAACATTGTCATTCAATTTTTATATAGACAATTCAAATTCAATTTTCTGCATAAAATGCCAGTAAGACTCTTAGGATTTCTGTAAGGTTCAGTCTTTTCTCCAAGTCTCTCAAAGACTCAATATCTTCTCTCTAAATTCTTTCAAAACTTTACCAAACTAGTCATTGTTTTCAGATACTGCCTCTCTTAATTATGAGATGTATTCCTTTACAGACTATATTACCCTCCATGGAAATCTATCATAGGCACATTGTCTTAACTTTTTTTTTGTTTGTTTTTTTGTTTTGTTTTGTTTTTGGGTCACATCTGGCAGTGCTCAAGTGTTACTTCTGGCTCTATGCTCAGAAATCACTCCTGGCAGGCTCAGGGGACCATATGGGATGCCGGGATTCGAACCACTGTCTTTCTGCATGCAAGGCAAATGCCTTACCTCCATGCTATCTCTCTGGCCCCACATTGTCTTACTTTTTACATAGTAAATTATATTAATTTAGTATATTCTAGCAACTCACATAGTATTTTCTATGGGTCAAGGAATCAAAAGTCCAAAGTTTTGATAAAGCCCAAATTTAATCAGCTTGACTCTTACTGGAGTCAAAAGGAACAATTCACTTTGAGACTTGTAAAAGTAATTGGCAGAATCTGGATTCTTTTAATTCTAGGATGAAAAGCTTCATTTTGACTTAACTGGGTACTACCCAAAATTCCTAGAGATCTCTTAATAGATTTAGGATATAAAATTATATATCTCAGAGCTGGCAGCGTTATATTGAAATATTTTCTCAGTTTAAATACCCTGACTTCTTCCTGTTGGAATAAAATCTGGTGGAAATTTCCTAGTGGAAAATATTTCTGTGCTTCCATCAAAGAGTAATTCTTTGAGTTTATGGAATTAGATCATTCCTCTTGTAATTCAGGATAATGTGCTATATTTAGAAAGATGAGCAGAGAGAGAATGAGAGAAGGTCTCTGTCTAATACAAACTTCTCCAGAGTGGAAATAAGCAAGCAAAAAAACACAGAGATGAGACAAACAAGCAAGATTCATATTCAAGAAGAGCAAGCCTAATCTACCTATTTTAACACCTGGACCTTATAATTTACATCTGCATAATCTCTTTTGCCAATCACAGATTCAAAGTATTAGGTTTTAGACATCTTTGAAGGCTCATTATCCAGTCTACAACAGTATTTAAGAGCCAAGTCATGTGTTTATATTTATTCTTTTTTGTTTCATATTACTTCTATCACCAATGCCTAAAAGAATAAAGCATTCTCATTGAGTTTAGTAGACTAATTTAATTAAATAACTCATATCTGAGAGGTATCATTTTGTCTTTGATGCAATGACTGGCATTCAAAATTGTATTTGGGAAGATGGTTTTGTTGATTGACTTTGACATGGATTGAGACCACAAAATTATGAAGAGATGTGGATTGGCTAGTGATAAACTTAATCAAGGAAAGAGATGATATGTTATCTAATAATGCATTGGTTATGAAAGTTGAGTAGTGATGCCACATATATCAGAGTTGTGACTAGAACACCTGACTTAAGTTATGGTTTTAGTAGGTGATTCAATAGCTTATTTTTATATGTATGGCAAAAAAATTTTAATGTTTGTAAGTGAGAAAATGAGTGAATACAGCACAATAAGTTTTATTAACTCATAATTTAAAGTAAGTTTAAAAGGCGAAGGAAACCTCCATTCAGAAGATTGAGTGCTTATTGCTATTCATGTTCTTAAAAAATAAATGAGGGAAAATGTGTAATCATCTTATATTTCCCTTAAAATACCAGGAAAAATTATCTTCAGGCAGCAGTTTGTTTTCTCTTGCTGTATTACCTATTTCTACAGAAGCGTCCAATATACTGAGATCAAAGAACACAATGATAGCAAATATACTCAGCACTTGCTTCAAATAGGTTCCACTGAAATCCTTCCTGAGAGCAACTAAAAAGATATGAAATATTTTAAAATTCCTAAAGGATAGCTAAAGTGATTTCTACTTCACTTTAAATTTACTGAGAAATATTCCTCTCTCTGGCTATCTATGCTCCTTTTTATTTACAGGAGCATCCACCTCTAGTTAAATTGTACAAAGTGTTTTATATCAATTATCAAAAAAATTACTAGCTCTCAGTGCTACATAAGAAAAAGAATTATTACCTAGAATATTTTGAGTTCGATGGGACAGTTTGTAAGATAAATGGATAATTGTTTGCTCAGCTGGAAAATGAATTACATACATGCATCTTTTAAGGAAAAAATCCTAGTTAATTGAATATACATTTTTATTAATGAACATATTTAATAGTGTTATTTATAACTGTTTCATTGGTGTGCACCGATTTCTCTCTTTTATTATTTTCTTATTTTATATTCTATCCGATTGCTAGGAAATGCATCTGATACTTCTTGAAGTGCATGCCTCCCCCAAAGGAAAAAGCATCAACAAGTAATAAACTAAATATTTTCAAACAAATCGCAAAGCTTGTAATATATTCGTCCTTTTTGAGGTTCTATAAACCCCTGTGGTTGGGAGTCCTTTTGCATATGTATTGTTAATTTTTCAAAGGGGGGGAAAAGTTCCTAGTAATTCTTTATAAGGCATATCTTTTAACAGGCAATGTGTTTGAATGTTTAAGAAAGATGAAGTAAATATCATCACATCATCATAATGATATGATTGAGGTTTCTGGTAATCTAACAAATAAGAATACCATTTTAAAGGCTCTATAGTTATAAGACCTATAATAAATTTAAAAGATTATGCATATATATATTTACAAGCAATGAAATTGGAAGGTTGAAGGTATGAGGTCTAGACAATAACTATTGAAAAAATTTAAAGTATGGTAAAATGGATAATGACTGGGACAGGACAAAACATATATTTGTTAGATGTACATGAATAGCAAATATTTTCAAGAGTTGAAGTTATTTTAAATGTGTTTATGATACAGTCTCAAGTGGAAATTCTTTAAAGAATGTTGAAATTAATTTTAATTTTTTCTGGGCCACCAATAGCTGTACATAGCGTTTACTCCTGGCCCTGTGCTCAATGTCATTCTTGGTGCATTTCAGAGAATCATATAGGGTTATTGGTATAGAGTCCAGGTTGGTTACATGAAAGACAAGTGCCCTATCATCTGTATTATTTTTTCATCCCATTACATTTATTTGAGTATTAAGTTTGGATCAGTTTATGAAGAACCATCTATATCCGAATTAAAAAGTGGATAACTTTAGTGGGGTAATACAATATTTTCATACACTGAAAAAAGCTATGATTACAGAGTTAAGATATAAAAGTTGATTATAAAAATATGAGATTGGAGGCAAGTTAAAAGACTAGTCAGGGCACAATAATTGAAACATCAAGCTATGATGTAGAAATGGTAAAGGAGAAAATATGGATATAATTGAGAAAGAAAAACCAATACTCTGTATGTTAATGATATATTTTAGTTATGGGAACAGTATATTGGAGATGAAAATTGGGATCTGAAGTATGGGAAAACATATTAAAGGCATATTCACTTGTAAACTTTTGTGTAATCTCAATGTAGTAATTTTATCACATAATTTCTGGATACCTGGAAGATGGCTGCTACACATTGTGTAGGGACTCTGACAATATGAAAAAAGACGTGGTTCTTCTAAGGGGCTTTTAATTTTAGAGAATGCACAAAGTTGAACCAAGAATGTTTGAAGTGAAAAATTGATACTGATTCTAAAACTTTGAGTGCCAGAGAGGAAATGAGCAGTGTTATTCATCCACAAAAATGGAACACAGTAGGAAAAGCAGACTTAAATAAAAACTGGTCAAGTTTTGACTTTTCTGTGTTTAGATTAAGATGAATTAGACCAATTGAGATTCTAGGAGCAAAGAAAGAGCACATTTGAAATTTGACAATTCAAGAAAGTTTCTTGGAAATCAAGAAACAGTAGACACATGAGATATTGAAGTTATTTTCAATCTGTCTGAATAGACAGTAGGAAACTGTAGAAAATGATGTCAAGAGCCTAGAGGAGATAGATTTCTTATAACCCCCCAAATACCCTAACCAACAAGATATTTGTGCTACGTGTGACTATAAATATGGGTATGTATATATATATATATATATATATATATGTGTGTATGTATTTGTATACACACACATATGTGTGTGTGTGTGTGTGTATTCATCCAGGTAGCCATCCACTTATCTATTCTCTTCTTTGTCTATTACCCTCTTATATAAATGAATGATCTATCCTCTTATATAATTGAACTGCATTTTCATGAATTGATCTACAGTATTATAGAGGCATAGCAAGTCTAAAATCTAAAGGGTAGACCAAAAGATTTGAGATCTGAAGACTTACCATTAGAATGCAAAGTTAGGCATGGGCTTTGTTGATAGAAAAGATTCATAGGCAATCATTTCATTTTGTTTTGGTTTGGTTTTGGTTTTTGGGCCACCTGGTATCATTCAGGGGTTATTCCTGGCTATGGGCTCAGAAATTGCTCCTGGCTTTGGGTACCATATGGTATGCTAGGGGATCAAACCACGGTCTTAGGTAAGCTGTGTGCAAAGCAAACACCCTACCGCTGCACCACTGCTCCGGCTCCAAATTTTTATATAAAATATATGTCTCTCCAACTTATTACACAGAGGTTTTCTATTATTGTAAAAAAAAATCAGAGAATTCCAGACTTTAACAAGTTTTAGGAGTCTACATTTTACAGGCTAATTTAAAGTCTATTGACTTAGTATTTACTTCTAAACACTAACTTCACATCACTCTATAATAATATTTCATACACTTACCTATGTAGGTTCAATGACGTAGGCAAGTTGACATAAGAGTTTTGCTAATATAGCAAAACTTTAAAAGAGCCATTTTGAGAGGAACACTTGTTGGAAGACCATTAATGGTTCAAAATTTACTGAGAGGTGGTCTAACCAGCAGCAAGAGCTTTACCTGGAAATTGTTTAATGAGATGGATGACATTTCAACACCACTAAATCAGAAGTATTAGGACTTGGACATAAGAGACTGCATGATTGAATAATTCCTCCTCTGTGTGACTTTATGTATTATCAACAAATTTTTGATCTTGGTAAATGAAGAAATTGTTCGACCCCCTTACTTCTTCCTTTTATCTCTTACTTGGGCATTTTGTGAGCTTGGCCTGCAGGATGCCAGAAAGAACAAAGCCATTAATGAGGAATGAAGAGCAATTCAGAATTTAGGGTATATGCAACTACCATAATGAAGATGTTTAAAGAAAGAACTATATCTTAAATGTAGATTTTAAGCCCAATATGCCTTGTGAATTAAAGGGAAAGTGTCTGTGACATTTTTTTTTCCCTAGAATTACATTTCACTTTGAATTCTCACTGCTGGACTGAATTGGGATTTTGCATAATCAAGCAATAATTCCTAATCCTTCATTTCTGAAACAAATACTATTTCTGACTTCTGCATGTCTGACTTGTAAAGTATATGCATCTCTAATACAGCACACATTGTCTGTTGTTGTGGTATTTGTCAAGTGAATTAAACACAAATTGAATGTAGGCCAGAACTTATGAAAGTCTTGCTTCAGAAACTTGTCTTTGAGATAATATATCTATCCTCTGGATAAGTCATTCTACTGTCACTCTTACATGTTGAGTTATATAATAGGAATGTCAGATACCTAGTTCATATTATTTTGGATCTTCTAGGAATTACTGTTCAGCTTATTTAATGTTATATATGCTCAGGGATTGAAGCAATAATATGAATAATTAAAAATACTTTAGAGTCATGTCTTAGTATATTAAATCTTATAACTAATCCTGATGTCAAAAATCCTAAACAAGAAAACAGTTAAGTTATATAAGAAACATTTGTTAATTGTCCAACTTGTTTAAAAATGTTTGTGACAAGGCCAGAGCGATAGTGCAGTGGTATGACATTTGCCTTGCATAATTCCCAGCATCCCATATGGTCCCCAAGCTAGGAGGAATTTCTGAGTGCAGAGTCAGAAGTAACCCCTGAGCGTCACCAGGTGTGGCCCCAAAACAAAACAATATAACAATAATAATCATAATTTTATGGACCTCTCACTGGATCACATTTATTAGAAGAGATCATTAAAAATGTTTGTGACAATATGCATTTTTACTGACAACAAATGATAGTTCTTATTGCTTTACATTTTCACCTGGATTTGGTGTTAATAGTGTGTTTTATTTTAGCCATTCTAAGGTGTGTACTGGTATCTCAGCACTTTTTTTTGATTTTCAGTTCCCAATGATACATAATGTTGAGCAACTTTTAGATAATTTTTCTCTTCTTATTCAGTGACATATCGAATTACATGGTTAAAACAGATTGTTTGCTTTCTTATTGCGGTTTTGAGTGTTCATTAAATAATTTGGATGCTACACCACAGTGCTTTAAATAATACTTGTTTTGCAGAGATTTCCCCCAGTTTTCCCAAACTTTAAACAGAGTCTCTCTTATAGCATTATTTTTAATGTTAATGGAGTTTAATTTTTTGACCTAATTTATTGAATAAAATTGATGGATACAGTTCTTTGTATTATATCTAAGATCTCTAGATTTTTCTCCTGTATTTTTCATGTATTATACCATGATATATATGAAACTATATATATGTATATATATAAATGGAAAGTGAACATAATTGTAGAGCTCACTAAATTTTCACATATAGGACCTCTGAATAAGTGCTCAAATCAACAAATAAAATATTATTGAAAGCTCAGTACTTAGGTGTTAAATAGTTAAGCAATTGTTAAAAAGCTAATTATTTGATAAAAGCTGCATGATATCAGCATTAAGAAAATAAATCAGAACAATCAGTGCTGGCAGGGATATGGAGAGAAAGGAATTCTCATCCATTGGTGGGAGTGCTATTTAGTTAAGCCTCTCTGGAAAACAATCTTTTTTTGTTTTGTTTTGTTTGTTTGTTGTTGTTGTTGTTGTTTGGGTCACACCTATATTCATTGAAGTGTATTTAAAATAGCCAGAATCAGGAAGTAATCCAAATGTCTGACAATATATGAGTAGATAAAGAAACTGTGGTAAATATACACAATGAAATACTATGCAGCTATCAGGAAAAATGAAGTAATAAAATTTTTCTATACATGGATGGACATGGAAACTATTATGCTGAGTGAAATAAGTCAGAGGGAGAGAGATAGACACAGAATAGTTTCACTCATCTGTGGGATTTAAGAAAAAATAAAAGACTGTATGGTAAATATACCCAGAGACAATAGAGACAAGGGCTGGAGGGACCAGCCCATGTTATGATGCTTACCACAACTAGTGATGAGTGCAGTTAGAGAAATAACTACTATCATGGCAATGATAGTGAGTGAGAGAAAAAGAATGCCTGTCTGGAAGGATAGCAGGGGGTAAGGGAGGAGGAAGATGTGGGGCACAATGGTGGTGAGAAAGTTGCACTGGTGAAGGGGGTGTACTTTTTTTTTAATTTAATTTTTATTTTGATCATAGTGGTTTACATCTTGTTGACAATAATATTTTAGGTACATATTTACTTAAAATCAGGGGGGATTTCCATCACCAATTTGTCCTCCCTACACCTCCGTTTTTGTCCTGCCTTCCATATGCTCTTCCCTCACCCCTAGGGCTGCCAGAATATGTTGTTCCCTCTGTATCTAGCCTAATACTTAGTAGTCTTGCACCTGTTTGGTCCTGTGCCTCCCTTATTTCCCCCTCTAACTGGGGGCAGGACTAGCTAGTTCAATTTACGTGGTTTTGTTTGAAGAAGGGAACAGTAGTAAACTGGGGTAAAGGTCTAATACTCAGAAAATGAGCGGAATTCTTCTAGAGGATCTCCTCCTCAGAGAGACGAAGGAGAAAAAGGTGAAACGCTCCACCAGTACAAAAAGAAGTGTCAAATATCCAGTGAGGACTCCAACAATAACGCTAAGAGGGTGTACTTTTTTATTACCAAAATTCAAATACAAACATGTTTGTAACCATAGTTCTTAAATAAATTATTTAAAACAAGAAAATACAATGACAACAGAATCGATATCCAATTTATAACAAGCTGTACAAGGGGGGAACAGTTGCACTAGCATTAGGTGGGGTAAAGGAGGGAGACGTGGGATGCATGCTGGGAATAGGGGTGGATGGAGGACAACACTGGTGGTGGGAAGTTCCCTCATTCATTGTCACTAGGTGCCTTAAATATTACTGTGAAGATTTGTAATTCACTTGGACCACAATAAAATTTTAAAAAAAAGGAAATACATCACCCAAAATAAATGGAATTGAAATCAGTGAAAAACAATAACTTGATAGTTTTACTTTTATTTTACATATGAATAACTAAAAAAAACTAACAGATAACAACAAAACTAGCTTTTAAGTAAGTGAAACCTGCAGTGAAGCTAGGAGAGGAATGAGTAGAGCTGTGGTTTGGGTAGTTAGAAGGCATTAACTTTGGTGATAGAAATGGTGAATATTATGCACATTTAGAAGTATGAAGGTAGATTGAAATTCAATAATATTAAAATTTCATGACCAGTAACTTAAAATTAACAAGACATAACAAGAAATAGTACTCTGAATATATCACATCTGGCAGCAACTTCTTGAGAAATTAATATTTGTATTTTTAAGTAAGTTTTTAACTTGAATCACTGTGACATGTAAAAATTGTTCTTGTTTGAGTTTCACTTGTACAATGTCCAACACCCTTCCCTTCACCAGTGCACATTTCCCACCACCAATATAATATCCCAGTTTCCCTCCCACTCCCTCCCTCCTTGCCTGCCTCTATCTATGGCAGACATTTTTCTTCTCTTTTTTCTCTCTAAATCTGTCTCTGTCTTGGTCTCTTTCTCAGAATTCCCCCCTCTTATTTTCTTTTTAGACACTGTGGTTTTCAATAATGTTATTGATGGAGTATTATAGTATCACTTTGCCTCCTTCAGCAGCCAATTCTTATTCAGAATGATCATTTCGAACAATTATTGTCATAGTAGTTCCTTTGTGAAGCTTCCTATCATGGATTAGTCCTCCTGGCTCTCATTTTTATTGTCTTTTGATATTATTAACATTTATTATCATACTATATTTTATATATTTATATATTTTATATCCCACAAATGAGTATAATCATCTTATATCTTTTTTCATCAGCTTACTTTGCTCAGCATATGTATATTCTCATATATAAGCACATTTTATGACTTCATTTTTCCTAAAGTTTAATATTATTTCATTTGTAGATATACCACTGTTGCTGTGATGCAATAATAAAATGTAATTTTTAAAATAACAGTTTATTGGTAATAAATAGGGATGTTTTTGGACCACATGATATATGAACTTAAACATGCAAAGAGAGGAGCTCTCATTAGAAAGGGACATTTTGTATTTCAGCTAGGGGCATTAATTGTATAGGGAAGTGACAGTATCAAGTATTGTTAATTGACTGAGTTTAATATTAACCTAACTTTAGCTACAAATTTGTATCTGATTTTAGTGACTTTAAAAATGGAATGTGAACTATTAATGTGCCCAAAAACAATTTAAAAAAATCTCAATTGATATAAACCACAGAATCCTATAATATGTAATAGCAGACAAACATTAAGATAAAAAGATAATAAGTTGAATATCTTATTAATATAATACTAAAATCTAACCTAATTATTTTTCTTGAGAACAACGCATTTATTATGAAGAGTTTCAAAACAAATTGCTTCTTAGCTTCTTACAAGTTACATTAAAAAAGAAATTAAATTAAGACAGAACGTTTTGATGAGACATAAAGGAAAGCTTCTTGACAACCAAGATGATAAACCGCTGTTAAAGGGAGACTGAATTTTTTTGTCAAAAGCCATAAAAAATGGGAAGCAGAGATTAATTTTAAACAGTTCATTTCTCTGATAGAAATGAGAATAAGCAAATGTGACAGTCAGTATGCCCCCCAAAATTCTATTTTCATTTGAGGAATGGACAAAAGTAATGTAGAAATGAAACATTGGTTGTGTGAAACACAGAAGTCTCACAGAGGGCATTCTGGCCACATTTAATTCCACAATAAACTCTTAAAGAAAGATGTTTTTATTTTACCCATTTTCATTGTGATCCCATGATTTATGAAGCTATTAATGATATGTTTCATGCATACACCATTTCAACAATACATCCACCACCAGCAGCCTATTTGCTTCCTCCACCAAAATCTCAAGGATGCTTTCTTTCTATCCCTCCACCAAACTACCACCAAGGTAAGCTCAGTTCTGTAGACCAGCTCTCCAGTTTTACTGTGTTTGGCCATTTCTCACTTACTTATTTTTTTCTTTATATCTGACATATGAGGGATCATTCTATTTCTGTTACTTTCCTTAAAAGAAAGAAATTTAATGTATCTATTTAATTTTCACAAACTGCAATGTGAAAGAGGTCAGTATGCAGCCTTTCTTATTGGTTGTCACGCAATGAAGATTATTTTGATATCATGGAAATGATATCCTCATTGCCCTTAACTTATATGGCATTGGCTTTTGTTGGCTATGGAAGTAAGTGTCACAGTAAACTTCAGAAAACTACTTTCAGAAACAAATTATATCATCCTAGTGACATTTTCTAGTTTTATTTGATCTTGAAAAACATTTCATTATGTTTAACTTAGGGAAATGAGATTTTCTTAATTACTATCAGTAGCAGCTATTAGAAACTCAATTACATTTGCAAAATTATCTTTAAAAGCTTTATGGTTTTCAGATAAAAATGTCCAGCTCTAACTGTGCCCACTAAAAGTTTCTCTCTGTGCCCATATTTTCAAGAGAAAAAAAAAAGATCCATTTTATATAGTTCACAATAAATTATGTAGGAAGCTAAGGATTACTTTAAATAGGATTAGAATTACTAATTTTGGTATTTCATTAAATAGATTGGATCACCAAATGTGTCAATAATATCACCTTCCATGTGGTTTCTGGAGTGTGAATGATCAGTGGCAGGAGAGTTTCATTACTAGCTGGGGAACTGGATGCTTCTCCACCATGCCTAATCCTACTTATTATCTCACTTTAAATTGTGTATCATCACTGGCACTTCCATGAAAGATTACAGAAGAGGGTTCATATAACCTCTGATTAGTGAGTTTGAAGTGATTCCAATTTTAAGTGTTCAGGAGCTTCTTGTTAATATTATTTAACAGCTATGACAGGTTATAGGAAGCTAAAATAGGTCTTGTTCTTGCTCTTAATCACAATAGATTTAGATGTAGATTATACAATGGATCAACAATTATTATATAAATAAAATAATTTATATACTGAGGGCTAGAGAAATTATACTTAAGCAACGTTTACATTATGGTTCTAGTGTACTCATTCATAACTAGGATATATTTCATCTGTATAAAATAATCTAGAATATATGGTTGTAGCATATATTTAGTAAATGCTAATGAATGTGATTTATCCAACTGGTCTGAAGTCAGAAGCTGCTATTTCCTGCATGGCTGCAGCCAGAACAACATTTGTATATCCACTTGGTGGCAATTTTGAGTTAGGGCAAAGAGGTTCTTTCTTAAAATAAGAAATTAGAAGAAAGAGAACTTTCAAGTTAGTTCATTGAATTACATCATTATAATGCAAAATTCATCTCTGTTGGCAAAAAAATCAACTGCTACTAATAGGAATTACCAATATTTTCACAGTTATTTATAAGATACAAGTAATTTAAAATGTTTTAAAACCACTGTTCCTTGAATTCTTTTTTTACTAATGAACATGAAGACAAACATGTACCTTATTTAAGTGGTCTGTATTTGAAGGTCTTATTTTTTCTGTCTATTGTTTTGATAAGTTCTTGGTGGTTTTTTTCCAACTGGTATTCCTTTTCCCACACTACTACAGTCTTATCAATTGAACATAGGACATAAGGTGTAGAAATTTACAGGGATTTATATTGGAGAAAGACATTTATATGAATTGTGTATCATTGGCATCTCACTCACTAAATATATTGCTTGCAACCTCACTCAATGTTGAATTAAAAGAGTAAATCATGGGATGAACAAATTATTGGAAATTGAACGTTTACTCTGTCAAACTGAACAGATTACAGTGTGTACAAGTCCTATATAAAATTGTACACTGGGTTCTAAGTATAAAACAAACTTATTGTTTTTGGTTGTTGCTGTTTGGGTCTTTTGTTTGTTTTTTGGGTCACACCCAGAATTGCTCAGGGGTTACTCTTGGCTCTATGCTCAGAAATCCTCACTCCTGGCAGGTACCAGGGACCATAGGTGATGCCAGAATTCAAACCACTGCCTGTCATGGATCAGCTGTGTGCAAAGCAAATGCCCTACCACTGTGCTATCTCTCTGGCCTCTTATTCTTTTTTAAAAATAATAATTTCATTTAGTATTATACTAGATCAGTAGTTTTAATAAAATTAAACCTATAGTTGTTTACATTTTGTACCACCATTTTATCTTACCTGCTACTATTCTGTATTATATTTGACACAAGAGAAAGTATAAAAATAAACAGGAGTTGTATGCTTGCAGTAGTTTGAAAAAGTAATAAAGGGCAAAGTCTTATTAATTGTTATTCTCAGAAACCTTACAATTCAATAGCTGTCTAATTTAATAAAGTCTTGTTACAGTGGAATGATCCAGCTATAAGAAACTTGTAAAAATTGTATTAAGCACTGGAGTCATTGCAATGTTTTTTAATTCTTGGGGGTAGTAGTTTTTCATGCTGTCTACTCACAGGAATGCTGCAATATGCTTCGGAGTTGTTTGTCAATGCCTAGCTCTATTTTTGTTAGAAAGTATTGATTACAGAGTGAAAAACATTTAGCTTAACAACAATCAATGGGTACAGACAAAAGAACGTTTGAAGTTTTGAAGTCTTTAAAATATGAACTAAACATACAATTCAAGGAGTTAAATTACTGGTGAAAAAGGCATGACCCAAGGGCTACACAAATTCTAGACTGGAAACTTGTTTTCTAAGCCAACTTAACTGTCGTGAAGTAAGAGACTGGAATATTTGCTATGCGGGCAAGTTCATTTATTTGGTCCATCTTGTAAATAAACCATTTTTGCACTCCACTTTTATAAGAAGAGGCAAGGAGAAAATAAAATTTTGTTGCTGCAACCTGTTATCTACAATAGTGCTTCTTAACATTTTTTTTTAAGACTGTACTCCTGCCTCTTGTTGATCTAGTTTCTTTCTTTCTTTCTTTCAGAACCCCTACTAGTTCACCTCTATTTTTGTGCCATGGCTCCCTTTTAGGAAAATTTTCTGTTGTGCTGCCTTAGAGTAGCTGGGAGACTCACAGGAAGCCACATAGCTGCATTTTTTTTTTTTTTTTTTTGGTTTTTGGGCCACACCTGGTGACACTCAGGGGTTACCCGGCTATGTGCTCTGAAATTGCTCCTGGCTTGGGAGACGATATGGGACTCCGGGAGATAGAACCACAGTCCATCCTAGGTGAGTGTGGACAAGGCAGAAGAAGCCTTACTGCTTGCGTCACCTCGCTCTGGCCCCCTGTAGCTGCATATTTTTTAAAAACTTTATCCACACACACGGGTTCTAACACTATTCGTTAACGTATTTGATTTTAATGAATGTTTAGAGTTAGATTTTTATTTCAATGTTCTAGAAGTGAAATAGAATTTCATTGCAGTACCTGAAGATATATGACAGAAATAATAAGAAAATATCACTCCTCTCAAAAATAAACCTACTGGTTTTTAGAATAAATACATGCAAGGTTTTCTTCTACAGTCTGGAGACACTTTCCTTCACTCTGCTCACCAGAGTTTGATCCCTAGAGCCCCATTAGGTAACCCCTAATCACTGGGAATTATCCCTGAGCACAGAGCAAGGAGTCAGTCTTAGCATAGTCAGGTATGGACCAACCATCTTCAAAGTATTTATCTGTATGACTAATCACTTACCTGAGTACATTTTATAACTATTCAATTTTTTATAACTCTAATATTAATTTGCTTTAAAGTAGGGTCGTTATATATTATAGTTTAATTAAAATAATTAAAATATTTTGTAACTTCAGAAAGTTACTAAAGATTATTTTCTCTCCAATGGGAGGCAATATCTATGCTTAATGGATGATTAGAACAGACATAGGCTAATGATGTGACACTAAATAGTAAGACATATTTTTGCATATAATATAAAATTGATCTCAGCAACAAAATGTGATTACAGAGTTATTTATAAATATTTTTCTAGGACATTGATAAGCATATATAACATCATTTTCAGAATTGCTAATATATTTTTATCCTTTTTGGAAAAAGCAAACAATACTTTTTGGAGACAGAAGCTATCATTTTATTAAATTTGGGCCAAAAATGCACCAAATTATGTCTTCAACAAGAAGACATAACCCACACCAAATGGTTTCTGGGAAACAGGAATTTTATAGTGAATAAATACTCCATTCTAAAATAATTAATGAATATAATTGATTCATTTTAAGATGGCAATCTTGGTTAAGAAGACACCACTATGGCTAACTTGGTCCACTTCTCAGCTATTTTTGTAAATAGTTCATTGAAGCATGTCCACTCCACTTTTACTAATATATTGTATTTTCCTAATTTTCTGATATAAGGGCAAACATTATTTGTAATAAAGACTACATAGACCATAAATATTAAAATAATAAGCTAGTTCTGTAAAGAAATCATTTGCCAACCCTTCTTTAGGCAATTCTGTTTTTGCTATTAGCTGTTCAAATTGTGATTATAATGGTCTTAAAGACCTCTGTTTTCAATACTGCCTCTTCAATCCTTTTGTATCCCACAGACAAACACTGATTCTGGAAGGAGAGTATTTTTATATTTGTTGTTTCATTGATTATGGTGGAAATTTACTAGACCATAAAAAATAACTCTTTGGTACTTCTAAGGCAAGGCAGCTAGACATCCTGTTCTGGCATGAGATGCTAAACTTAAACTCTATGTTGCTTTGCTTCCTATAGCCTTAACTTCTAGTTAAAAAAATTTGCTTTGAAAGATATCAAGATTTGATGCCTAGATTTAGTAATGGGTAGACACAATAAATGCTTAGAACACATAATCAGAATTCTTCACTAACATACTTTTTTTGGTGTGTTTAGAAATATCCCTTTAAAAATCCATTCTGCAATTAATTTGAAAATTTCTCCACGTCTGGGCACATGTCATTAAAATTTGGATGCATATTTCCTAGTCTTACACAATCTCTTTGATACTCCCAGTATTTATGGGTCACACTTAATGCCAGGGAACACAATCTTGTTGATGAGATAGGTGATTTTCACGATAATTAAAGTAAAATAAAGCCAGAGACTCATAGCAATTGTGCAGTTATGTTGTTAGTGCTTATAAGTAATGTATAGTTTTCTAAACTTTTGGTAACTAATTTCTTTTATTCTAAGATATGAAAGCTCCTGGTCAGGCATTGTAATAATGATAAAGCCATGTAATGACCAATGTGTTTTGCTTGACCCTAGTAATTGTAAAGTTGACTAATTTTTTCATTTGTTTGTTTTTGGGCTACACCTGGTAGCACTCAGGGGTTGCTTCTGTCTCTGTACTCAGGAATCACAAATGCCAGTGCACAGAGGACTATATAGGATGCCAAGATTCTAACCTGGGTTGGCTGTGCAAGGGAAACACTCTTATTATTGTGCTATCATTCTAGCCCCTGGTATTGTGTGTGTGTATTGTGTATATGTGTGTGTGTGTGTGTGTGTGTGTGTGTGTGTGTGTGTGTGAGAGAGAGAGAGAGAGAGAGAGAGAGAGAGAGAGAAAGGGGCTACATGTTAAATCTTTCCTTTAGCTAAATATTCTAGGAGTCCTAAAAAGTATTTTTAAAGCATGTCTATATACATCACCCTTCACCAGTACACATTTCTCATTTCTCTCCATCAATTTTCATAGATCCCTGCCTACCACTTGGAAAAACATTTTAACACCCCCTTACAGAGATTCTCTCTCTCCCTCTCCCTCTCCCTCTCCCTCTCCCTCTCCCTCCCTCTCTCTCTCTCTCTCTCTCTCTCTCTCTCTCTCTCTCTCTCTCTCTCTCTCTCTCTCTCTCTCACATACAGACACATACATACTCTCATTTTCCCTTTTTTTTTTTTTTGTTTTTGGGCCACACCCTGTGACGCTCAGGGGTTACTCCTGGCTATGCGCTCAGAAGTTGCTCCTGGCTTCTTGGGGGACCATATGGGATGCCGGGGGATCGAACCGCGGTCCATCCTTGGCTAGCGCAGGCAAGGCAGGCACCTTACCTCCAGCGCCACCGCCCGGCCCCCTCATTTTCCCTTTTTTAACATGGTGGTTTCACTATTGTTAATGCAGGGGTACCAATCATCTCACGCTCTATGACTGAATTAAAGCATGAATAATTTTGTAACCAAAGTAATTATTTTAAAAATAGTTATACTTCAACAAAAAATATACTTATAGAGTAATGTGCTAATATTTTCTGCTGTAAAAATGAAGGGACTATTTGATAACATTTAAGAACTAGTAAAAATCTCTTTTTAACATTGTTTTACTTAACGAATGAGAACATATTTCCTAATAGGGTTTTACATATACTTAGAAATATAAAATGCTTTATTATCATCTTAATTACTTTTCAGCTTAATATAGATTTTTTAATTTATTTTTTAAATTAACATCTTTAAGCATCATGATTACAAGCATGTTTGTAGTTGGGTTGCGGTTATAAATTCATATAGATTTTTATATTGAGTTTATAAGATTTTTATTGTAAAATAATATATTGATAAATATAAATAAAATGTTTAATTATAAATCCAAATATCCAAATGCAAATTTCTTCCCAGCACTTGGAAATTTGTTCTGCTCTCAACTACTTTGAAAGGAGGCTTTCTAATAACGCTTTCTGGCTCCTATGTATTAATAAAGATAGTGTGGATTATATCTATCACCCTGATGGTTAGCACACTTTTGGGCTTCTACTAGATTCTGCTATTTAAACTGCTCTTTTAATTAATAAACACTTTCTTTTTCCTTTTTTTCCTTTCCTTTTTTCCTTTGATAATAGGACTTAAAGAGGGGAAAGATAGTAATGTGTACCTGTAGAAACAGAGGAACAACTAGGCTATGTTCAATCTAATCTAAGACCTTGACCAGAGACCAGTTCAGAATGAGAGAGCACTAAACTTTGAAGCAAGAATCGAAACTGAAAAAAAAAAAAAAAAAAGAATCGAAACTGAGGTGAAGCCAGTGTTACTGTGCGGGCACATGGGATCACATTATCTGACATTTTATTATTTGCGCTATGTTAATGTCTTTGAAATTTCCACTGAGTTTTTCTATAGCCCAACAACTGTCATACCCATTTAGTTAGTGGCAATTAAAGTCTCTATCAGTGTTTCTCAGTCAAAGATCAGAAACAGAGATTATCTGCTATAGTCTTATCATCCAGGTGATTAGCCAAGAGATAAATGCATTTTCTATAGACATACTTACATTGCCTTTTAGGTATATGCTTATTTTCTAGTCTACAGATAAACTGTATTCAGTCCTCTCATGTATAGACTTTTAATAATTTCCTATAAAAATGGCATTTTGGGGCTAGAGAGGTGGCACTAGAGTTACACGCATTTGCCTTGCAAGCGCTAGCCTAGGATGGACTGTGTTTTGATCCCCAGACATCCCAAATTGTCCCCCCAAGCCAGGGGCGATTTCTGAGTGCATAGCCAGGAGTAACCCTGTCAAATGGGTGTGGCCCAAAAAAGCCAAACCAAACCAAAACAAAACAAATGGCATTTTAACTTAACCTAACAGTCACTGAACTCATATAGACTTTTAATCATTTTTATCAAAATGATATTTTAGTTTAATCTCACTTTTTGACATAATACAAAATCTATTTATTCAATATAGCATATTTTCAGTTTCTTCTAACTTTGGTAATTTTATGAAATTGAATATCAAAGCATTCAACCACAACTGGCGATTAATATTCCAGACTGATCTTTTAAATATCATATCTGAACTTTTAATGGAATGATATAATTTGAATATTTACATTTGTTAACCAGGACAAAGCAAACTTCTTTAAAATGTCAGATTTCTTATTTTGTCCAGTATCAAAGTGAAGGAAGCTTGCTATGTAGAAAACAATTCAGGTGTTCTTAAGGTCAACTTTTATTTAAGAAAACATCCATGAGGTTCCCCCACAATTAAATGGGAAGTTTGAGGGCATTCTATTGTTTTCAAAATGAGCAAACTCTATTTATGATAAATTAAAATTAATTTCTTAGGTTCCAGAGTTTTTTTCTCTGGCAGATTTAAAATGAAAACTCCACTAGTTCCTTCTATAGTTCATTGTTGACATTGTAATTATCCTCCTACTTGAGAGGAGTGAATAATTGTCAGTGAAAATATTCTAATTTCTCATACATATAATTATACCCATCACCAGAGAAAGTTAGGAATATAAGGATTTTGTTCATAGCTGAAAATTTATTCACCTGAATGGTTTTTTTTTTCTGCCTACAATTCTATAAAAATCTAGTAGGGTGAACAAAAAGAATAGTGAAATGTACTATCTTAAGCCAAAAATGAATTCAAATGCTTTTTGGAAAAAGCCCCTTGAAATTTTTTGAGAAAATTTTTACTTTACATTTTAGGAGAGGAGTGAAAATAATAAAGTGAATATTAACTTTGGGATTATGATTTTCTAGGCTATTGAAGGTTACAATGAATGGAAAGAGAAAGGACAAACAGTTGTATAAACCTATTTTATCTCTTTATCTTATTTCATTTGCTATTTTTGGAATTGTTAAGCAAAGGAAAATACTATCACTTTGTCCTCATAGACAAGGTCATAAAGAGACTGTGGTTACATATATAAACTTTGTAGACTTAGGGTTGTCAGTCCAAAAATAAAATGAAGTGGGGGGTTCAAGAGATTAATTTAACTCAACAAGAATATATCCATGGGCCCGGAGAGATAGTATAGCGGAGTTTGCCTTGCAAGCAGCCGATCCAAGGACCCAAAGTGGTTGGTTCGAATCCCAGTGTCCCATATGGTCCCCCGTGCCTGCCAGGAGCTATTTCTGAGCAGACAGCCAGGAGTGGCTCCTGAGCACCGCCAGGTGTGGCCCAAAAACCAAAAAAAAAAAAAAAAAAGAATATATCCAGCACTTTTGGAATGCTTTGTGATATGCTGTGATATGCTAATAATGCATGGCATTTCATTAACAAAAGCAAAACATCATCCAGCATAAAAATAAGAGCTTGCTAGTTTAAGAGATTGCAGTTAGCAGTTACACATGAATGGCTGGGAAGAAGATAATGACATCATACAAACTTAAAAAAAGTCAATTTAGGTATAAAGGATGTGATTCTGGTAGAGGTCATGCTAGGAAGGAAAGAAAGAAGGAAAGAAGAGATGAATGAAGGGAGGGATGGAATATAGGAGGGTGAAAAGGATTTTGGGGGGAAACTCACCAGAAATGATCCTTGAGCATGTCCACTGTGACTTACCCCCACAAGGAAGAAAGACAGAAAGGAAGAACAGAGAAAAAGGATGAATAGAGGGAAAGATGGAAGGCAGAAGGTTGGATATTAAGAACATTAGTGCTATATGGCAGGAAGATTATATTTGGTGGAAAGCACATACAGATAATATGTTCAGCTTTCTAGTCAATGGCGCTGATATTCAATATTGGAGTATAGGAGATTAAGAGAACTTGTAATACTCTGTAATAATGAGCAAGAGGGAAAATTAATGACTCACTTTTTTGGTGTTGTTCTGTTTTTTTTTTGGGGGGGGGCACACCCGGTGACCCTCAGGGCTACTCCTGGCTATGTACTCAGAAATCGTTCCTGGCCTGGGGGACCACATGGGATGCCAGGGGATCAAACCATGGTCCATCCTAGGCTAGTGTGCAAGGCAGACGCCCTATGCCCTGTGCCACCACTCGGGCTCCAATGACTCACCTTTTGAAATGGAAAAAATTAATTATTTGAAGAAATATCCAAATAATTATCCACTAAATATTATGAAGTAAAAAAAGAAAGGAACATGGTAGGCATAAAATGGGGAAATTTAAGCTAAGGCTATTTTAGGGTAGAAAATGAAGTAAAAATCACTGTAAGAATCTAGAATCGCTTAGTCTTTTTATGTCATACAATATACTTATAGAACAGAAAATAACATATAAGAAATTAATAAGGAAGATACTTGATCAAATTGACTTCTGAGAATGTCTATTGTATGTAGAATTATTAATAGATACTGTAATTATAATAAATTAACATTACAACATGGAAATATCTATTTTAATCAAGAAATATTAACTTTTTATAAAAGAATCTGATGGTTAAAAAGTAGTTTTTTATGAAATATTGAAATTTGAGTCTGACCAATTGATTTCAGGGATATATTGGAGAAATATGTATCAATTAAAAATTAATTGACTCTGGATACCAAGCAGTTTACCAAATTGGTTTATCACTCAATTACTTTCTTTGGTTGGCCCATAGTAATAGGGTATTCAAAGACTAGGAAATAAATGGCTTGGGGGGATACTTATTGAAGTAGGAGAGTCAGAAAATCAGATGAAAAGGCATTTTTTTCTACTCAGAGAAACATTGTTAATGAATGACAGTGATAAAAAGTAGTAACTACTACTTTTCCCTATTAAAGTAGTCTTTCACTTTTGGAGTCTACCCTGAGGAAGAATTATCTTTCTCAAACTGCTTAGATTCTGTCAGTCTTCTCAAAACCGCTAAAACTCTCAATTGTCTGCGAACCACATTAAAACCAATGCCTTTGGGGTCTCTGTTTTACCACTTCTGTTCCTAGTTGTGCAATGAGCAATTTTAACTTTAACATCACTTTCTTTTCTATACTAGCCAATAAAATCTTGCCTTAATCTCTGAAATCTGCAACTTCACTGTCCCTTTGTAACCTTCGCTCTGATCTACATCCTTCATCCTTCTTTCACTTACTGAAAAAATTTTGGTCTTGTATTACAAAAATCTTTGTCTTTTCAGTGGTAAAACTGAAGTTTAATCTCTACATTATTGTTTTCGGTGCCTTTTCCTTATTGATCTCCCTTACTGACATTTAGTTTTTTATATTGTCCTTGATTTCTATGTCGTTTGGGTATCCCAGAAATCATTAATAAATTTCTCAATGTTTTTCTTTTCTTTCTGGTTCATCTTTGATTGTTTGTATAGCTTCTGAATATCCCATAGAAATCCAGGGTGGGTTTTTTTTTTTTTTTTTTTTGTGGACAGACATTGGGATGGTTGCTAATCACCATTATGCTCAAATACAATTGTACTACTCACTCTGTTTATTTGTTAATATACATATTATACATTATATACATAAAATACCTCCACTTTTTGAATGTAAGTTTAGTCATTATAACTGTGATATCATTGGTGATTATGTTTTATTACATAATGAAAGTCACCAGAAAGGGAAAATTCTCCTCCCTCTTTGGGTCTCTGACTATAATTAAAATTAAATTATAGGGATGCCAATATGTCCTGGTAGTCTGGTTAAGGTAGATATTTCTGTGGCCATTTCAGAAAGGAGGGGATAGATTTCTCTTTTTTGCATGAACTGTAGCAGCCCAAGCCCCTCCTGACACACTCTGACAGAAAGAGCCTAGCTTCCAAGCCACCTACCTAATTTATTTTAGATCTCTAAATTCTGGACTATGCAGCTGATTGTGGCCATGAAACACCTCAATATCTTGTAGTGTCAGCCCCATAGTATTACAGAAAATATTATTGTAAAGTTTAATAGTAACCTATTAGCCTCAGTAAGCCTAACCAGTAGCACAGAAGGATCAATTAGAACCAAACTACAGCCCAGTAAATCTGTAGACACTGATTTTAATAATATCATGGAGAAATATAACAAGCATTTCAGATGGACATTTGTTGATCTAAAATATGATAATTCCAGTTGCCTTTATCTTGTAACAAGAAATATGAAGTAAATCTGTTCCTGCATAGTGGCAGACTATGGTAATTCGTGAGTGACTGGGGATACTGGTGAACGGATTGTCATAGTGTTGGCTGGATTGGTGTTTTAACATTTAATACCTGAAATGACAGCATAATTAACAACTTGATTGATAAATTATGGTGTTATAATAAAAACTAGAAAGAACAAAAACTAATTAAATTTAGGGAGGTTGAATTGATACTACAGAATTGATACTACAGCTTGCCTTCCAAGCTGTTGACCTGGGTTCAAGCCTGGGTATCCCAGATGTTCCCCAATCCCTGCCTTGAGTAAACCTTGAGCACATATTCAGAAATAAGTCCTAAACACTGCTAAAAGTGGCACAAAAAAACATAAAAATCCAAGAGAATTTAACTTGAAGGCTAAAGATGTACTATGGTAGGTAAGGTACTTTCCTTGCAAACACAGACTGAGGTTCATATGATCTTCCAAGCATCATCAGGCATAAATCCTGAGCACATAGCTAGAAATAAGCTCTAACTATATATATATATATATATATATATATCCATTCAGTTTATTTGTGTGAACTATCTCACAAGATAATGAAGAGATAAATAGCTAGAGCAGAAACTAATTTACTTTTGACAAAGAAATAATGAATTTTTACATAATTGATAATCTAAAAGGATTTGTCCTGTGAAGTGAATGGTGAGTGAGCAACTATGAAGCTAAAGATTGGTTTAACATGGTTTCTCTTTCTTCCTGACTTTCTGGTTATAAGAAACTTATGAGGTTATCTGGTGATACCTTTCCCCCTCACTATTGGAACACAGCTTTCACATAAGGATTTTTGGACTTATTTCAGGGAATGGAGAAGTGAGTCAGCATGATGTTTTTGCACTCACTGTTTTCTCCACTTCCTTTGTTTTAAAGTGATATATTCAATATGCCAAGGTGCCATATTTGACTTTAACCTCTCCTGAATCCCATGACTATGTTTGTGACAAATAATATGAATACCTAATATGTGAAAATATTTGAACAATTTTAGGAGATCAAAAAGGATAATCTTCCCATCAATGTTTTTAACAAGGAAATGGAAAGACCAAAGTAGTAAACTGTAGGACTATTAGCTATATGTATTCCTTATCACAGGAATATGCAGAAATTTATTTAAAATTATGGAACTTGGATCAGTGTATACAATGTTCATACTATTTTATTTATTTAATGTTACTTTTATAATTATATAAATATGTATATTGTTTTGTGTTGTGAACACAGTAATACTGATTGATTTTTCACTTAAATTCTAGTTGTAAAATATTAATATTATTAACAAAACAATATTAATTGAAATTTTCTAACATTATATGATGTGTAATTTTTAATAATTTTGAAGTGTCAGACCTTTTCTGTGTAATCATGAACTTAGTCCTCCCATAATGTTCATATTTTACGCATTTGCTAAGTAATAGCAGAATATATAACTTTTGTCTAAGATAATTTAGTTGTACAGGGCAACTCACCAATAGCAGCTTTCTAGTAGAATCCCATTCTAGAACTAATGATAATTTTAAGACTATTATAAGTGCTGATCTGTCCTTGAAAATTTGCCCTTTTTGTACTTTTTTATTTCTCAAACTTCTCTTTTCTTCTTCCTCCCATTTTTAAGAAGTAAGCTCTTCATCTCTGCTAGAATAAAAGCTTTTCCTCCCTTGGGTGATGTTATCAGCACTGCAAATGTAAACCAGGCCACTTCAATCTGAGCATCTCAAAATCTGATCCTGATTCTTCTGTTACAGCTAATAGTACAACATTACAAAATCAACTCTATAGTTCCTTATCTACTCAGCTTCTAGGATTACTATGTCTTTCATAAATAATGGGGACATTGAATTTAGTGAGTTTTATAGGGAAATATATATTGCAATTCATGTAAAGAGTGAAAATAAGGCTATAATTAGATGTCATAACAATACTTAATTTAAATCCACATTATATTAGCACGATACACATTAATAAAGTGTTATAAGCTAATTTTCTTAAACAATATTTTAATTTGGATGCTGTGATTAATTTTAGATTACAAACTTCTGAAAAATAGTACTTAGCAATATATGATTTTCAGTAAGTAAAAGGAGGATTAGGTTGGTTCTACTGTGTAATCTTAAAAATGTTAATTTTATGTAATTGCCTAGAGACTAATTATAAGCACTTCTCCACAAATCTTAAAATTCTGTTTCACAGCCATGTTTTCCTTCATTTCCAAAGCTGATGGAAAGTAACAGAAAGATGATTTTATTTTAATTTACTTCTTTTAAGTTCTATTAGTGGTGTCTGTGGTGGCTGAAATGAACCATTAAAGACAAGGAAAGAGATGCACAGGCATGACTTGGCAAATGGCAGACTTCGGAATCAACAAACTAATGTATATCTGATATTACTGTGTATTAATATGCTAATCACAGGATGCAGATACACTTTATACATACAGCAAATCTTAAGCAGGTGTTCATGTAGTTGGGAAATTGCAATAATGAATACAGAAAGTAATAAAGTGAAATAGGGATCCCATGAGTGAAAATGATAAAAAATACTGGTAGAAAGAAGGAAGAGAAGAGAATAATAATGTAATAATAAATTCTAGAGAATATTGTTAAATTTTTAATTTGGGAGGAATTAAGTAGATAGAACTATAAATAGAGAGGAACTTAGAACTCATTAATGAGAGCCCAGAGCATTTTTTAACTAGGAAGAACATGGGCAAAGATATAGAAATAAAGGGATATGTAAGTACATTGGAGGGATTTACTTCATTTATTCAATCATGATATAATGCCTCTTTCATGTTCCCTAAAAGGACTTTATACTTGCTGAGTCAGAATTAGAGAAATTCCATCTTTACAATGATCTCCTGAGAGTATGCTCTGTAAAATATATCCACTTTCATCCAGGGTAATTTATAGTAGAGTCATAGGGTCTTATTTATTTGCTAACAAGAGAACCAAGGTCTCTATTTCCCTTTTGTGCTCTTTAAGAATTCATGTTCAGGAAAAATAAAATAACCCTTTATAATCATGTATTAAGTCTTTGGTTTTCTTTACAGAACATGTATCTGAATGAACATAACCATAACAACATAACTTGCTGAAAAATAAATCAGTAAGAACAAAGCAAACACAGTATCAGTATGGCTGAGTCAATAATACAAGAATGAATTATCTGAGTTTGTGTGTTATTCTCTAGTTTTAGGAATGAGATTTTGCTGAACCATCTATTTTGGGTCATCTGGCTTCTCTATTAAAACCTATTGGTGAGACAAACTAGTTTTCTGGGATTATAAATATAATTGGTTTAGCTTACTTTTATCTGTAAAGACCTAATTGGACAAAATAAAAACTAATTATTTAATCTTATTCTCTTGTGCTTCATGGTCTAATTAAGTTGAAATGCCTTTTCCTTCTATAAAAAGCCCGTAATGTTCCTCCTAAAGCATATAACATAGATTGAAGAGATGAAGTAATTCTGAAAAGGCACTAATGATCTTACTCATTATTACTTGAGTTATTACGAATTCTATAGACTTACTGGGTCATAGTTCTTTATTTCTACATAGAGGCCACCTGGTTTAGTGAAAATTATTAAAACATTAGAGTCATATCAGCCAGGATTGAAGACCCTGTAACCTTCTGAATTTTATGATGAATTAATTTGGTGACTTTTTGGTTTATTATAAGAGATTAAAATAATAGAATTTAGTTGCCTTATAATCAGAATTTCATAGATACTTATATAGAGAGAAATTATATATACATATATAGATAAATTTTTGTTCTAATATTGAACAACAAATATCTTAAAAGTCTTCTCTTTGTGCCTTTTATAGCATGAGAAGCTGATACATGAATTGGAAGAGGAGAGACACTTACGTCTTCAGAGTGAGAAGCGTTTGCAAGAAGTGACATTGGAATCTGAGCGCAACAGAATTCAGATGCGTTGCCTGCAGCAGCAATTCTCCAGGTATTGTTCTAAACTGAGCATTTTGGTTCCTATTTATTTCTCCATTTGTAACACATTTATTTCCTTTATGAAAGTTTCTGTTGCATTGGAGAGATAAATATTTCAGTCTCTTCTGAGCCAACCCATCCTAATGCACTTGGACCTATTTTCTGAAATATTCCAATTCTGTCTCACATACTTTAGCGTTATTGAAGCTTGTTGTCTTTTCTTATTTTTCCTAATGACTTTCCAAGGAATCTTCCAGTGAGATGCATGGCTTTATGTCCTATGAACGACCTGCCAAAGGATGTAAATTCACTGGTCATCAAAATCTCATTTTACTGTAGAAAGAAAGTGTAAATCTAATCGGACTGTCAGCATGAACTCATTACTGGAAAGAAACATTTAGGAGTAGTAAAAATTTCTTTTAATAAAAATCAATGAGATTATTTTTCTTTTGAAAGGACTTAACTTGAAATTTAAAGTAGAGCTCTGGAAAAGTAATTCATTTTAGATTTAATTCCAACACAATTAGAATCTTTCAACTTCCACTTAGAGTTAAAATGGGGTTAGGTCAAGGTTCAATCAATGCAGTTAAAATCTACTAATTTCATATAAAAACACAAACTTAAATAACTATATTTCTGGACCAGATAGGAGCACCCTGTGATGGACAATATATTTTATTTACCATTTGCATAATTTTTGTTTTACTTATCCCTCATAAGATTTTCCTAGATATAATTAAATTTGAACTGTTACCCTAAAATTTTGTCAGAAAATGGTGCCTCTAATTTACTGTTGGGGTGAAATAACTATATGATGAATGATAAATAATAAAGTGTCTTGTTATGAGGTTTGAATAGTAGTGACTTAATTTCCAAATGTGTTGCCATGAGTGACCATAGTTGGGTCTCCTGATCATTAATCCCATTGTAGCTAAAACTATACCATGAATGATTGTGCCTGGCTGATTGACTTTTGGGGAAAACAAACTTGGAAGGATGTATAGATGTATAGTTATGCTCATTGGCATAACTTTATACCCTGTTAAGTTTTTCAAGTTTATGATAATATACATGTTCTGTAGAAAGACACCAAGTTTTGTTTGTTTTGCTTTGTTTTTGGTCTTTGAGTCACATCCAGTGGAGGGATTACTCCTGGATGTGTTCGGGTTACTACTAGTGGGACTCTGGGTATTATATTGAGTAACAAAAGTTGAACTCTAGTTAACAGCATTCAAGACAAACATATTGCTTGCTCTACTATCCCTAGTGTCCCTAATTGATATTTAAGATTCTTGTCTTACTGTTCACAGATGATTTCTAAAACAGTCTTATGTTGAGTTTTCCTTTTGGTGATAGTGACCCTCACTTTATGTGTCCCAACTTGAAATAATAGATCCCCTTTCACATCTGAAGAACTTTATAATTTATAAGTATTGCTTTGTGATTTTTGTCATTTTAGTGATCTAGATAAGGAGGAGGCATACTTTCTCTTCTTGCGCTTCCTAATTGAGATGTCTCTATATTAAAGCTATTGATTTATAGAGTATAAGACACATGGCTCAATAAATTATTTTCATATTCTGTCAGGTCATCTTCTATAAATCAAATGATAGTCTTATACAGATTTGATTTATATAAGGGCCATGATTGAATGCTAGATTAAGAAAAATAGACATATGTAAAGCAAAATTAATAGTATTTGACTTTACATACAGCTTTGTGAAGATGTTTCTCCTAAAAAATCAGTTTTATTAATAAAAACTGAAAAAGTTTAAGTCTAGTTACAACCAGATAACTACTTTAATTCAGCAAATGGTAGACAAAAATGCATGTGTAACAGATAAAGTATTTACACAATCACTTAAGTATAGCCATCTAAACTACTTCTGGTATCCATTCATATTTTATAAAAGCTTTGGTCTCTAAGATTATTTTTAGTTATGCTTATTTAGGCTATCTTGTTTCTATAACTGTGTAATAGAGTTCCCTTGGTCAGGATTAAAAAAACTCTAATTGCAACTAATGTGTTAGATTTAATATGTTTACATTAAGGGCAGGAGAGTTCAAGCAAGACTTAAATCACTTACTTTTTATGTGGCTTACCCTGGTTCCATCACTTGCATGACATATGAATCTCTGAGCACTGCCCAGAGAGAGTCTAAAATACAAAGGTAGGAGTAATCTCTCAGTGCTCCCAGTGTGATTATCCCATCAAAGAAAATTTTACATTAATTTTTTCTAAGTGGGCATTGATGAAGGGATGAGTGTTTGATATTGAATGACTGAAACTCAAATGTTGTAATTGTATCTCAGGGTGATTCAATTAATAATTTATTAAAAAATTAAGTTATTCTATTTTTTGCAGTGTGTAAAGTTAATGTCATAAAATAATCAAAATTAGTTTAAAATTTAAATTTAAAATTACAGTGTTATAACAAAAAAAATATAAAGACCATTAGAGTAAAATGTGTCAAGTAACCATCCTAACACAACCAGATTTCTGTTAATTTTGTTAAGGATTTTGGCAAACAAGATAAAAAGGAAAATTAAGTGGTTATGTAATTCTTAATTCACTAAGTCTACTACTCTTTAGAGAGAAGCCTTATCTTTGATAATAACTTTGTATTAAAATATATTTCAGAACCCCTTTTCTGATGATGACATTGACAGGATTACTAGACAGTGGTACAAGAATATATGAATAAGAAATAATTCTTAGAAGCAATAATTCTTTTGTATATGTACAGTTAAACAGTTTCATATTTTTATTATACAGAAAATGGAAAGTGCAGTTTCCATGCCTTATTTAAAGCAAATAAATTAGGGAGAGCTCCAACTGATAAAAATCTATAGAGGCATACACACACATGTGCATGCATGCACACATACAGATACATACATAGACACAAAGACAATGACATAGATATACACATAGACACACACTTACATGCATATACTTTATTATTATTATTATTATTATTATTTTGATTTTTGGGTCACACCCGGCAGTGCTCAGGGGTTACTCCTGGCTCTACACTCAGAAACCATTCCTGGCAGGCTCAGGGGAACATATGGGATGCTGGGATTTGAACCACTGTCCTTCTGCATGCAAGGCAAATGCCTTACCTCCATGTTATCTCTCCAGCCCTTATACTTTCTTCTTTCTAATATTATTCTTTCATGGACTGCCCATAGAAGCCTAGGATACTGACTCATAGGCTGAGTTTGGTGAAAAATTTTCCTAGCATATGTGATGGTATAGTAACTCTAGTACATCATTAGAGACGTTTCAGAGATTCTAGGAGTTAGATTCAAGGATGATAAGAAGCACTGGAAAGAAAAGTGAATAATAGACTTCAAAGCTAAGACAATTAGATGGATGTGGAAAGTAGAGTTCAGGTGTCAGAATGAGTAATTTGAGATAATTAGTCTGGAGATTGATATTATGCATTTTTAGCTCAGTGTTAAGCCTCCTGACTTTAAGGCACTGGCAAACCTTAGTGTTTGTGATTATCTGTGGAAATGAGTAATGGGAGCACTTAGGTTATAAAATCTATAAAATCATTTGAGTGTGTAGTTTACTTTTGTTACCACTAGACCTTTATCCATAATTCCTTTCTCCTTCTGGACTTCTGGGAGTATATAGTTATTCGAAATGGTCTAAATTTGTACAATAAAAAAGCT
The DNA here is from genome assembly GCF_024139225.1 of Suncus etruscus. Classification (NCBI taxonomy): domain Eukaryota; kingdom Metazoa; phylum Chordata; class Mammalia; order Eulipotyphla; family Soricidae; genus Suncus; species Suncus etruscus. Next base: position 56,697,472 of record NC_064852.1, read on the forward strand.
AAGAGAAATGTCCTACTGGTTAAAGAATCAACACTAAGTTTATAAATTTAATAGAGCAAATCAGAAGGCATAATAAATTTGATTCAGATAATATACTAAACATTTTCTTTTTAAAATTTATGTATTTTATTTGGGAAAGAGGGGTTGAGGCACCCAGCAGTATTCAGGGATTGCTTCTGGGTCTGTGCTCAGGGATCATTTGTAAAATACTGTGGGAACTATGTATAATCTTCAGGATTGTATACTGGACAGTTCCGTACAATGTGTTGAGTGCAAATATTTTTTTTGCATTTAATGTTGTTTTATATGTTAACCTAAATTTCTTTTAAAAAGAATTATGCTTTCCTACAAATAGAAAAAGAACAAACTAAGCTTTTGCTATGATGAGTGATAAAGTAGTTTTGATAGGCAGATGATAGTACTTGAGTATAAGGATTGTCCTTTTTTTGACTTAGTGTTAGGGGAAAAGTTTATAGATATTAGAATGATTGATTTGCCTATAATTTGAATTTTATATAAGGTGAACATATTTAATTAGCATTGTGAATTGTATTATTTCATGACTGTTTCTTCTAATTCCTTAACAATTTTAATTGTAATTTTCCAGTCAAAGTTAATGACGTGGTTTATATTTTCCTTGTATGTGAAAAAAATTATTCTTTGCAAACCTAGATGGAGAATTTGATTCAATTGAAGAAGCACTTCTAGGAGCATTGTCTCCACAATAGGTATACTGAATAAAAATGCCAAATTTTTATACCATAAGACACATTCTCCCCTCCCCAAATGCATCTTATGGAGAAAATGCTGCCTGGAGCTGAAGCCTGAGTGCAGGGGAGGAGAGACAGTCATAATGATTCTTGATGTCACATTGACTGCTGTTCAGTTAAAATGGTTGAAATATTAATCTGTTATAGTTTATTAAATATTTTGGCATACCATTTGCTTTAGAATATTTTCTTTTGTTTTCTCACTTAAAAACCATGTCTGTTGGGGCCAGAATGGTGGTGCTAGAGATGAGGCATCTGCCTTGCCAGTGCTAGCCTAGGTCAGACCTAGGTTTGATCCCTGCGTCCCATATGTTCCCCCAAGCCAGGAGCAATTTCTGAGTGCATAGCCAGGAGTAACACCTGAGCATTACCAGGTGTGGCCCAAGAAAAGAAAAAAAAACGAACAAAATTAATTAAAGAAATAAAAACTAAGTATGTCTTTTGGTACAGGTGTGTCTTTTTGTTTTTTTTTTGGTTTTAGGGCCACACCCTGTGACGCTCAGGGGTTACTCCTGGCTATGCGCTCAGAAGTTGCTCCTGGCTTCTTGGGGGACCATATGGGACGCCAGGGGATCGAACCGCGGTCCGTCCTAGGCTAGCGCAGGCAAGGCAGGAACCTTACCTCCAGCGCCACCGCCCGGCCCCGGTACAGGTGTGTCTTATCGCACAAAAAATATGGTAATACTTTTGCTTTAATGCTGGGCCACACCAGTCTGTGCTCAGGGCGTACTCTTGGCTCTGAGCTTAGGAATCACTCTTTGTGGGGCTCTGGGGATCATATGGTGTTCTAATGACTAAAACCAAGTTAGCTGCTTGCAATGCCAATGCTATATACATTGTACTAACTTTGGAGCAATGATTTTTAACTAACTTTTTAAAAATATGTTTCTATATAATCATAATTTTTGTAAACCATGCATGATTTCTATTATGAATTTTTGTTGATCACTTTGGAAACAATCTAATGTATAGATCATTACTAAATGTTACTAATTCTAACAGACACAGTGACATGTAATATTACTATTCTAGAATATTATCAGGTACATTAACAATAGAGAATGCATGATGTGTCTGCAAATAGTGTAGAATCTAAATAGTCTCATATCTGTAACAAAACAACACATTTATAGCTTAGCAGTTTAGTTCAAATTCACGGCAGTCAAATTTCATATCCACTAATGGCAGGCACACTGTCAATAAGTTTTGGAGAAAAATAGTAATTTCATGATATTAACAACAATAATATACATGCTTTGTTGTAATATGTTCAAAGTTATAAATTAAACTCAACCCAGTAGACTCACTTTTGGGTATTTTAACTATCTACAGTTGCAAACTATATACCCCAAGTATTTGTCATTAGCTAATGCTTTTCTGCAGCTATAAATACTCACATATACTTGTATGCACCACATAAACACTTGTGTCGATGTGTATCTGTATGTGCTTATGGCATGCAATGTAAATTTAAGGAAAAGAATACATTGAGCTTGTTCATAACTGATGCAGTTCAACATTATTCAAGTCAAGTCTAATAATTTCTTCCTTAACACAGAATTTCTTTTTACCTGTTTTAACCTGCACTCTTTGCATTTTTTATGTGCTGCCTTGAAACTGATTCTTTGCTTATTTTAACAGGAGTTTTTCCTGTCAGAGTTGATTGCTGTGCTTACGTGCTATCTGATGCACATTGAACTTCAAGGAAACATAACTGGAGATAGTTTTACTGCTTAGCAGGTTGCTGTTCACATTATCACTTCAGTATTTAAGGAATTCAAGTTTCATTTTCTGTTGCCCATTTGGAAGCTGTAGGTACATTGCATAGTAGTGCGTGTGCACTGGAGAGGATAATATGGTTTTAAATGTTCTGCCCACATATTCCCCTCCAGTCTCTATATCTGTTGTATATTAAAGAGCACATTTTCTCTCCTTATTTAGAAGGACTAAGACCCAGCTTTATGAGAAAAGCTGTCAATTGACCTTTGGACAAGCAACAAAGCTCTTCACTTGTCTTCTACAGTCTGTCAGCTTTAACCTATCATGGAAGTTGGCTTTGTTTGAAGTGCCTTTGTTACTCCTGAGGAGGAGAGAGGGCAATTGTCTATTGACTAAATGTTGCTATTTCTACTATCAGCTGTATTTCTAAATGAGATTTTTCATAAAGATAGAAACCTTTCCTCTGTTCCTCTATAAATCCACCAGAAATTTAAAGTGACAAAAGAAACAAACATTGGCCAGAGGAGAAATATTCCATTTACAACAGGTGAAGAAAGAATGGTAAAGGAAAATTTTTAGCATTGCCTGGTTAGCATAATACAGATCATTTATATAAATAAAATTTTTATATAAAAGCATATCTTAGTATATCTTGAACAAGGAAAAAAAGTGGCTAACCTCAACAATATAGGGAGTGGCAGGAAAATGGCTATTTTAAGCTCTGAATACCTACTGAGAGTTCAACAAATTTCTCAATTTACTTTGTTTTTCTGTTTCTTCAGAGGTATGATGACATTGTCACAGTATCTTCTTGACATCTTATCAGAGCTATATGTTATTAAGACTGTACCATGAGTTATATTGCCTATTCTTTTTCAATGGTAGTAAAAACAATATTAACCTAGAGTACAATTCCCAATTTAACTTCAAGGAATACTCCTTTATTAAATTGGTTTTTGAGGACCTGGCATTGGCTCTACTTCTAACTAGCTTAATAATGTTGTTTTAATCATTTGACCTTTCTGAATATCAATTTGCTCATTTGTAAAATGAGAAAGTTGAAACATATTATAGTGTTATAATTCTTTTTAAAAGCCAGCAAATTAGATATGGAATGCATTTCTTAGGTTAATTAAGTAAAATAAAATATATTTAAGCCTTTCTGAAGTTCTACCTGCTGTCCTGTTGGAAAAAGGAATGAACTGCCTTATTCTCCAAGTTACAGGCTAAGAGTAAAGCTCAGCAGGACTGTGCTTTCACCCAGTCTGTGTTGGTTACTTTACTCTAGAGACCCTGAAATTAGAAAACTGCCAAGGCCAGATGAAGTATTTCTATTGAGAACATACAAAATCCAATACTGAGAAACTTAACTGGAAAAGGCAGCTTAGATAGTCTGAAATAGACATTACCATTATTGCTTTTGGTCCTGATGTTGTCCAATTCAGGATTTATTTGAACTGGCTTTGATAAAAGGCCTGAGCAGAGACAACTTTATGACAAACAGAACATTTTTCGCTTCTAAACAATTTCTATGAAGAAATAGCTACCAATAAAAACATCAAGGATATAGTCTCTCCTTTGAGACTTTTTTTTCTCAATTATTTCTTACAACTCTTTGGAGAGTAACTTTCCATTGCACAATTCCTCATTTTTAATAAAATAAATGCATGCTTTAGAATATACATTTTATTTTAAAATTGGATACCAGGGGTCTAAGAGATAGCATGGAGGTGGGAGGGCATTTACCTTTTATGCAGAAGGACAGTGGTTCAAATCCTGGTATCCCATATGGTCCCCCGAGCCTGCCAGGAGTCATTTCTGAGTGCAGAGCCAGGAATAACCCCTGAGCGCTGCTGGGTTTGACCCAAAATACAAAAATAAAATAAAATAAAATAATAAAATAAAATAAATTGAATACCAAATGCAGCCCTACTCTCAATAATAAGCAGTCAGACTTAATTTCAGAAATAAATTAGTCAACTTTTTAAAATATCAACACTATGGATTCAACAAAAATGGGATAAGGAAATGCAAACTTTAACAACCAAACTTAAGAAGGTATTTATTAAACTGGCATCCTGGGGCAGGTGGTGGTGGTAGCATTGGATGGACTCTGGAAATATTGGTGAAGGGAGATTGACATTGGTGGACATTGGTGGAGGGATTGGTGCTGAAGCTCGATATAGCTAAAACTCAATTATGAATAACTTTGAAAATCAGAATTTTTCAAATTAAAAAAAGGATTAGGTCTTTCCATTGTGACCAGGTTAAGGGTATCATGATTTTTTAATTTAATAAAAATATAAAGTATCTTTTATAAAAATGATTTATCTTTTAACCAGTTTGGTCAAGTACATACCATTAGATAATCACCAGTGTGCTTGAAATGCAGGGCTGCAGATTATTTTCATGCCCTTGAAAATTTTTCCCTCCTTTGTTGTCAGTTCTCTTTTCATACTTTAAGTTCCTTGCAATGGCTCATCTGATTGTTCTCCCTGTGAAAGAAGGAAGTAAAATTAAAACTATAAAGTATTTAATTATTTGTCTGAGTTAACTTATGAAGTGTGTCTTTTTATATGCATCTTGTAATTGGATAAATCAGTACCTAGTTTCCTCTTTCTACTTGTTTTATAGTATAGATGCAACAACATCCATTTAGTAGATGATGCTTTACTTCCATATTGGCCAAATAACTAAAAATGTCACTGTTAACTAAGTTAATAAGCATTATTTTGCTTCCTAATAAAGCATTTTTTAAAGTGCTGTTCTTAAGATAGTTCATCATATTTCTCTGCCCTGGACATTTCTGCATTATGGCAGAAGTTTTTCCCTAACAATGATCTAATAAATAGATAAAAGCTTGTATTGCATTTCTAAGGTGCAAAGAGCATTTTTTAATATCCCTATATATTTTTTGTTAGTTTGTTTTTCGGCCACACCCAGTGACACTCAGAGGTTACTCCTGACTATGCACTAAGAAATTGCTCCTGGCTTGGGGGACCATATGGGACGCCGGTGGATGGAATTGCGGTCCGTCCTAGGCTAGTGTGCGCAAGGCAGATGCCTTACCACTTGCACCACTGCTCCAGACCCCCTATATATATTTTTATGATACTAACATATATATATATATATATTCATCAAAAATTTTGTTAAGATTGAGTATGTTAATAAGTAAATATAAGAATGAAAAATATCTTCATGACAGCACAAGAATTTATAAATACTATGAAAAACTTAAAACATATGAAAGAATTTTAGAGACAATATTTTTATGATAGAATTTGGTTCCAAGAGATTTTATAGAATGGTCATTTCTAAGAATCCTTAAAATTTTGATAATAGTCATAATTCTTTGAGTTATAAACTATTATGGCCTGGGAGGATGAAGACCCAATTCCCTATCCCTAGCCGTCTATGATAAAGTGTTCACCTATAAAAGATGAGCTGCCAGTTTCAGAATATTCTTTGCAGAATTCTTGTCTTCAGGGCAGTAAACAGAATTTGGTGCATTGAAAGTTTGCTTCCCACAGGGTAAAGTTTACTTTCAGAGGATGCTTTATGACCCTCTGAGAACATTTATACCAGTCTGTCTACCTAATGCCTGGGAAAAAATGCAAAGGCAGCTATCTCAGTGAGGATTGTTGTTCTGATTACATAGGCAGTGCATTCAATAAAGACCCACATTGTATTCTCTGAGTGCTGATTGTAAATACAACTGTTCTTTGGGATCCTTTGTTTAATTTGTGGAAAATAATTCCGTTAAGATGGTCCTTGCTTATAAAAGTCTACATCTGTTGCTAACAAACTGCCTTGAGAATGTTTTCTGAAAATAAAGTAGGAAATTAACTATGCCGAAGATGTAGGATTCTGACGAAGAAAATGTGTTGTAGTTTAATTAAATTATTTTTAGAATTCTTTTCACTTCCTTTCTGATCAATGCTTTTTCTCCTGTTGTATAAGGTAAGAGAAAGTTACCAAAAAACACAGCATTATGTATTTACATATTTAGTTCATGCAACATTAAAACAATTACAACTTATACAGTTCCTATTAATGTTGATTTTTTTTTTTTGGCTATATGTGTTGATGCTTAGGGATTATTATTGGCTCTGAACTCAGGGATCACATCTGACTGGACTTGGGGGCCCATATATATAGTTCAGGGAATTGAACCTGGATTGTCTGTGTGCAAATCAAGCTCCTTACTTCAGTACTTTCACTCTGGCCACTTAAAAATATTTTTTTAAACTTTAATTTGGGGGGGGGGGGGTTTGGGTCACACCAGGCAGTGCTCAGTGGTTACTTCTGGCTCTAAACTCAGAAATCTCTCCTGGCAAGCTCAGGGGACCATATGGGATGCTGGGTTTCGAACCACCATCCTTCTGCATGCCAGGCATACGCCCTACCGCCATGCTATCTCTTTGGCCTCTAAACTTTAATTTTTTACTGTTTTGAAAATTCATTCCAAGTATTATTTTTATTTCTCATTATAACAATGTGTGTTAAGCAGGAATATTGTAGTACCATAATTTGAACAAATATAACATTGTGCCTTAAAAAAATAAGGAAATGGCTCATGTTTATATTATCAGGGAGAGCTCATTTAGAACCCAAACTTCAGGCTTCTGGTCAAATATCTGTAGCATCTTTTATATTTGATATTAAGTGAAGTATTATATAATGTTAAAAGTAATTGTATTTCATACATATTTGACCCTTGATTAAAAACAATCTACATTTTCTGCCAATGATACTGTTCCTTAAAAATGCTAATTATAAACTGAATGAGGTTATATCAAATTACATGCCAAAGGGAATAAAGGAAACTATCATATTAAATGAAAAACTTAATTTGTAAATTACCATATTCCCACTTATAGAAAGAATGTCTGATCATTGTGCCCTCAGTTAATCTTTCATGGTTTTTACTTTCCTAGTATATATTATAAAACTGTATCAGACCAGGTAGGCTGGTGATTACATTGACATTTCTAAGCATCTGCATAGTCTTTATGTTACAACCATATTTATTATGATTTTTTAAATTTAAATTTATAGTAATTGAATTTAAACTATCTAAATTTTCTCTTTTTCTTGGTTTGGGAGATATTTATTCTGTTTGGTTTGAGGCCACACTTGGTGGTGTTTACATCTGGCTTTGCACTCAGGGATTACTCCCAATGGGTTTGGTGTGAATAAGTAGTACTGGGGTGTTAACCTGGGTTGATCATATGGTATGCAAGAGCTCTACCTGATCTACTATTTATCCAGTTGTAGGAAATGTAAACTTAACTAACAACACCCAATCCTAGATTTATCTTTTGATAACTTTTAACATTCCACTTTCCTGATTTGATTTATGCATATTTTAAAATATGATATTTTCTGCTTAATATGTTGGAATATTAATATGATATGTTTTTATCCTGTAGAAAGTGTTGTATATTAATGCCCCAGCATATATATTATATTTTCTCAATAAATGATAAATATATGAATAGTATATAGTATTTTCAATAGATAAGTTGCTGTTTTAAGCTACTTTTATTGAACCCTCACAGAGACTTCAGGATCTTTCCTGAAGTTCATGAAGTATAGGATTAAATTTAATTGTATAAAAGAAAACTTAGATATGAAAAAGCAATAAAGATGTTTGCTTCAAAATGATATGATGGCTCCTTAAATATATGATATATATGTTTGTAAATAATTTTTATTGAGACCAATGTGAAATACAGGTCTTTTATAATCTTAAGCCAGGTATATAGTGACAGTGAATTAGGGCCCATCCCACCACCAGTGTTGACCTCCCTCCACCGAAGTTCCCAGTACGCATCCCATACCTCTACCCTTAGTCCCATGACTGCTAGTGTAACAGGTTCTTTTTGCAGATAGCTTGTTGTATTTTGAGCTTAAATAAAAAATGATCAGACCTAAATCAGAATCAAGTCTGATCATTTTTTATTTAAGCTCAATGCATATTAGACCGATTTGCTCCTGCTACTATCCACTGTTCTTTTTTTTCTCAATTGGTAGGAAACCATAGAATATGAGGCAGAACAAGATGATTCATGTTCTATGGTTCTGTTGGGGGAAAAAAAGAGAAAAAAAGGTGGGCAGAACTCCTATTGGAAGCTATAAATTTAAAAGAAGAACAAAAAAAAAAAGTAAAAAGGGCGGGCTGATTGTGATGTGGCAAGGTTTGTTTGTTTGGATTTTGTTTGTTTGTTTTCTGCATAAACACAGTAAATATTGGGAGAAATTGGAAAAGAAATTCCTTTGGCCTAAGAGATACAGGGTGTCTCCACCCTTGAAGCATATTGTCATGAGACTGATTACAGGCTCTGGACATGCTCATTGTCAAACCCCAAGATCTTTCTTTATATATATATAATTTAAACACCTTGATTACATACATGATTGTGTTTGGGTTTCAGTCATCTAAAGAATACCACCCATCACCAGTGCAACATTCCCTTCACCAATGTTCCAAATCTCCCTCCTCCTCACCCAACCCCCGCCTGTACTCTAGACAGGCTTTCTATTTCCCTCATACATTCTCATTATTAGGATATTTCAAAATGTACTTATTCCTCTAACTAAACTTATCTCTATTTGTGGTGAGCTTCATAAGGTGAGCTGTAACTTTCAGCCTTTCTCTCTTTTGTGTCTGAAAATTATTATTGCAAGAATGTCTTTCATTTTTCTTAAAACCCATAGATGAGTGAGACCATTCTGCATCTTTCTCTTTATGACTTATTTCACTCAGCATAATAGATTCCATGTACATCCATGTATAGGAAAATTTCATGACTTCATCTCTCCTGACAGCTGCATAATATTTCATTGTATATATGTACCACAGTTTCTTTAGCCAATCGCCTGTTGATGGGCATTTTGGTTGTTTCCAAAGTCTTGCTATGATAAATAGTGCTGCAATGAATATAGGTGTAAGGAAGGGATTTTTGTATTGTATTTTTGTGTTCCTAGGGTATATTCCTAGGAGTGGTATAGCTGGATAATATGGGAGCTCGATTTCCAGTTTTTGGAGGAATTTCCATCTTTCTTTATGGTTCCAGGAAATAGTCTGCTCAGTCATAGTCATCAAAGCCAGTCCTCTGTAATTAGAGATCTTGGCTTTTGCACAGATCCTAGGACAAAGTCTTTTACTATGGTCCCAGGAAAAGTTCTGTTCAATAGTAGATGTTGTAGTCAGTCTTCTGTAATTAGTGATCTTGGTTTTTGCACAGAACCTAGGACACAATGTCTTTTGATTTCATCTCACTGTTATATTTAACTTATTTTTAAATGAACATTTAAGGAGAATTAGCATCTCATACATACTATTCCATGTACCAAGGATATAGTAGGAAAATAAGTTAGGAAAACAAATGTCCATTCCTCACAGAAGAAGCAAAATACAATATGTATTTTATTTTTGTAACAATATTTTATTGAAAATATTTTCATTCTTTTTCAAAAGAGAAAATTGAGATTATTATAAATAATATAATCACTGCCACAGATCTTAAATACATTATAGTAAGGATTTGAACTTAAACGTTTTTCTTTTTCTTTTTTTTTTAATTTTTCTTTGTTTGGGGATCACTCCTGGTTACTCCTGGCTTATTTTCGTAGATCATTTCTGAAGGAGACTCTATGAAATGCCAGGGATTAAACCTAGGCCAGCCAAAAACAAATTTTCTATCTGCATTAGTATCTGGGTCTGAATTAATTATATTTAGTGTTAGTTTATACCAGTTTTGGTATCTGGTATGCACAAAAGAGCAAAACACTAAAAATACAATTCATTTTTAGCAAAGTATTTAACATATGTTCTTATTACTTGTTATCCTATATGAAAGACACTCCAGAAAAAGTTAAACAATTTGCACCAGGTCACACCCAATAAACAACTGAACCAGGATATAGCTCAGGAATATCTATTGCATAGCAAATAATCTATTCCTGTTGTATTCTACAAAAATTAATAAATACTAAACTTCAACAAAAATTAGTATGTTATGCAACTTTTATCTGTGTAGCAAATAAATATAAGTATTTTGGGTATATGCTAATATATTGATATTTTTCTTCCATTGTCTTTGTGAGTATAAGTTTATTCATTGCTAAGAATATATTATAGATGACTGACAAGTTTTTCTCTAAAGCTACGATACAAATTATGTGTTTTATGCTTCTTTTAAAGTAGACTTCTAAAATTATAAAATCTGATGTGCTAAGTTCAAATGGTAGTATTTCTTTCATATAATAACTTGATTAATGAGGCTTAAACAATTTGAGAAATTGATGCTTAGTTAAATCTAAAGAGAATGCTTTATATAAAAGTGGGGATTTATGAAGTTCAACATTCTTTTTACCATATTATTTCTCAAAGAATTGCTCTTCTGGGTTTCCTCCTTCTTTCAGTATATCAATAAACCTTTTATTTTTTACTTTTATATATATAATCAAATAACAAAAATACAGGGAAAAGCTACCATAGAGAAAAAATATTTGTTGTAGATAATTTATCTAAGAAAGTAATAAGATTTGTATATATGAGTACCATGCCCATGTATAAACAAATGTCTGGGAAGAAAATATTTGAAAGGATAATTTATAAAGTTTAAATATTTGTTGGCTATAGAAATAGGGAGTAGAAAAGGAGACAAGAATAGTATAGAAGATATATTTTTCTGAGAAAACTGCTTTGGACTTACAAATATAGGATTTGATCTTAGAAATTAGGTATCTAATATAATTTCAATGTAGTTATGTGTGATTTAAATATTTCATGAACCTTCATACCTCTAAAATTTAAGTGATAAAAATGACACAGAGAAAATTATTTGAAATGACTTTGAGGTGTAGAAGTTTCTACCTTTATCATAGAATATACTAAGAAGACATACTTTACCTTGTACGCTAAAACTAATACAATACTGCATGTCAAATCAATAGAAATAAAATTAAAAAATGCATCAAGTTATTGGGGCAAAGATTATTTTATAATTATTTATAGTAATAATATTTTTATTCTAACACTAGAAATTTAGGCACCATGGTTTTCAATATGTTAATGGTGTGGTTTCTTGCATAAATCTTACCTGTACCACACCGTCTAGCAAAGTACTCATTTCCCTTAACCACTATCCTAATACTATCCCAATACTATCCTTCACCACAATTGTCAACAGCTGCTTTGTTCTGTAGTAAGCTCTCTATCAATATCATTTCTCAGTTTCTGTTTGCTTAGGCCATTTGTATCTTGATATCTTTATATCTTACATGTTTTAGAGATAATTCTATGTCTGTCACTCTCTAACTTTATCTGTATGATACTCTGTAAACTCATTCATGTAGTAACAAATTGCACAATTTTATCTTTTCTTATAACTAAGTATTATTCCATTGTATATATGTACCATAGTCTATTTATCCAACCATCTTAAACTCGTAGTTGTTTTCAAATTTGGCTATTGTGAATAGTTCTGCAATTAACATACAGTGTACATGACTTTTATTAACAAAGTTTTGGGGCCTTTATTTTCCTCAGAAGTGTCCATATTTTTTTCCAAATAGACTAAATCAGTGTACCTAGTCACCAGCAGTGAATTAAGGCCATTTCTCCACATCCCTGCCCAAACTGATTGTTTTGTTCTTGGTGATGTGTACTAATCTCAGTAGTGTAAGATTATACATCATTGTTGTTTTGATTTTTATTTCCCTAATGATTAGTTACATAGAATATTTTTCATACACTTATTGGTCATCCATCTGTTTGTCTTTCTTGAGAAAATGTTTGTTAATCTTATACTATTATTAAAAAGACTTGTTCCAATTTGTAAGGCTTTCAGTACCTCAAAAGTTACACACTAATAATAATAATAATAGCATATTGAAATGCATCACATTTTGCTTTATAGTATCAACTAGGTTTAAATTCTTTAAAATTAGTCAAAACAATATTAACAAATCCAGGAAACAAATTCACCATATAAAACTGATAAAGTAAAATAATTAGCATTTATCTTTTCCGTCTTTTTTTTGTGTGTGTTTTTGGGCCACACCCAGTGATGCTCAGGAATTACTCTCAGCTATGTGCTCAGAAATCGCTCCTGGTGTAGGGGACCATGTGGGATGCCAGCGATCGAATTGTAGTCAGTCCTAGGCTAGTGTGGGAAAGGCAGATGCCTTGCCACTTGCGCCACTGCCCCAGCCCTTTTCCTGTCTTTTTAAGACCAATAGCTAAAGTGCTGTAAAGAGAAAGGATTTTCTTTATATGATGTTTCAGCTGATATATGAACCAAGTATAATATCAGAAAATGTAAGAATATATTTTGTAAATTATAATAAAATGTTGAATGTAGGTGGTGATCATTATTACACAGAAAGATAGTTATTTAATATTTTCTTGATGAAATAACCAGCAGTACCTATGAAATTAAGTTGTTGCACAACCTAACAAAAAATTTCATGGCATCTCATCAGTATATCATGCCTAATGACATATTTACAGAGAACATTATGAAAATATAATATGAAAAATCAAAACAAAGAAAAATTCTAAAAGTAGAAACAAGGATTTTCTTTAACAAAGAAATTACAAACTGGAAAAAGACAGGGAAAAATATACACAGAATCTCAAAGGCAATTTGTGGGTTGTACTTGTATTCTATCATTAGCAGATGAAAAAAAAGCAAAGAACTGAGAGTATTGGAAGACCATACACTTCTTGGATATTTAATATATTTCATATTCTTTAGTGTATCAAAATATAGTTACTTTATTAAAAGAATTTCTTTACTTTTCAGTAAGCTTGTTATAGACGTCCACAATCTCAGGAAATAGAACTTTTTTTTAAATACTAACTTTTTATTTTTATTTAATTTTTAAGAATATTAATATTACATTATATTCAGGAAAGAAATAAAACTTTAAAACAATCCAAAACAATTGCCAAAAACTGAGGGAATAAGCTGTGGAAGGAAAGGGGAAGAAACTTTGAGCACAAAAAAAGTAAGCTACTCAGGATAGATTTTCATGAAAGTATGATGGAAGTATGGTTAGGGGGGTTATACTCTAGTGGTGCCAGTGCACAGGATTCAAAAAGCATCTGTTCAATTCCATTATATCCTTTTTCATTGCCAAGAAATGAAATGCCAGACTGATTTCTCCTCCAAAAATTTCCTAGGCCCTGTGGATATGTGCATGCCTAATTGGGGCTTGTTAAGGCAGAAAGCCATATGCTGCTGATCAACACTAGGGATATATGGCCTATAGTTTCTTCTTGGGAATGTCATGACATGGACATGCTGCTGTATATTGTATAAGTACCAGATCTACAATTTTTTTCTGATTAATTTAATTAGGGGAGTTTCTAGTTAAAAGCCTGATTAACTTACACTGAATAATTTGTAGGCTGGACAGCAGGTGTTCTGCCTCAATGTAAGTTCTCTCTAGGGATTTACTGGTTAAGCTTCTTGATCAGTTCAATGGCCAAATCTATCTTCATTCTATTTCCTACAAACTGATATAAATATGGGATTTGCTTTAAATAATATGAATTGAAAATAGTGAAAATATATTGGTCTCAAGATTATTATAATTAAGCTATGTGAAGAAAATTTGTGATATATTTGTGTATCTGAATTTCTTATGCTATATTATGTATCTTTCACAAGAAATGCAATAAAAAAATCTCAGAAGTATGACATTTCTCTTTATTATCTATAGCCTAGGTAGTGCTAAAAATAGAACTTAATGCAACTCCTCTTTGTGTTTTTATTTGTTGTTGTTTGTGTTTGTTTTGGGGATATATCCTTTGGTGATCAGGGCTTACTTCTGGCTCTGCAGTCAGGAATTACTCAAGGGAGTGATTGGGCCACCTTATGAATGTTGGGATCAAACCTGGTTTGGCCATGTGCTGTACTGTTGCTCTGGCCCCAAGGAAATTTCTCTTATTTGTATAATTTTTTTTGGGGGGGGCTACACCTGGTGATGCTTAGGGGTTATTCCTGGCCATGCACTGATAAATCCCTACTGGCTTGGGGGACCATATGGGATGACTGGGTCAGCTGCATGCAAGGCAAACGCCTTACCACTGCACTATTGCTCTGGCCCCTGTATAAGTTAGACCCTGAACAACCCCATCTATAACATATGAGGCTTAAGGTAGTATTCCAAGAATAACCACATTTTACATATTTACATATGTATAAATTATACATATATATACATATATATAAATTATAAAATATAAATATGTATAAATTAGCAAACTGGCAAATAAAATATTATTATTCACTGTATAAATATATCTTCTTATATATAGTATACATTCTTTAATCTATATTCAATCTATACACTACAATGTATATATCTTTCTTCAATTTTCCTAAAAGATCACATAGAGTTTTTCTTTGGCCACACCCAGCAATTTTCATAGGATATTGATGGCTCTGCACTTATAAATTACTCCTAGATATACTTGAATGACCATATGGAATGACAGGGATAAAAAACTGGGTAGGTCCTGTGCAAGATAAATGTCTTACCTGCTGTGTTTTGAATTTTAAAGTTTTAAAGGTTTAGATTCTGTGGTGTTTAGTGCTAAATCTTGGTAGTTAGAAGACAACCAAATACAGACCTTAGTTGCCTTCCATTTTGTGGAATTGATAATAGCTTACAACATATAGAAGAAAAATGTATCCTGATTTCTAAACCTTTCTTACATGATGAGAAGCTATTGTGTGGGTATCTTCCAAGGTTGAGACACTGGACTCCAGCCAGAAAATTTAAGACAGATGTTACTGTGAACTGTGATGGAGTAATAGTTGAAAACAAACTTTCCCAGAAATTTAATCAGAATCTATGGGGCATCTTGAAACAGAGTTCAACAAGGACAATTGTCCTCCTTGCCCTATGCCCTGTTATATGGGGGCATGTTTCATTATATAATATCTGAAACTACATGGTCAGCATAGATTCCTAACGAACATCTGGCTTGACTCAATTATAGAAGATGTAAGAATATTGTAATGGGATAGTCTGCTCCACGTTGCTAACCTTGGACAATTTAATTGCATCTGGACATTTGAAAGAGCCAAATTATAGGACAGTTTTGACAATAATTTTATAGTAAACCAATGACAGTTACTCATCTGTGTGCACAATGCTTGCTTGGAAAGGATTTAAACATTTTTGTGTCTTGCTGCAGATGGCACTGCATTATTGTGTGTGGTGTTTGTATAATGTGTGTGCATATGTATTTTAAGTATTTTCAGTGAGCCATTGAAAAATATGACTTTACTAGGACTTTGGTAGGACTTTTGTGGTAAAACTACACATATATGAATTTGAAAGTATATTATACATGTTTTATCAGTCAATAGTAGATCAAGAAATTTGCTGAAGAATAAAGATTACTAAACAGCACCAAAGGTTTGTCATCAAACTACTAATAAAACTTATTTGTTATATATAACATATATTTAAGCTTCCAAAGTTTTGAGAATTTCATATTATGTTGAATTAATACTTTCTCTTGTATAAATACTATTTTACTACGTTATCCTTGCCATGATTAATTCTCCTGAATTATGTATAATTTAAAAAACTTTACAGCATATCTTATACATTGTACCTTTTTCCTAGAACTAGATGGTCTTGTAATTTTATCAAAATTTATTTATTGTATAATCTCCGTTTTTATATTTTCATTTAAGCATTTGTTGCCAAAATTTTTGTACAGTGCAGTATAGATTTAACTCTTTTGTGAAATTGGAACTTATTAATACAGAAATAAAAAATTGTACTAAGATTGTTTGTTGCTTTTCTAAAAATGATTGCTCCATATCTACTTTTGGTAATGACATTGTTAAGGAAAATCTTATTTTAATAGAAATAATAAAAGTATATTTAGTCTAGTCACAGTAGTATTTGTAGAATGATATTCTACCTTTATAATTTTTATATGATTGTCAAGAAGAATAATCCACAATGATTGATTGGAATTGTTTTGATCTTATTCATTTTCTGATTCATAGACACAATATTTTCTCAAAGTTATTGGAAGTTACACATTTTGTATAATTTCTCTTGTCTGGGAATACAGTTTGGTATCACATGTAATATGGGATTTTATTATTGATAATTCTGATACATAGTGACAATAATTATGTATGATTTTAGTCAAAGTTAGGTGCACTTTATGATTTACAGTGAGGATGAGTACATGGGCCAGTATCAATACAGCATTGATATGCATTAAATGGGATCTTTACCTGCATCTATAATTCTGATTTCATATATACTTAACTTTTTCAGGGTCATGAATATGTAGAAGTAATCCTTTCTCATTTGATATGTGTTTTTTATTAGAACCCTGATAAGTGTTTTCAATTGAATTTTATTCCTTCAAAACTTGTATGTTGACACTCTAATTCAGGGATGAAGTACATCTTCTCTGCAAGCAGGACTGAAAATTTAGTATATCGAATAACTTTATCATAACACCAAACTTTATGTTTTATATATATTTTGCACATTTTATATATAGACATTTGTATATATAGCTGCCATTTTACCATCTGTATTCTCCAGTCAATCAATCTTACTTTTTAAGTTCACAATTTGTATGTCCCAGGAATGATGTCATAAATAATCAAAATGGTCCTTAGCAGGCAAAAAGTCGCCCCATTCATGATTTAATCACAGTGTAACTGGATTTACTTTTTGAGTTTAGAGAGATTAAATGAGGCAATAAACTAGGACCTTAGTTCTACGATATCATTTCCTATGAGAAGAGGAAGAGGCTCTAGAACTATTTCTATTTTTATGAGATTACAGGAGAAAAGTCAAGCTAGTGTTTTAGAAATGTGCTCAACTACGACACAGGAAGATAAACTACAATCAACTCTGATAATCCTTTGATTATGGATTTATAGTCTTCTTTATTGTGAGAAAACAAGTTTATGTTGTATAAACCACACAAACTAATGTATTGTTATGCCAGCCCTAGAAGATTAATACAGTGTGTACTCTGTGTGAGAGTAGAAGTGCAGAGTTATAACCTGACTTATTTTTGTGTTTGACATTATTCCTTTGGTTTATATATGAAAGTAAAATCTATAGATTATGTTCATTTCTGGGTATAACACTCTACCTCCTTCCCACTTTTAGGAAAAATAGGAGAAAGTGTGTGATGAATGCTACTATAACGATCAAAAATGGCAATTATTTTCTCACAAGACTGTGTTATAGTATCAAAATAATTCTCCCACACCTCCTGATTAATAAAAGATCAGGCTTCCTAAATTGCCATCCTCTCTATGTCCATTGTATTAATACTTTTTTTTCTCTATAGCTATGTCTCATCTTACCTTTTCAGTACCCACAGCACTTTCTCACAAGCCCCTTAATTCTTTCTAGTCTGCTTGTATTTAGGTAATTCTAGTAATAACTATATAACTATGGCTATAAACCTGAGTCAGTTTATTAAAGTATGTCATTTACTTCAGTAATACTTCAGTATTTTTTGACAGATAACAAGAGATGCATTGGAATTGCTTTCATCCTACAATGCCACTTTTGAGAATTTTCAGGATCATACACTAGGCAATTATGTCTGTAAATGAGATCATTTAAGTATAGGAGACTTGCTCATGGACATTCCCTGAAATTCCATAGTGAATGAGGGATGATAATAAATCCCAGTTACTGAAATGCTGGCAGTTAATTTGAAATATGCTTTTATTTGCTATTTGATTGCATTTTTTCTTTTGCTGTAAGGTTTTCTTGGGTCAGGTTCAATGAAATGAATAACTCGTGTCAACTAGCAGAAAAATTGGAATAATTTATTATTTTGATTATGTTTCTCATTTTTGTTTACTTGATCAAATAATCAAATTTATGTTGCTGTTATATTCTGAGCCTCATTTTAGAACTTTTCTAACATCTTTAATATTTACTTTTTCTTGCTTTGTTTTTATTTTAGTAAGTACTTTTCCTCGAAAACCTTATTCCATTCATGTTATCTAATGGAATAAGTTATTGATAGTTGATTTTAATCCTTAAACCACTTGCATTTCAAATAATGTTTAATTTTGTAACATTTTAAAAGATCCTCAAGAATTTAAAACTCTAAGTTTTTACATTACATGGCATATTAACATATCACATATCATTTCATATCAATTTAAATGTCAAAATAAACAATCCTTAAATTAATTATAGCCAATAAAATGGACTCTGAATTCCATAAAACTTTTCATCTAGCTTGAAATGCTCTGGAGTCTACTTTATTTGAATAATGTTTGTGTCCTTAGTGGCCCTCTGATTCATTATTAAAGAATTTTTTACAATCAAAAGAAGGAGTTGTTAGAATTACTTTTATAACAAATCAATGAAGATATATAAAGGGAAGAAGCAATGAATTTAGATTTGCTAAAAAAACTGTATATATTATGCCACCAATTTACTCAAAAGTTAAATGAATTTTTTATAAAGTTAAATATATTCATTATAATAAGATTGAAAAACCTTTCATAAATTATTCATTAAAAAGTTGATTAAAAACTTCAGATATGTTTGTGACATTGTAGATTTCTTAGAAAGAAAGACTAAATAAATATGATTTTGGTGCTTAGTTTCTTTAGGGGTTTTCAGACGGACGATTCTAAATATGAGAAAGGCTAGCCTAGAGTACTGTCATGTAAACATAGTTAATATCTTCTGTAGTTGGTGTCTTTTTCTTAGTGCTTCTCAAGTCCTGGTCAGAATATTTGTTTTCTTGGCAAATACTTCTCAGTGTTTGCTTTGCTAATTTAGAGGGTTCACTGATTAAAATGCACACAGAGGAGAAATATTCACACTGCTTAATTACTATTTTTTACACTTTTTAATTATAAGTTAAATCTATGGAATTTAGAAGAAAGCAAAGTAAGAAGATTTTCCATCTGAATTAGTAAATTACAAAAGGTCCATAATGTTTTCTAAAATGCCATTAAAAGCAAGAAAACTTGAATTATAGCATTTGATATGTTAGACTAGAAATAATATAGTATGTCCTAATAGGAAAGATATTAATATTAAGACTGTTAAGGATAAAGTTCTTTAAAATAGTACAAACAAAAAAGAGGTGATTAAATCATTTTTCAGCATAGGGCCACATAAGTGGTGGCAGTCATATTTAAAGATGGTCTTTTACTTTAGAAGATTAAGCCATGAGGATGTTGAATGTGATCTTTTTTAAAACACCCCAAATAAAAGAAAAACATGGAAATAA
This sequence comes from Suncus etruscus, assembly GCF_024139225.1. Classification (NCBI taxonomy): domain Eukaryota; kingdom Metazoa; phylum Chordata; class Mammalia; order Eulipotyphla; family Soricidae; genus Suncus; species Suncus etruscus. The sequence goes on from NC_064852.1 coordinate 56,717,254, forward strand.
TCTCAGCAAATTTGTTTAGATGAGGCCTACACTTTATTTTTAAGGTCTGCTTTCTATTCAGAGATAGGACCTTTCTCAAGGCCTTGGAGTTTATCCATTAATTTATACTTATAGCAGAGTGCATAGACTTTGTCTGTAGGCTTTAAGTAAATGTCTGACTAGATATACTCACCATAAACACGACTCCTTGGCTGATAATGTGGTGGTCCATACTATAAGGATATTTTGTTCTACTTACAGATGGTGCACTTCTTCACAAAGCTCTAAATATGAACACTCAGCAAATGCACATATGGATTGGCTAACATTAAATTACCATGTGTGATTTTCATTGTGTGAAATTTTATTTCAAAGCTTTTTTAAAAAGCCATATATTTGATGCACGTAAACTAAATTTTTTTTATTTCCAAACTGTTACTTGTTCAACATTTTATAATCCTAAAATAATACATCTATTATACAAAACAAGAGTACTAGGGTACAAAGTCTGTGATTTAATTTAGAGCCACAGTCAGTACACATACAATCAATCAATTGGATTCCATCAGCAACATCCTCTGAGTCAGTTAAGTTAGGTGATTATAAGGAGGCCTTGAGAAACTGCTGTGGGTCTTCTATTTTGTAGGACTTTATAGAGTGAGGGATAGAGGTTTGGTGTACATATATACCGAGATAGTAGGAGCCTTTACATAATCATGACCCAACTTTTATGAATAGAAAATTAGTTGCTTTTGAAATTCAAAGATGGTACTGGGGATTAAAGCAAATATTTAAATTGTGACTAACCTGGATTTGATTCTTGATACCACATGCCTCCTAGAAAATTGTCGGTGCAGACCTAGAGACTGCCGAACACTGACATGTGTGACTCTGGAGGCCCCTAAAGCACAAAGTGTGTGACTTGAGTGATCCCTGGCATGGCAGGCCTCTACAGCAAAACTGAGTACTCAAGCACGTTGAACCTCTAGAGAATTGTTGGTTACTAGGGGGGTACATAACAGGGAAGAATCTGAACCTTCTAAGAAATGTTTAGGAGGCCCTTAAATAAAATTAATTAAAGCATGAAAAACACATTTTTATATATCATATTGCACTTAGTAGATTAAGTAACTCACTCTCATTTAAAAAAACATATTAGTAAAGATGAACATATGAAAAGGAAGAAACAAGACAGTGTCCTGCACAGGAAAACCCACTGGGCACTTTTTACTTTAGTTTATATTTCATGAATGACCTTGATTACAATTCCCATAATTTTCTGTGGACCTCTTTTTTCTCATTCATAAAAAATGAATTCTTTATTACTATAATATTGTATGAATCAATATTTTTTTAAATTTTAAAAGCAGCTGGTTTGATAATTTTATTACATTCTTAATGGTCTCCATATTTTAAAAATTATTATTTTTACAACCATTTTTAATTTTTACAACAATTTCTACCTCACCACTTTCCACTAGTGTTTCAGAAGTTACTACTTCAAAATGACTGAATTCAAATATCATTCTTCACATATTTTTGAAATCTTTATTTAATATCTACATGGACGGGTAAAAATTATTTATCCCTCCTCTGGAGGGATAATAGTTAAAATATCAAATAGTTAAAATATCACCGAACAGATGCCTCATAATTGTTCCTTAAATAATTGTCTAATAAGCAGAGCATTGATGTTCCCAATGACTCTTAAAAGACAGAGAGAGGATGGCTCCTCTTTTCAGTAGCTCCTAGTCATTATTACTTGGTTTAGCTCATATTATGTTTTCTTCTCTAATACAATCATCCTCCTTTTTTTTTTCCCTCTCTTACTAGGGAGGACAACTGTGAAGGGAGAGAAAGAATAAAATATGAGGGTGTGGGTAGGTGATAGAGTAGATATGGCATTATTTTGACTTTAATCAAAAGATTTGTGTATTATTTTCATAGAAAAATTGAAGCAAAAAGCATGAGCAATAAGTTTAAATTTTTCACAAAAATTAGTTTTTATGTAGATTTTTCAGTCTCTCTGCTCATTTATTTCTTTTCTTTGCCTGTTAGCCCTAAGTTTTATACACAATTTGGGGTTCATTTGATGAAATGATGATGACCAGCATGAAGAGTTTAGTAGTGCCCTGGTCAGTATAGTGGAATGGCTAGTGGACTGGATATATGTCTGAGTTGATTGAATGAAATTTTGCTGATGCAAATAAGATGGCTAAAGAAAAGTGGCCATTTTTGAGAGGAGCCTACAGTGAAGAAAAGTACATAAAGGAGATGTTTCCAGATTTACTAATGCTTTACAAAAATTAGATTTTAATGAAATTTTTTAATTCTATTACAGATAAAAATATTTACAATTTCCCAAACTAAGACCAGAAAATATGGAACAAATGCCCAGACAATGTACTTATCATTTTTAATCAGCAAGTACATAAAAAGTATTTTTCTACATCCCTCAGTGAGTCAAACCTCTACATGTATTATTTGAAGAACAAAGTTAAAGTACTGAATATATATTTATTCTTACAAATTTTAATGAATAAGTGCTTGTATTGGATGATATTAGTAGAAAGATTTCAAAGACATCTATAAAAATACAAAGCATTAAAGGTATAGAGCAGAAAGATATTGAGAAGATAAAACGTAAGTTTCATAGAAAATTAAGTGAAACATAATAGTTACTGTAACCATAAGACAAAAGAGAATTTTCCCAGAGGAGAAGGCCTGCTGCTAAATCAAGAATTTGAGTGAGAGGGACTCCTGATAGAAGAACTGTGAAATCATTAACAGCTCTGCCCAATTAGTCAAAGGATGTTACTATAGTACCCGAGAATGAGCAAGTGGGTGAGTTCTCATGTGGAGCTAGCAGGTTAAGACATACTTCAGTAATTGAGTTGAAATCATGAGTTTGATGAAGTTCACTTTAAGAGTCCTGTAGAAAACACAAATGTGAGTTAAAATGATCATTGAATATATAAGAAGGAATTATGGGGGCCAGAGTATTGCAAGGTAGGGCATTTGCCTTGCACATAGGTGACCCGGATTTGATCCTCAGTATCACATATGGCCCCCTGAGCTCTCCATGAGTAATTCCTGAGTGCAGGGCTAGAAGTAACCTCTGAGCACTGCCAGTGTAGTCCCATCCCCCCCCCAAAAAAAAACAAAAACAAAACCAGAATGAATTATATGAAGGCAAAGGTAAATTTGTTGGTGGATAAAAAGATAGACATATAAAGACTCAGGAAAGAGTAAATTGGGACAGACGTTTAAAGATCTAATAGCTTATGTCCTTCATGTAATTATGGAAGAAAAAAACATCAGAAATTGGGTCCAAATGAAAAGCTTGGTCATTAGTAACACATTCTGTAAAACCTTGATTTTATGCATAATGATATCTTTATTTAAGCACCATGTTTACATACATGTTTGTACTTGGGTTTCAGTTATAGGAAAGAACACCCCCATTCACCAGTGCAACATTCTCACCACCAAGGACTTCCATTTTACTCTTCTCCCACTCCCTGCCTGTATTTGAGACAGGCATTCTATTTCTCTCACTCATTACCATTTTCATGCTAATAGTTAGTGTAATTATTTTTCTAATTGCACTCAACACTATTTGTGTAAGCTTCATTCCATGGGCCAGTCCTTCCAGCTCTCATCTCTATTGTCTATAATTAATTAGTTCATTATTAATTATTAACATTAATTAATATTAATAATAATGTTATAATAATGTGTTATTACAATACTTTTTATTTTTCTTAAATATCACAGATGAGTGAGACTATTCTGTGTCTATCTCTATCCCTCTGACTTATTTCACTCAGTATAATAGCTTCCATGTCCATCCATATAGAGGAAAATTTCTTGATTTCATTTCTCCTTATGGCTGCATAATATTCCATTGTGTATATATACCACAGTTTCTTTTTTTTGTTTGTTTTTTTTTTTTGTTTTGTTTTTTTTCAGCCACACGCCTTTGATCTCGGGTTACTCCTGGCTAAGCGCTCAGAAATTGCCCCTGGCTTGGGGGGACCATATAGGACCTTACCTCTAGTGCCACCTCACCGGCCCCAAGTACCACAGTTTCTTTAGCCACTCATCTGTTGTCAGGAATCTGGGTTGTTTCCAGATTCTGGCTATTTTGCATAGCACTGCATTGAATATAGGTGTGTGCAGAAGGTATATTTGTACTGAGTTTCTGTGTTCCTACGATATGTCCCTAGGAGTGGTATACGTGGATAGTATGGGAGCTCAATTTCCAGTTTTTTATGGAATATCCATATTGTTTTCTTTTTGATTTTTGGGCCACACCCGTTTGACGCTGAGGGGGTTACTCCTGGCTATGCGCTCAGAAATCACTCCTGGCTTGGGGGGACCATATGGAACACCGGGGGATTGAACCGCGGTCAGTCCTACACTAGCGCTTGCAACGCAGACACCTTACCTCTAACGCTACCTTCTATAAAGACTGCAGTAGACATCATTCCCACAGGTAGTGAATGAGAGTTCCTTTCTCCCCACATCTCCTCCAGCACCGATTGTTCATGTTTTTTGTGATGTGTGCCAGTCTCTGTAGCATGAGATGGTACTTTATTGTTTTGATTTGTATATCCATGATGATTAGTGATATAGAGCACTTTTTATATGCCTTTTGGCCATTTGTATTTCTTCTTTGAGGAAGTGTCTCTTCATTTCTTTTCCCAATTCTTGATGAGGGTCAAGGGTTTTTTCTTATTAAGCTTTGTCAGTACCTTGTATATCTTTTTTTGTTTTTGTTTTTGTTTATTTTGGGCCACACCCATTTGATGCTCAGGGGTTACTCCTGGCTAAGCGCTCAGAAATTGCCCCTGGCTTGGGGGGACCATATGGGATGCCGGGTTTCCTTGGCTAGTGCTGCCAGGCAGACACCTTAGCTCTAGCGCCACCTCACCGGCCACATATATCTTAACTATTAGCCCCTGATCTGTTGGTTATTGGGTGAATAGCTTCTTCCATTTTGTGGTTGGCCTTTGTATTCTAGTCACTATTTTCTTTGAGGTAGAGAAGCTTTTCAGTTTAACATAGTCTCATCTGTTAATCTCTGATTCCACTTGTCTGGACAGTGCTATTTCCTCTTTGAAGATACCTTTAGTCTTAATGTCATGGAGTGTTTTACCTATATGTTCTTCTACATACATTATGGTTCTGGGTCTGATATCAAAGTCTTTAGTCGAATTGGATTTGAACTTTGTGCGTGGTGTTAGATGGAGATCTGAGTTCTCTTTTCTGCATGTGACTGACCAGTATTCCCAATACCTCTTGTTGAAGAGGTTTTCCTTGCTCCTTTTTGATGTCAGTCCTGGTACACTTTTGTATATTCAAAAAAACTCACCCCATTCTGATTTAACCAGAAAAAATTATGATCCTAAAATCAGAAGCAATAAATTTCTGATTTATCAATAATTTCCATTTACTAAAAAGCAATGGTGGTATAATGAATATATATGTAAATATTTGTCACAATATTATATTGTAAAATATAACTTGTTTTAGCTAAATATGTTGGATATATAGACATATCTTTCTATTTCTTTGTTCAGTGTCCAAAACAAGGCAGCTCTGGAATTGACTTCTTTAGGTAATTAAGAAGAAATCACTTTTTCTTCAATCATTGGTTACTTAGGAGTAGATCAATTATGTCTCGTGTATAAAATATATGAAATTTACAGTTGTACCACATATTAGGTCCATTTTATCTTTATATTTTAGTTAATGTTGTTTCAGTTAAAAAAAAACGAGAGTCATCTTTCCACTTAGGAAGTTAAATTTTAATCAGTTAATCATGTTAATTTGTCCAAAATTTACAATGAACAGTTTGTATTTCTTGCTGTACTTGCTTTGAGGCAAGCAAATTATTTTGTTTTTATAAATGCCACTTTTTAATATGCAACTTCTGAAGATGGCAAATAGAAATATCGACAAACTTTAAAGATAACTTCACTGTAACATGGATAGAAACAAACTGTGCTTGGAGACCATATGAGGTGCTTTGAATAAAACCAGACTGGCTGTTTGCAAGGTGAGCAGCCAACCCACTGAACTATTGTTCTGACCCCACTAAATCTACTGTTTTATAAAAAGTATTTATTATTGTTGAAGCAATATTATTTGTAATAATGTTAATGTTTATAGTGTTGGCATACGAAGTTACACCACAAAAAAGGTCCATAATCCTTCACAACTCCGTGTAAGTCATATCTGTAGTATCTCATTCACCTTCAGTCTCACCTTTCTCCCCACAATCTACTCCACTTGATCATTACAGTTTTGTTTTCAAAATTCAAGACTCTTTTTCTTACTGGATACTGATGCCTACCCTTGCTTTGTTTCTTTCTGTAACACATATCTATGATATCTTCAAGTATTTGTCCTTTACCTTTAGACTTACTTGGCTTAACATGGTTTTCTCTAGCTTGATCTGTGTTGTAGCTGAGGAAGAGGCTTCATTTTTCTTAGTAGTGTCATAGTGTCTAGTGTCATGTATCTATATAAATATATATTACATAATTTCTTATTTACTTACATGTCCTTGAGCATCATGTTTCTTCACAGATGATTGTTAAAATAAAAAGTACTGCAACTGCAGTGAATATAAATCTTTTAAATACCTCAAATATATATATACATATATATACATATATATGTATATATATATATATATATCTTGGCTATTAGGGACACAACTGTTTGATGCTCAGGGGTTACTCCTGGCTAGGCGCTCAGAAATTGCCCCTGGTTTGGGGGACCATATGGGACACCAGGGGATCGAACTGTGGTCCTTCCTTGGCAGGTGCTTGCAAGGGAGACACCTTACCTCTAGCATCACTTCGCTGGCCCCAGCCTCAAATATATTTTAAGTCACTGCTTTTGTGCTTCTGGGATAGAAACAAATGAATATATGTATATATATATATATGTGTGTGTGTTTGTATATATATGTGTGTATGTATATATATACATATATATATATATACATATATATATATATTCAGTTTTGGGTCACACCTGGTGATACTCTGGGGTTACTCGTGGCTATTTGCTCAGAAATTGCTCCTGGCTTGGAGGACCTTATGGAACTCTGGGGGATTGAACTGGGATCTGTCCTAGGCTAGCGTGCCCAAGGCTTACCACTTGCACCACTGCTCCGGCCCCACAAATGAAAATATTATCTCATAAGTTAGTAATATTTTATAATTTTTGAGAAGTGTTTATATTTTTTCCTTAGGGGTTTAACTACATGATGGTTCCACCATCAGTGATTCCTGCCAATACTTGCTATTTATATACTTTTTGATAGTCTCACTAGTGTGAAGTGATAAGCACTTTTTCATATGCAAGTGAGTCATCTGAGTGTCTTTTTTGAATCAAAGCTCTCTTCATTATTTGATAGATATTTAGTTTTTTTTTCCCCACAATGGTGGTGCTCAGGACTCCTGGTTCTGTGCTTAGAAATTATTGCTGACAGGCTCAGGGGACAATACGTGATGCCGGGGATTGAACCATAGTTAGCTGTATGCAAGGTAATTACCCTCTGTGTTGTACTATTGCTCTGGCTCCTTTGATAAGTTTTTTAAATTAAATTTTGTTTTATATATTCTAGATTCAAAATGAGTTGTAGCAAATTTTTCATTAGTGTGTCTTTTTATTTTAGCCATATTACTTAGTATAGACCTTAATATTTTAATGAAATCCTATTTGTTAGTTTGTCCTTTGTTTCCATTGCCATAGAATCTGAATCATGATGTTTCTTTTGAAGTCAATGTCTTGGAGCCTTTTGTGTATTTTTTTACAATGTATTTTATGGGCTTGAGTCTGATATTTAAATTTCAAACATTAATTCTGAGTTAAATTGCATGAAAGGTATGAAATAAAGCTTGATTTTTACTATAGTAAATATAATATTTAATATGTAACACATAATATATAACATGCATAAATAAACATAATATTCAATGTGTATTATATCATTTTCAGAGTACTGAAATTTTAATTTCGTCTCCAATTTTTTTGTTTATTTTTGGGTTTTTTTTGGGGGGGCACATCCATTTGATACTCAGGGGTTACTCCTGGCTAAGCACTCAGAAATTGCTCCTGGCTTGCGGGGACCATATGGGAGGTCGGGGGATCGAACCAAGGTCCTTCCTTGGCTAGTGCTTGCAAGGCAGACACCTTACCTCTAGCGCTACCTTACCGGCCCTATTGTCTCCAATTTAACTTCCTTTTATTTCTATTTCTTTCCTAATTGCTATACCTAGAACTTCCAATATCTCATTGAATAATAGTGAAAAGAGTTGTCATTCTGACATCATACCTGATCTTAGAGAAAGGCTTTCTTCTAATTTCTATATCTAGAACTTCTAATATCTCATTGAATAATAGTGAAAAGAGTGGTCATTCTGACTTCATGCCTGATCTTAGAGAAAGGCTTTCAGTCTTTAGTGTTAAGTACAATATACTTGTGGGTTTGTAATATATGTCTTTTACTCTACTAGCCAAGTTCCTTTATTACTTTCTCAGGTGAGAATTTTTCATCTTTTTTTAAAAATATATTCCCCATCCATAATTTCCAGACAGGCTTGTAGTAGAATTTAAGACATGAGATGTTCTAACACTAATCCCACCACTGCTGTCAACTTTTCTTCATTCAAGTTCCCATATTTTTTTACAGCCTGACTCTTTAACAGGGTACTTTTAACAGGGTACTTTTAAAAAAATATTTTAGCAGTACTCTTACCTCTGCACTCAGGAATCACCCCTGGTGGGCTCAGGGAACCATATGGGATGTCAGAGGTTGAACCCAGGTCAGACATGTGCAAGGCAAGTGCCTTACTCACTGTATTCTGGCTCCAGCCCCCCAAAAATACATTTTTAAGTTTGATTATTGTAGTTTGTATCTCATTCTTACAAACTTCTTAGCTCTATAGCTTAGATATGTGTATAGTTCACACTCATATACACTACTAATGTACAAAGTCCCCTCACACTTTTTCTTGGTAACTCCTCTGGCATTTTTACTTCTATCATTTCAGACAGGATTTTTCCACCTTTGATACTTGGAATTTCTTTGTAACATTATTCTGTATACCACATATAAATTTGATAATCTATAGTTGCCCATTGTCTACTTAAAATGATAACCTCCTGTACTATCCAAATTGCATCTAATTTTGTGATATCATTACACAGTACAGCTGAATAGTATCCAATACCTTCATTATCTGCTTCCCTCTCAACTGGGTTGATTCCATATCCTCACTATTGTACTAAGTTCAGTCATGAACAATGGTGTACAAAGTGTATTTTCAAATAACTTTTTGGTCTATTGGGGTGATACCAAGAAGTGGTATTGCTGGATTTTTTTCCATTTTTCATTATTTTGAAAATTTTTCATATTTCTCTCAATGGGCTTGAAAAGGAAAACAATTCCCACATAAGAGTTTCTTTTCAACTACATCCCACCAAGCCAAGTTTTTTCCAGTCACTTTGAAATGTGCCATGATCACTGGTGTGAGGTAGTATCTCCCTGATAATAAATGATGATGAACATTTTCATATGCTTATTGGTCATTGACATATTTTTCTAGATGGAAGTATTTGTTCATTTTCTCTTCCCATGTTTTGGATATTTTATATATCTTTGTGTTTTATATATTGTAGATATTGTAGTTTCCCTTTATCTAATATGTTGAACTCACTATTTTCTCCCATTCACTGGGTGCCTTTCAATTTTAACATACATTTATTTTTCATGCAGACTCGAATGTGGTCATTGCTAATAGAATCATAATGAAAACACTTTTGATGTTCAAATTCTGAAGACTTTTTTGCTTATGTTTTTCTCAGAGCATTTAATCTTGTCAAAAATGTTCTCTGTATTTATTGATGTGATCAATTTTATCTTTCCTTTTGTTGAGTAGATATATCACAGTAATTCACAAATGAATTATTGCATTGCTTCAGTGGACTTCACTTGATCATGATGTATGATCCTTTTGATATGTTATTGAATTCAATTTCCAAAACATTTGTTGACAATCTTTGCAGAGGTTTATCAGGAATACTGGACTACAATATAATTTTCAGTAATATCTGATCTGTTTTAGGTATTATGACAATATTAGACTCTTAGAAAATAGGAATAACATCTACAGCTTCAATTTTCTGGGTGGACTGGAGTAGAATCCTTTAGGAAGTATTAATGGAACTCACTAGTAAGCCTTAGTAAACTTGTCTGAACCTAAATTTTTGTTTTGGAGAGGTTTGGAGGGGTTCTTTTAATTTCCATGCTACTTATAATTGTATTAAAGATTTCAATTTCTTCTGATTCATTTTAGGATATGGTATAAATTTAGAAGGCTATCCAGTCAAAAATATTTTCAGAGTTGGCACTTATACTTTTTATTTATGTAGTATCTCTCAAAACTTCTTCCTTTTGATTTCTATTATTAGTCATTTGCTTGTTGGTTTACAAAGGTTTTGTTAACCTTGATTTTATTCATTTTTTTTTGGTTGGTTTTGTTTTAGGCCATATTGAATTGTTTTCAGGACTAATTCTGTGGTCCAGGATTATTACTATTTGTGCTTGGGTGACTCTACCTAGTTCCAGTGAGCAAAATGTTGTTAGCCATATATAAGATGTTTAGCATCTTAACTCCTATACTATCTCTTCTACCATTCTTTATTCTTAAATAAAGAGTTCTTTACTTAATTGACCTTTTATGTTGCAAGACAGCCCCTGAAGAGGTTGATTGATGGAGGGATGGAGGATGAGGTCTTTCCCCTCCAGCTCGGAGCACGCATCTGCCACCCTGTTCAGCCGGCGGTTCTGAGGTGAAGAGGCGGGTAAACAGCTCGCAGACAGTCAGGCTTGTGGAAATATTAGCTTTATTCGGTGGACAAGACTGAAGTCCAAAGCCTCAGTATAAGTTCTAGCCAAAAGCCCCTCGCCTTCCACAGACCCTTGTTTTTATCCCCCAGAATCAGGTACCACCCATGGTGGGAACAGATACCACCCAATGGTGGAAGCAGAATCAGGTACCAACCTAGGGTGGGGGCAGAATGCCAGTTCACACCCTAGGGTAGGGCACAATCACTGTTCAGGATAGGGTCAGTAACATAATAATCCCATAAAATGTTTATATACACAATACTTTTATGCTGATTTTTGTTCTTTGTGTGTTAATACAGCCTATGTAGATAGGTAATATGTTGTGATGAGGTAGCTGGTTCCTCTCTCACTATTTTCCTTCTAGAGTTCATTGTATACGTCAGGAAACTTGGGTTTCTGGATTGTTGAGAAAGCTCTGCTTGCTAGACAATATTTAGAGTCCAGAAATAGCTGAGTGTGTTGGCTAAGAAAGTGTCCCTCAATATCAACCTTGTATTGCTATTGAACTAAAAGATCTGGGGCCCCTCTTTAGAATGATGGCCCCAGTTACAGATAAGTGGTGCTGTGCATCTACAAGAGGGAAAAGCCATGAAAATTTTCACTACCTGTAATGAAATAGTGTCTTAAGAAGTCAGAAGGAAAATACTAGACACAGAATTATCTTTCACATATGTAGGACCTAAAGACACATAGTCAGAAAAAAAAAAAAGCCAAATATCAACATACCTGGAGAGTTAGTCCCATAATTTAGCTTTGGAGAGGTTGACATTTGGGACCTTGGAGGAGAGAAGTTGGTTCCCTGGTCGTGGGTGCATTGATGAAATGATATATACATGAGACCATGAAACTATAATTTATAGTACTGTAAATTACAATATCTCAATAAAGGTTAAAAAACCATTGACAACCTATGCCAAACCATAAGTAGCAACATAGAAATTACTTGAACTAATTCTGACTTAAGTTTCTAGTAATTACTCTTTCCCTCACATTTCTCTCATTCAATTATATCAGTGGACAATTTACTTTGAGCCTTGATGCAGGACTCTTGAATATCAATAAAGAATTAGATACTTCTTCAACTCAGTCTTCAACTCAGAAGTTTTAAATATCCTTTTCACCAGATTTTTCTTAGTGAAAAGTATTAAATATGGGAAATAATGAGGTAGTAAGAGGCTTATATAGTGATAGAAGAATTATTTACAGACATCACTATAAGTTATGTCATGTATATGTATGAATATTGTGTAATACTTAAAAGGATGAATTAATTTGCTTAGGTTTATGAAATTTTGAATAAAAACAAACTGTAAAATCATAGCTGTTATCAGTTTCTATGGCTACATAAGTAATATTTACTTTGTGCTTTTAATACAACCCTTTTATTATTTCACACTTTGTGGCACAGGAACCTAGTAGACTTTGCAGAGTCCCTATTTATCATCTCATCATACTGATATCAAGACTTTAATCTAATTAGCCAGCCTGACTTCTTACCTGTTGACACTGGATGAATGATGTTATTTTATTCATAATTCAAGTATTTGGTAGTTTTGATGCCTTGCATTTGTAAAACAGAGGCCCATTTTTCTTCTGGCTAACAGTGGAGGCCATTCTGTGCTATTAGAGCCACCAACACAACTCAGAATGTGGTCCCTTTCATTTCAAAAGCTGAATCAAATTTTTTATATGTTTCAAGTTTCTCTGAATTTCTTTATGCTATTATCAGGAAAATAAAAATTTCTGCTTTTAAGGAGCATGGATAATCATATTCTATCTGTTTTTGATTAGTTCAATGTCACTTTATTGCTAACTGAGTTAGTTTTGTAAATTTTATTCTGGCACATATCATAATCAGAGTGTTATATCTTATTTTATTAAGTTTTAGGAATACACAGAAAATATTAGGGGAACCATTCAGGGTTCTCTTTGTGATACTGATTGCAAGACATTATCAATGAATATATATATATATAAATGATATATGCATATAGTGAATATATGCAAGAAAGTACCTGACATAATGATATTAACTTAATCATAGTAATTAAGTTCCCTTTGTGGAGTAGATAAATATTTGAAAGACAGTGTGTATTTAGACTTCATACAGATATATAAATCATTTTCAGAGAAATTCTGTCCCATATTAATAATTAGAAATTAAATAACCACACATAAGTTGATGGATCAAACTATTCACCTCTCTACCTCTAAAGAATAAGCTATGCCTGCACCAGTATACAGAGTATTCCCCAGTGCTTCTTAGAGACCCTTTTATTAGATTAGCACCCCAGAAGTCAATACCTGATACCCCTATGCCAATCTTAATCATAACAGATTTGTCAAATGCCACACAAATCAGTTATGTCATTACAGATCTATATTAATATAAATTAATTGCCTTCAGTTGAAAAAATACCCATTGTCCTAAAGTCTCCAACTGACGAGTAACAAACAGGAATCTCTTCAAATTACTAAAAGTTGCTACAAACTGTGCATTCCTGACCAATTCAGACCTGTGAAATCAAAGTTTGTTACCTGATATGGCAGGTCCCCAAAGATTTTTTAGTGCTCAAACACTGACCTTTCTACATGAACAATACTATTGCACTATTAGTCTCTCTTTCATATGGGAATATTTCTCTTTACCTACTGTTGGTTATAAAGTTTAGGTAAAGGTGATGCCTTTGAATACACACATCTCTTCTCCAATTTCAAATAGTAAATGAGCAGAAACCATAACCATTTTATTTTTAAATACTGTTATGTTTTCTGTTCATTTAAACTATCTGTACCTAAAATCACAAGTATGAAATCACAATTTTTATATGTTCTTTATTTTAACACTTAAAACTAAGAACACTAACATTGTATTTCTATTTTTAAAAAAGAGTATGAATTAGGTGGAGAGGTTAAGCACATAGTTAGATGTCATAGTTTTAGCTATAAAAACAAAATTTTTTTAGAAAGAAGTATTTGTTTCCCTTTACCTATGTTCAGAAATTATTTCTGGATGTCAAGTTTCATAATAGTAATTCAGACAAGTTCAGGCAACGGTTGGGAGTAAGCAAGATTTTATGTTTGAAAATTTATTTTTACATTAGAAATAACCCAAGAAGAGGCTGGAAAGATAGTACATCTGATAGAGTGTATCCCTTGGAGGCTTGATGTTTGAGATCAAAATGTTTACCATGTCTCATTTCATTTGAGGACTTAAGAAATAATTATTTTGGTTTATCCTGACTAGTAGCGGTTGCTAGAAATTCTTGGCATTCTTGATTTACACATGTTCATGTGTGGGATTGCAAATAATTTTGGTTGCTCCATAAATAAGAACTTATTGTATGACAAGAACTTACTGAAAATTATTTATTTGGATTTTCTATATTTTTTCTATAGCATCTGACTATTTTTAACTTATTAAGCTAGATTTTGGGCTGGATATGTAGTTCAGTGATATAGCACTTCTCTTTCATGTTTGAGGTTCTGTGTTCGATCTTCAGCACTGAAAAAATATAATGTAAAGTTAAATGTGTCTTTATTTCCCAAACTTTACTTAAAAGGTCATTAATTAAAACTATTAAGTACAGAGATGAAATGCATATTTTATAGAATTTTTGGGATAAGGAGAGATATTTTATATGGTTTTAAATTTTCATGATCCTGTCATGTGACCTAATAAAAAGGTTGACATTTAAGAATGTAGTAAATAAATGAATATGATATTTGAATATCATATTTTCCTATTTCTATTTTTGGGTGGCCTATGTCCTCATTTCTTCAAGGTTTCTTCTTTCTATTCCTTATAATAGAAACTAATTTTAATCTACTTTTGTTTAACAAACTTTCATTTTTATTTTTATGTAACTTCTATCAGTGTTGTATTTCTTTTTTTGGGGGGGATGCATCTGGCGATGCTCATGGGTTATTCCTGGCTCTGTATTAAGAATCACTCCTGGGACCATAAGAAATGCCAGGGATCAAATGCAGTTTGGCTGCATGCAAAGCAAACACCTTACCTACTGTACTACCACTCCATCCCTATTAGTCCTCTTTATATTGTTGCTTTTTTAATTAATAATTTTAATTGAATCAGCATGAGCTATACAGCTACAAAGTTGTTCATGATTGAGTTTCTGTCATGCAATGTTCTAACATATATACCTTCACCAATGCACATTTCTCATCACCAATGGCTCATCACCCTAGTTCTCCTCTCACTCTCCTTAACCTTACATCCTGCTGCCTCTATGGCAGACATTTATCTTCTCTCTGTCTTTGTCTTCCTTTTTCATTTTAGGCACTGTAGTTTTCAAGACTGTCACTGAAGAAGTATCATGCATATTATTTTATATCCTTTCAATACCCAGGGCAGAGAAAGAAACCATTATGATAATAATTGTTGGAATTATTGCTCTTTATATTCTTCTACTCACTAGATAAAGCTTAAAGAATATTCTTTGATCTTTTTTTAACAGTGATTATTCATTATACATGTAGCTAAATGCATACTTCCACTGAATTCATTATGTATTTTAGGATACATTTTATCAATAAATATTATTTTATTACAAATTGCTTCTCTTTTTTCCTCTTAGTATTTAAGTTAGAGCACCATATTTTTTCTTGAAATAATGTTGTAGGTAAGTTATCTGTTAATTTCACTTTAGTATTGTAAAGAGAATGTTACATAACATTTATTAAAAAATGCAACATTGCATCTGATAGGTTTTTAACAATTAGCATAAATAATATGACACCATTTAAAAATGAGTGCTCACATATGTTAAATGAAAGGCAGAAGAGAAAGAACCTGTTTTTTATTAACTTAGTGAGGAAGAGAGATACCAGCTTCTCTTGAAAAGAAAAGTTAATGGGTATTGGTAATATGGAGGAAAATTATTTTCTACATTTGATGAGGCAAATGAAGCACTATTAGAAGTACTAGAAGTACCTGATAAACTATGAATGAGGTGTGCCGTAAGAGCTGACTCTTGTGAGACAGTGATCCCATGACACAGAGAAAGTGGCATGGCTTTATTGAAATTATAGAAGATAATCTAGAATTCATCATTAAGCTTTAAGCTTTGTTCAGGTCCTTTGATAACTCTAAAGTATGAACTTTAGATAACTTTATTTATAACCATGCATTTGGGTTTTGTTGTTGTTGTTGTTGTTGTTTTGTTTTTGGGCCACATCTGTTGATGCTCAGGGATTACTTCTGGCTATGCGCTCAAAAATCTCTCCTGGCATGAGGGACTATATAGGACCCTGGGGGATCGAACCTCAGTTCATCCTAGGTCAGTGGCGTGCAAGGCAAACACCCTACAGCTGCTCCACAGCTCTGGCCCCTGCATTTGAAATTCTAAGAACCAAAGTTTAATGTTTCTTTGTAAGATTATGGCAAATGATTTATAGTAAACTTTTGAACTGGGGAAGAAAATAAGGGACAGCAGAACTTTCTTACAAGTGCATTTTAGAAGAGAAATGTGTGTGTATTTAAGGGTGTCTATTGGGAATATAATATTTATTCCAATTTATAAGCAGATATATACTTGCTTCTTAAACTCAGTTTTCTCTTTTTTCCCACTAAAATGGTATTTCCATGAGTAAAAGTATCATCTCTGTTTATCAAAATATATACAAATACCACAGTGCCTGCATCAGAGTTGTCTCTCACTAAATATTTACTGTCAGAAAAAATAATTTGGCTAGGAGTAGTTGAACATCTATATTAAAATCTTTGTATTACCATTTGGGCTTAATCATCTTCTGTTGCTGAAAGAATTATTAATATGAAAAATAATGAGATTAGTTCCAGTTGTATGGTATTTTCATTGTAAAATGTTTGCAAAACTTAACAGCAGAGATGTGCATCAAACCTTACTGTCAAAATAAATGTCTCAACACTCCAAAGCATAAATGTTTGGGGGAAATAGCTAAGCTAAATGTTTGTGTAGCAGTGCCTACATCCTGTTAGAATACAGATTAGATCATTAAGAAGCTACACATTTCATCCACTTATCATTGTTTGCATACAGTGAAGTCTATTAATTGAATGAGTATTGAGAACACTAATACACCATCTCACTCCATCAGAGATTACTTCTCTGTATTTATCAATAAGTTCTTTCTTTAATCCTGAGGATTGATCGAACAAGAGAAACGACAATATTTTCAGACTGCTGTTTTTGGTGTTTGCATTGCTTTGTTTTTTTTTTTTTTTTTTTTTTTTTTGGTTTTTGGGCCACACCCGGTTGACGCTCAGGGGTTACTCCTGGCTATGTGCTCAGAAATCGCCCCTGGTTTGGGGGGGACCATATGGGACGCCGGGGGATCGAACCACGGTCCTTCCTTGGCTAGCGCTTGCAAGGCAGACACCTTACCTCCAGCGCCACCTACCCGGCCCCTTGCATTGCTTTGTTGTAATTTCACCAGTAACTTAGTTAAGTTATAGAATGCCCCAGGGGGTTACATATTAGGTCTGAACTCATTTACTGGAGTAAGTGAAAGTAAATAGGTAAGAAAGTACAGTTAACTCTCATGGTATTAGAAGGAAGACCCAATGGAACTAGGCTTCAGATAAAAGGCTTTTAATTAAACCTAGAGATTCACAGATCTCAAGATGAAGTGTTTTTAACAAACTATCTGGTTGAGAATTCTTCTTAGCAGAGAAGAAAATTGTCTGACACAAAGGCAAGCAAGGAAACTTGGTGTTGGGAAATGTGCACTGGTGAAGGGTGTTGCACATTGTGTGACTGGGGCTCAATCATGAACAATTTTGTAATTGTGTACCTTTTGGTGTAAATTAAAGAATTTATATTTATAAAAATAATTATAATAAGTATTAGTAACCAATTATAACTTAAATAAAGAATTCTTTTTGGTTTCTTTCACCTCTTTATATCTCAATATTTTGGAGTCGCTTATAATCATACAATCAACATGGAGTTTACAGACCTAAAATAGATCTTATTAACTCTAAATATCAATGATCAACGTATTTCCATTCTGGGATTTGCTTGCATCTCAGTTTAAAGAAGCAAGGCAAATCTCCTGTTTCTCTGCAAAATCCCAGATACTGTTTTTAATTTTTAACATTCTCCCTCCCATTCGCTGTCTCTTATCATCTTGTAATGCAGTGCTTAGGATGTCTAGGGCTCCACCCATTGTGATTCTCAGATGGCTACAAAGGTTCTGAGGCCTCCCAGAATATGTCCTATAAGGGTCAAGGCACCAAATGATGCCTGAGATTGAACCTATCTTGTGTCCCTACTAATATGGTGTCTCCTGGCCCTGACATATTTTTCTTAACACCATTTACAGTTATAATTAGGGAAACAGAAATTTAATAGGTATTCTGAGACTATTTCCCCCATTAAATATCTCTGTGATATCTATACTAACCCTAATCTGCTTTAGTTGGCAGAATTCAAGAAGAGATGTTGGCCCTAGTGTAGGGTAAGCTATCTGAGTGATAATTCAGTTCAACTAAGCCCATATAAATTTTGCATAGTTTTAAATTTTCATAAACTGTAATCCATAATGGCTCCCAAAACACCAACTATTTTATTTACCTCGCATATCATGCATTTTAACTGTCTATAATTATACAATTAAACAGTAGGCATTTGGGAGTCTCTGGAGTCATTAGCTCAGTCAGTTTTGACTTGCATAACTTGGTATCAGGGATATTTCATGAGTGAGGCAATCTTGAGTCTATTCATATATGTGACAAAGAAAACATCATCATCAGACTGTGTTCCAAGTTATTTGAATACCTAACTGAACTTGCACCTGGCAGCAGGGAGTAAGAGATATGGAGGGAGCAAAGGGCCTCAAATATACCAGTAATGTTGAGGAGTGTTATACCTCTAGATGCAAACCACAGAATTAACAACAGTAATATTATAAGATTCAAACTACACCCAAACTTAAAAATGTCCCGGTTAAAGCAGGTGGGGGAGAATGGAGAACAGAAAGAAATCAAGGAACACTGGTGTAAGAAGTTGACGGTGGTGGTGGGATTGGCGATGGACTTTGTATGTATAAAATCCAACTGTCAATAAGTTTATAAATAATGATTCTTTAATAAAACTAAAATAAAAATTTAGAATCAAAAACCAGGGAATGGAAAGGATTCCCAGACTAGAAGATGGAGTTAATTGTAATTCTCCATTTCCTTCATAACTACCTATGAATACTCTTTTAATGAAAGAGCTGGGGTAGAGGGAGGTCAACATTTGTGGTGGGAATTGCCCTAATTCACTGTCACTACGTACCTTAAATATAATTGTAAAAGACTTGTAATTCATATTGGTCTCAACAAAATTATAAAAAAAAATTAAAAAATGAAAGAGCACTAAAGATGTTTCTATTTGGCACACTGAATCATTTAATTGAGTCTTTACCCCTGTGCATTTTGCAATTGTTAATAAAACTTTCATTAATGCATATTATTTTTATATGTCATAGATTATTTAGATTAAAAACAGAGGAAAATACTAAAACAATTTGTGTTGGGAATGACACTTTTGCCAGTTTATTTATAGGTACAAAATAGTGTGGCTGCATTTTTGGTACATTGTTCACGAATTTTTCCTTCAAGAAAATAATCTTTAGATGATGATATTCTTGTGCCTTAATAGATAAGACATTAGAAAAATAATGTATTCAATATAATATTTATCTTTATCTACCCAGAACACAGAATATTCTGGTTTGCAGTAAAGATTTGTTAAATAATGATGACTGTGCTACTAATATTATCTTACTTTAGAAGTTGTGAAAGCATTTTAAACCTTAAAGTTTATAACCAACTGAAATCAAAACATTGATTTTATGATTTATTCATACTATCATGGATAAAAGAGTCTGGAACATAAGCAGATATCCTATTTTGTCAGACTCAAAAATGCATTCAGAAGAGCTTTGGTAAATATTGAGTTATGGATATCAATTTGTCCTTTTTATGTTTTTGGCCACACCAGATGACACTCAGGGGTTACTCCTAGCAGGGTCAGGGGACCGTTTGGGATGCTCAGAATTGAATATTGTCCATCCTGGGTCAGCTACTTGCTAGGCAAATGCTCTGCCAGTGTGCTATCGCTCTGGGCCCCAGATTGTCCTTTACTATTACTTTTATTGCATTCATATCCTTTTTCTAATCTTCTGATATTTAACTATAATGTTTTCAGTGATATTCAAGCTTGGGTGGAAATAAACTCAATTGCAATTCATAGGATGATAATTAGATTTTTAGAGCTTCATGGAAGGACTGCACAGTAAAAGTTTACCTTATAAAGCAATTTATTTGCTGGAATAAAAGAAATATTTAATAGTTCTTCTAAACTGAAATGAGTATCTTTGAAAATCATAGACCTAGTTTACATTTACACCTTTCCACATGCACCTCTGGTCCACCCATTCTCTTGATAAAATTCTTTGAAGGCTTCACTGTGTGAAATTTCCCATCACAGTTTCTGTAGAGGCTCCTGATTCTAGAATTTTTCTATTTTTTTCTGAAACATAGATTTTTCATTTATAACCTAATTTCAAATTCTTAGTGAATTTTATCATATTTTTCATCACCCAATTTTTTCCTACTAGAACATTTATTGAATTTATATTCCTCAGTCCAGGTCTGTCTCCCAATGCTCAAATATGCCTCTTTGATGCAAATTCTTACATGATAAATTGCTACATCTCCATGATAATATAATCATTTAATAGTAAATAACATACCTAATAGTACTCAAAAATACTTGTCATTTTTTTTTTAATTAATGTTCTGTGACCAGAGAGATAGTATAGTCATTTGCGCTCTTGCCTTGCACACAGCCAATTAGATTTGTTCTCTAGTAATGATTTTTGAGTGCAGACCCAGAAGTAAACACTGAACATTTATGGGTATGGGTAAAAGGCAAATAAGAAAAATATTGTTATTAGACAAATCTACAGATTTAAAGATGGAGTCAACACATATTTTCTAAATGATCAGATAGTGAAGACTGCATATCAGTGTTTCTGTTATAGTTACTTGACTCTACTATCACATCATGAAAAATACCAGTAGACAGTAAAAGAGCTGTTATTAATAATACAATATTAAATATTATTTACAAAGTAGTAGCCGGAGAGGAAAAAGAAGTGTTTCGGCACTTGTTTTATATGGAGACAACCCACTTTGATCTCCAGCACCTCATACAATCTTCCAAACACATTATGATCCCTGAGCAAAGTCAGGAATAAACATGAGCACTTTTAGTTGTGATCCTAATCATCGCTGCCTAAAGTTTATTTAAGAAATAATATATATATGAGATATTTGTCTACCCTTAACTTTAGAGTAGTTTGGAATGGTGTAAATTATGTAAGAAATGAATTAGCTTCAATTGTCCAACGAAAGAATTTCTTTTTAGTTTCTCATACATGTACCCAAAGCATCTTAATTAATATTTACTGTTTAATCAAAAGTTCATTTATTAAATAATGGCTTACTTTTGTTTGCTAAAATTGTTTTAAATAAAAGTTATTATAACACAGTGATTTAACACAATCTACATAATAGAGATTTTAGGCTTTAAATAATCAAACACCAATCACACAGTGTGATATTTCCATCACCAGTGACCCCAATTTTCCATGCACCAGTATAGTTTACCCCCATGTAGGTATAAATTTACTTAATTTTGTCGATCAAAATACAAAGACAAATAGAATTATTAAAACTTTGATAATAAGAGTCAGTTTGAAATACTTGTTATTATCTTTTCCATGCTTTTTCCAGTCTTACTTAAATCATTGTCAAAGAATTTACCAGTCTGTGTTTGGTGCTAGGTGAGTCTTTGTTGCTGTTAGGTTGAGTCTAGTACATTGCTATATAAGGCTTTACTGAGCTGTAGTTGAGCCTTCTGTGTTATTATTTTGTCTCACTGAGTATAGTAAATTTCTATGTAACTTCCCAATAAGATTTCATGTAATACTAAGAGGCTGACACTACTTTAAAAATTTAAGGTGGTCCATGGTCTATAGATATGAAACAAATTTGGTAGGTTGGCAATTTGATTAGGTTAAGTTGTGGAGCTGGTATGACTATATTGGAGATGTAAAGTGTGCAATGGGACTGTGGTGCATACAGAAATGGTAATTTGTTCCCATCCTTTCTGAAAATGTCCCTGAGGTATTAACCAGGATCAGATTATCTGGAAAAAAAATTGGCAGCCAATAATTTGTTTTGGCACTTGGTAAAGGGGCTTGACTATTTTGTTGTTGGGTAAATGGTTGGTTTTATATTGAGGCCACTGGGTTTTCTGGTGGCAAGGTGTGTATGGGGTTAAAATTAATATTATCATGGACAGCCCCTCATAGTGTTGTAGAAAATTTAATTTGGCCCAAAATTGTTGAAAGCTCTTTGACATATCTGATCAAAGCTCTAGTCAGCTTTATACTGATGTATTAGTTTGGTTCTGGAAGAATTGTTGCAAAAACCATTTATTGACTATATATACATACATATATATATATACATGAAAGGCTTATAATACACAAACATTGTGTTAGTTGCTGGATCTTTGTAGATGTGAACAAAGACTGAGTTACAGAATGTCAATTACTAGATTTTTTTTGTCACAATGAAAAATCAATGACAAATCTTGCTTTAAAAATTGGGAGCAGGGCCCGGAAAGATAGCACAGCGGCATTTGCCTTGCAAGCAGCCGATCCAGGACCAAAGGTGTTTGGTTCGAATCCCGATGTTCCATATGGTCTCCCGTGCCTGCCAGGAGCTATTTCTGAGCGACAGCCAGGAGTAACCCCTGAGCACCGCCGGATGTGACCCAAAAACAAAAAACAAAAACAAAAAAAAAATTGGAAGCAGGAAACGTAAACTTAAAAATTGGTTTTGAGAAAGTTGCACTGGTGAAGGAGGGAGCGTGCATTTTATGTCTGAAACCCAATTTAGAACATGTTTGTAACCATGGTGCTTAAATGAAGAAATTATTTTTCAAAAATAGTCCCCCATAAGTCAGGAACGATGTCTGAGTGCATAGCCAGGAGTAACCCCTGAGCATCAATGGGTGTGGCCCAAAAACGAGACAAAACAAAAAAATAAAGTATATTTACATGTAATATTAAGTGGAAAGAGTAGATTCAGTGAATTTATTAAAATCTTTAGTACATAAATATGATAAATATGAAATTATGATTGAACTTGATAATGATATTTACTAAGTTTGTCAAGCCAACTTTATAGTATGGTGAGATTCCAAATATTTCCCCATAATTTTGTTTATATATTTCTTTGACTTTTTTATATTACATCTACAATATATAATTTATTTTAAAGCAGAAAATAAACCTAGAATGTGTTTCTATTTATTCTGGTATTACTAACAATAAAGTATGGCTCATGAAGAATATTTTTTGTTGTCATTTTTCCTAAAAAAAAATAGAAAATCTTATAACAAGAAAATTGCTGATGAGCTCTGATGATATCATAATATTGATATTTATATTTATTCTAATAATAAATTATTTCTCTATCAGCCAGAATATTGTGTAAATTTGAATTTTTTCATTTCAGTTTGACTTACCCTGAGTTAACTTTATCTCAACTCAAAGTTGCCTTTGCTACTGTGGCATATTGAGTCTTATGAGTATAATTGAATCTCCCTTTGATATTCAGTGTGCTGCTGAACCTTAGGGCTGTAATACTGACCATCAATTATCATTGGATAGAACAAAAGATATAGATGTGGAAGTTACAGAATATTGAGCTGAATGTAAAATGATTCTTGGATGGCCTCTGGAAATTGCTTTGTTGAATAAATCCCTGATGTCAGATAGTTTTTGTTGTGTGCCTTTTTTCTTTTTCCTCTTAAAGCTTGCTCAGTATAGAAAAGTTGGGGGAGGGGAAATAATCTCAATGATTTTAATTTTTGAATTGCTAAATTTGGTTTTCCAGATTATTATTTCATGCCAACCATATTTCTTTTTCAATCTTGCATAAAGTATGGAAGAATGCTGTTTTTATCCTACCATCTTTGTGCCCTTCCAGGAACATATATTTATCCTCTAACAAGGCTCCTGAATCTTGGAGCAATGACTCAAACATTCAAAAATGTTTGATCAGCTAAAATCCTTACCTGAGTAATATTAGATTGAGGCAAAGAGCAAAAACTTTTTAGGGCAGTCTTTCAAATATTTCCACAACCATGTCCCTATTTGTTGTTTTCATTCTGTTCTCCAGTTCTCCTATTGGTAGGCCTTGCCTCCATATTGCCCTATTTGTATGTTTTTTTTACTGGTGGCTCTCTTGGAATTCTGGGACCCATCAGGGACTATATGACCCCAGAATGATAAATGCTTGTTTGGGGAAAAAGATGTAAAAAGACAGACCTTTATAATGACATCTACATTTATTTATTTATTTATTTATTTATTTATTTATTTATTTATTTATTTATCTAAATTTACTTAAAAGGGATGTTGTTTTGTAGCATCTCATAAATTGGGTGGTACTGGAATGATTCAGAGGGAGCTGTAATAGCTTCCTGTGCAATTGGGGTTTCTTTCTCTTTGTTAACTTCAAGAAGGTAGATTTTTCAGTGCAGCTCTGCATATTGTTGAGTTTTTATGGGCAATACGTAGGCCCAATTAATTTGGAAGACTCTTTGGTTTAGTGTTCAGTATTTAGTATAGTAATGCTGACCTCCCCTTTATGCAGGGGAGAAATGGACAGGTGAGGGCTAATTTTACTTCCTTTATCTTGATAATAGAAAACAGTTTTTATGCCTGACTCTCACTGGTTGAAGTCTCTAATTCTAGGATTACCATATTTAATCTAACCTCTTATTTCTCCAGTTTACCATGCAGAAACACAGGTACTGAGGGGAATTTTACCCTACAACAACTGCCTTCATTAGAATTATAGAACACTGTTTCCAAAATGCTATGCAATTTATTACTAACATTACATAGCTTTAGTCTCAAGCATTCATTATATGGTAGCTGCCATTACAGATGTGCTATTTAGGCCCCAAATTCCCCCCTGTAACTTTAGTTCTTGTCCTATTAACCTTCATTTAGGCCAGAATAGAGCAATATTGTCTTTATATTCTATATTTTCTGATTAGAAAAGTTAAATAGCAAATATATGATTTTACTGAAGTTGATTTTAGAATAGTTCACTGCTGTGACATAATGCATGTGATGCATGTGGCAATAGCAAAAATATCAAATATATCCACTGAGTCTGATAATAAAGGGTCTCACTACTATATTGGGAAGTGACGATCAAAATTTTTCAGAGGGGGAGTGGGTTAAAATTTCCTGATGTTAAGTGGGCAGCATTTATAGAGCACTGAGTGGGCGGGTTGCTGGAAGAATTCTATAGCATTAGAACATGTTCTTTAGAAGTTTATTGCAATGATTTTGCGGAATGATATAAGGATTCTGTAGCACGTTTTCATAGTGTGGATGTTCTGAAAACAGTTGTTCTAGGGCTGTACAGTTTGCACAGTTTTGTTCTAAATATTTCATAGCACACAGCAATGTAAGTACTCTCTCTAATCTAGTACGACCTTTGCATTTTACTGCTGAAAAACATGAGCAGAAGTTTCCATAGCGCATGGCACTGATCTCTTACCTCAACTTTTGTTCTTTTTCTGAACAATAACTCAATATACCAGTGAAAAACATGAATTTAAGTATTTAAGTAATTGGTGAAACTTCCCTCTCTCTTGGAAGTATCAGATTTACTAAGTTCATAATGTTTCTGACTCCTGGACGAACAGTAAATTCTAGTTTTCTTTCTTCAGAAGAAGACATTGAACATTTTTCTAAAGTATTCCGAAGGTTATCCAGGTTAGCAGAATCTAGAAGAAAACAAAGTGTCTAAGTTTAATAGTGACAACGCTCAATGTTTCTTCTCTTTCTTTCTTTCTTTCTTTCTTTCGTTCTTTCTTTCTTTCTTTCTTTCTTTCTTTCTTTCTTTCTTTCTTACTTTCTTTCTTTCTTTCTTTCTTTCTTTCTTTCTTTCTTTTCTTTCTCTCACTTTCTCTTTCTCTTCTTTCTTTTTCTTTCTTCTTTCTTTCTTCTTTCTTTCTTCTTTCTTTCTTTCTTTCTTTCTTCTTTCTTTCTTTCTTTCTTTCTTTCTTTCTTTCTTTCTTTCTTTTTTCTTTCTTTCTTTCTCTTTTCTTTCTTTCTTTCTTTCTTTCTTTCTTTCTTTCTTCTTTCTTTCTTTCTTTCTTTCTTTCTTTCTTTCTTTCTTTCTTTCTTTCTTTCTTTCTTTCTTTCCTTCTTTCTTTCTTTCTCTTCCTCACTCCCTCCCTTTCCCTCCCTTCCTTCCTTCTTCTTTCCTTTCTCCTTTTTCCATTCCCTCCCTCACTTTCTTCCTTCCTTCCTCCATCTCTCTCTTCCTCAGTCTCTCTCTTCCTCCCTCCCTCCTTCCCAACCTCTCTCCCTCTCTCCTCCCTTCATTCCTCCTTTCCTTCCTTCCTTCTTCCTTCCTTCCTTCCTTCTTCCTTCCTTCCTTCCTTCCTTCCTTCCTTCCTTCCTTCCTTCCTTCCTTCCTTCCTTCCTTCCTTCCTTCCTTTTCTTTTCCTTCCCTTTTCTTTCTTTCTTAGAATAGAATGCCTCTCCTGAAGACAGGCAAGACTTGGGGAGGAGGGAAATGATGGACTTTTATGGCAGGAAACTTGCACTGGTGAAGAAGGGTGTGGCTGAATTTTATGACTGAAACCCAACTACTAACATGTTTGTAGTCGTGGTGCTTAAATATATTATTTTAAAATATCAGCCTGAAAGTACATGGTTATATCTAAGAAGTACAATCCAACATGTAGTATATGCGTGAGTTATTGATGTTATAATATATCATTGCCAGTCGAGAAGGTATTGGACTACCTAATCTTGATCTTTTTAAGATAAATGCATATATCTCATAATTTGTGAAATTCATTGTTAATTGGAATCATATGGGCAACTTAACAATTTTCCTAGATAAGATGGTAGTCATTTAGGTAGAATTTCACTGTTACACGTTGACTTTTATTCTTATTTTGATTTAATAATATATAAAATACATTGAAGTAAATTAAAAAAGAAAATTTGTTTTAAAATTGAGTTTATGCATTAAATATCATATGTATAGTAAGTTTAGTTTTATTATATGTAAACTTATGTAAATATCACCAGAATTGATATACAAGCATTTCCCTCAATACCCCCTTATATTTTTTTCTTTTTGGGTCACACCCAGCAGTGCTCAGGTGTTACTCCTGGCTCCATGCTCAGAAATCGCTCCAGGCAGGCTCGGGGGATCATAGGGGATGCTGGCATTCAAACCAATGACCTTCTGCATGAAAGACAAACACCTTACCTCCATGCTATCTCTTCGATCCCATTACCCCCATATATTTATATATGTTATCCTTTTCTAGTCATTTCATTTTATGGGTTCATTTGGGAGGTTGCTAGCAAATGATGCTCGGTATTAAGGCCATACTCTACAGTATTCAGCTATCTGGGCTAGTAGTTTAGTGCTCAGGCCCTGAACACAGTGTGCTGCTAGGGGTCCTGAAGTGCAGTATTTGAGAATCAAACATTCTATCTGTAAGTATATTAATAGAGTTTTACATTTCGTTTTATACTGAGGGTTCATCTAATGTTGCTGGGGGACCATATGTTGTACTGGGAATCCAAACCTCATCAGCAACACCCTACCCACTGTACTATAGCTTTAGTCCCATGATTGTCTTGTTTACAGTAGTGTTTAGTGACTCTTAAAATTGGGCAGCCTGAATATTATCTGATTATTTGACTTTCTATAAAAGTTAAATCATGTTCTTAATATCCTTTATTTTAGGAGTAAATGTGAATACTTATAGAATAATATCTGAAAAATGTCAGTTTTTACTTTTATATTGCTATTGAATACAAATAGGGCTAATTTTTAGAAAAGGAACTTGTATCTGCAACTTTATTTTCATAAGTTTTAAGCATTTGGAGGGCCCATCATTTTCTTTGATAAAAATAGGGTTGTTTGCATAAATCCAGATTATTTATTCCTTTAAAATCTATTTTTCTTGACTTATTTACTTAGCCATGTAGTTAAATAACAGTGTTGAGAACTCTTATTCATTTCAAATATTCTTTCTTGCTTTCAGAGCTTAAAAAGAAATAATTAAGTTTTCTGTAATCCTAAATAAGATGTTAGTAATAAATTATATTTTTGCAGAAGTCATTTATCCTTTATTTACTGAGATTTTTATATGAATGAATATATAATTTTGAAACATCTTGTTAGTATTTGTAGAGATGATCATATTTTTTGTCCTTAGTCTGTTAATATGGTGAATTAACTTGATTTTGAATGTTGAATCAATCCAGCATTCCTATGATGAACTTCACTTGATTAGAATGTATTATCCTTTTTATATATTACTGTAATCTGTTGAATAATATTTTTCTCAGGAGTGTGAGATCTATGTGTAGCTTTTATAGAGTTTTTTTCTATCTTTAAAATTTTTTTATTTAATCAAAGAACTGTTATTTACAACGATATTTGAGTCTTAGGCCTATAATATTTCAACATCCATTCCACCACCAGTGTCAATTCTCATCACCAAGTGCTCTCACACTCATCATTCCCCAACCCCAAACCAACCTCTCCCACTCCCGTTTTGTCATCTTGATAGGCACATTAAAGGTCTGTGATTTCAGCTTACATCTTATGTTTTCAGTGTTTTCATATATAGCTATGCCTTTCTCTCACATCCCCAATATATGTAATGCCCAGAATTCTGTTTCACCACTAATTCCTTATCTTTTCTTCCTTGCCCTCTTAATTTATTTTCTTCTTTCTTTTTACTTTTTTAGGCTATGGGGTCAAGTGTGATCTAAGCATCCCGTCCTTACTATATTTCCTAGTACAGTTATTATTATTATTAATTATTATTATAAAATAGCTTTTAAAAAAGAGTTTCTCAATAAAAATTTTCCAAAGAATTAAAAAATGGCATTTTAGGAATCCAGAGAGACAGTGCAGTGATAGGATGCTTGCCTTACATGTGGATTACCCTTTTTCACTCCCTGGTGCCACATATGGTGCAATGAGCACTGACAGGAGTGATTTTTAAATAGGGTAAGCAGTAAACTGTGAGTACTACTGGTTTTGTCCACCTTCCCAAAACAAACAAAAAATTAAAAAAAAATTTGTGTACCATAATGAAACAAGAACTACAGAATTTGAAATAAATTAAATGTTTATTTTCTTAAAAATAAATATTTGGGGCCAAGCAATAGTACAGTGCATTGGGTGCTTGCCTTGCATATAGCCAATCTTGTCACCATATATGACTTCCACAAACACTTCTACTGTCAGAAGTGATTACTGAGCACAAATCAAGGAGTAAACATTTAGCACTTTTGAGTATTTAAGATTATACAGGGACTAAGCTGTTTACCTTACCTATGCAGCCTACCTAGTTTGATTACATTATCCCCTGAGTACCATCTGAGGTTGATTTATAAGCACAGAGCTGGAAGCAACTAGGGTATTGTCTGAAGTAACCACGAAATCTATGCTGCCTAAAAAAAGAATGTGGTCTCCCATGGATCTTTACTGCTAGAAATTTTACTGCCAGAGGTCCCTCCAGCCCCATGAATTTCCCTAACTTTATTAAGTAGAATTTGACTAGCAAGATAATTAAAGGCTAAATTTTATTCTAGAGCTGTTTAACCAAACCTGTCCCATATGCTCCACAGTAATTCTCCTGAGTCTTTTTATTCTCACCATTTCTATTTTCTATTCTAACCTTGTTATGACCTTCTCTAATTGTAACACAAAGGTTTTAATTTTTCTTTTGCTTCATATAAATATAATTGTTCATCTAAATGAAAAGTTATATTTCTCTACTTCTTTAAAGTCTTCTTTAGTCTCTATTTTTTCCATGGAATGATTTAACTAGTTAGAGTGATCTTTCTTGTACAGTTAAACCACAAAATTGTACAGATTAATCAATATGTCTAAGGATGAAAGCTCACATAATTTCTAAAAATACAAGTTTGGGGGGCATACATGATACTGATAAGGGCTTCCTCCTGGCTGTAAACTCAGAGATCGCTCCTGTTGGGAATCAGTGTTCTTGGTTCAGCTGTGTGCAAGGCAAGCACTCTACCCACTGTACTATCTGTCTGGCCCCTAAAGGTGCAAGTTTTTTTTTTTGGAAAAAAAGTATTCATTGGAAATGCATGCATATATATTTTGTAAACTATTCTACTTCTACATATACAGGAGAATGCATATATACACAAGCAAAGCATACAACTCTATTATCACTACTCCATAACATGTGTGAATTTGATGGATAGTACATGACATTTTCTTTACTTTATTATTGTGAGGACTCTTTTCTTAGGAGCTAGGTTTCCTTTAGAGTTAAGGAATAGATGAAAAACAATATACCTCCTTTGTACTGGGATGGGTAAATATTTGTACTTTCTAGTAAATAAGTAGTAAGTACCCTTACATAGCCTGAAATATATATGTATATATATTAATTACTGTTTATTCTTCAGGCTAGAGAGGTAGTATATTTTGTATGGCACTAGTATGTAGTCAACTTGTATTCAATATTCAGCACCACATACGGTGCTTCAAGCACACCAGTAGTGTTCCCTGAGCACAGAGGCAAGAATTAATACTGGATATAACTTGGCCCAAACAAACCAAACCAAAAAAAAAAAGCTATCCTCTTCCTTGATTATAGACAGGATATCTTTTCAGGATAGTGTGTATTCATATTTCTTCTCAGAAATAACTGCACCCTAATTTTTCCCCTGGATCTGGAATAAAAAATCATTGATGATGATCCTCTAGTGCAGTGGTCCTTCTAGTGGGAAAAGCTTATCTCATTAGACATGTCATAATTTCATGGGTTTGCCTGTGTTTTTAAACATTTATATGATACTTCTCACAGTCCTTTGTATTCTAATTGAACTTCTCATTATATAAAGATATAATGTTCTTATAACATCTTTATCAAAAAGAAAAACAATAAACTTACACTAAAATTAAACTTTTTCTTTGTCATTTTTCACTCTTAAGATCCTTCTCTGCAATCCAAATTCAACACTAATAGAATTTGAACTTAATCCATTTTAAGAATCCTTATAAGAATATCAATTTTATAAATTTCCAAAATGATTTAGCTCTAATTCAAATTATTATCATATATACAGTATTATAATAATGCTTCTCAAAGGTTTGTTTATTTAAATATTATTCCTTACATTGCTGCCTTAACTATTGAAATTCCACTGTAAGTTAATAGTTCAGAGTAAATAATTATTTGAACCTATTGGACAGAAAATACTAGATTAGGATATAGAGTACATCTGTTAAAGAACTTGGTATATTTTAACTATTTATCAGATGACTTCTATAATTATGAGCTGTTGGAGTTTTGATCCTTTCAGAGATCTGAATAATTAATCTGTTTTCTATGAATCATCTGTACTTTATTATGTTCTAATTCATATTTTCACTTTCCAGCAACAGCTTTGTAAACTCTGCCTATTTTACAAGTCTATAGCAACTTTACTCTCATGGAAGCAATAACTACTTCTATTATTATACCAATCTTTTTATTATCTGCTAGAAATTAATTAGAATCAAAAAGATGTTAAATAAAATTTTAGTATCTTTCTCTGAGACATAATATGTATGACTATACCATTTTCTAATTGCTAGGAGATTTCTTAATTTGTTGAATATTCTGATTAAATCTAAGTCAAAGAGAGAACAGTGAATAAGTCATTCACCTTCCAAGAGGGAAAACTTGGATTTTGTCCGTAGCACCAGATAGGGTTCTGCTCTCCACACAAGGATTGGCCTTTAAGACAAGCAAGAGATTGACCCATATTCCCGTCCCTACAAAAAATCTAGAGGAAAGTGTTAGCAGCATGGCTTTTTGCCCACATGTTCTCTCTTTCCTTACCACTCTCTCCGTTGCTGAGAAACAAAGTAGATTTGGGATCTGAAAGGGATTAATGTACCCCAATGAAGAAAAAAATATGGAAGAGTTTGTGTCATAATGCCATATTTTGCATTAATCAACAGAATAAGCAAAAGTAAATTACAATCCCAAGTCATAGAATTTCTGATTTCAAATTTAAAAAGTATATGCTTTAAGATTTCCTTGTTTCACATTTTAAATGTAAAATCATATTTAGATCTAGCTTATTTTTAACTAATTTATGCTGCATTTTTGCTGACCATAAAATTGGCTGAACCTCAAAGAAAAGATTTTTCCTAGTTATTTATATTTATATTCTGATATCTTCAACTATGACAAAATTAGATGCAAATGTATTGTAAAAATAGGGACATTACCAATGATCAAGAGACCACTGTATAATAGGGTGCTTTCCCCTGCAAGGCTTACTGTTTTAGGTCTCAGCAAGTTAGCATTTAACTTTATGGAGTGAAACCATATCACTAAGGCTTTACATTTTCATAACTTGACTTGTGGCTTTTTGAATAAAATAAAAATCGTGACTGTGAAGAAGTTTTACTGGAACCAAAGAAAGACTTTGAGGTTAGACAATTTAGTATGCCTGGAGCCTTTAGTTGGTCTTATGCTAGGATGATTCAGGGTATTGTCTCCCTGTTTTTAGGTCAAAGGTTTTTTTTCTATCTATCTCCTTTATATGTTGCTGTGCCTATGCAAACATACAAACAAACAAACAAATCTGTCACACACACACCTATTTTATTAATTAGATTTTTTAAATCTCTTATTTTTTAAATTGGGGGTCCTGCGTTTTTCATAGAACCTTGGGACACAGAAAGGCCAAGTGGTCTCGGATGCACTGGTAGGGATATAAATAAGGACAGAACTAAATATCTAAGCCAAAGTCAACAATAATAGAATTAAGGGACCTAAATTTTAACAGTCTAAACTCAATTTGGCCTGCCTGTTACACTGGCAAGACAGGGGAGCAGAGGGTGGTGGGATAGGATGCACTCTGGAGGGAAGGTTGATGCTAGTGGTAGAAAGGGCCTTGACTCATTGTATATCTCAAATTCAACTTGAAGGATTTTGTTGATCACGATTGTTTTTAATAAAATAAAAATTAAAATAGTCAAAAGAAATATAATGAAGCTATTTCCATAGTGAATTTTTCAAACATGAATCTTAGGTTTTAAACAGATCATACAGTTTGGTAATTAAACATTTGATTTTTATTTCACTGTTTTATTGCACTAAAGATTCAGGTTTTTCTTGGTTTGTTCCTATGAAATTTTCAAATCATGAATTGTCTTTCCTTAGGCTTGAATGATCTTACTGAAACGGCTGAGGGAAATACCTACCTATGTAACTATACTTACATTTGTGGCATCTCATTGTCTTTTTATTGAATGAATAGAGCTTTTTAAGTTCATATTAAGATTTATGGGCAAAATCAAACAATGGAAAAATCAACAGTATTTTATCTTATACATAAATCATACTTAGTAGATATTTGTTACAACATACATTATTTTGCATTGATACCTAGCATAACAGAAATATCAAGCAGCTATATGCAGGTTATTTATCTTTTGAGTGTTTTTGCTAAACTCATGAGCAACCAGAATATTTAGACAACTGTCCCTATGCAAGGCAGTTAGCCTTTTATCATGCCATTTTTATTTGAAGTTCAATTTCTAATATTCTTCTTCTGTGATTGATTTATAAGCCTACATTCCATTAAAGAAAAAGTGTCTTTCTCACAGCTGCTTTAAACCATTTGATATTTTAAAAAGTTATAATTATTACTATTAATATGAAGAGTTGTGCAATATTTTCCTTTCAATTACTTTCGAAGCTGGAAATGCATTTCTCTAATATCTTTCCAGAATATAATACTGCACAAGACTGGCCATGGTTTGACATTTTATTTACATTTATATAAATATATATACATTTGTAAAGTATTGCTCTCAGTTCTTATTGGATTACTCTGACTATCATATATGAAGAAAATTTAAACATAGTATATATTCCAACAGACCTGTTCTTTTACTTTAATAAATGTTAAGGTTCAAGTAGAATTTTAATATAACAAATACAGTGGCTGTTGTTACTAAATAGCTTTGCCAGATGCTTAGAAATAATTCTATTGGGGCCAGAGTGATAGCACAGTGGTAGGGCATTTGCCTTGTACGTGGTTGACCTGTGATGGACCCAGGTTTGATCAGGCACCCCATATAGTCTCCCAAGCCTCCCAGAGTGATTTCTGACCACAGATTCAGGAATAACTCCTGAGCACCACCAGGTGTGGCTCAAAAAAAAAAAAAAAGGAAAGAAAAAATAAATAATTCTTTCTTTTGCAAAACAACATGGAAATTTGTCAGAACTGTTGGAGGTGTTTTTTGCTTTTAGTATCTATATGTTTATCATGCAAAGCATATCCCACCCAAAGCACTGATAGGCAGTCACATTTAATGTAAGCTGTAATTTAAAACTTCCTTACTTTCCAAGATTTATTTTTTTATTACATTTACAAATAGTTCTTTGAGTTTATCTTTTCTTCAAACTGATTTTGCTCATTTAAAAAAAAACTCTTCAACCATTTTTTTTTCGTAATCTGATTTTTCCCAATTGTATAATCAAAGAAAAGTGGCATTATCTACTTGGAAGAAAAATTGCTTTTCAGTTTAGCATTACTTCTGGCACATATGTGAGTTTTATATTGCTAGAATACACTTTCAAAAGATTTCTTCTCATAGGCAAAGCTGTAATGAAACTAAATGCTGTAGTTAAAATACCAAGGTTTTCAAAGCTCTATCTTTCTGTTTTAATCACTTTTGCATGGCAGGGTAAAAACATTAAAAACAACTTTATAAAATAATGCCAAGTTGGTTTTCTGATGTCATTTTATTCATAGTTTTCTAACTAGTAATGAAACTCCAAGAGGAAGACAATGGGAAATAGGGCAGCATAGGGGAATGTCAGCATTTTCCTCCCCCTTGTCCACAGCATATCTGATAAGAGAGAGCATGAATAGGAATTCAGGCTCTGTGGCCTTGGAGGCTGAGGCTGAGGCTGAGGCTGACTTGTGTTGCTCCTGATGCCTGGAAAGGGCATGCATGGATTTAAGGTAGTTAGCTGTCTATAGTTTGGTTGAGTATATCCAGTTCTTAATATATTTAGCCAGATAAAATAGCCAGTTATTCCCCGTTATACTCACCAAATAGATATCATATATATGTACATATATACATATATAAACTATATATATAGTCTAGGTTTTCCTACTTTTAAATAAATTGATAACATATATCTTGGGTAGGGAAGTAAAATTTGTAGCAACAGCTCAAATAATATTCTATACTAAGAACAGTAAGGAGAGAGAAAATTAAGCTGCAGAGGTTTTTCTGTGAATAAGAGCAAATGTGAATTAAAATTATAGAAAAAGCCTGTTAGGTGCTCGCTTCGGCAGCACATATACTAAAATTGGAACGATACAGAGAAGATTAGCATGGCTCCTAGGCAAGGATGACATGCAAATTCGTGAAGCGTTCCATAAAGAAAAAGGAAAAGCCTGTTAGTGGTGGTTGTGCACTGTAGAACAAAGAAGCTGGCAATTGATGGGGAGAAAATGTGATAGTTTTCATTTGTGCTAGTCATAGAGCTCCTCCAATCTTTGTCACATAAAAGCGTTAGAGGAAACTCATATTCACTTATCAGAAATTGCTTCCCCTTGATTTATGATCTGGTCAGGCTCCTTGGTAAGCTGTGTGAACTCTTCTTACCAAAAAAAGAAGAAACTGCAGATAGATTCAGCTCAAATAAATGCATGTGGGCAGTATATATTGAATTCCTTGTCAAAGTCAGTTGAATAAACACATTCATTGTAAATGATCTGACAATAGAATTATTGATTATAGATCCAAAATTTGACACTTGTAATAATATCTTTATTTAAACTCTAAGAGAGGGAGGGAATCTTTCTTTATTCTAAGGGGACAGATTAGTAACAACTCTGACAAGAAAGCTTCTTCCAGCTGTGATCAATTAATATACAGTCACTCTGATGTCTTCCATAAGGAAATTGTGTTAACCTCTCTTTGCTTGTCTGGAATAATATATACAACTAATTTTTTTTCACAAGAATTGGGTTTCTTCCACTTTTTTTCTAAAATTCCTACTTTAAGTACTGAAGAGAAGAAAAGCTGGAAGAGATTGGATCAATCAGAGATGTCTTGTATATTCAAACTATGCGTATTATTTAGGTACAAATATATGGATGATATGGTTTCATTCTTTTTTCTCTCAATGAGTGAAAATATGGGTTCCTTTTCTAAATCTCTTTTCGAATTTATAAAGATTCCTAGGTAAAGCTTTCAAGCAATTGAACTATGAAGATTGAATCACTAAATATATTTTACAGATTATCTTAGCCATCCATCTTTGCAAATCATTAATCACAAATTAAATATGATCTCAATTTCAAATGTTTATCTTGCTTTTAAATTATCTCAAGTAGATTACATGCCTTTACGTCTCTGCAAAAAGAATCAGAATGATTTGTGAACTACTCCTTAGTTTGATTTTCACAAAGTTCATTATTAAGACAGATAATGCAAAGTCTTCATAGTCAAAGTGTGTTTTTGTATTTATTTCTTCAATGAAACTTTAGTCATAGTCACTGTCCTATCATTTTGAAAATTATATCAATATTTTATGCAAATCTGCATAAAATACTTAACTAACCTGCCATTTGTTTCCAAAGAGCGTTTTTTCATCTCTTGTGTAATAGAAGATAGAGAACAGATACCTTTTAAATCAACACCAACTGTGAATTGTTAGTTCCAGTCTCTTTACAGATATTGAAGTTGCACATTCTATTTATTTACAAAGCATAATATTCAAGATTCTTTTATAAAAATTGAGTTTCTTTATATTTAAGATTACTTTTATTCTGATCTTAATTCATCAGCAGATATTCAGAAAATAAAAACACAGGGGTTGAAGAGATAGTAGAGCTAGACTGTTTGCCTTACACGTGGCCGATCCAGAACAGACCTGGGTTCAATTCCCAGCTTCCCTGAGCCAGGAGTGATTTCTGAATGCAAAGCCAAGAGTAACCCCTAAGTGCCACTGGGTGTGGCCCCAATATCAACAACAACAAAAAGAAAGAAAAGAAAAAAGAAAAAAATAGAATCATCGCCAGATATGATTTTTTTTTTTAAATCATCTCAGGGCCAAACAGATTCCTGCTGAATCTGTACTCAAAGATCAATTGTGATGGGTTTAGGGAACAATAAGTGCCACTAAGATCAACTTGGGTTAGCTTGTGCAAGACAAATTTCTGCTGCTGTACTATCATGTAGGCTAAGACTTGGTTGTTTGTATGATAGATGGAAGGTATTACTTATTTCAGAGCAGTTTAGCCAAGAACCTTAGGACATGATATACTAGTTTGTCAGGCTACAGGTCAAAGGAAATGAGGTAGTGAAGGAGGTATCTCAGTTTAAATTATAATAGCCCTTGTGTCCCAGTAGCAAACCAATTACTCAGAGTAGCTGATTAGGAATAAAAGAAAATATAAGAGTTGATAAATTGTTCATATATTTACTTTATTCCTACGAGAATATAATTTTTTCATTCCTTTCATTTTCACCAACATAGTAAGGAAATTTTTGACAGGTCCAGCAGTTAATTATTCCTATAAATCTTCTAAATTTTCTATATTGTGTGTATAAATGAATGTGCTATTCATATGCTTATGTTCTCTATTAATAGTTAAAATCTGAGTCCAAATCCTATCTTTGTTCTTCTAGTTTTCTAATTTTGGTGTAATTATTTGATTCTTTGAGTAGCAGTATCTTTATTTTT
This sequence comes from Suncus etruscus, assembly GCF_024139225.1. NCBI lineage: Eukaryota > Metazoa > Chordata > Mammalia > Eulipotyphla > Soricidae > Suncus > Suncus etruscus. The sequence goes on from NC_064852.1 coordinate 56,755,057, forward strand.
TCTCAATTAAAAATGTTATAGCTTAGGAAGTTACAATAGTGTTAAATAAGTGTATTGATATATAAACTTATACTCTGCCACAACAAAATGCACACACTTTCTACCCATGGCCCTAACTCTCTTATAGTTTTGTTATTGCATATTAGTCTTTTGTCTAATGCATTGTTTGAAAATATTTCCTTCTACTTAGTAGACTGTATTTTATTTTATTTTACTTTTTTTATTTGGGGCTACACTTGGAAGTCCTCAGGGTTTATTCCTGGATCTGAGCTCAGGGATTATTTTTGGCAGTCTTAGGGACCATATGAGGTGCTGGGGATCAAACCTAGGTTGGCGGAGTTCAAGGTAGATGCCCTACTATTGTATTATTACTCTGGATTATAGTGTCTTTTATTTTAAACTACATTTCTTTTGATATTCAAAATGTTTTTAACTTATATATTGTTCTGCTCATTTTTTTGTCTTTGCCCCTGATTCAAATCATTGAAAACTTCCTTGTAGTCTTCAGAGAGGTCTTCCTATTCAATGTATTTTATGAAATCTGCTCTAATCTTATTTTGTTTGTTTATTGTGCCACATACAGTGTACTCACAGGTTACACCTCCTTGATCTACTTTTAGGAATTATGCCTGATAAAGCGCAAAAGACGATATGGGATGTCTGGGATGATACCCAGGTTGGGTCTTTATATCCAGTGTATAAAGTTAGCGCCCTATCCAGTGAACTTGACTTTAGCCCGTGTGGTCTATATTGAGATATTTGTCAACTTCTCTTTAACTTTTTTTGAACTGTGTGGATTCATTTCTTTTTGCTCTAACCAAATGTTTTTCTATCCAAACTATCCAAATGTTTTGCTCTATCCAAATGTTTTTCTAACATCTGTATATCTTCTCTTGCTGGTCCATTTTATACAGTTATCTCTTTTTTTGATTAACTGTCCATAATTTGAGGGTCTGTCTCTCAGGTAAGTCTCAGTATTTTAAACCATAAATAAGAGATAAAATATTTTCTCTTAAGGTATTGAGAATTAATTGAGATAATACAAAACTATACTTCATGTTTGTGACTTGTATAGGGTGTAGATTAGTGTTTGGATTTGAATTCAAACCGATATAAAATATAATTTTACACCATATATTATTACAGGAGAAATCTGAAATATTTTTGTTGCATTTTGGCATTGCTGAAGATAAAAACAAGTTTTGCCATTGCCCTTTTCAGTGGATAGTATAATATAGTTCTTTTATTGAGTTTCTCTTTTGCAAGTAATAATGGAGGCATTCCCCATAGTTTTCTGAGGATGAATTAGTCAATAGGATGATGAGAAATCTTTAGAATTCATCAAGAAGAATGGATAGAAACCTGAATAATAATGCCACTTGAGCTGTGGGGGCCAGAGGTAATCTTGCAAAAGAAAGTTATAAGATATTTGGAAGGTTGTCCATTGTGCTGTTTCTCTATAAATAGCATAGCCTCCCCCCCAATAAAAGAATATCTCTTTGTTCTATGGACAAATATTAATTTTATTACCTTTATACACATTTATCTTCATAAATCATAAAAAAGGAAAAGTGTCCAACATTTGAAATCTTTATTCAATTTTACTACGATAAACCCTAAATGGTATTTAAGTAAAAATGAGGAAAGGATTGCAGTTGACAGCAAAGTTGGATTTCAAGAACAGGTAGAAAATAGGAGGGAAGACAGCCCCTTATATTTTGATCAGTCTAGTCCATGAAAATGTACAGATGAAAATGCTGCTATAAAATATACTGACACTGAACACTCTTCTTCAGTACTTTTTATATTTGGTGATATCTGAAATTTTGAATAAGCTACATATTTGCTCTACCTGTAATGATAGGCATATTCTCTAAGGCATTTTTACTGATAGCACTTTTCCTTTTGAAATCAACTATTCCCAAAAGGCCTCTCCATAAAAATTTGATATTTTCTTTATATATATAATTTCTTTATTTAAACACCTTGATTACAAACATGATTGCAATTGGGTTTCAGTCATGAAAAGAACAGCCCCCCCTTCACCAGTGCAACATTCCCATGACTAATGTCCCGCATATTCTTCCTTCCCCCTAACCATGCCTCGAGACAGACATTCTATGTTTCTCACTAATTGACATTTCATTATTAGAACATAGTACAACCTATACTTTTGTATATTTTATTTATGAAAGAAAGTAACCTTTATTATATTGCTAATATAATCACAATATTATTATGACTTTTAAACTTCACACTTTTAAGTGCCATGCTTTACCTTTTATTTTATTTATTTATTTATTTTGGATTTTTGGATCACAGCCAGTAATGCTCAGGGATTACTCCTGGCTCTTTGCTCAGAAATCGCCCTTTGTGGGCACAGGGAACCATAAAAGAAGCCAGGAATTGAACCACCATCTGTCCTGGTTGGCCATGTTCAAGGCAAACGCTCTCCCACTGTGCTATCTCTCCAGCCCTTTATCTTTTCTTTTAAAAATTAGATATATACCAGCTATTATTTTGGGGTTCAGAGCTACTCCTAATGGAGCTAGGGGTCTTAAAGGGCTCTACCAAGTGGTATGGGGGCTAAGGAACCTTGAGGTGCTGAAAAGTAGACTCAAGGCCTTTGTACTCAAGATCTATGCTCCCCCACCTGAAGTATTGCTGTCCTTATCTTTAGTAGCTTTAAGTTCTCCTCTTTGACTTATTCTCTTTTTAGTTTCTTTACAGTACCACAAGTAATTGATATGCTCTGTGATACATTAACGAGTTAACTTATTTTTGACACTATCTTCTTTTTTCTTCTGGGCCACACCCAATTGATGCTCAGGGATTACTCCTGGCTAAGCGCTCAGAAATTGTCCCTGCTTGGGGGGACCATATGGGATGCCAGGGGATCGAACCGCGGTCCTTCCTTGGCTAGCACTTGCAAGGCAGACACCTTACCTCTAGCGCCACCTTGCAGGTCCCAACACTATCTTTTTAATCCCTACACTTTTGCATGGGAGTGTATGCTTTTGGGCTATAAATTTTGTTAGTTTTATTGGGAGTGACTCAATTATGTTGATATTTTGTGTGTGTTTGTTCTTAGAGTCAATGCTTCTTTTTATTTTTAATGAAATATTGATACACAATAGTTATCAAATGTTCATAGTTGGATTTCAATTATAAAATAAATGTACAACTCCCTTCACCCTTTCCCATTACCAATATCCCCATTTCCTTCCTTCCCATCCCCTGCCTTTCATTCTAGACAAGCATTTATTTCTATCTCTCACTATCGTTGTCATGATAGTTACTAGTGTAGTAACTACACACACCACTCTTTATGATAAGTTTCATATCTTTGCCCAGTCTTTATAGCCTTCATCTCTGATATATCTGTGTATTATTATCATACTGTCTTTTATTTTTCTTAAATCTCATAGATGAGTAAGACATACTGTGTCTCTCTCTATCTTACTCATTTCACTCAGCATAAGAGTTTCCTTGTTCTTCTATGCATAAGAAAATTTCATGACTTATCTTACCCTGACAGCTGCATAGTATTCTATTGTGTATATGTACTACAGTTTCTTTAGCTACTCATTTGTTGTCAGCACCTGGGTTGTTTCTAGATTCTGGCTATTATAAATAGTGCTGCAAAAAGCATAGAAGCGAAAAGGGCTTCTTTGTATTGTGTTTTTGTGTTCCTAGGGTGTATCTTTAGAAGTGGTATTGCTTGATCAGATAGGGATTTTCTATTCCATTTCATTATATTCTATTCTATTTCAATTTCTAGGTTTTATTTATTTATTTATTTATTTATTTATTTATTTGGTTTTTTCAGGCCACACCAGTTTGATGCTCAGGGGTTACTCCTGGCTAAGCGCTCAGAAATTGCATCTGTCTTGGGGGGACCATATGGGATGCCAGGGGATCGAACCGTGGTCCTTCCTTGGCTAGCACTTGCAAGGCAGACACCTTACCTCTAGCGCCACCTAGCCGGCCCCTATTTTTTTTAAGGAATATCTATATTGTTTCCTAGAAAGGCTGGACTATATGGCATTCCCAACAGCAGTGAATAAGAGTTCCTTTCTCCCCACATTCCCAACAGCCCTTATCTTGTTCTTTGTGATGTGTACCAGTCTCTGTGACATGAAATGTTACCTTATATTGTTTTGTTATGGATCGTCATGATAATTAGTAATATAGAGCATTTTTATGTGCTTTTTTGGCCATCTGTGTTTCTTCTTTGAGGAAATGCCTGAGGTTCATCCTAGGTTAACGCTGTGCTACCATTCTGGCCTCTCTGATGGTATTTTCTTTTAGATTTTTCAACAATGTCTTAAATATTTTGCTGGTCCCTCACTGGGTACATATATGTTTAGGTGTGTGATTTCTTCCTGTTGTACAAATCTCTTGATTATATATGAATGTCTATCTCTGTTTCTTATAACATTTTAAATATTCATCTATTCTTTCTCTTGAATAGCTCATTAAGATTCTACTCTTTTAAAGGGGTGAGGAGGAGGGACACTTGGGATATTGGTGATGGGAATGTTGCACTGGTGAAGGGTTTTATTATATATAAAAAAAAAAGAGAAAAAAAAAAGCCAAAAAAAAATTTTTTTTTTTTGGTTTTTGAGCCACACCTGGTGTTGCTCAGGGGTTACTCCTGGCTGTCTGCTCAGAAGTAGCTCCTGGCAGGCACGGGGACCATATGTGACACCGGGATTTGAACCAACCACCTTTGGTCCTGGATCGGCTGCTTACAAGGCAAACGCCACTGTGCTATCTCTCTGGGCCCCCAAAATTTTTTTAAAAAAAAAGTATCAAAAAAAAATTAAAGGATTGGTCTTAAATTCATCCTTTGTACCAGAATCAGTATACTGTTTGATTTACTATGAACTCTGGAATCTTTAATAAGTAGTACTTTATTTTTTATAGACTTAACTTGAACACCATGATTTATTCAGTTGTCTTTAATGCAATTGTTTTTCAACATTAAGTTAAACAACACCAATCCCAGCACCAGCGTGACCTTCCCTCCACCATTGTCATCAGTTTCCTACTCTTTCCCAAGTCTAACTCCTTGGCAGTCACAAAATAATTTATATTGCTTGTGACAACCAAATGGCTAATGAATTTACTGAAAATAATTTAATATAAAATTTTGAGAACTGTAAATCTTACTATACTGTTTGTTACTAGTAGCAGTTCTGTTTTATTATTTTTATTTGTTGAGTTAGTTGATTTCTATGCCACTCTCCCATCTAACTCAGTGTGATTCTACTGAGCTGATAGTATTGTGGAATTTGGAGGTATTTAGTAAGTAGTGGGTCTTGCTCTAGGAATATTAAGATATGTACATTGGGTCAATGAATTTTACATGGTTTGGGATGTAGGTGAGGCTGCTGAGGCTTTCTGCAGTAACAAGCTTTTGGGAGGAGGCTGCATACCAACACTCTGAGAAGATCTCCAAGTTTTCAACTCAAAAACTAATGTCCCTAGGACTTGCATCAGTTAGGAGTCTCTGCAGAGAAGCAGTAACATTGGGCCTCTACATGGAGGTGACAAAGGCTGTGTGGTGTGGGTGTGTTTGCCAGACATTTGGTATGGCAGTGCCTTAGCCATCCCATTTCTGAGGGAGCCCCAGAGTTGTCAGCATGAAAGACCAGTGTACCTGTGAATTTTGCTGCTTGGCTTGTGTCCCTTCTGAAATTAGTGCTGAATATATGAAGCTAGGCTGATGAGTTTAAATGGCGGTGGCTACAAATTGTGGCCATTTCTTTATGGTCATTCATGAAAATACCACTGGTGAAGTGGGGTGTCTTTTTATGACTGAAACCCAACTACAAACATGTTTGTAATTATAGTATAAAGATATTATTTAAAAAAGAATAAAAATAGAAACAGAAAAAATACCATTCATCTGTATATCTTTCAATTTGATTCTATTTTAATATTAGACTTTAGAGGAAGGAAATTTTTTAAAAACAGACTTTTAGAAGATATCCCAGCACTAATGATTTCCTTATATGAAAATTTTTCCCAGCTCCACAAAGTCATTAGTGCCATTTATTTAGTGCCATTGTATTCATCTGGCTTTGGCTTTAAGTTACAATTAAAGAGGTGTGTGTGTGTGTGTGTGTGTGTGTGTGTTCTACAACATAAATCCTTTAATTCCTCTTCTTAATTTTTAAGTAATCTATTTAAATTTCAAAGAAAATACCATGAGGGACGGGAGTCACAATACAGGCATAGAATTTGCCTTATACATGGCCAATGAACAAGGGTTCAATCCCCAGTACCATATATGGTTTCCAGGAGTGATACCTTAACTCAGAAGCAGTAGTAAGCCCTGAGTTCCACTGAATATACCCTCAAGACCCAAAAATAAAAGAACACAAAGAATTACATGAAGCATACAGCATGCAATCCAATATAAAAGAAATCACTCATCCATATTATATTATAATTTAACCTCAAAATTAGTATTCATTTCCAAAATATTAAAATTCAAGTATTTTAAGCAGTCAATCAATAAATATTTGTAGTGTATCACAACTAAAACTAGTACATGTCTTATAATTCTATACTTCCCTTCAAAATTATTGTATTATAATATATAATATATATTATAGATTATATAAACATTAATTATAAATATTATATAGTATATCTTTTTATATACTTACATATAAATATTATATATTTTATAAATGCATATGTATATGAAACAAGTTATACTGGCATATTACTTAAGGTTGAAATTCTGAACTTGTAAAAATTAAGTGATATTTAATTATAGATTAATTAAAAATATTTCAAAATGCCCAGAGATAATAGAGATGAGGGCCAGAAGAACCAGCTCACAATGTGAAGCTCACCACAGAGAATGGTGTGTGCAGTTAGGGAAATAACTACACTCAAAACTATCATGGAAACATAGATGAGTGAGAGAAGTAGAATGCCTGTCTCAAATACAGGTAGGGGTTGGAAAGGAGGGAGGGGGGCATAGGTGGTGGGAATGTTGCACTGGTGAACGGGAGGTGTTCTGTTTATGACTGAACCCCAACTACAATCATGCTTGTAATCATGGTGCTTAAATAAATATTTTATTAAAAATTTTTAAAATATTTTCTTAAAAATTCAGTTATTCTTTTCATAAACATTGATTAAATTCCTCTTTTATCAATAAAATACCATGCTTCAGAAAGTAGAAACCAAATAAATAAATAAATAACCACAGAGTAAAGCAAAATGCATAAATAGCTAAAAAAAAGAATTCCAAACAGAATATCCAACCACTCAGTCTAGGAAGAAGAGGAAACATCAATAGTAGTCTCCTGATTTTGTTATAATCTCTCTGCTTTGACATTTTACCCTGTAAGAAACAAGACTTAGAAAATCAGATGAAAATTTTCCCAAAACAATAGAAATCATAAGGGATACAGATTAGACTAGTGTTGATTTGCATGGCCATCCATGGCACAGTAGTATTAAGAGAGTAAAGAAAGTTAATCTTTTATTGTTAAAGCTCATTTGCACATTTATTTAATAAAAAGTTTATTCCCATAGCCAATATGTTTTACAGAAAGAAAATGTTATTGAAAAATGAAAAGTCTAAAAGAAATTCTTAGATTAGGTTAGTTGGCAAGTAGGTATCAGGCACTTTTCTAGAATAAAAGTTGCCACTTGACCAAAAACAGTTTTTTTTGTTTTTGTTTTTTTTTTTTTGTGGTTTTTGGGTCACACCAGGCAGTGATCAGGAATTATTTCTGGCTTAAGGCTCAGAAATTGCTCCTTGGCAGGCAGTGATCAGGGATTATTTCTGGCTTAAGGCTCAGAAATTGCTCCTTGGCAGGCACGGGGACCATATGGGGCACCGGGATTTGAACCAATGACCTCCTGCATGAAAGGCAAACGCCTTACTTCCATGCTATCTCTCCTGCCCCTGACCAAAAACATTTAATGTCTTTAAGTGTTTTGAATAATTTGACAAAAGATGGCAAAATACTGGCTTGTATTAAAATCTCTCCAAAAGAAAATGATATATTGCTTTCTGAACAGTATTTTTTGGTCATGGAAAACTAAAGCTTATGGAGGAATGGATTAAGTCTAGTTGCTCTGAAATAAAACCTTTGTGTAAGATTGGGTTAGAGAAAAGGCTCTAAATTCACCAGCTAACCAAATAAAGTCAAGAGCAGCAGGTAATTGGTTTGATCATTTGGACATGAGAGCTCCATGAATAGGAACTTAAATTTTTCTCCTGACTAACTGGGTTTCCTCCTCCATATATCTCCACTTGCATTTATTTTTTTCTATTATTTCCAACCACTCAGTGCAGGAAGAATAGAAAACGTCAATAGCAGTCTCCTGCTTTTTTTATATTCTCTCTGACATTTTGTTTAATCACTATAGCAATGCTCTTCTACTTTTTTTAAAAGACCCAACTCAACAAAATATTGACTTTTCAATAATATTTGTGCATATATTTTTCCTTAGGTGAAATATAATTTTTATTAGAAAACCTTTCATTTTTCATTCCATTTCCCTAGATTCTACTTCATCTCAATCCCCTTTTCTTGAATAGTGAAAAGTCAACTCTCTGTCCCTAGATTTATTTGCTCACCATCACATTTGAAGTGAGAATTTCCTAATAATTGTAGCTTGGTACCAGAGGGAGGGTACACAATTAGTTTACAAAATTCTAGTTTCTTCTTGTGGAAGCTCTGAGAAAAAGGCTTGACTTTGCCTAACTATTTACACTACCAGTGAACAATAGCAAAAGTAAGGTTTTCTGAGTCTTTGACTTATGAAAATTGGAAAACACCATATCTGAGGAAACTCTAAGATGATTTTAATGTGAAATTTGTAGGAGATGAGTCTGAGAGATAGTAAAATAGATAGAGTGCTTGCCTTGCACATGCTGACTACAGTTAAATTTCTGGCACCACTTATATTCTCGCAGGCCTGGCCAGGAATGATCCCTGAACACAGAGCCAGAAATAAGCCCTGAACTTTGCCTGCTATGTCCCAATAATAAATATTTTAGTAGAACTACACTTATTGCAAGGGGTAAGGAGTGATGTTGTTGTTGTTGTTGTTGTTGTTAAGAAAAATACCAACAAAGAAGACTACCTTCATTCATCTGTTTTGATCATGGTTGGTTGTTTTATTGTTGATGGAAAACAAACAAAACCTTTTGGGCTTACCATTTACTCAGTCTCTCTTGACCTCGTCTTTTTCGTATATCAAAACGTAGCTACTGAATCAAGTCAATAAAAATCTGTTAGCTTTTTCATTCTTCTGTTCTATTATATTTATGTATGAAGAATTTTGTTTACCATTTTCTAGGCCCCTGCTCAAAGTATTTCTATGACAATTTAGGGAAGAGATACTTGAATACTTAAAAATGCAATTAAGCCCTCCCTAGTTCAGCAGATTTTATTTTATTTTATCCTAATGAATTTGTTACTCTATGAAATAATGAACTGACTGTCTTATCATGAGTTTGAATCCACACATTCAGTCTTTTTTTGACCTGGTTTAGCAAATTCTCAGTGCTAACATAACATTCCCTCTTAGGTTCTCAGGGCATGCAGAACCCAGAACTTAAATAATTTTGCTTTTCTTTTATCTTCATAACTATCTTTACTAAAGGCATTTCTTAACATCTATTTGTTGATAACTCACTTATTCTATTAAATATAAGAAAAAATTTTGACAGAAGTGAAGGAAACTGTAAAGAAAGATGTTAGGGCTATTAATTTTAAGAAAAATAGTTTAGTTAGTTAAATATAAGTTTAACCCCAGATCATTTGTATTCTCAATAGACCACACAGAGGAAATAATTAGAAAATAGACTTTCATTCCTGAGAGTCTCAAGTCTGGGTTTATTTCCTTTTTTTCTAGCAAAGAAGTAGAAAACATTTGATCCTTAAGCAACCCAGACTCTTGACAAGATTAACTAAGAGAAGAAAAATTCATTAATCTGATTATCTTTAGAGCTTTAAAAGATTGGAACTCTCAACGTTTCCTAAATTTTAATGATTGCAATAGCATTTGTATCTGAAAATTTTAAAGAATTTACCCAAATGTGTTTAGTCACACATACACTTCAAAAGAAAATGCTTTTTATTCTTTACATTGTAATTGAAATGAAAGGTTAACAACTATTTTTCATTGTAAAAATCTGCCTAGTGATAAAATATAGAAGTTCATCACTAAAACAGTCAACATTCTAAGAGATATACATAAATTCTCTGGATAATGTATGTATAATTCTCAGGGACATATTTTAATATAAAATATAGTATAATATATAGAGATTACTGTTTCACAAAATAAACAGAAGCATAGGCAGTGTACTCTGAATTACAATTTTGTGCATTATATACCAAATTTAATAGAGGAAATGGAGAAAAATTTTGTTGTTCTTTCTCAAAATAGATTTAGTACAAAATGTGTTATTATCTTTGTACAGTATTCATTTTACAAATAGAAATTATTACTTTACATTAGCCAATGGAATGCATATTTCAACTGGTGCAAAGGTTTACAATTTATTTTTTCTACATATATCAACTCCCAGACAGAAAACTATATATCTTTTTCTCTTATTAGTATGTCATTCTTATTCATTCTTGTTTTTACAAAAAAAAACTTCCAAAAAAGTTTTCACCCAGTCCTTTTTAAACATTTTCTCTTTTGTGTACATTGAACTTTCTACAGTATTTCAGTATTTATCAATAGGAACTGAGTTCTATAACTAAGATATAACAAATAATATATAACAAATATATTAATATTAATATATATAATATATAACAAATAATGTGAGAATTCTTGGGGGAAAAAGAACAAGAACTTTGGAGAAATAAAATAATTTGACAGTAAAAATTGTAAATGACCAGTAAAAGCAAAGGGTCGGCAAAGACAAAAGCTAAAACTACAAAAAAATTTCTCTCTACTCACTGAAATGCATTGTTTTTATTATTTTTCTATAATTATTTTTAATAATACTTTATTTAAATAATGTGATTACAAACATGGTTGTAGTTGGGTTTCAGTCATAAAAAAGAATTCACACCCCCTTCACCAGTGCAACCTTCGCATCACCAATGCCCCATCTCCTCCTTCCCTTAACCCCCACCTGTATTCAAGACAGGTTTCCTACATCCCTCACTCACTGACATTGTTATGATAGTTCTCAGCGTAGTTACTTCTCTAACTGCACTCACCAATCTTTGTGGTGAGCTTCATATATTGAGCAGGTCCTTCTGGCCCTCATCTCTGGGAATTATGTTTCATTCTTAAAACCCATAGATGAGTGAGACCAGTGTCTATCTCTCTCCCTCTTGACTTATTTCACTCAGCACAATAGATTCCATGTACATCCATGTATAGGAGAATTTCATGACTTCATCTCTCATGACAGCTGCATAATATTCCATTGTGTATATATACCATAGTTTCTTTAGCCATTTATCTGTTGAAGGGCATCTGGGTTGTTTCCAGAGTCTGGCTATTGTAAATAATGCTGCATTGAATATAGGTATTGTGTTTTTGAGTTTCTAGGGTATATCCCTAGGAGTGGTATAGCTGGATCAAATGGGAGCTCAATTTCCAGTTTTTGAGGAATCTCAATATTGTTTTCCATAAAGGCTGGACTAAAGGGCATTGCCACCAGCAGTGAATGAGTTCCTTTCTCCCCACATCTCCTCCAGCACTGATTGTTCTTGTTCTTGTGATGCGTGCCAGTCTCTATGTGCATTATGTTTTTAATTTTATCACATCCCAGAACTTAGAAGTAAATTGATTGTTAGCTACTTATGAATGAAATATGCTTCTCTTCCATTCTGTTCTATCTGCTAGAGGCCAGTTTTCTTATATGCATAATTCTTCTCTTTAGCATCAGCTTAGGAAATTGGGTATGGTGTTTTTTAGTGTTAATTTCTTAGTTTTTTTTCCACATGAACTATTAAAAGATTTTAACTAAGAATAGCTGTTATCCATTCAATACTTCAAATTGAAAGAAGCATGCAAGAGCCCCAGAGTGACAAACACAAAACTTGAAACAGCTGAGTAGAATGAGTGTCTGTATGAAGGAAAGAAATACACTATTTCAGTGCATTTTCTTGATTTAGTAATTCTGTCTTAAATTTTTTCTGCCAAAATACATTTAAATATTAATAGAATCATTCAAAAGGCATACAATACAGCAGACTGGCTACAAACAACTGATGAGAAACATATATGTCTGACTGTTAATGAGAGGTGTCAAATAACATGATTTCATGTGCTCTATACCACCACTGGCACACTTGACATGCCATTTACCTGTGTATAACAAATGCTTATATAAAAAATCTACTAGCTATTTGGGAGCAAACTGGAGAATACATTTTAAAATTATTTTAAAAATCAAAATAAACTTTATAAATGTGAAGTATAATAATGCTTATTTTAATATTCTGTCACTAGCCAGGTCTTTGCACGAAGTGCCATGACAACTTTGGAAAATAGATGATAAGAGATCTGGTAGATATGACAAAATAAATGTTTTATCTTCAGATGGCATGTTAATTGATTCAGTAAATATTTTCATTTAGAATTCCTGGTATTTCCCAGCAGATATGATATATAGGTTCTATTAGATGTCTTTGTATGATATCCATAGCTTTATACACTATAGAACTCTCAACATTTAAATAAAGCAACGATGATGGTTTCTGAAAATGTTATTTTGTTGTTTAGGAAAGCCATTTCTTTTAGTGCTCAAAGCTTCCTCCTAACCAGGAGGGTTGCAAGGTTAGCACCATAAGTTCAAGGCAAGTACTCTACCGTGTTGTCTCTCAGACCCAAGCTTCAGAATAGTTTTTAAAATATATTCAGACACAAATCATTGGCATATACTGTGGAGCTGTGGAGTAAAAACTAAAAGTTGACCCTGTTTTTCAGCATATTAAGCACTATGAAGTACTTGTATTTTATACTATTCCTGTCAGTCATGTTTATTCTTTTCAAAAACCCTGCAGATTAGTTATTAATGGTTTTACTAGTGAAAGGAGACATACTCAAAAGGCTAGAAGTCCTGTCTCAAATGACATATACGTCAGGTATCCCTGGGTACTATTCAATGCACTTTCCACTACTGCATTACAAGGTACTTTCATCATCAATACAAGAGTTGCTCAGGAATTTAGTTGATACTTTTTTTTTTGAAAGGGGTCACACCCATTTGACACTCGGGGATTACTCCTGGCTATGTGATCAGAAATTGCTCCTGGCTTGGGGAGACTCTATGGGATGCTAGAGGATTGAACCTCGGTCCATCCTTGGTTAGCGCTTACAAGGCAGATGCCTTACCTCTAGCAGCACCACTCCGGCTCTTAGTTCATACTTCTTGAAGATGAAGCAGTGTGACTGAGGAAAATGTGTGAAATTTATAATCCCACTGTAAATTACACTTAACTTTGAATTGTATAAACTCTTTTTTTTGAATTATATAAACTCTTAAGATGTCAATTTTGCAAATAAATATTTTCAAATACAGATATTTTGTTAAGATCTTTTCCTCTTCATTGTGGATGTGGGCCAAGGTTTTTCTGGCTTTTGAATCTAAAGGGTATTTTTATACATTATATACATAAGTTTGCAAACCATTTTTTTAATTTGTAACTAGCGTTGACAGTGATACTTTAAATGAATATGATTACTGTTTAATCAAATGGTTAGTGAGAGTGAATTGATGTTGTAATGTGTAATGAGTAATCATAAATGTTTGGACCCTTTTGCAAACAAGCTGTCTCAGCCAGCTTAATTAGGTATTCCTGGAGTGTTTACACATTTTGAATAATTAAAATTAAATTGCATTAAAGTTTTTTGTAATTATAATTTCAATTACATCATTATAAAACAAACATTGGAATGGGTGGGGCAGATGCATTTATTCATATATAAAGTCAAAAAAATATTTTGACAAATGGTTCCAGTTATCTTGTCCAGTTTCTTATTTTAGTCAGCCAAAAAAAGATACACTTGTAGGGTTCTTATTCAACACATTTTTTATTGTCTTTTTCAAACATATACAAATTGGATTCATTTCATAAGTATGTTTGTAAGGATCATCACTCTTGGGCACCTTAATGAATATTAAAAGCCCATGAGAAAGGAATTGTTTGAGCATTGAACAGGTACTAGATTTTATGCAAGTTCAGTGTAGGGGACTGCTGAGACTGCTAATAGAGAAGATATTATAAAGTGCTTTGCACAGCAGTATTTATAACTTTGTACTTTGACTTGAAAAAAGTGTACTCGAGAAGTTTTCATTGTAGGAATGACAAATAGCAAAGATGAGGGTACAATTTACAGTCGTCATGGCCAGCTGAGGAAGCCAGAAACAAACATAATTGAATTTACCAGAACAAGTGCAGACTATTAGAGATTCAGTTAGTCTCTTTGACCAAAGAAGGGGAAGAAGGACAAGTCTCTGAAATTTTTATTTTTGGCAAGAGTGATTTTGATATGCTAATGAGTCATTTTGCTTAGATTTTGAGTTGGAGCTAACAATAGATACAAGGATATTTGGTGATAATTCTTAACACAAGTATGAGACGCTCACAGTCCTTACAATGTCAACTCATGCTGATATTTTCTTTTCCAGAAATTCTTCCTTACTTTCTTTTTCTAGTCAAGTAAATGAATTTGGTTCTCTTTCTCATTCAACATATGCAATTTTTAAATGATTCAAAGAAACTAAGTAGATTTCCTCACTACAGTAAATTTTCAGACTCCATTGGTGTTGTTAACTTTTGAATCATTTATTTGTTATAAGACTTTTACTATGAAGGATATTTTTAGGCTTTAAAAATATTTTAGAAAGTAATTGATATTATCATTTAGTTTTTTTTCAGCAATGACTGCTGTGAATTTTCTTCAGCATATGTCCTTGAAAATTTGTGCCTGAGCTGCTTAATGATCATAAAAATAGGAAATTTTTGGGTTATTTGATATTCTTATTCATGCTTTAACTTAATTAATTAAGATTAGAGTTTATTTTGTTGCTCATGGTTTACTCCTTTCTTTGTTTTATATGCTTACTCCTTTTTTCTTCCAAATATACTCCTTGTAGTCTCAGGGGACCTTATTGGTTCTGGGGTTTGAACCCAGGTCAGAAGTTAGAAGTTCTACCTTCTGTATTATCTCTCTGCTTCCTGATGTTAATATTTATGCAACAATTAGAGATTATTACCTTCAACCACTTTTTATTATATTTTATAGTCTATACATAATAGAAAAGTTGAATTAAATGTCTGAAACTACACTATTATTTTTTAAAAAGTAAATTTTGTTATGGAATAAACTGATATCAACATCTGTTTTTATCATAGTGCAGATTTACACTTTAGTTTTTCTTTTGATGGGGGTTGGGCCACACACAGTGATGCTCAGGAGTTACTCCTGGCTATGAGGTCAGAAACTGCTCCTGGTTTGGGGGACAAAATGGGATGGCCAGGGGATCGAACCATGGTCTATCCTAAGTCAGCCACGTGTAAGGCATACGTCCTACCGCTGCGCCACCACCCTCTCCTCATACTTCAGTCTATTTTAAACTCTTTTCGGCTATTTCTTTGTTTAAAGTTACTTCTATAGAAAAGTGTTCCTACTGGTTTCTATGGGCTCTTATAAAAATTACATGTGCAATTCATAATAAACATATCAAGAATATTTAATCTTTTAATCCTATTCCATGAAGCTCAAGTGAGAAAGCTTACTTACTGAAGGCTAGCCTTTCCATATAATTACCATAGAACCTACAACTTATTCCTATTTCTGAAACAAGTCTGGATATTGCCACTGAAATTCATGAAGGTCTTCTCTTAATATAGGAATGTTGAATCTCTTGCTTCTTATAGTTGAGTTTCTCATGCACTGTTATATTTAATTATCTAACTAAAATCATGTTATAGAATATGTCTATTTGTTTCAGCCAATTGTGAAAGACATCAGCCACAGAAATTAATGTTATATTGGAAAAAGGTTATGCTAAAAATTATCTAGAGTAGGATGCATGTCACATGAAGGTTGTACTTAATCATTTTAGGTGACTGGTAAGACTATGTTGAGTCCATGAAATAAAGAAAAATTACTTCTGCTACTGCTAACATTCTCATCATCTGAATTACAGCTGAGTTAGGCAGACTTTGTTTATCAAAATATCAAAACAAAATAATCTCTATAATAGTTACTAGCTCCTGATTTTTATATTACTATTTATAGGGGAATTATTATTATATGTTACAAGTCAGATTATATATAAAAGATATCTTACTAAGACCTCAATAATCTTTATATTTATGTGCTTTGCCTTTCTCTTCCAACTTTTGTTCAAAGTAAATTTATAGAAAGATATGGAGCATTATATAATTTTGCTATTTTCACTGACTTTGTAAAGGATGTGTATTTGTACTTCAGTAAGGAATCTGAAATATTTAACATTTCTTTGAGGTAACATATAAAATCATAATTTATCTCAGAATGAAGATTTTGTATTATTTAACATTTGTCATTTCAGTCAGACCACTCAGAATCTCTTTTCTATTCTAAACTTGGATTAATAGTAACAAATTATCTAGGAAAATTTCAATAACCTTAATTATCTATTGTATAGAAAAATAGTGAAATTTCATGTAACCAATAATGTTGGCTAGGTACAATAGATAGATAGGGAATACCAATCCAATTATTTGTAGACTCCAGAAATTTTAACAAAATCTATTCCTTTTATACAGACTCTCATCTTAATCTTTGCTATCTAATTACCCCTGAATGCCTCAGATAAGATACCTTTCATATTAGCCTTTCTTATTTTTTAAATGACAATAATTTGAGTGCATTATGTTTACTCACTTCTTCATAAAGCAGTTTCTTTCTAGAACAAATTCATAGATCATTAAAATGACACACCGTATATAAGCATCTTAATTGATCATTGACATCCCAGCTTCCCAATTATGAAAGATTCTAATCTCTTGTATTTTGTCTTAGCAACTTAAGCTACGGCAGGCTATAAAAGATGCATAGGAACTTCAGTCAAGTATGCTGCTGTCCAATTAGCCTTTCTTTGAGAAAAGTTTTTCTGTTTCCCATACAGTTGCAGCAATATTTGTATTACACTTATTTGGACTATTTTTGGTTTAAATATCACTCTACCATGTTTTAGCAGATATGTGGCATATTCTTCTGCCTCTGTAATTTGACATCAATAGTATTCAAGTGGGGACAATATCAGAATGTTGTTACAATTGGGTGTCATAATACATGTTACAAACTTAATACAGTTTCTGACCAAAGAATACCGAGAAGTCTCATCACTGTAGTTATTGTTATGATAATTTCCTTTCTATAAAATGTTCATAAAATACACTTATATGGTGATCTCAATAGATGAATATAAAGTGATAAAAATTTTCATGTAGTAATTAAAAGAAATTCTTTAAGATCGTTTATGCAAAATCACACTTTAATTTTCTCATGTGCTTCTAACAAGTATACTTCCACTTTATAAATATTATATAACTACTTTTATAAAGTTTCAAATGTCATGGCAATTAAATGTAAAATGAATAAACTTTATATATGCTTAAGATAATATTAATAAATGTGTAAGAAGTAAAAAATGGGGCAAGATATATGTATTTATTTTACTTTTACATTTTATTTTATATTATGAAATAGTATTTTATAATGTATAATTAAATATTACATAACTATTAGTACATTATTTCTATTCATACTCAATAATTGATTATAGTGGTTGTTCTAAATGAACTCTGATAAGTTATTATTTTCAGATTATAATAAGAAATTAAAAATACATGATGCATTTTAGGAAAACATGTATCAAAATATTATTTTTAATTTGCTTGATTGACCAGGTAATTAATAATAACATAAAAATTTCACTAATGTAAAATACTTCATTACATTTTATTCCTGTAAGAATAGAAGTGTTGACAGTAATAACAATTTATATTATAATGTTTTCTGGTTTCACACAAAGACATTATTAATGACATTAAATAATTCCCTCCAGGAATTTTTTGTGACAGAAATACATTTAACATGCAAGTAAATATTTAGTGTAATTCTGTATATGTATTGGCTTATGAAAAAAGCAATTGAACAAAATATAATTAAAATTAAGGAAGTTAATTATTATTTTTACATAAAATATGTTGCTATAACATAAAATATGTACTCTTTTGAAGAGAATAAACAAAGAAAAACTTCTTAAGACCACATAATGATTAAAGATTTTTGATTTGCTGTCTCAAACTAAGAGTTCCATATAGCTCTGTATATAGAAGTAGGGCAGCAAAGCAATTTGATCACTAGATATGAGAGTCATATTGTCTGAGAAAGCCATTCTACCACTCATAATCTTCATGACCTTAAGTAAGTCACAACTTTTTGTCTCATTTTCTTTGTGTAATTAACGGGGAAAATATGATTAAAAGTTTCTGATTAAATGGAAAATTACACAAATGAATATATACAAAACCCTTATAAATAAGGGTCAGTTTATTGTTTTAGTCACTGGTTTGTTTTCCATAATACTTTAGGCATTGTACCAAGTGAAAAAAAAGTTCAAGAATGTTTGCCATGTTTTATTAAAGTGCTACAATGTGCAGATAGATTGTAAACTAATTTGGCTTAGTAGAGTCATCAGGTGTCCATGTTTATGAGAGTTTTGATGTGAGCCATTTTTCATGGTTACCAGCTAAAACGATAAGTAAACATAGGTGTTACCATCATTCCTAAAAAGGAGAATATTTGTCTGTCAATAAATATTTTTCCATCCAAACTCATTTAGTTTTAAGTGTGTGAGTGAGTCTCTTTACTCACTCACCAGTTTTATTTACAGGTATCTGTAAGAGTATATTGGAATGAGTTCAGTAGTAGTTACTGTATGTGGTGAATAGGTCAGGAACAGGTCAGGAATAGTTCAGGGCAGTGGAAAAAGTATTGAGCCTTGATTCCCAGTTGGAAGATACCTTAAAATAGTTATCAGAA
This sequence comes from Suncus etruscus, assembly GCF_024139225.1. Taxonomy (NCBI): domain Eukaryota; kingdom Metazoa; phylum Chordata; class Mammalia; order Eulipotyphla; family Soricidae; genus Suncus; species Suncus etruscus. Next base: position 56,774,122 of record NC_064852.1, read on the forward strand.
GGTCATTATATTTTAAAGGAGCACAGTGAATTGGAATAACTGACTCTCTTGAATAAATAACTTTTTGTGGAAAGATTAGAATAAAATAATTCAAAAGATATAAGAAGAAAAAAATATAGTCAGAAACAAAGACAGATCATACAAGCCTCAGCTACACTGAACTCAACCTTCATTTAGCCTGAGATATCTAAAATGCCGGTACCATTCTGAAACAAAATTATGAACATATTTGTAACCATGTTGCTTAAATAAACTGATTTAAAAATAATGAAATAAAATGTCTGGGCCATTAAGTGAAACTGACAAAAGCAAATTTAAATTATTTTGAAGAAAACTACATTTTTAAAAAAAAATTTGGGCCACACCAGTGTGAGTTACTCCAGGCTCTGTGCTCAGAAATCATTCCTGACTTGGGGGACCATATGGGATGCCAGGGGAGAGGGATCTAACTGTGGTCCTACTCTGAGTCAGCCACATGCAAGGAAAACTCCCTACCTCTGCTCCATAGTTTTGCCCCCAGAAAACTACATTCTTTTACAGCCAAAAATAGTTTGTTCAAAATACCAGGAAAAATTCTTGAAATTTAAAAAAATGTTGATTATCAAAATTCTAAAAGTTGTCATCTTCTTCTGAATGCCAATTCTCTTTAGCAAGGCCAAAGAATTTTCTGAAAAATAAGTCTACAGTGGTCTCTTGAATGTGTCCTTCAATATAATTATTATATATGTATTTTTCTGTAAATTGAAAGTTCACAGTGAGGGGCCGGGTAGGTGGCGCTGGAGGTAAGGTGTCTGCCTTGCAAGCGCTAGCCAAGGAAGGACCGCGGTTCGATCCCCCGGCGTCCCATATGGTCCCCCCAAGCCAGGGGCGATTTCTGAGCGCATAGCCAGGAGTAACCCCTGAGCGTCAAATGGGTGTGGCCCAAAAACCAAAAAAAAAAAAAAAAAAGAAAGTTCACAGTGAAAAAATGTGCTATTCCAAATGTGCAGTCACATCTATGGGAAGACCCATGGCATTACTAAATTAAGACATTACTAATTAAGATCACCATTGCTAAAGCTCAAGAATGAAACTTTGGTCTTTTATGACTCCATTTATATATATATATATATATATATATATATATATATATATATATATATATATATATATATATAATAGATTTTGCTTCAAATCCTTTTATATCCATTATTCTCAGAGAATGGCTAGTCACTAAGTTCAGCATTCACATGTCTTGGTTTTTTCTTTCTCTATGCCTGCTATTTGCTAACATTTATTAGTATTAATATCATAAAGTATAAAATATTTGGTTCTCCTTCAAAACCTCTAACCCAACAGTATATGCTGACAACCTGTAGTAGTAAAACCCTTTTATTTTGGAGTGTGTGTGTGTTTGTCTATATTTTATGCCACATTCAGCTGTCCTTAGGGCTTACTCCTGAGACTCAAAAATCATTCTAACAGAGCTCATGGGAGCATATGGGATGCTGAATTTAAAACCCAAGTTGGTTGTATACAACCAAAGTACCCTACTCTCCATTATTGATTCATCTCTAAAACCCTGTTTGATGCCACTCTGCTTATTCAATGTGCCATAAAATCTTTGAATAAAATTGAACAGTGTTATCTTAGTTTTCTGGTCCTTTCATTGTGAAAGGGAAAAATGTTTATTTTTTCAAAACTATTATTCACATTAGAAGAAAAAACTCAAATAAATATAGATCGCATACTAGTTGATATATAGATTTACACTATAGCTATTAGACAATTCTAATCATCGTTAGAGATTCCAGACCTGAAAACTACTTTACCCAATATAGGAGAATGTTTTGAATATTTGCCTGTTTCTAAAATTTTTTTACAGTATTTATTTCAAGTAAAAAAGGCAACGGGGAGGAGGAAGAAGTTGGAGAAAATTAGATAGAGTAAGGTGAATGGAAGAAACTAATTTTCTTTGCCCCATTCTCAAAGGTTGTAATTGGACTAATTTACTCAACATTATCATTCATTGAAAAAGCATTCTCATAAAAGCATACTCAGAAATAGCAGGGAAGTATAAGACTTTCTTATCTACAAGACCCATCATCATATTTTCTGTGACGTATATTCAGAAAAATGCATTATCACTCCAGGTAGGAATGCCCTACATAAGATTGTAAGTATGGTGTGTGGATCTATACTCAGACAAAAAAGTTTTGTCAGCCTCTAAGAATTAAATTACAAAATTGAAGGAAATATCTAACCAATTTTTTCTCATAACTTAAAAAAACTATTAATTATGCACAGTTGATAAATAAGAGACAATTGAGAAACAAATTTTCCTCTGAGTTTAGACAATAAATTTAATTTTGTTTCTATATTTCAAAATAATATAGAATGATCATATAGTTAATTATGTTAATTATTTTTTACAGAGCTGCTGTTTTCAATATGAAGAAATTTTAAAAACAATTATAATAATTAAAATAATAACATGCCCTTTTCTCATTTTGTATACTAAGTACAAGTAAATAAGGATTTTTAAAGCATTAAAATGATTTGCTTCTTATAAAATAAATATTTACTTTAAATTTTTAGAAGTTATATTTGGTAGTTTATGATTTACTATATTACAAACATTATATCTACTTTTTATTTTAATTTTATTTTTATTTGTGGTTTATCAAACTATTAACACAAGATTTCATGTATAAAACATTCCAGTACCACACAGTCTACTATTGTCCCAACATTTTTATTACTTAATAATATTCCTACTAAAGATCAGTTCTCAGTTTCACTTGCCTTGAGTATTTGTTATTTCTCTGCCATTTTTTAGATATCACTTATAATAGAAATTATTCTGCATCTATCCTTCTTCATACAAAATTCACTCAGCAGTAACTATATATATTCAAATAGCAGAAAATTGCATGTTTGGGGATTGTAATGATATTACAGTAGGTAAAACACTTGCCTTACATATATCCAACCTAAAATTCATCCTTGGCACATTTTATGCTACCTTGAGCATGAAAAAATGAGCCCAAAGGAGAACCAGAAGTAAGGTCTGAGCATCATTGGGTATGACACCAAAATATGAAAAACAAAACAAAAAGAAAAATTTTATGTCTTTAACTTTTCTTAAAGAATAATATTCAATGTGCATATTACTATTCTTTATCCAATTATCTGTTCTTGGATACTTATATTGTTACTTGATCTTGCCTATTGTGAATAGTTCTGAAATGGATTAAGGGGTGTAAATGTCCCCTTAAAATAGTTTGTGCCCTTGGAATAAATGTTAAAAAGGAAAGCACTATATTTTGGGTAACCCTAAAGGTTACTTATTAGTGAATAGCTGAAATTAACCATGAATACTCTATAATAAAAGATTTTAATCAATCACAGTTAACATATAATATAACAGATAATATAATATTAATAGAGTTAATAGTTATTTCAATAAATATACTGCATATGCATAGAAAGAATACAGATTGTAAATATTAAAGAGAACTTAACTTTGGTAAAAGATCTGTATTGAAAACAGTCTTCTCACTAAGTATAAAAGAATATTTTATGTTTTCAACCAGCATTAATAATAGGTAAAACCAAGAGCAACACAAACAGGATAGGGAAATATAAATTATACAGTAACTTATACATACACATATATAAGTATATTAAAGAACATTCACAGTTCTAGGAAATAATACATAAGTCGATGTTTTTCACTCATATGATATATAATGAAACAAAGCCAGAGGAGAGATAATGAAAATCAGTTCTTATACTCTTACCATAGAATTGAGCTTACTAAGGGGATAGATAGGTAGAAAAGGTCTAATGGACCATGGAGGAGAAATACTGCCACTTTAGCAGCGGGCACATAGTGTTAACATTTTACTCCTAAGACATACAGTCATACTGTGTATGTACTAAGCCAATGCTATTTCAATGAAAGGGAAATTTGAAAATTAATATTGAAAAATATATCATTTTCTTTTTTGAATAGAAAAAATGTTTACCTTGGGTGTTCATTAGGGGATACCCAAGCAGTCCTTTGGGGACCCATGAAAATTCTAGGTGATATCTGACCAATGTGCAGCTTGTAATTGAAGCTTTGCTCTGGCCCTGTCCTGCTAGAAATAAGCAAGATCACCTCAGGACTGTCGAGGAGATTCCAGATTATATGCAATAATATTGTGGTCAGATATGAGGTATATTTATTAGAAGTGGGAATGTGCAATCTATACAGGGAAATCCAAATTTCTTCACCCAAGAGGTGATATGCTTTAATTGTTGATCATTTTATTAGTTGTCTATTTTTATGTAACAAATCAACTCAAAGTGAAAGTTTATTAAAGCACATGTTTTTGTTACTTCATAGTTTTATGAGTATAGAATCCAGATCAGTTTAATTACATTCTCTCATTTAGGTCTTACCTGACTTTGTTGAGAGTATCTACAGTGTCTGCAGCCACTTTCATTAGGGCAACACTGTCAATCAACTATACTTGTTTATAGTTTTCACTCCCTGAAAGGATAATAGCCATCGGCAGCTCTAAACTCCTTGTCACATGAACCTTTCTAATATTAAAAATTGCTTCATTAAAGCATGCAAGCAAAGAAAGTAATTTTTCTACTTTGCTAGTAAGATGACAAAAAAAATCACAATTTGTTATATAATCATAAAAGTGACACGCCATCAAATTTGCTGTATAGTTTTGGTTAAAAGCAAGTCATTAAGTTCATCCCAGACTGAAGAGAAGTATCTATCAAACACATATAAATATCAGGAGAATTATTGAGTATGCATGCCATTGCAATTCATCATGTTTACAAACTAGAATTTTCACAAGAAATAAACCCATATATTAAGTATCATATACACAAGCACGTAGAGAGACCCATACAACTGTGTAGCTACATATCAACATATATTTATATTTTTAAATAGAGATAAATGTATTAAGTTTTATATTTATCAAGGCAGTAGAAAGAAACATTTTAACATATTTGTAACTAAGAAAAATGTGAGGTCGATAGATAATATATTCCTACTTTCTCCCCTCCATTTCTAGGAAATGTCATTGTTCCTCGAAACTTCTATTGCCCCAGACCTACCACATCTAATTATATACATCTACTACCACATATGCATCTACTACATCTACTATAATTCCCAAGATTTATATTCTACCAGGGACCCCAAATTTTACTTCTTTCCAGCAATATTGTGAAATGCTAGTCATTAATGATTTCATTTAAAGATAAAAATTTCCCTTGAATTACTATAGCTGAAAATCTTTGTTATTTTTTTTCTCTAGGTACACCCCCATACCACTCCACCACAAAACATCTAACTAGAAAGAGTTCTTAAGGACCTGTCTTAAGGACCAAAAGGGATTTGCCCATTATACCTAGACATTTGAGCCAAGATAATTACATTTTGTTGCAGGGTGGTGAGCTGGAGCACAAGTTGTGAAAAGTTCCACTGAATTGCAGTCATAATAAAAATATATTAGGACAATAATGTGCTTGTAAAGTAAGGGAGAGTAGGCGTTTACTCCAGAGCAATAGACATAGTATTGTCTTTCATACAGGTTTATGTATACTCTTTCTTGGATGTGTAGTCTCTGTACCCACGGGAGATCTTCACTTGACTTATGTTTGGGAGTATGACTTTGACCTAGGAGTCAGGCCTGAGATAATTATCTCTTAATACTCAGATGCAATGTGCATCCATGATATCTGGCATTAAAATATAAATCAATTGAAACCTCCTACAAAACCAATTACAGGGACTTATCTCCTCATTTTATTGCCTGAAACATTTGCTTATATTTCTCATAGCGGGTCCTATGCTGGCTTCCTAATTCTGGTTTGTGCCTACAAACAAATACTTTGTGAAACAGTCTATTTTATAACCTTGTCAATCCTAAGTCTCAAAATGAAGGTTTTGCTATCTAATACTCAACTAATTTTTTCCCATGTTAACAGCAGGATCTCTAGCGTTATATTTCTAAGTGTTATGAATCATTTAAATTCTTCTTGTACTCATCTCCCTTAATAAGTGCTAAGTATACTTGTTCCTGTTCGAGGAGGTGAGAAAATTGAGACATGGAAACAATAAAAGGAACAAAAATATATTCTAAAATAGAGTTTTGGGGATCCAGATCTATCCCCCCTATGGATCCTGTTCTTCGTTCTATGTCAAGAATGCTTTGGCCATAGGGGAAAATAATTCTCTAAAACCAATATGCAAATTGGTTTAATATTTTCTATGATGAAAATTAAGGCATTAAGGGTCTGGATAATTTCCTGTGGAAATATGGGTTTAAATTAGAGGACTTTGGGGATGAATTAATTATCCCCTTGCCCCTCTTTCCTCACATTAAGAGCTTTGATTTTCTGCTTTTTTCAATTTGTACAAGTTTTTTTGAACCTAATAAATAAAGTCAAAAGTAAGAAGTGATACACATTATATGTTATAATTATGGTAATAAAGTTATATCCTGGGTACTCTGCTTATATCCATGGATATTCAATCTCCTAGCCCTCATTTATGGAAGAGATGGAGAGATGGGATAAGAGATAGGGGACATTTGGACTAAGTGGACTGAGTCTATAGTTAAATAGGAAGATAAAAATGTTAGATTTTTCTTAAGAATAAACACAGGAATGTTCTGACTTTCACTATTCTTTGCTAATCAGGCACCTTCAGTTATATTTCCTATCAAAAAAATTGTGAGGATTTGAAAATATGGTAATCATTGCATATATAACAGTTTGAATTCGGAATAATTCACTTGAACTAAATGGCAAAATGAAATATTGTATTTGTTTATAGGCCTCTGATTCTACATTAGGACAGAAAATGTATGTACACTTACAAACTAACCTCCTTTGGTTTTAGGAATTTCTAGTGAATCTAAATACCCAGGGGGTTCCCTAAGTAAGGTAAATGCCAGAATACATAAATGCCTCAAAAGTGGCCAGGATTAATTTAAAGATAAAAGTTTGCCTTCATAAAACATAAGAAAACAAATATGTTTTGACATGAGGCATTAGCAGGTTTTATATAGCCATATTAGCATGGTGTTAGCACTTATTAATAAAATTTCTATAGACATTGTTCATATTATATTTGTCAAAATGATCATATAAATAAAATAGAAGATTGTTAAGGAAAGACTATAAATATAGAACACATTTTATGCTGCATATCAATCAGATAACAATGGAGTAGTTTTCATGCCATGAGTCATTATTCAATGCAAATTTTTGAAATGTAAACATTATGAATATATTGTGTCATCCAGTTACATATTTAAAGTGTTTACACTTGCAATTTATAAATATTGCATTACTACATAACCTAGTTTCCTGTCAAGAAACATTTATTTTCTTAGGTGAACAGATACCTTGTTTGTGAAACTGTTTATCTTAGATGTGGTCATCAGCTCTCTTATACTATATTCTACTATACTATAAGGAATACTATACTACAAATACTATACTATATTATACTATACTTCAGCTATATTTTTCTAAATCTTTAAGAAAAATAATCTTCCATAAGAAATACAGTGTAATCTTTCCTTATACTGAATGTCAAACAGCATGCCCATGTGAAAGATGTCTTCTTTATTATGATTAATTTTGGGTAACCATTAACCACACTTTCTTCTATATCTTTAATACTGTTTAAGTAGCAATTTCAAAAGTCTACTTTCTGTATTATTTAGTATTTATACAAAATACATGTCAAGTCTCATAGGATGGTGTTAAATTATTTCTTTCTTTTTTCTTTATTTTGGTTTTTGGGTCATACCTAGCACCACTCAGGGATTACTCCTGGCTCTATGCTCAGAAATCGCCCCTGACAGGTACAACTCAAAAGGCCTCTGAATATTTGTTTAAACCAGTTTTTGTTGAAATATGCCATTTGTTTTTCAAAAGTTTCTATTACCATGCACGTAGAAAATGAATCATCTTTATTTTCATCATCTTTTCAAACTTCTCAATTCAGTTTAAATAATTAGATTTTATGTGATGGTGACATTTACACCATTCCCTTATCAACATCTCTATTTTTGTGTATTGAGACCTTAGGGCATATGAGTATTGGACAATAATTCTGAGTCTATCAAGTTTTATTAGTGGCACGGAGACAATGCTTTTACTTTTATTTGATTATTAATGATTTTGAAAAATGCACTTTCTTTTCTTTTATTTGCATTCTTTGTTTCCATTTCTTCTTTAGCTCCTCCCCCAATTTCTTGGATCCTATAAATAACCGGGCAAATTAGTGACTCAAATATTCTAGTATCTTTTGTGCATTAATATATATATATATGTATATATATATATGTCTTTTATTTGTTCTCATACCTTTCTTGAGTGTTTCTATGTTATTCTCACTTGCTTTTTTATGTTCCTCCTACCAACACTATTAATTCTTTGAACTTTAAATATTGCTTTTAAAATACCCACCCCATTCTGAGACAAAATTGCTGTCATTTGTGGTCATCTCTTTTCATTACATTATTTGTGTGGACGCTTTGGTTCACATTCCTATTAATTAATAGTAGATTTATCTAAAGAAGATTCTGGGGCTTTAATTGAGATTATTGCACCCAGCTATGTTAAAAATCCCATAATATAGGCATTAAATCTTTATTAGAGGTAGATTACTGAATTATAATTCAATGGAAATATATGCCTGCTTCTTTCTATTGGAAATTCAATGCATTAGACATGCTTATACATTTTCTTTCTGAGCACTAGAATTTAACTAGGAATTTTATTCTATTGTTTTTGTTTTTGGACTGTAACCAATGGTGCTCAGATCTTACTTCTGGCTCTGCACTCAGGTATGATCAATCTTAGAATGTCTATCGGAAGCTTTTGGGGTGTCAGGGGATGAACCTGGGTTGGCCCTGTGCAAGACATGTGCTATTTAATGAGGACTTCCAAAAACCTAGACTCAACTGCCCTAATTGGGTATTAAAAGCATGCATGTTTTGCAAAAAGCTAAAGCTATATATGCTATACAAAAGTGAAATAAGGTGAAAATTATGTAGGACTATAGATTAATATAAAAATTGATCAGAATCTCAGCAGTCAAAGAAGATTTCAAGGAGAAAGTGGCATTGAACTGGTCTAGGAGTTCTTTTTTCATTATTCGCCCCCCCAAGCTTATTAGAAGATCAATAAACAGAAGAAATTAAAAAAGAACCCAGAATAAAATGGATACATATTCTTAATGTTATAAAAGTTTCAACTCAGGATTAAATTTTATTGCAAACTCTTGTTACTTTTTACAAGTTACATAGCCATTTAAAACACTATTGATTGTGAATTAAACTGAAATTATGACAAGGAAAAGGTAAAATTTTTACTATTATTATTAAAACTCAGTAGTTTCCCATAGAGATTATTCTGCTTTTGTTTCATATTTTTACTGTACTATTTTTTTCTTTTTTTTTTCTTTTTTTTGGTTTTTGGTTTTTGGGCCACACACAGCGTTACTCAGGGGTTACTCCTGGCTATCTGCTCAGAAATAGCTCCTGGCAGGCACGGGGGACCATATGGGACACTGGGATTCGAACCGACCACCTTTGGTCCTAGATCGGCTGCTTGCAAGGCAAACGTTGCTGTGCTATCTCTCCGGGCCCTTTACTGTACTATTAACACCATGGAAGTTCCCAAACCATTGATCATGGCTCCTAGTTCCTTTTTCTTCCATTCCATTCTCCTCATGCTATAAAACATTTTATTAATCTGATAAGCATATAGTAACAACTCAATTAATATTTTGTCTTTATTATTATTGTCATTAAAGTCAAGAAACTTACTTGTTTTTACGTGTATTTTCTTTGAACCTTATTTTGTATTTTAAAGTTTTAAAAAGGCATAGAATAATATTTTGATGGTTTTTTTCTTTTTTTTTTCTTTTTTTTCTTTTTTTTTATTTTTTTATTTTTTGGTTTTTGGGCCACACCCAGCGGTGCTCAGGGGTTACTCCTGGCTGTCTGCTCAGAAATAGCTCCTGGCAGGCACGGGGGACCATATGGGACACCGGGATTCAAACCAACCACCTTTGGTCCTGGATCGGCTGCTTGCAAGGCAAACGCCGCTGTGCTATCTCTCCGGGCCCTGATGGTTTTTTTCAATTGAATTCATAAAAATCATCATTTTATTAGATAAAAAAATGTTAGCAGTACCAGTCATCTCATATATTTCAACTTACTATGCATGTATATACTCATTTAGAATCATATCTTTCTCATAAATTGAAAAGACTTGAGCTGGAAAAATATACATGGAAAAGTTTCTAATCTCATGATCCACTAACTTTAGTGTCAGATTTTTTAAAATCATAGTTTAGTAGAGATTTTAACAGATGTTTATTATTGACTAAGTTGGGATTAAATTGTTTTAAGATGTTCCTACTCATGTCTTACTTAGATTAAGATATAGTACAGGTCTAGTATGAATTAGGGAGTATAGTATCACATACAGATAAAATAATCCAGTACCATATTTTTTTTCATTTTCACAATTTAACAAGCCATAAATTAAATTAATTCGGGGCCGGGCGGTGGCGCTAAAGGTAAGGTGCCTGCCTTGCCTGCGCTAGCCTTGGATGGACCGCGGTTCGATTCCCCGGTGTCCCATATGGTCCCCCAAGCCAGGAGCGACTTCTGAGCTCATAGCCAGGAGTAACCCCTGAGTATCAAACGGGTGTGGCCCAAAAACCAAAAAAAAAAAAAAAATTAAATTAATTCACAGAGAATATAGTTAACATAAGTTATGTGGCATTAATATTCCATTATAGGGAAAATATATTTATTGTATTAAAACAGAAAAATAACAATGAGTTTTAAATATTAGAACCAGAATGCTAGAGAAATTCATTTTGATGCAGTTATTTTTAGTGACATTTGTATTTTTGTTTTGTTCTATATATTTGTTTTGGAGCCATATCCAGCTGATTTAAGGTCTTATTCTTGGCTTTGTTCTCTGGAATCTCTACTGATATTGTTCAGAGAACAATATACCAGGTTTTGAAGTGGGATCTGCCACAGCCAAGATAAGTATGTTATACACTACACTATCTCTCAAGCCCCTTGAGAATATTTTAAAAGAAAGTGAGCAATGCTTCAGCAGATGCAAGTGATGAGAGGAGGGTTAGTCATTGTATGAATTAATTCTAGGTCATCAAACTTTTAAACAGGGGGCCAGTTCACTGTCCCTTAGACCATTGGAGGGCTAGACTATAGTAAAAACATAAACTATGAACAAATTCCTATGCACACTGCATATATCTTATTTTAAAATGAAAAATATATAATGAGAACAAGTACAATATGTGGCCCACAGGCCATAGTTTGAGGCCCACTGAAATATATGGTATATGAGGAGGAAGAGATAAATAATATATTAGGAAGAAAGAAATTTTTAAATGTCATATTATAGTTCATTCTTTCTCTTTTGGGCATTAAGTCTGTTTTTTATCAGATATTTAAAATTTAGTAATTATTTATATTTTATAATCATTACTTTTTGGGTTTTGGTCCACACAGCACTGCTCATAATTTTCTGCTGGCTTCAAACTCAGGGACAAATCCTTGTGATGCTCAGGAGCCTGTAAGTGAAGCTATAGGTGCAAGAAAAGTGCCCTACCCAACCACTGTTTTATCACTACATCCCATCAGAATTATTTTTATTTTTAAAATTAATTTATAGTCTTTTATTTATGATATTGTTAATGTTAGTTTCTCATGTATATGAATCTAACACTACAAACTACTTTGGTGTACAAGTCTTCCTTTGATAAGGCCTCAAATCCCTCCTTCTCCTATTGATTTCCCGAACTCAGTTTTCCCATTAAGTTTTCTTTGGACATTTGTTGCTACCTTGCTATGCATCTTTAAGTTCCATAATAAAAGTGATCAGAATGTTTTCATTCCTATACTTCTGAATGACTTCACCTATGAATGGCCTAATGGCAGTGAAGGTGAAGTAACAAATTAATTAGAACTAATTAGAAGAGTTCAGTCTGAAAGGACTGAGAGCACCAAACTAAGTAGAGTCATTGTTCAGGGAGAAAGAAAGTCATTGAAAGTGAAGGAATGAAAGTTCTTGGAAAATAGCATCACATTGGTAGCAAAGAGGAAGTTAGTAAAAGCTAGAGAGAAGCTCAAGTAGTATAACATGATCCTCATAGGTACAGTACCTTGAGTTTGATACCTGGTGACTCTGAGACTATGATGACTTTGACCTCAGGCCTACATAGTCCAGCTTAACTAACTGTTATGAGGTGTAATTTTAGGCAGCTCCAGCACCACTCTTTAGAGCTCCTATTTTTTTAAAAGGAGGAGAATGGAGTGGTTGAAAAGGTTCTATAAACCATTAGGCCCAAGTGACAGAGGTTGGTGGTATTAGCATGCCCCTGGAAACTCAAGGGCTATCTAAATGCTTGCAATGTAGAGAGATTGAATATAGGACGCAAGATCCTAAAAACAGAAAGAAAAAATATTAAGGAACAAGTCAGTCAAATACAGGCTGTCAAGTTCAATTTGAGCATTAGTCTAGAACTGAGACGATAATGCCGCTGCTAAAAACATAACTGCCCAAAGAGCAGAAACTGTTACAGAATAGCAACAACCTTCCTGTCGGGAATGTTAGAAGTAAGGGGATTGCATAGTGCAGTCAAATGGGATTGAATTAAAATTATCAAAGCCTACAAATTGGCAAGGGAGGAAAATATGTTTCTTTCAGCCTTCAAAATATTGGGAGGGCACTTCATTAAAATTGAGAAGTTTATATTGAATCCTGAGAAAATTTAGTGCCCAGACTTTTTGCTCCCAATTCATCTGAGTAAGTATAACATGAAGTTGGAGGAATGCCTGGACCACACAGATACTTTCCATGAAAACAGAGAAGGCATACCTTCTGGAGAAGATATCAGGACTAATGTACATATGGTGAGAGTCAGGTTCTGCTAAGGCTGTGAGGTGAACATGTCCCATGGGTCACTGTGTTGCCAAATATGGTTCTCAGTATTTATATTTGGAAATCTGAAGCAATGGAGATGGTAGATGCAATTAGTTAATATCCTATCTTTAGGTGGCAGAAAAGAAAACCTGTGAGTAAAACAAGAGTTCATATTGGAGAGAGAAGCTAAATGTATAACAAGAAGAAAGGAAGAGTGAAATTTCAGGAGAAATCACAGCACTATTCACAATAGCCAGAAGCAATCCATATGAGTGGCTAAAGAAACTATGGTATATGTACAAAATGGAACGTTATGCAGTCATTAGGAAAATTAAGTCATAAAATCTGCTTATACATAGTTGGTCTGGAGTTCTTATGGTGAATAAAATGAGTCAGAGGGAAAGAGACAATCTCTCTTTTCTGTGGTATGTAAGGAAAATAAAAGGATGGATATGGAATCCAGAGACAATAGAGATGATTAGGAGAATCAGTCCTGGTAGAAAGCTTACCACAAAGAATAGAGTGCAGTTAGAGTATAGAATAGTCCACTATGGAAGGGACATGCTTGACCCCTTCATTAAATTTAATGTCAACCATGATGTCAAAAAGAAAATTAAGAGAGAGAAGTAAAATGCTTGCCCTACTGCCCTAGAGGCTGGCAGGAAAGGGTGGGTGGAAAGGAAGAAGGCATCAAAGAGGCTTAGAAAGAAACTGTTGACATTAGTGGTGGGAAATGAGCACTGGTGATGATTGTTATACATTATAGGATTGTAACTCAATCGTGAACAACCTGTAGAAAAAAAATAGTAATTCAAACAACCTTCTAACTATAGTGTTTAAATTTAAAAAAAAAATGGCAGCGTAAGTAAATGTTTAATTTCAAAAGCAAGAAATTATTATCAGGATCCAGAGCAATAGCACAGCAATAGGGTGTTTGCCTTACATGCAGCCAACCTGGCTTCAATTCCCAGCATCCTGTGTAGTCCCCTGAAGCTGCCAGGGTTTATTTCTGAGCACAGAGCCAGGAATAACCCCTGCATTCCACTAGATGTGGCCTATAAAACAAATTATTATCAAAAGTAGTGGCTGACGGTCCTCTGATTGTGAGCTCATAACTCAGTGATGAGAGCAATATAAAATTAAACAGCATTATTGAAAGCATTATTTGTGGATAAAATATAAGAAGACATGTAAACTATTTTTTCATAAAAATGAGGTATGAATTGCAAAGAAAGGTGGGATATTCCAGTAGTGTACAGTTTTTTACTTTTTTAAATCTATCAAATTTATTAGATGTGAAAATAAAACATATTTTTTTGCACTTTTGAGAGATCAGCAGCTGTCAAAACGATAAGAGGTTCAAAGACAAAGGAGGGAAGGCAATCCAAAGTTCTGGTAGTCGCTTGACAAAGAGTGATGAGGGACTTGTGCATCTGTAATACTTTTTAATTGGCATTACTATTGAAATTATCATGGATATATTGAACTCCCCCTCAGAGAGTACTATGTCAAATCAAGGACACCAGCAATGCATTTCACAGAAAGATAATCATCTAATCTGTCCAAATAGCAAACTTGGAAATGGATACCACCTAAGGCACTGCCAGTCAATGTAGAAACAAATTCCCTCTTGTGTATTAATGTGCTTTCTGCCTCAAATAGCTATACTTATTAACTGTTGCATGATGATGACAGATCCCTATTGTAGGCTGAAGTTGCCATCTATACTAATCCATAAGAAGGGCATTGACATTTGATTTGCTCAATGTCACTAATCAATTTCTTCGCTGTAGACTAACTGCAATATCATTTTAGAGCCCTTTATTATAGTCTTAACAAGAGAGAGATAATTATGTCCTAGGGGACCCATGTTTTAACCAATTATTTCAGGTAGGCTCTTTCCATCTCTTTCTCAATCTGGAAGAGGCTTCTACACTTTACAAGTAAAGGCCTCTTCTTTGCCTAGGGAAGGCAAAGATGATTGTAGGAAAGTTGAATGATTTTGCTCATTTGAGTAGAGCAGGTCTGGAGGCTTTATCATATTACAATAAATTCTCATAAATGGAAGGAAATCAGATGTCTGCACATGTTGGCAGAAGGGCAGGAAGAGAGAGCAAGAGAGAGACGGAGCACACTTCTAACCAGGAATCTGGAAATCCTAAAATGGCACATCTTTAAAATAAAGAAAACATATGTTATATTTATATATGTGTATATAGTATCCAAAATAATACTTTCTAATTGTATAATCATCATATACATTATTACTGATTATATCAATTTTTAAAAATTCTAATATTTTTAAAATTTAAAAAAATAAAAATTTTAATCTCAACAGATTAGGTTTGTTTATAAATGCTTTATTCCTTATCATATATTTTACAAAAAATGACTCTTACACATCAAAGAAAATTTTTCTGCAAAATACTTTTTCTATAAGTTATTTGTGCTCTTCTTCACCCAGACATCCTTACTGCCTTTTTTTTTTTTGGTGATTTTTACTATTCAAAGGGTTGATGATTGCTTTCTTGATTTAAAGTCATTGTATTTATATCTTCTATTTTATTGGGTATGAATTGCAATAAATTTTCTATATAAAAATTTTTAATCCTGTATATTTTGGATATTAGCCCCTTATCTGATGGGTTGGGTGAATTGTTTCTCCCACACGGTGCATGGCTCTTATATCCTGGGCACTATTTTTTTTGAGGTTCAGAAGCTTCTCAGCTTAATGTATTCCCATCTGTTGATCTCTGCTTCCACTTGTTTGGAAAGTGCAGTTTCCTCCTTGAAGATACCGTTAGTCTCAATGTCATGGAGTGTTTTACCTACGTGTTGGTCTATATACCTTATGGTATCAGGTCTGATATCAAGGTCTTTAATCCATTTGGATTTTACCTTTGTACATGATGTTAACTGGGGGTCTATGTTCGCTTTTTTGCAAGTGGCTAACCAGTTCTGCCAGCACCACTTGTTGAAGAGGTTTTCCCTGCTCCACCTAGGATTTCTTTCTCCTTTGTCAAAAATTGGGTGATTGTCTGAGGAACATCGTCTGAGAACTCAAGCCTATTCCACTGATCTGAGGGTCTGTGTTTATTCCAATACCATGCTATTTTGATAACTATTGCTTTGTAGTACAGTTTAAAGTTGGGGAAAGTAATGCCTCCCATTTTCCTTTTCCCTAGGAGTGTTTTAGCTATTCTAGGAGGGTTATTGTTTCAGATGAATTTTATAAGTGTTTGATCCACTTCTTTGAAGAATGTCATGGATATTTTTAAGGGGATCGCATTAAATCTGTATAATGCTTTGGGGAGTATTGCCATTTTAATAATGTTTATCCTGCCAATCCATGAGCAGGGTATGTGTTTCCATTTCTGTGTGTCCTCTCTTATTTCTTGGAGCAGGGCTTTATAGTTTTCTTTGTATAGGTCCTTCACTTCTTTTGTCAAGTTGACTCCAACCTATTTGAGTTTGTGTGGCACTAATGTGAATGGGATTGCCTTCTTTACGTCCATCTCTTTCCTATCATTATTGGTGTATAAAAAGGCCATTGATTTTTGTGTGTTAATTTTGTAGCCTGCCACCTTGCTATATGAATCTATTGTTTCTAGAAGTTTCTGGTAGAGTCTTTGGGGTTTTCTAAGTTGAGTATCATGTCATCTGTAAACAATGAGAGCTTGACTTCTTCCTTTCCTATCTGGATTCCTTTGATATCTTTTTCTTGCCTGATAGCTAGAGCAAGCACTTCCAGTACTATGTTGAAGAGGAGTGGTGAGAGCGGACAGCCCTGTCTTGTACCTGAATTTAGAGGGAAGGCTTTTAGTTTTTCTCCATTGAGGATAATATTTGCCATAGGCTTGGGTAGATGGCTTCAACTAGATTGAGAAAGGTTCCTTTCATTCTCATTTTGCTGAGAGTTTTTATCAAGAATGGGTGTTGGACCTTATCAAATGCTTTCTCTGAGTCTATTGATATGAGAACTTTACAAGAAAAAAAATCTAATCCCATAAAAAAATGGGGAGAGAAATGAATAGACACTTCGATAAAAAAAGAAATACAAATGGCCAAAAGACACATGAAAAAATGCTCCTCATCACTAATCATCAGGGAGATGCAAATCAAAACAACGATGAGATATCATCTCACAGCACAGAGATTGGCATACACCACAAAGAATGAGAACAATCAGTTCTGGTGGGGATATGGAGAGAAAGGAACTCTTATCCACTGCTGGTAGGAATGCCGTCTAGTCCAACCTCTATGGAAAGCGATATGGAGATTCCTCCAAAATCTGAAAATTGAGCTCCCATTTCGACCCAGCTATTCCACTCCGAGGGATATACCCTAGGAACACAAGAACACAACACAAAAAAACCTTCCTCACACCTATATTTATTGCAGCACTAGTCACAATAGCCAGGCTCTGGAAACAACCAAGATGCCCTTCAATGGACAAATAGCTAAAGAAACTGTGGTACATATACACGATGGAATATTATGCAGCCGTGAAGTCATGAAATTTTCCTATACATGGATGTACATAGAATCTATCATGCTGAGTGAAATAAGTCAGAGGGAGAGAGAGAGAGATGCAGAATAGTCTCACTCATCTACGGGTTTTAAGAAAAATAAATGTCATTTTTTGCAACAATCCTCAGAGACAATGAGAGGAGGGCTGGAACTTCAAGCTCACTTCATGAAGCTCACCACAAGGAGTGGTGAGTGCAGTTTTAGAAATAACTACACTGAGAACTGCCATAAGCATGTGAATGAATGAAGGAACTGGAAAGGCTGTCTGGAGTACAGGAGGGGTGGGGTGGGATGGAGGGAGATTTGGGACATTGGTGGTGGGAATGTTGCACTGGTGAAGGGGGTGTTCTTTACATGACTGAAGCCTAATCACAATCATATTTGTAATTAGGATGTTTAAATAAGGAAAAAAATTTAAAAAAAGTTTTTAATCCATGATAATATATATTTGAAGACAATTGACATTTAATGTAAATTTTCTGGCTGGGAAATTTTGCCATTATTAATACTAGTTTATATCAAAGCTGTTTTTTTATCAGTGAAAGATTCTGACATAGTTGTTCTTTACTTATTCATAAACAGTCAAGATTAAGAAAGACACATTCTAGGTATTTAATAAAATTGAGTATTCCAAATAACTGGCGATAAGTACTCATGTATTGATAATATTAAAAAGATGTTTACAAATGAATCTGTACCCACTAGGCATTATATAGTGTCTCTAGTTGGCATTATTTGAACTTGAAAGTTAATAAACATGCAAGAAACAGGTATATAACTTCAACTGTATTTGTAATTCAGCTGGAAGAAACTTAACTAGATTATATTGCAATTATTTAAAATCATTTGCATTTGATTCAAATGTCAACACCTGTGCATAACTAGCATGAAGTGTTTCTTACTTTTAATAGCTACCCATCCTGGAATGAACAGAATTAAATTTTTTTCTCATGAAAAAAATGTTATAACAAGCAATTTAAAATTTACAAGCAAAGCAGGTAGGTTTGAAAATTCATTTTCCATCAAGCTAAATCATCCTTATTTAAAAAATAATCTCAGTGTATGTCAATATCTCCAAATAGTCTCCTGCAACCTCCAGCAGCTATAGATTGCTTGGTCTTCCTGGCATCATCTAGCAGTTAGAAAAGTTTAGGGAAACTGTCAGTATACTTTTCACCACACTGGAGGTTTTTTTATTACTTGAGTTTCTGGGTAGATAATACAGCATATAGTAGGCAGTCAATAAAAGATTATCAACAAACTAAAAAAGAATGAGATTAATTAGTAAAAATTAGGTAAAGTTTATAAAGCAGTATATATTTTTTAAGTTTGACTCAACTCCAGTGAAGAATATCAGTTTATATCTCTATAAATTTGAGTTATTCCACCAATCCAAGTTAAGGTAATACACTGATTGTTGTGGTTATAAAAATAAGGACCTCCAACACTGACATTCTTTTATAAATGTAGTATATTTGGTTTATTACTTTAATAAATAAATCTTGAATTGGTTCACTGTGAGATAGTTACAAAGTTGTTTATGATTGCATTTCAGTCATACATACCCTTCACGAGTGTTCATTTCCTACCAGCAACATGCTTAGTTTCTCTCCCTGCCTCTCCTCTGACCTCTTCCTGCCTGCCTGTGGCAGACGTTTTTCTTCTCTCCATCTCTCTCTTCCATTCTTTTAAAAACTGTGATTTCAATATTGTTACTAAAGAAGTATAAATGAAACAGCTTTACCTTTTTCAGTACCCAGTTTTTATCCAGAGTGACCATTTGCAACTATCATTATCATAGAGGTTCCTTCTCTTCAATAACTATATTCCCCTGCTATTTGGTTCTCCTGGGTTCATCTCCATTGTTCCTAGATATCTATACAACACTATTTTTTTCTTTATATCACACCAATGAGTGCATATATTTTATATTTATCACTCTCCTTCTGACTCTTTTCATTCATGTTACTCTCCATATGCATCACTGTATAAGCACATTGAAATGAAATGTGACTTAATTTTTCCTAACAGTTGCATAATAGTATTCTATTGTGTAGATGTACCATTCTTTATAAATGGATTTATTCTTGAGCATGTTGGTTGTTTCCAGAAACTTGCTATAATGAATAATCCTGTAGTGAACATAAGAGTGTAGAGATTTTTATGCATTGTGAATTTGGTTTCTGAAGGTATATTCCTAAGAGTAGTATTGCTGTGTCGTATGGAAGCTCATTTGCTAGTATTTTGAGGAAGATTCATATTGTTTTCCAAAAAGGCTGGGCCAGTCAACATTCCCACCAGTAGTGGATGAGAGTTCCTTTCTTTCCATACTAAACCAGCAATGGTTTTTACTTGTTCTTTTAATGGGTGCAAGTCTTGGAGGTATGAGATGTTATCTTATTGTTTTGATTCGTATATCCTTGATGATTAATTATGTGGAACTTTTTTTATGTGTCTTTTGACCACTTGTATTTCTTTTTTGAGGAAATGTCTGTTCATTTCTTCTTCCCATTTTTGGATAGGGTTAGATGTTTTTTCTTGTTAAGATCTACCAATGCCTTATATATTTTTGATAGTAAGTCCTTATCAGATGGGCATTGGGTAAATGATTTCTCTCATTCCATGGTCAGTTGTTGTATCCTAATCATTTTTTTTTGAGGTGCAGGAACTTCTTATGGTAATGTAGTCCCACCTTTTTATCTTTACTTCCACTTGCTTGGGCAGTGGTGTTTCATCCTGGAAGATGCTTCAGTGGCATAGAGTGTTCTGCTATGTTTTACTTTATGTACCGTATGTTTTCATGACTTTATCAAGGTCTTTATTCCAATATGATTTGACTTTAGTGTATGGCATTAGAGAAGCATGTAGTTGATAAGTTTTCTCAACATCACTTGTTATAGAAGCTTTCCTTGCTTTACTTCATATGTTTTGCCCCTTTATCAAAGATTAATTTATCATATACCTAAGGATCAGTCTTAGGATATTCAAGTTTATTACTATTCTGAGAATACCTAAGATACTATCTGGGGCCCAGACAAAACTTTAAAATAGTTGCAAATGTAAGAAAATGTGCACATAAGTTTTTTGATAATACTTTTTTTGAATCAGGGAGTTTAGTAAAAAGTATTTTAGAGTATATAACATAAAAGGATATTCTTTGGGGTGGAAACAGTGGTGCAGGAGTAGAGCATTTGCCTTGCATGCAGCTGACCTAGGATGAACCAATTTGATTCTGTGGTGTCCCATATGGTCCCCCAAGCTAGGAGCAATTTCTGAGTGCATATCGAAGAGTAATCCCTGAGTGTCACCGGGTGTGGTCCAAAAAAATTGGGTATTTTTCTTTTAATTTAAAGGGCAATATTATACTGTTAATAAGTAAAGATTTGTGTGCTCAATTCCCCTGTAATACCAAGTCAGTAAGTTTTATATAGATTTGGGCATCTGAATTTTTAGTGAGAACCTTCAAGCAACTTTTGTGAATTTTCTTGGGAAAGCACTTTTTAATTAACTCAGGAGAAACTCTTATAGGCTGAAATTATCAAGAATCCCTCAAATTTCTTCCCCCTTCTTGTATGTTGGAAGGCCTGACAGCCAAAAATATGTTCCATGAAAACAGTCATCATGTCTGCATGAAGCCAGCTGCAGACTAAGTCTATTTTAAAAAGAGATGTAAAGAAAGTAATAAAAAATCATAGATACACAGGCTACAAAGCTGAAAGCTGGCCTTGTGGAGAGGAGATTTCAAATCTAGTTCCTGTCAAAGCCTTCCCAGATTCTATTACCCACAATCACCACTTAGCTAGTGGCTCTACTTCACTACTCCTATGGCTCTCTGCAGAGACACCAATCTCATCACAACTCTAGGAATATCGATATTTGGACTGACTTCACCAGGACTTTTTTTTTAAATGACTGAAAGCACCCTTCCCCCTACTTCTCCTTACTTCCATAAGGTCTGGCCATCAATAACACACCCCACAAATATCAACCACAGTACTTGGAATTTAAGGTCTGCCAACTGCATAACAGTTCCAAAATTTTTAATATTGTCATGCCAGTAGGAACACACCGATTTAGATGTCAGTGAGTATTTGAACCGACATATTGCTCAGATAGGAAAGTAACAGAAAGATCAACTAGCAACAAGAGTTTACTAAACCTGACAATCATTCAATGACCCCTAGCAAAATAATCTTACTAAACTTTCTGACAATGACTTAATGACCACATTGCAAGATGCAATAGTTTTCATAAATTTTTTTTTGCTATATTCTCTTTCTTTCTTTCTTTCTTTCTTTCTTTCTTTCTTTCTTTCTTTCTTTCTTTCTTTCTTTCTTTCTTTCTTTCTTTCTTTCTTTCTTTCTTTCTGTTTCTTTCTTTCTTTCTTTCTTTCTTTCTTTCTTTCTTTCTTTCTTTCTTTCTTTCTTTCTTTCTTTCTTTCTTTCTTTCTTTCTTTTTCTTTCTTCTTTCTCTTTCCTTCTGTTCTTCCTTTTCCTTTTTTCTTTTCTTCTTTTTTTCTTGCTTTCTCTCTCTCTTTTTTTTTTGCTTCATTTTTTCTTTTCCTTTTATAAAAATAATTTTGCTCTACTTACCTGGAAACAAATGTATCATGCTCAACTATGCAATACACAGTCTTTAAAAAATGATATACAAGTAGTCAAATATTGACATGATCTAAAAAATGATAAACACAAAAGACACTTTTGCATTTTATATAACTTCTAGCACCCCACTCATAATAAAATTTCTATAACATGGAATTCAGAATTGATCTTACTGTTTTAATATTTTAAATAACTAAAAAAATGATCCAGTGACTGCCTTTGGAAAATAAAATGCTTACCAAAGGTTATTTAATTCTTAGCTTCTTAAACCATGGGTTACAGGCCCATGTGGATAAATGAATATGGGGATAATCTTAAAATAAATTTTTGATTAATTATTATTTATTTTTATTTATTTTGGATTCATTATTATTTAAAAAATAATGCCCCAAAATGCAAGTAGGTATCAAAACCTTCAAATTGCATATATTTATATCAGCAATGGAAAAAGAGAAGTAATCAACTTGGTCTTTTGGTAATTTATGGAACAGCTGTATACATATATCAGATGATCATAATGACTGACAAAATTCATTATACTGACAACCTAGTGTAAGACATTTTACTGTAAGGCTTCCCTTTTGTTTTTAATCTAACATAGAAGCAAGATTTAAAATGAACATTTTTTCACTGGTTTTACTTTCACCTTTTAAATCTTGACAAGTTTCTATATTCAGACATTTGAAGGACCAAGCATTCTAGCTGTTGTCACATCTTTAGTCATGATGATATTTTGAACAATGTCAGATGGGGGAATAATAGTGGGACTTTAAAATCTAATAATAATACATGTCTTTGCTACTTCTTGCCAATAAAATTTTGAAGAATACTGGTATTATGTGGAAGCACGGTTTTTTTTTTTCATGTTTACAGATATTTACTACAAAAGAAGTGTTGAAAAAATTGTATGACAGCTGAACACTTGAGAGTGCATTTTTCAAGTGAGAGAAGACACTAAAGGTGTTGAAAGATTTCCCATCAGAGGGAACACTTTTTTGGGAAACTCAAATATCACAGAAATGAATTGTGTAGGATGGCAATCAATCTGGCATGTTAAGGTAAGGATGCCAATCAACAGTTAGTTGAAATGGGAGAGATATCTTAGTAGTGACAGTTCTGTCATTCTGCATAGGGAAATAAGTAACACAAAATAGCAAAAGGGCAGCAAAACCAGCTTCTACTTATCAGTTTGGAGTTTCAGCTCTAAGAAATAACTGAATATACTCAGACCAGTGGGGCTAGTTACTGGAAGTATTTTCATTTAAGTCTTCAATTCTGACAGTGAAGATATGAAATACCTATAGTAGTACAAATCTCTGGTTTGTTTTCCTTGCTGTGTATGCAGAAAACTAAATTTGCAAGTGATTCCTCTCAGTTAAGTCATATGACTGGTTTTGGTTTAAAGAACATTTTAAGCCATAATGATAGTTTGTAAATGAAACAGTGAAATTCCTAATGACTTTCTCCAATTTTTCTTCACCCAGCCATATTAATAGCCTCATACTTAGTGGATAGAGTTCTGAACCTTTGAATAATGAATATATAATATTCTACTGACAGGAATGTGATATGTATTATCCAGTTGGAATTTATCTAATGGAAAATTATCTTAATATCTTGTCAAAATAGTAGACAAATAACTTGTTCAGTAAAGCCAGGACCTGGAATAATCCTATATATATGGGAAAATTGACTTTAAAGTGATCAGATACTGTATTGATAAGAAATGTGTTTATGGGGCCAGAGCAATAGCACAGCAGTAGGTTGTTTGCCTTGCATGAGGCTGACCCAGGACTGATCTCGGTTAGATACCTATTTTCCCATATTGTCCCCCAAGGCAGGATCAATTTTTGAGCGCAAAATCAGGAGTAATCCCTGAATGTCACTGGGTGTGGCCCAAACAAACAAAAGAAAAAGAAATGTGTTTATTTTTTAAATCACTAAAATATCCTTGTCATTTATTACTTTAATATTATCTATCTTTACTTAGCAAAAAATGTTATTCTCCAGGCCTATTTTGTAAAATTTGGGGGAAAGTAGAACTTTAGTACTTTCTTTTCTACTCTTCGAAAAAAATGCGAAAAAAATTCTGTATCTCCATAAAGTGTTGTTTGATTAGTTGATATGTCCAAAGGTTCTGTTGTCTGCCCTTCTCATATTCCCTTCAAATAATCTGTATATTGAACAACCAGGACCTTTCAAAGAGCTGTTTTTTAAAAAGTATAATAAAAATACATACTAGAGAGTTAGATAGCTAAATTTTTATAGCATTTTGTCATATATTCCCATAGCATCTCTCTGAACTATGTAGCACTGGTTCTATACATTTAATTATAAAATTATCAAAAGTGAGGTTTAGAATGATGAAGAATATTAAAGTCACACCAGCCTAGGTATCTAAGAAGCATTAGCTAGTTGTACTAACTTCTAAGTGGGCTCAATTTTTAAAGATACACACTGACACAGTTGGGCAGAACTTAGTTCTAAACTAGCAAAGTTTCCATGTGAACAGCTTTCTCTTAGAATTGAAAAGTATTCAGCTTATCTTCCCTGTCGAGAACTAAGGGAATCTTGTTTTGTAAATATAATACACTAAGCATGGGTCATTGAGAAAAGCAATGAATTAGAATGGAAAGAAACATAAAAGCAAATGATATGTAAGGACATTCAAACTTTTCTCATTTAAGATCATTCTCCATTTTGCTTACCTTCAGCTGTAGATTGCACTATTTTGCAGATATGTCTTCACCAGGAATCAATAGATGGTAAAGGATGTTACTGTTTGCTAGGTAAAATTCTGGAAAAGGACAGTATCTCTGTATGGTTCCACACTAATAGCCTATATTCTTTTGTTTGTTCATGCAAAAATGACCTTGAGTTTTGCCTTTCCAGGCTACTCTTAGATTCTGTATGTGTAGAAGCTATTTTGAAAGCTTATGTAGCAACATTGAGGCAACAACTGGACATGCCCAAGACATTCTATTATCATCTTTGGACATACACTACCATATTATCACTCTGAGTAGATTTGACAATCAAGATCCCAAGGCTGTCAACAGTAGATGCTAAGTTATTCAAAATGCTACTTAGACAACAGAGTCTCACCAAGAAGAACAAATGGCCTTAGAACCTTTAGGCACAAAGCTATAAGGACAAACAACAATGCTGGAACTGGGCTTTGTTCCCAAATGTATTGGATTTCAATACTTGTGAATTGGCATTGCTAGGCATCAAAGGTTGAAAAGCAGTTTACTAGGAATAATGTGGTCCACCCACTCAGATTTACATACACCTAAGAACTACCTGTGGAAGTGAAATTTCATAGTTTTTATTTTTAATCTAAACATTTTTTTGTGTGTCTGGGCACACCCAGTGGTGCTCAGAGTTATACCTAGCTCTGAGTTGAAGAATCGCTCCTGGCAAGTGCAGGACACAATGTAAGATGCTATGAGGATTGAACTGGGTGCCATCAACCTCAACAAGGCAAATGCCATACCTACATACTATTTCTTCAGCTTTCAAAGTATAAATATTTTAATTCAACATAGTCTACATCTTAGCTTCCCATACACATCCAAGATCTAAATATTTGAAGAAACCAGAAGGTCCCAAATAATTGGTATTGCATAGCTTTAATTTTGTTTTAAAATAATTTATTTATTAAGATTTGCGGGATGCATCAACAAACGATGCAACTGGAAGATTTTATTTTCAATGAAGTAAGCCAAAGAAGAACAAATATAGGATGAAATCACCTATTGTGGTATTTAGAATAATGTATAATTGGATTGAATGGGAATTGTTGAGAAAATGCTGGGCCCCAGATTATATAGTGAAAAGGAAAGAAATTGAATGAAAAAGAAGAAAGATTGTAATTGTAAAAATTGTAATTGTAAAATAACAGGGTGCAAGTGCCAGAGGGACTAGGGTGTATTTGTGGGGCTAAAAGAAAATGACAAAACTAAATTTCTAAGTCACAAAGTCAACAACAATGAAATCATGAGACCCAAACTTTATAACAACCAAACTTAAAATGGTGCCTGGTAGGATGGCAGGCTGTGGTGGAGGTGGTACCATGGGATGGACTCTGAGAACATTTGTGGAGGGAAGTTTATACTGTTGGTGGGATTGATACTGAAACATTTATTGTATGTCTAAAACCCAACTGTGAGTAACTTTGTAATTCACAATGATTTAAAGATATTAAAAACATTTTAAACTTATAGAAAAAAATGAAATAATTTTAGAGGAATCACCAACTACATTCTTTCACTCTAATATATTAAACTAACTTTGCTTTAACCACTCATTTTTTATTGTTTTTTGTTTGTTTTATGTTGTTTTATATATACCTGGCAGTATTTAGGGCATACTCTGGCTCTGTATTTTGGAAGACGCCAGGGAGCACACGTGGTATAGGGATCAGAGCCTAGACTATTGCATGCAAGGCAAGCAATATATACACTATCATATCTCTCCAACTCCCATTCACCTACTTTTTATGCTTATCAAGAAGAATCAGTAAAATTCACCAAAAATTATGTATATGTACTATTAATTATGTCTTTACAGTCCTTTTTATTTTTTCATCATTTTTATATAATGAAATTTATACATCTTAAATGCAGTATTAGATTAATTCTAACAGAGTTTTATGCTCCTGTGCATTCTAAACTCCCAAGAAGATTCATTAATATTATACCATTAATTTTGTCTAGTCTTTCCTTATTAATCTCTACTTTCTCAGGGTCAGAGAGGTAGCATGGAGGTAGAGTATTTGCTTTGCATGCAGGACAGTAGTTCTAATCCCGGCATCCCATATGGTCCCCCAAGCCTGCCAGGAATGATTTCTGAGTGTAGAGCTAGGAGTGACCCGAGTATTACCTATTGCCGGATATGACCCAAAAAACGAAAACAAAACTAAAAAAGAAACAACAACAACAAAAAAAACCCCTCTACCTTCTCTACAACTGCTCCCCAGATTATCATTCTTCTCAAAATTATCCAACAGATTATTTTTTATGTTAAAATCACTTATGCATAGTATTTTGCATGTTACTTCTTTTGCTCACTGTAATGGTTTCTGAGTTTCTTCATAATGTTGCAGGTTTCCCTTTGATTTTAGAATATAATTGCAGTATAGATAAAGATGGGATAACATAGTTGTTTATATTCTCTTGTTGATGTATACCTGTTACTCAATGAATTTAGATATTCATTTGTAAAAATCCATTCTTTTAGGCTGATCTATAAATTTAAATTTGATTTAAAATAAAAAAAACTTAATGCTAGTTATCCTCTGATTGTTCAAAAGAAAATCTAGTTCTGATACAAAACGAATAAATTACACATATTTTAATATTCAAATTATAGTAGTTACTGATTTTTTCCAAACCCACTAACAGTGAAACACTCAGTCTTTTACTGTACTTCTCTGTATTTCTGGCAGATATCATGCTGAATAAATGCTTTTTCTCTTCATAGAGCCATGTGCTGATATGATTCATAAGGAGAAAGCTTAGGAAAAGTTGAAGCCATCTCCAGTAACCTTCCATTTTCTTTCTTTCTTAACCCCCAGCCCTATCTCTGTCATTAAAATTAAGTTCAGCAGACTGGTAGGACACTTGCTTAAATCAACACTCTTTCTCAGAGTGAGAAGACTGGAAGTCAAATATAGTGAAAGATAAGGAAAATCAATTTGCAAGTCACAGTAGTAGCTGTTGGCGAAATTCATGATTTAAGAGAATCAAAGAGAAGCAGATGCACACTTTAGCCAAAGTAAATGGGCTGTGGTCTTGCAGTGACTCATATAAAAGATGGTGAAGGAAAATGCAATCATTTAATGATAAATTTATGATATGACTTATCAGAAAATGCACATCTTAAATTTGTGTATTTATTATTTATTTATTTTGTTTTATTGAAAACAGTGGTACTCAGGATTTATTCCTGATTTTGAACTTCAGAATTATTCCTGATAGATTTGGGGGAACCATATGATGTACTGGAGATTGAATTGAAGACAACTGTTTAAGACAAGTGTTCTATCAGCTGAACAATTGCAACATTTTCCAAATTTCTTTTCCTTTTTTTTTTTTTCGCTTTTGGTTTTTGGGTCACTTCCGGCAGTGCTCAGGAGTTACTCCTGGCTCTATGCTCAATTATTTCCCCTGGCAGGCACGGGGTACTGTATGGGATGTTGGGATTCGAACTACCATCCTTCTGCATGAAAGGCAAATGCCTTACCTCCATGCTATCTCTCCGGCCCCGCCACTGTGAAATTTCTTTATATTGATGGTGAGAAGTATACCGAATGTTATACAGAAACTGATCCTAGAGTGATGCTCAGGAGCATCACTTAGTTGTGCCTTGGACTTACGTAATTAGGAATAAAATTTGGGACCTATACTTGTACAGCATGTGTTCTAACCCTGTCCCCAAATAATTCACTTTAATTAAATTTATGCTCACCTTACATTGCTTTTATTATTAGTTTACAATGTTATAGAGTTTCAAGTCTGCCATACTAGCTCTACAAAGTATTCACTCTACCTACCATCAAATTGCCAGTTCTATCCTATGACCAACCAAATGGGTGCATCTTCTCATTTTTCACCACTCTTATCTCCTGGACATCTAGTAACCTTAACAATTGTACTATAAATTAATTTTGTTTATTGCTGATTGTTTTGCTTGCTTTATTCCATGTATAGATGAAATTATTTACAATTATCTCCCACTTCCTTAGTTATATCAATTAGTAAAACCACCTCGAATTTAATCTATTTTATCGAAAAGACACAATTACATTGTTTACATTAATTACAGTAGTTACAATAATTACATTATTACATATAAAGGTATATTATTGATTATTAATACTGTATTTTCTTATTTTGTCATCTGTTGCTGGGCATTTAGGTTCATTTTGTCTTACCTCTTAGCTGTTATAAATTGTGGTGTAATACAACAATGGCAAAAATACAATTTTGATCTTGCTGCTTTCAGTATTCCAACTATCTCTGAGGTTTGTCATTGTGAATAGGATGTTTCTTATGATGTTTTTCTTTGGATCTTTTTTTGTTGGTACTTTTAGGACAAGTAGGATTTTGTTGCATACACTCTTAAGCTGGGAGTTTCTCCACAATGATATCCTTGATTATTAAAACTTCATGGGGGTTTTCTTTCTCATCTCTGGGACTCCAATGATTCTCATGTTGTTTCTGTTGACTTTATCAAAGACTTCTATTTTTGTCTGTTCACATTCTTTGAGGACTTGTCGCATTGTCTGATAATGAGTTTTAAGTTTCTTTTCCAGATCCTTCTATTGTACACAGTTGTTTATGCATCTCATCTTCCAGCTTACTGATTCTGTCTTCCACTGCTGTTATTCTGTTGAAGAAGATTTCTAGTGAGGTTTTAATTTAGCCTACCAAGTTTTTCAGCTCTGTTCTTTTAGTTTAAAGTTTTATTATTTCTACTCTCAGGTCCTCTTGATTTTTATTTGTGACATGTTCTGTTCATTCCATGCTTACTTTGAGTTTTTTGAACATCTTTTATATATCTTCTCTAAATTCTGTATCTAAGAGGGTAAATAGATAAGTGGTATTTATTGAGTCATCAAAGCTACCATCTTCATTTGCTATGCATGTTGGGGCCCTGTGTTATTTCACATAGTTGTGGTTGTAGTGTAACGTTTTTCGTTTATTTTTTGCGGCCACACCTAGTGATTCTCAGGGGTTATTCTGGCTATGCGCTTAGAAAATGATTCTGGCTTGGGGGACCATATGGGACATTGGGGGATCAAACGTGGTCGGTTCTAGACTAGTGCTTGCAAGGCAGACACCTTACATCTAGTGCCATCACTCCAGCCCTTGTAGTATGATGTTTTCTATAGCCTGTGCAGGCATTCCTTGATTAGGAAGAGTGTATGACCATGAAGCAAAGTGGAGACACTTTAGGCAGACTTTTTTTTTTTTTTTTTTGGTTTTTGGGCCACACCCGGTGACGCTCAGGGGTTACTCCTGGCTATGTGCTCAGAAGTCGCTCCTGGCTTGGGGGACCATATGGGACGCCGGGGGATCGAACTGCGGTCCTGTCCAAGGCTAGCGCAGGTAAGGCAGGCACCTTACCTCTTGCGCCACCGCCCGGCCCTAGGCAGACATTTTATGGCAGACAATTTCATGGCAGACAATTTCACCTCTGTCTCTCTCTTTCTCTCTCTCTCACACACATACCCTGTCTCTTTCTGTCTCTCTGTCTCTCTCTTTTTTTCTTATTTCTCCCCCTCTTTTTTTTCTATTAGGAACTGTGGGGTGCAATGTTGTTACTAAAAGGATATCATGCATTATCACTTTACCTCCTTTCAGCACCCAATTTTTGTCCAAAGTCATCATTTCCAACTATCATTGTCATAGTGGTCTTATCATTGTTTATATTGTCTTTGGGTATTATTCTCATACATTTTATGACTACAAAGGAGTATAATTTTTCTATCTATTCCTCTCCTTCTGAATCACTTCAATCAACATAATACTTACCATGTTTATCCATATAGAAACAAATTTAATGACTTAGCACTGCTTGGCAACTCAGCCCTAAATATTACACTAATATCTATTATATATGCTATTTTACTTTTAGCTTATTTTTTAAAAAATTTGTATCTGCAATATTACTAAAATGTCTAGTTACTATGTAATTATTATATATTATAAAGTATAATATTTGTGTTTTAATTATGACATTATTTGATTAATAATTAGGAAAATATTTAGTCTTAAATTAGACAAAATGGAATAAAGTAACTAAAAGAAACTGAGTAAGGTCAATGTTTAGTGACAGGTTTCACTAATTGAAAAAAAAATAGTAATAAAATTTAGAATAATATTATACCAAGAAAAAAAAACAACAAAACATGAGGCCAGAATGGCAGCACAGTGGTAGGGTGTTAGCCTTTTGAGTGACTGACCCAGGATTTGATCCCCATGATCCCTTAGGGTCCTCTGAGCCAGGAGCGATTTCTGAGCCCTGAGCCAGGAGTAACAACTGATGTGGCCCTAAAACCAAAAAACAGAACAAGAGGAGAGAAAAACAACAACAACAAAACATCTATCCATTCTGGACCAGAGAAAGGAACTGGATTATTTTCAGTCACATTTGAGAAATACATTATTGAATTGTTCCAGTTAACAATCTAATAAGTCTCATAACAGCTGTCAAAATTATAAAAGTTGAGTATGAGACAATGAAGGTGCTTCAAAATCTTTCATTTTGAGCAAATAAATACAGAAGCTTGCTAAGAGAGGTTTTTTAAATAAGTCAAAAGTAACAAAATAATGATATATTCTCATCTGCTTCAAAACATCACTGTGGCCAAATTTATAAAGGTTATGAAGACACAACTACTAAATTTTTTACCAAGAGTTGGCTTATTCCCTGAAACTCTGCTTCAAGCTGTAGCTTGGAAATATAATTGCTTTTAATTAGTTATGAAACAGTGCCAAAGAAGTATTCACACTGTTACTGTAGTTCTGAGCTGCTTGACTTCAATTTTAACAACTTATTGTCCACCCTTTTTCTCCTTTTTTATTTGCTATATTACTATTTTTAAATATGAATAATGGGGGAAGGTGGATAGATATTTTCTTTTTGATCCAGCAACTTATGATTTGAGCTTTTAATTATACTCCAAAGATAATTTAGGAAGATATTCACTGAGAAAGAATTGTATTTAACTTATTAAAAATAAAACATGATTTTGCTTTTACAGAGTTCTAACTCCTGGTGTACATTTACACGAAATGTTTTTAAATGATAAAAGTAAGAATTAAAATGAGAAAGACCTGGAGACTCTGTGCAAAGAATTATTAACATTTAGAAAACTATTCTCGTCTCTTTTCTGTCAATCTCAAGCTGAGTGATCTTATTTGCATTACTTTTTTATTACAGATTTGGCAATTATGAAAAATCCGCTATCCTTCAAGAAATTGCTGAAATGAAATAGAATCTGATTTATTGTCTCTGGTCACTATTTTAGAATTTGTAGCTTCATTGCATCTACTATTTTTTCATATAAGTTTATTTTATCTCTTCAAGTTATATGAAGTTTTCTTAAGGTCAGAAGTATATAGTTATGGGATCGGTACGGTGCAGCTAGAGGTAAGGTGCCTGCCTTGCCTGCACTAGCCTGGGATGGACCCCAGTGTCCCATATGGTCCCCCAAGCCTGGAGCGACTTCTGAGCGCATAGCCAGGAGTAACCTCTGAGCGTCACCAGGTGTGGCCCAAAAACCAAAAAAAAAAAAAAAAAAAAAGAAGTATATAGTTTTGTAGAATCCATATCTACACTATTACATGTTCACCTTACTAGAAGCTGAAAATATTCTTTCACTCTTCTTTCAGGGAGGGGAGATTAAATGGAAAGTAATAAATGTCTGGCATACCATTGACCCCAGTACATCCCTGCCACCAAGTGGTCCCATAGGAATCTCCACTAAGTCTCTGAACATGGAAGGCACCAAATCCTTGAGCTTTTCATTAAAGCACCAAAGCTTTTCTCTGAAAATCATTGTGAGTGACACCTAGATACTATTTTGGCACAGCCTGAAAGACTACTCACAATATATGTATAAAGCCTAGTACATAAAAAGATACTACTTTTAAAGAGC
This sequence comes from Suncus etruscus, assembly GCF_024139225.1. NCBI lineage: Eukaryota > Metazoa > Chordata > Mammalia > Eulipotyphla > Soricidae > Suncus > Suncus etruscus. The sequence goes on from NC_064852.1 coordinate 56,806,915, forward strand.
CATTAGGAATTATTGAATCCAAACTCTCAATGCAACTGTGATCCTTTACGTATGCTAAGTACTCTTTTAGTGACTATGATTTTTGTCCATCAAATAGATATAAAGATATTTTACATGTTATGGTGGAGTACATTGCAGATTTTAAAAGTAAATTATTATTTATAAGAGTCCTTGACAAGGTTAAAAATATTTAACTTTAAGTTATCATTTATGGCATAAAATCTGTGAAAATATAAAGGACAGCTATTAAGGTTGAATATATAAAGTGATAGGTTGTATAAATATATGGTCACTGTTCATTTTGAGCATTCATTTGTGGCATCTAATGTCTTCATAAAATCCTAAACAGTTTCTGGTATCTTTCTCTGCAAAAGTATAATTTTCCAAATTATAATCCAATTTTGGTCTAGCGTAGTTCATCTGTAATTTTCTTTTCTGGCAGTATATAAAAATATCCCATCAAAGAAGGCCACTATTTGAACAACACTACCTTGATTAATATAATTTGCCCCTTCAGGGAATCCATAGATCTCTTACAACCTTTAATCTTTCACTCCAGATGACCTCAGTAAGAGAGAGAAGGAAAGGCAACCTCTTTACCCCATAATATTCTTAAAATAGTATTATACTTAATTGCTCAAAAGTATGGACAGAACCAGAAGACACAATCATCTTAGCATCTGTGAAAGAAAAAGGCAAATTGGTACATTTACTGGAAGATTACACTACTTACAGAGTATTATTGGTAGGTTTAAGGACAAGGTCATTCAAACATTTGAATGTACAAATTAAGAGCCTCACACGGAGTAAGACCTTGATAAATTTTAAAATTAATTAACAAAGTATTCATGCATTACCTATCAAATATCTATTTTATATATAATTGGACAAACAAAATACATAGCATGAGTCTATATTACACACTATAATTTTGCTTAAAATATAGATATGCATTTGTAAAATATTTGTAAAATATTTGAACATTAGGAATTTTTTGTTTGCCTTCACTTTCCACCTGTGATATTTCAGAAGTTTCTCCTAGCTCATTATTCAAGAATTTCTATAGTAATGCTTAGGGAGCATATGGGGTGTCAAGGAATCAAACCCTAGTCTTCCAGGTCCAAGCCAAGTGTCTTATTTCCTATACTATTGCTCCAGCCCTTTAATTTAGGAAATTTAAGTATGAGAATGAGCATTTAAAAGTATAGTTTAGAGATTCAAAGTGGGAGACCAATTAAGAATTCTTTCAGGCAGTGAAATTTAAGATAGATATAGAATGATGGTCGAAATGAGTAGGTGAAAGTGTTTTTGGCATTTCTAAAAAATGGTAACAGTATGAGATAATGGTTGAAAATGTAAATGGATATCTATGTTTTACTTACTTTTTCTGTACAGACAATGGGAGGATCTGAAGTGAATATTTAAAACAAAGTAAAATTAGAGGCCGAAGTGATAGCACAGTGGTAAGTCATTTGCTTGGCATGTAGCCAACTCAAGACGAATCTCAGTATCCCATAAGGTCTCCGTGCCTGCCAGGAGCAACTTCTGAGCACAGAGCCAGGAGTAATCCCTGAACACTGCCAGGTGTGACACCCCTAAAAAAAAAAAAAAATATATATATATATATATATATATATATATATATATAATTAAATTGAAATTTATTTTTAAAATATAAAAAAGATTTTAATTTAATCTTTATTTTAATAAAATATTTTATTGTATTTATTTTAATAAAATTTTGGGGGGGGTTTGGGTCACACCCAGCATCGCTCAGGGGTTACTCCTGGCTCTATGCTCAGAAATCATACTGGCAGGCTCGGGGGACCATATGGGACGCTGGGATTTGAACCGATGACCTTCTGCATGAAAGGCAAATGCCTTACCCTCCATGCTATCTCTCCAGCCCCTATTTTAATAAAATTTTTAAATAAATAAAATTTATTTTAAGTAAATTAAAAATAGAATACCCATAAATGCTAAGGTGTATGTGTAAATATGTTTATTTTCTTAAATGGCAAACTTTGAAGTAAATTAAATTCCATTTTTCAGAGCATTAGTAGTAAAATGGCATACTCAGTTCATGAAATATTAAAAAGTTGTTGAAAAAGGAAAAATATATGTTTACTCCAATTTAGAAAGACCAGCATTGAAAGACATGACTATGTATAAGATTGAAAGTATGTGCCTATGTAATGGTTGTTGACTTTGAAAGCTGACTATAAGTGGATAAAGTGGCATTTCAGGAATATTAATGAGACAACGTTATACCAAATTAAAATGGAACAAATGAAAATAAAAGGGATAGTAGATGATATTTTTTAGAATATACATGTGAGAGGCCAAGGTAGAGAACAGAAAGGGAAGAAGGAAGAAAACCCAGTGTGAAGGGTTTAAATGATTTTGTGACAGATCACTAATAATAATAGATAAAAGATAATAGGAATGTCTAATAAAAGCTTATAAATATACACTTCAGGGGCCAGAGCAGTGGTGCTTCGCAAGCACTAGCCTAGGACAAACTGCAATTCTATCCCCCGCACGTTCCATAGGGTTCCCCCAAGCCAGCAGCGATTTCTGAGCACATAGCCAGGAGTAACCCCTGAGTATCAATGGGTGTGGCCCCAAAACAAAAACAAAGAAAAAAAAAGAAATATACACTGAAGAATGACTATTACAAAATGTAGCAAACCTGCAATTTTTGAAAACTGTCTTTAAAGAAATTATATATTTTTTCTTGTTTATTTTTCAGGATGGAAGAAACAGTGCGGAATCTATTGCAGAGTCAAGGCCCTCCAGAACAGAAAAAAGGAGAAACTGTTAATATAATGGTCTACCAGGTACACCATGTTTTATTTTGTTTTGTTTTGTTTTTCCTTTTGACTGGATTCCAGTTGGCTTGTTTTTATTTGATTTTCTTACTCTGTTCCCTGATCTGAAAATAAATAAGCAAGTATGATCCAACCCTGCTGTTGGGAGCGATATATATCACTCTGTCTAAAGAATCATACAAAGTTTATTTAACTCATTCAATTCTTGAATTCCTACTGTGGAACAAATAATACATTTGATTTTATGAAAGTACAAAAATACGCATGTATTTAAAAAGGTTTTAGATCTTTTTGTTTATAACAGATCTATTTACAGTGAACTGAGATAAATAGAACTAGATATAGAGTATTTCAGCCTAGATAAAGAACTTATGGCAAGTTCTTGTAGAATAAGAAGGTTGAGGTATCTCAATAATAGCCAAGTACAAAAAAAAGTGTGATAGTGAAACAGGATACAGAATACCTAGACAAGATTATTTGTTATGCTGTGTTCATGAGAATGGCCTATTACCCTGGGAGTGTGAAATATAAAAGAAGTCTAAGGGAACCAAAGTGTCATTGATCTGTCTTTTTCTAATAGAATCTCCATAGTGCTTTAACACATTCAAAATCACCAGGTTGGGAAGCACAATGCCTAAACCGAATATAGTCCCACTTATCCAGACAAATAAGATTCTGGTAGAAAAAGTAAAGAAGATCCAAAAAGGAAACACAGGCATTGGGGCCAGAGAGCATATACACTAAGAAATATTCTAGCCTTGCACATGGCTAACCTAGGCTCCATCTTTCTTTTACTACATATAATCCCTTGAACACTGCCAGTAGTAAGGCTAGAACGGATGAGGTGAGGCCGAAGTCCACTGCTTATCCACCCAAAGTAACACAGAAACAGTATATATAAATTCAGAACTTTAATTAAAATAACAAATAAAGCCCCAAAATTTATTGCAAAACTGAACACAGAGAACTTAAAAGAACATATACTGAAGGGAGTGGTCATGCTTACTGTCTGGTTTTGGCACTGTCATAGGACACCGTGCTGCAGAAAGGAAGACACACTAAGAATGGTAGAGCTTTTGTCAAGAATGGTGGCTTTGAATCCATATTGATATTGTAATTGCTATGTTTCTACTGGTATGACAGTACTGAAAAAAATTGGGCCATGGGTCCAGGAATTTCAGGCTCTGTGGCTAATATTATAGCTTCTGTGGTGCATGGTTTCGGCTTCTGGAGGTGCAAGAGTGAGAGCATTGGGTAGGGTGATTCCTGCACTAACTTCTGAGGGTCTTGGAGATGTCAGCTCAAGTGCTGGCAAGACTAGAGCATCTTCAGAGCTATGTGGTTGAGTGGTGGAGCTGAACCATTGGCAGGGCAATGGATGTGGGTGATGGGTGCAGCTGGTTTGGCCTCAGTGGGGTAGGAAATTGGTCACATAAATGTTTTTCGAATTATTTCAACTTAGATTTACTAGCATAAGAGGTACCATTTGCAAACTGTCTTTAAAAACAGAAATTGTCTTTAATTTATCAGCATAAATGTGTGTGACGTGTATATTAAAAATGTAGATGATTTTGTGTTGCTATATATAAAATATGTGATTATTACATACTATATTAAAACAAACTGAAAAGGAAAGAACATGAAGATAATTTAAGTAATTGCTAGGAAAACTAAAGTTTTGCTATCTAAAAAATTTGAGATTTAAAAGGAAAGCAAGAATCTAGTTGATAAGTATACCAAACATCCTGGTTCAGGACTCTACAACTTGATTTGTTATTGTGAAGATTGGAAGAAATTGTACAAAGTTAAGAAGTTAAGAACTTAAGAAGAAGGATCAAAGTATTGACACAGCAGTAGGGTGTATGCCTTGCATGATGCTGACCAAGGACTGACAGAGGTTCGATATCTGGCATCCCATATGGTTCCCCAAGCCAGTAGTGATTTCTGAGCACATAGTCAGCAGTAACCCCTGAGCATCACCAGATGTGGCCCAAAAACCAAAACCAAAAGAAAGTTAAGTAGTACATGAAGGGGGCTGAAGCAGTGGCACAGCTATAGGGCATTTACCTTGCACAAGGACAGACATGGTTCAATCTCCTCAAGGTTCGATCCCCCTTTTGTGTCCCATATAGTCCTCCAAGCCAGGAGTTGTCTGAGCTCAGAGCCAGGAGTAACCCCTGAGTGTCACTGGGTATGGCCCCAAAACAAACAAAACAAAACAAAAGAAGAAGTAGAGGAAGATCTAAGCTTAAAAGATCTATGTCTTTAATAATTCACTATTGAACCATATATTGGACTATTTTATTAAGATGGGACTACTCTCCTCTGCCCCAAGTGCCATAGTGCTGGGAGTGGGCATGTTTGCTTAAAGCAAATAAAATTTATCTCCACGAAGGAGATATTAAAATCATTTGAAATATATTTCTAAAGAAAGGTTAAGAATTTCCTCCAGTCAATGCAGATGTTTACCTATAGAATATCCTAAGCTTTTCCTATGTGTAGTTGCCTAAGGTGATAATAAGGACTTATGTTTCCCTAGTCCTTAATGCATAGGTTTATATCTGTATTGGTAGAGAGTAAAGATATCTATATTTTTAATGGGATTTGATTCTTTTTTAAGTGGCTCTTTGCAGCCTACAAGAGCCACATGAACCTGAAATGTTAGTCATTTGTTCTCCCTTGAAAGTAACACCAGACTCCAATTAGAACTAAATAATTCAGCATGGCTCCCTTACTTTTCATGCTCTTCTTGCTGAGGCTCTATTTCATCCAGGTTCTTGTTTCCTTTTGATCATTCTTTTCTAATCTCTACAAGTTATCAGCCAAGACTATTGTGCAGGCACTTCGACAGTATTACCATAGGAATATGTGGAATTGGAAGTGATTTAGAAATATGTATGCACATTTTAAGAAGTGTTTTAAAGCTATTTATTCTTCCCTTGTTGAAGGTAGTTATTAACTTGAAGCAAATCTACATAGAAGGTATTTTCAGTCATTGATCTCAACCTCATTATATGGAAAATGAAGAAACATGAGTCATATAGTCCATAAAGTTCATTTATCTATTTGCTAAATATTTCATAAGTTTTAACTTGTTTTATTTTTATTTTTAAATACCTTTATTTAAGCACTAAGATTAAAAACATGTTCCTGGTTGGGTTTCAGTCATAAAAAGAACACCATCCCCACCCCTTCACCAGTGCAACATTCCCACATTTCATGAGTTTTAAGATGAACTAGTCACAGTTTGTTCCCTGGGGATTTTAGAAATTAAATTAGAGTTAAAAACAATGGTCTCACTAGTTTCAGGGAGTTTCCCTTAATTTCACAATTTTCAATATTGTAACTGTGAATCATAGTAGTAAATAGTCTCTGTGAAATGTGGGTGGTGGTACTAGTAGAACATATAGTAAATGACATTTGGAAGTGCTTCAGGTAAGAGTTGGAAAATTTATTGCTTATAATATGGGATTCCATTAGCATACCTCACTGATTTTCTAAATCTTTTTCTTTCTTTTCTTTTTTTGTTTTTTTGTTTTGTTTTTTTCGGGCCACACCCATTTGATGCTTAGGGGTTACTCCTGGCTAAGCACTCAGAAATTGCCCCTGGCTTGCGGGGGGGACCAGATGGGACGCCAGGGGATCGAACTGTGATCCTTCCTTGGCTAGCGCTTGCAAGGCAGACACCTTACCTCTAGCGCCACCTTGCTAATTTTTAAATTAATTTAAAATTAATTTAATTTTTTAAATCTTACATGGGCTTCAGGATACTGATTTTCCAGTGCAACTATCTCTTACAGTATCCTGAAGCCCATGTAAGATTTAGAAACTATGGAAAAGCTGGAGTTTCTGTCATTTTTCATTGTGATTGTTTACTCTGAGTCTTTTGTTTTTTTACTATGTGACAACAGCACAGTGATAGTTTTGCATGTTCTAGGTCCATGATAATTGCTTTGAGTACTTTAAAGGATGGTTATTTTTTGTTCAATGAGTCTATTCCTAAAGAACTCTCATAACTTGTTACTTGCATAATTTATAACTTGCATAATTTAACACGAATTCTCTCAAAGGACTGAGTGGTAGCATTCATACTGAAGTTGACCTTCACAGTCAGTGAATATTTCAATTAGCAAGTTTTGCAGTTTTTTATTCCTTGACTTGATTTAATAAAAAGTTTGCATTGTAAGTTTCATGCATGTTTTTGGTGATATTGTTCTTAGTTTTAAAAATACCTCGCTCAGGTTCCTATAGAGTCTTAGTTGACTGTAGCTTATTCAGCACAATTCAAATGTACACTATGTGCTTGTCATCCTATCACTAGTTCCATTTTAGATAGATCCTGTTAATTAAGTAGTTGCCCAAGAATGCACAGCCTGGCAGTAGTCTAGAAGGAAATTAAACCTCTGTCAATGTTAGCTCTCTATTCAGATGCATTTTGAACAGATTAATTGATGGAGCCTGAGTTAGTATGAACTTCTGTGGAGTCCTTTTATGTAGACATTAATGTAGGTCTTTCTTATTCCTATCTGGAGAGTTATGAATTCATTTACTATTCATTTATTTGCTTGTCATAATTGTCAGATTTTTCCTTCATTTTCTTTTTAAAATATTTTGAAAATGAAAATAAATTAAGCAGCATGGTTTGCAAAACTGCTAATAGTATAATTTAATATATAAAACTTTCTATTAACACATCCTCTTTTCTTCACTATTAGCCAGTGTGTTCCCCTTCTCACTCCCTCTTCCATAATTTTTGTTATTTGGGGGCATTTTTTATTCCCCTATGATATTTCTTTATACTTTCATATGACTGAGATCATTTTCTGTCCTTTTTCTCTGACATACTTCACTCATCATCATATTCTTCAGATGCTTCTTTGTTGCAGAAAATTAAGTTACTTCATATTTTCTTAAATATTTTCTTGTATCATAGCTGCTTTGTCCTGTCATTTGTTCATGGACACCGGGGTTGTTTGTATGTTTTTGGCAATTTGAATTGGCTGCAATGACAATAGGTAGGCCCTTGGGATAAATGCCATGTATCGGAAATATTGGTTCATATAGGAGATCTATTCCATGTTTTTTGGATATGTCTGCAATGTTTTCCAAAAAGGGTAAACAATTCTAGATTCCCTCTACCAGCAAATGAAGAGCTAGCTTCTTTTCCCTATATTGATGACAACATTGATTCTTTGTACCAATCTCACTAATGTGAAATGATATAACATTTTTTAAATTTAATTACTTTGATGATGTATAATGGCAGATATTTCATTCATATCCTTTTCACCAGCTGTCCTTGATATATTAGATTTTTTATTCCTGATCTAATGAAATTAGTGGTAGAGAACATAATGAATGTATTCTTAAATTCTGAAGTTTAAAGTCTAAACCCCATGACAATGATAATGCTTTATACTTTGTGGAGTTTTTAAGACTGACTCAGTCCTTTACCTTCTTCAGATTACCTTTCTTGGGTTTGTGATGTTTCTTCCATTATACACTACTCCAGTATCTTAGCCCATCACATTTTTTAATTTTAGTGTGTCCCATCTATTCTGTAAATCAAATAATCTGGGATAATTTTACCATTTTGTAATCATTCATTTGATTATATGTGCAGTTTCTTCTGTGAGGTAAAGGAACATATTCTTGGGTTTCACAGATGAGAATGTAGGCATCTTTGAATGTTTATTCTCAATAAATATATATCAGTAAAATATGATGAGCTAATAAACCACTTAATGTTTTTTACCTGCCATATTCCTTCTTACCTTCAAGCACATGAGTAAGAAAAATGTCATTATATAAAGGTAAAGTGCCATATATAGCAATTAGCATTGATTCATTTTATTAGAGGGAAATCAAAGGTATAAAACATATTGTATGTAGAAGAATCTGAATATGGAAGAAATAAAAATCATTTCCCTTATGTTTTTTTTCTTTCTATCAGTCATTCTCAAGCTTTTGCAAACCTTAGTTCCCATCTGACCTGCTTCCTCTGTTTTCTATGGCCCTTTACTCTCCTATCACTTGACCCTCTAACCTTATGCCATGGTTCCTTACTAACATTATTTTTTTACATATGGTCCTCTTGGATATCCTGGGGGACATGACAATAAACTGTACTAACTTCACCCTCTTTATATATTTGAATGTTATCCATTTATCAAGTTATATCTTCGCACCCACATCACCATTTCAGTTTAGATAGGAAATGAGTGAAATCAATAGACTTGAAATAGCATAATGGAGTGCTGTGCATGGTTGGAAAGGATATCATTTCTTCAGCTTGATGTGTCAGAATGTGGAAATACAATTTGACTAGGAAATGAAGTACTACCTCAATAATGATAGATTACCCCACTAATATTCCTCTTATTTCTGTAGTAATCACCAGGGCTTCTTTATTGAAGGTGATACACACTTCATCTTTTTTTCCAGCATAATTATTTTATTTAATTTTTATACTGATTGAAATTCTGATTTATATACTACTAATGATGATTTCTCCTGAACGTAGTTCCAACACCACACACCTCACTACTCAACTTGTTGCCCAAAAGACCTTAATAATTTCCCTTTCCAATCCACCCCAAAACTCAGTTGTCTGGATCAGTTCTTCTTTTTTGTTGCCTTGATCTTTGTTGTGGTACACTTCCACTAAATTTTTCTTTTTTGGAGTATGAATTAATTCAACATTAATTAACTCATTTCAAAAGTATATGTATGGTAAAGTGCATGTATAAATAGAAAAAAAAACATATAGAGAAAATAAACATGGAAAAAACCCTATATATGTTAATAGTTTATGCCAATTAGAAGACTTATGATATCAGACAGTTTCCTACACTTTGCTGTCATGTTTTTTCTCATTTTTATAAACAGGCTTGGGATAGATGAGGGATAAGAAGCCACATACCTACAGTTACCAAATTAAACTTTGGTATATATTAAAATATATATTATAATTAGACAGGTAAATTTAAAACATTTAACATGTGTTAATATAATATGAACAAAAGTTATTTTCTTATTTATTGAAGGAATAACAAACTTGTTTTTGAAAGCCATATTATAGCATTCTACAAATAGTTTAATGCCATAGAACGTTATATGGAGTGTGTGGGGAACAGATAGAACATCTCCGTGATTTAAAAACATCAGTCTCAGTTTAATTGCAGCAAATTTAAATGACTCAATAATGCAAACCAGTATACACAGATGACATGATTGTTTCAAAAGAAGATGAAATTCGTGTTTCATAACACATGTCACTCTGCACCCAAATGATGGGTTTGAAGTGTAGTTAAAAACTCAATGTATGCAATTCAGTCTATTGTGTATTGTATGTACCTATAGAGATTATTTTGGGGGGAGACATCCAATGGCTGTCAGGTGTTATTACCAGAAATTACTTCTGGCAGGTTTGGGGAAATATAAGATGTCAGGGATCAGACCCTGATCAGCCATATGCAAGATAAATGCCCTATCTACTGTGCTCTCTTTGGTCCCACCTATTCTTAACACTCCTAAATATACTGCATCTTAATAAAATGGTCAGTTTTTCATAGATACTTAAATATTATAATGCACAATATTAATGTAAAATACATTTTTTGTGTACTAACATTTATGATTGTGGCCTGTAATCTCAAGAAGTCTCAAGTATCTTTGAGTCATATTTAAGAAACTGGCCCTTTCTTTGAATTCCTCTGAACTTTGAATAGCTGCCAGAATAGGTAATAAAAAAATGGAGTATTTTTGTATTGTGTCAACTTTAAAGGCTGGAAACTGTTCCTTGAGAAAGTAAGTTTCTTCCTTAATTTTAAAGAACATATTTTACTGGTATATTTAAAATAAAGAGGCAGTATTTTTTCAACAATTTCAGAGTATCTGAGACAAGAAAAACATTAATTTTCATACAAATAGATTTATTTAAAAATCATTTTATAATGATTACTGTTATTTTATGTCCTGCATAAATACTCTCCAAAATTTTAGAACTTTTTCTAATAATTTATATTAAAGCATCTATTTTCTGGCTTGCATAGTGATTCTAATGAGCATTCCTTCTATATTTCCAAAGGTCTATTAAATACTTTGCAATAAATAGATGATATTTAAATAATATCACTCACTTCAGTGATTATCCATTTTGTCCTGATATAATGAATTAGAACTTAAGTTTATGAGTCTCAATTTTTTTTCTAAACTTTTTGCTCAAACATGGATATATATTTTCAGACAGATTTTTTTGAACCGAAACTGAACTCTTACCAAAGAAAAACAAAACATAATCTCTCTCCTAAAACAAAATGTAACCTGTGAATAAAATAGTGACCTGAAAAAGCATCTTCTTTTTAGGTAGGTGTGCTGGTTATTACCAGTACACATGAGTAACTTCTCTCAGAAGAGTATCAGACTTGATTATAAGAATATCTAGTAAGAGTCTCAGGTCAGGAGGTTCTGTGGATAGAATCCAAAAGATGATAGAGTTTAGTAGGTATTCAGCTTGGGTAAATACTTTGGTCATTTCCGTTTATTAACGATGTTTATCCGTTTCTTCGTCTTAGAAAACAAATGGATTTGAACAGAAGATATAAAAATGATATCTGGCTTTGAACTTTGATCTTATTTCTTAAGTTACCTGAGTCTACAAACATCATTTTCTTTTTTTTTCCCCCCAAACTTAGCTTATCAATCCTTTATGAGATGGAGATAAAATAGTTCATGGGAAGAATAAAGTACAAGTTTGGAACTAGGAAATAGTTAAGAAAGAAGTGGAAAGTGCCTGCTAAAAAATATATAGTTTCATTACTGAGATCTCTGCTATACAGTAACCTTTGAGGATTTTTTTTTGTCCTTATTGATTTTGTTTGCACCGTGCACACAGCATGGCAATGAAGAAGAATCACAGGAGAAGGGTGAGTGGAAAATCACCTGGCTAAAAGTCATCAAGGGGTCTGCTATCTGCCTTTTAGCAGGAGTCATGTGTTAATTGGTCTGACAGACATAATTGACAGACCATAAGTATTAGTAGAATTGAAGCATATACCTGAGTTCTGTAAAAGCAGTTTGTAGGTTACAGAGAACCAATAATCTGCGAGAAGAAAGTGTCCTGTGACTCAATTGTAATATTAAATTTTGTATTGCCTGTGTACTAACCTAGAACAATTCCATAGTCTCCAGAAGTGGAACCTGTATCTTGGGATGGTTACAAATCTTCCCCAAGGTTTTCTATGCTATATTTAATCTGTATCTGTGAATCCCACCACCTTGAAGGTCTCTTCTACTTAGCTCAGTTTAGTGAGGCAGAGTGTATGAAGAAAATTCACTAGGAAGCTTTGTATACCAGGAGTAGGGGAATGGAGAAGGTCAGTGGAATAATTGTTTTCCTTCCCACAAACAATTTTCTTACTGCCTGGAAGAAGAGCTTTTATAAACTTAGGTTATTTAAAATTTTGGTCACATGTGTTAGTGTCTGAAAGTTTAGGGTTTGCTGTTCATGCACTGGCATTGTAAACTCCTTGTATTTTGAAAGGTGGACATGGCCAAAAACCTTTTCCCTCTATCCCAGAAAATATTCTAGTCACCCATTAATAGAGTGCAGTATGTATTTTGAAATATGTATTCTTTTTACTAAGTAAATTTTCATTTAAGATAACAGAAAGAAATAATGAGAAAAGAGAAGCTATTATTCATAAAATAAATTGCTGCAAACTCTCAGTAGCACTGACTTCCCATACACCATACATGTAAGAAATAGTGGTTTATGAAGGTAAATTTAAATATAAAATAATAAAAATTCAAGATCACATAGACCTAGAGTAAGAGTTCATTTTTTTTCTCAGTAATTGTTTTCATTTTGGAAAGCTCCATCAACTTGTCTCACTTTTTCTCTCCTCCACTGGACATAAAAAAGATAAGTGAAAAGGCTGCCATTGCCAAAGTACTTCCCCAGCCATGCTGTCATCTAACAATTGAATAATATATGCTATCATGCATTTCCCATGTCAGATAGTAATAAATGGTAAATAGTAGAAGCAAAGCAGCAGCAGCAGTTGTAGTAATAGTAATAGTTGTAGTAGTAGTAGCAGCAGCAGCAGCAGCAGCAGCAGCACTAGTATCTTCCTGTTCTATCCTTAATTGTTTGTTTTTCATTACCAAGACAAGCTCTTCCTCTTCTCCTCTTCTACCCTAAATTGGAGATTCCCTTTAAAGAAGCTATTGAAAGTTTTAATGTTAAGTAATGGAGAAATTATGAGATTAGGATCTAGATGGGCATGACTTGTGTACTGATCTCAGGTTATGGTTTTGTTATGTTTTCCTTTTAATTTTATTTTATTGAAATCATTGTGATTTACAATGCCCTTCATAGTTGAATTTAAGGTATACTGTGAATCAGGGCCATTCCCACCACCAGTGTGGACCTCCCTCCACCAAAAATCCCAGAGTGCATTCTTCTATACCAACACCCTTTGTCTCCTGGTCTGCAAGTATAACAGGCTCATTTAAATTTTGATTGTTAATGTTTAGGTCTCTTGATTCTATTGTCACTGACTTTGGCTTGGATATTTACTTCTGTTCTTTCTTTCTCCACCAAAGCACCTGAGACCACATGGCCCTTGATCCCCTATCCTTTTACTTTTCTTTTTTTTTTTTCTTAATTTTATAGAAAAATGCAGAAATATGAGGTAAAACAAAGTAATCCAAGTCCCAAGGTTTTCTGAAAATAGCAGGATTTAAAAGATAAAAAAAAAAGATTTTAAAAAGTAGAAAACAAAAGAAAAATAGGGTATATGTGTCCATTTTTGTTTGTGTAGTTTTGATTTTTGTTTTTGCATATGTGCAGCAAAATTTTGGAAAATTAGAAAGGCCTATAAACATGGAGAACCTACCCATGAAGCATCCTGCCATAAGACCAACTATAGGCTCTGGGAATACTAATTTGTCTTACCCCAAAGTTTTTTTTTTGTGGTTCCAGTAAAACTTAATTATAGCTGTCGCAGTGAGACTTCTGTAATTAGAGACCTTGGATTTTCCACAGATCCTATGTCTAAGTCAGGGTGTCATGGAGTATCTTCTAGTTTCATCTGATTGATAGGTGGTGATGCAGGAACCCTGCCATGAAAGCAAGTTGTTGCTGCTTCCAAGGTTATGGTTTTTAAAACAGACTGGTATCTTGTGGTATCTTTTCTTCCATTAAAAACTGTCCCTTGCAGACCCCCATTCTAAGATATGGTTTTCTAAAATTATATCTATTCAAGTATCATCCCAAGTTAAAAAGAATCAAGTTGATAAATACTTAAGGGAAAGCCATTCCCATGTTAGTGTAAACCAGCTAATTCTGAAGGCTTTACTCTATCAACTTTCTCAGGGAATTGAAATTTAGAAGATGAAATTAGGAGGAAAGGATACAGAAAACTAATCTTACGAAGTATTTTAGAAGTCTTTCTGCTATTTGTGCATAGATGAGTTTTACTCTTGAACCAGTGTACCAAAATATAGAGGTAGTTATATAAGTTGTGAAAAATGAAGAGAATACTAGCACATGCAACTTAATAATTACAACCATCCTTTCTATGCTTTTCTTTCTGCCATAAATGCCCCAAACAGAGAGACTGTTGCTCTTCTTTACCATCCTTTTTCTCATTCCCCCAGGAAACAGATCTTTGCCTGGTATTATCAGAAGTAAAATCCCTGATCAACTGTCTGAAGTTTAGTTTTACTATGGAATTTTAGTCTTCCCAATGGACACAGTTAAAGAAAACTTTGGAGCAAGATCATTGACCTGTAGTTGTATACTTTCCTTATATGTTTAAAGGAACAGTCAACAATAGAGCATCACTCATAATAATGTCACTATTTTATATACAGCTTAACATATGTTTTATTTTTTGTTTGTTTGTTTTGAGGCCACACTTAGTGACAATCAGGGGTTGCTCCTGGCTATATGCTCAGAAATCGCTCCTGGCTTGGGGAACCATATGGGACACTGGGGGGTCGAACCTTGGTCCATCCTAGGCTAAGGCAGACAAGGCAGATGCCTTACCGCTCCGTGCCACCACTCTGGCTCCACATTAACATATATGCTTTAAAATATACTTTATTTGTAAAATTTTCTTCTCCACAATCTAATACCTTTTGATTCAAAGTTTATAACTTAGTATGAATTAGTAGACTTCTGCCATCTATTTGTGATGATATGAAAACAATGTAATTATTCTCTCACAATCTCTAAATTTTATTTACTAAACAACATATATTTTAAGGTTCTTTTTTAAAAAAATTATTTCTTTATTTATTTAAGCACTGTGGTCACAGAAATATTCATAGTTGGGTTTTAGTCACAGAATGTGCAGTCTTTCACCAGTGCAACTTCTGGCACCAACATCCCCTCTTTCCCTTCCATTCCCTGCTTGTTTCTAGGGCAGTCATTGTGCTTTATGTCTCTCATTTACTGTTTCCTTTTTGACATCTTAGTTTGTGGTGGGGTGCCATGCATATCTCTTAATCCTCTTTCAGAACTCAGTTATTAATCAGAGTGATCAGTTCCAATAATCTTTGTCAAGGTATTTGTCAGTGCAGTTATTACTATATATTTTATGAATTTATTACCTTTTACCCTCCTATTTGTTTGAAGATAATCATTGAAAAGCCATATATAGAATTGCTGCAATGATAATTGTTTTATAATTTTCAGCTTTACATCTTCTTTGTTGAGCTTATTAATATTTCAAAATAAAAAGAGCAGAAAAGTATCTTATACTTTACACATTAAGAGACTGAGTTTCATTGGGACAGTTGACTTTCTAAGGTTCATTCAATGACATAATAAACAATGCTAATAACCATTAGTATCATACCAATAATGCTCAAATTTGGCTTAGTAGCATCTAGAGAGTTTAATAAATTAATTATAGACTATATTCAGTATCCTAGTGATTCTGATTCAGTTGATCTGAAGTATAAGGTTTTTTTTTTTATAGCTTCACAGATATAATCGGTACCACATATGCTTATCTGAGCACCTCAAAGTTTGACCTTTGAGCTCAGAACCAGGAGTAACCCTGAACAGTCAAGTATGGACCAAACCCCATTCTCCATGTACACTGCCAATCCTTGGGGGCAAAAAAATTTCTTCACAATTAAATTCAATTTGCAGCACTGGATGGAAAGTCAACACTGCTGTACATTAGATTCCAGTGCATATATTTTTCCTGATTATTCCACAGTACTCAACATCAGCTGTAAGTAACTGAATTAATAAAAATATAGTAAAAGTTAGAGAAATGAAAAATCTTTTGGTCCTATGAGTACACACATAAGAGATAGAGAGGATTAGGTATCTCAGTGTGATCCATACAGCAGCTGAGGATGGATATTCAGGTGAGGTGTAGCAGAAGATTATGAGAATCTCAGTGACCTACAACAGGATTATGGGTGCTTCAGTGAGAGGCAGTAAATGATTATGGGTATTCTAATGAAAAATTATAGGATTATGGATAAGCTTAAATCCTTGAAAGGCCAACAGACTGGTTTCAGATCCTGACTAAGTCATTTAAAAGCTGAGCAATGTTTGAAGATTTATTTAATCTTTTAGTTCCCTGGGATCTTAATCCTAGTCACATTCAGTTCAGGGGCTTTTAGTGAGTTTATTACTAGGGAGACCTGAGACTTATTTAACTCTTTAATAAGAATTTTAGAAACAATATTGATAAAGATGTTGAAGGAATTCAAAGAAACCATGGTATGAACAGCTAATAAGACTCTTGAGAGGATATGGAAGCAGAAATAAAAACAATTTAAACAGAAATTACAATACTGAAAAAACTTGGTATGTGAAATGAAAAACGTAGTGGACGACCTCACCATCAGAATAACAGCTTCTGCGGACAAAATTCAATGAGCTTGAAAATGACCTATATCATACATACAGAAAACAGCATAAAATGAAAAGGAGTCTTTAAATAAATGAATAATTGATGAGAACTTTGGGATGAATTTAAGAGAAACAACATAAGAAATATCAGCATCTTAGAGGACCAGGAAGAAAAGTCCTATGAAGAAGTATCAGACAAAGTTATCATTGCTGAGAAGTTCCCAGAACTGGAGGGCATTCACATTCCGGAAAAAATAAAAATACTCCATGATAACTCCTAGTCAGAATGATGAAAACCACCAATGCAGAGTACTGAATGCAGCAATATCAAAGCATGAAATTATATACAAATAGATTAATTTAAGAATCATAGCAGATTTACCAAATGAAACCTCCAGACCCAAATGCAGTGTTGGGATATAGTGGGGGGAAAAGGCAAGAAAATGAACATCTTAACAAGAATACTTGATACAGCAGACTCTCATTCATATTTGAAGGCATGATACAATATCTCAACAACTTCATAACTCAAAACCAAAGAGGATACCTTAAGACAATACAACCCCCATAACACACTAAGCTTCTATAAAAAGATGGCACAAAATTCCATGACAATCTCTGAATGCCAGTGGATAAAATGCACCAAAGAAAGACAGTGTAACAAAATTAGATTAGATAATTGAATTCAATCTTCTGCTTTCTGCAAGAAACACAGTTGAATAGTCAGAGCAAAATTCAAAAGTCAAAGGTTGGAAGACAACCTTCAGAAATATCAAACTAATATCACACAAGGACTTCAGGCTCAAAAATGAGCCTTATGAGACAGAGAATGTTATTTCTTAACAATCCAGGAATATTATCAGGATGAAATAACATATATGCACCCAATAAAGGGCCAGAAAAATACATAAAACATCTGCTAATAGACTAACAGTGGTCCTCAAACTTTTTAAACAGGGGGCCAGTTCACTGTCCCTCAGACCGTTGAAGGACCGGACTATAGTGAAAATAAAAACTATGAACAAATTCCTATGCACACTGCATATATCTTATTTTGAAGTGAAGAAACAAAACGGGAACAAATACAATATGTGGCCTGCGGGCCGTAGTTTGAAGACCCCTGGTAGGAGATATGCATTGATAGCAACACAATATTAGTTGGAGACTTCAAAACCACTCTTATTACCTCTTGATAGATCAACCAAGCTAAAGCACACAATAAAATATAGTTTTGAAAAAATGGTAAAAAAGAGGGTGTTAGAAGATATATATATGAAACAAAAATCCCTGTACATATATATGTGTATATATATATGTATGTATGTATGTATGTGTATATATATATATATATATATATATATATATATATTGTCCTCAAAAGCCAAACATGCATTCTTCTCCTATGCACATGAAATATTCTCAAAAAGAGACCACATGGTGGCCCACAAAGAATTTCAAGAAGGGAAGAGTAGTAAAGTTAAAACTAGTTTTATTTGGAAGTCCTGAGAAAAGGAAGGAAGAGAATCAGAGAGAAAGCAATCTGCTCAGGGAGAAAATGGGCTTCTTCAAAGACTGAGAAATCTAGTGCCTATCCCAGAGTTAAGTATGAAAGTGTAGATCCCAACAGTGGAGACATGGATAACATATACATGCAGACACTGTGTGTGGGCTAGCAACATGCATTTGTGCTTTATTTTTTCACTACTTTGTTCATAAAAGTTGACTTTCATTGTGTTTCTTTTAAGCTGCCCCTCATGGGGATTTTTGCATAAGTGAGGGTACATTGCTAAGTGATTACTAGTGTGGTTGCCAGTGGGAAGTGTTGGCCGGTAATTTCAATTTCTTTTGATATTCTATTCCTGGCCTGTGTTCCTGCTGGAACTTCTCTAGGAAGGGTTCCAGGCTTCTGGGCTACAGTGGTGACTGGTGATACTGTTATCAGTGACAAACTGACTTCTCCAATTCCTTCTCTTGGATTTATGACATCCCCAGAACTTTTACTACCTCTCAAGAATTTCTTGCTACCTCAATAATTCATTGCTATTTGGGGCCCTTCCGGCCTGCCTCAGTCTGTTATCTTGGATATCAGAGCTGCTGGGAAGTGCTTGGGTAATATTATATTTTGGAAGGATAGTTAAGAATTCAGATATGTTACCAGCCATTTATGTTCATGATGCTTTTTTGAAGGGGGCTAGCTCCTAGTATCCATACTTTTCTTCAGGAAGAATTGTAGTTTGACAAACAAAAGTCTGATTAGGTAGAGAAAGATAGATTCTTAGCACGTTTTAGGTGCTCAGAAAAAGAAACTTATCCCAAATATCAACCAACCTTATTTTGCTTGAAAAACAATGCCATAGGCAATGAAGACACTTCTAAAGCCATGCTGCCTATTGGTGGCAAAAATAGAAGGCAAATCCAGGTCAGGAGCTGATTTTATGTTCTCTTCCATCCCTGTGACTTAGAACTTTTCTTTTTCTTTGAAGGGCCATAGATGTAGATTACTTGTGGGAACAATACCTCTGGCAGAATTTTCTCAGTAAAACAAAAACTGCCTATTTTTTAATTAAAAAAGCAGAAGTTTTGCATACACTTTGGTCGTTACTCGAATGTTTGATGCAAATTTATATTGCATTTCAAATATACGTACATATATTTGCTTGAATTGCCTTTAGTGTTGCATTAAATAATTAACGATGGAGGTGGATTGAGGTGAATGGATGGTGAGATCTTTCTCTGCCACCCCAGGCCACGTGGTTCTGCAACCCCCATCCAGCTGGCGGGTCCCAGGTTTAGGTGACCGCGGAATCAGACTCATCCAGAGATAGGCATCAGGAAGCATCAACTTTATTCATGCCCTATTCACATGTGTGTGGCCTATATCATAACCTTTTAAGCACAGCCATTCTTTGCTAGCCCTGCATCTTAACTCATTTCAGCCATCTTCCCTTAAACCTCCATGCTGGTCAAAGACCAAAAGGGCAGAGACCCAAAAAGGGCCTGAATCCCCTGGGTCAAAGGCTTTATCTACCTTTTCCAAGGTAAGGTCAAGTTACCTAGGGAGAAAGGGTGGGGAATGAGGCTTCACTTTAGTAATTATTTCTTTTTTTATTTACTTCTATTTCTTGCTAAATTGAATTCCCTTCTCTTTCTTACCAAGATAAGAACTATAGGTGTCTTTCCAAACAACTCTTTTACCTTTTTAGCTCCTACAGTGATGATGAGTAATTGGTCAGAATATATATCCCATGCCATTACAAAGAAGTAGTACATCAAGTGATTGTTTCCTGCTACTTTCAGGAATTTGGGGTAACAATAATTTTTTCTATTAAAAATCACACCAGAAAAATATTTCTGGCATTATTTTCTGAGTAAAATCCTAAAAAAAAAACTGAGGTTTGCTCCCTTCATTGATTTTGTCTAACTAGAGAGAGTAGGTATTATGGAAATTTTTCTAGGAAAAAAAAAAAAACTTCATTCTTGCTTTAGCCTTAAATTCTATTTAGGTTCAAATAGATCAGCATTCTCTTTGCTGACAAAATCCCTGAAGAGAATTAACTAGATAATCCATCTCTTGACTTCCAAAAGTACAACTAATGCACCTCATTAGAGATTTTCTTTTAGGTAACCCCAGGAAGCAGAAGGAGGGAGGAAGATAATACCCTGATTAGGAGTGGGCCTGTAAGGCTCCAGAAATTCTCAGGGCATCTTGGGACAGGCAACTTAATGACTTAAAACTTTTGTTGTGTTTCTGGATGGGGAGGGAAATGCGGGCATATGGTGGTCTTTCAAAGAGTAAGCATACCAAGCCTCATTTTCTAGAAGTAGACATCAATTTTAAATGCCGTTTATTTTTTATGCAAACATTCTTTCAGTCCTTACTGACATTAGAGTACTTGCTTCAAAATAGCGTCCATTTGAAAGTATTTAAAATGTTTTAAATAGTTTAACTTTAAACCTATAGTTTTTTCCTTTGGTAAAACTAAGTGCCCTTGCTCCTTGTTTAGCACTATTGTATTCAACAAGATTAGACATTCACTGAGTGCCTCTGTTTTGTGCAGGGTGTGGTGATAAGAATATAATAGATATATTCCATTATGCAGCTATTTGACAAAATAAAGTCGTGAAATTTCATTGGTTGGATATGGAGAGTATTATGCTGACTTAAATGAGTCAGGGAGAGGGATAGACAGATTGATCACTCATTTGTGGAATATGACAATAATACCCAGAGACAGTAGAGAAACAAGGGCCAGGAAGACTGTTCCATGATAGGAAAATTGCTGTAAAAAGTAGGGGACTATGATCAAAATAAAAATTATATTAAAAAAAAAAAGTAGGGGAGTGAAGTTCGGGCAGAGAAGGGACCACTATGATACTGAGACTTGAAAATGATCACTCTGGACAAAAACTAGGTGCTGAAAGAAGGTAAAGTGATATGCATGATAACAATATGCAAACCACAATGTCTAAATGGAAAATGGAGGAGAGAGACAGAAAGAGAGAGGGAGTGAGAAAGAGAGGGAGTGAAAGAGAGAGGTAGAGAGAGAAGAATATCTGCTATAGAGGTGATATGCTGTGGGGAGAGCAGAAAGGAGGGGAGGGAACATTATTGGTAGGAAATGTACACTAGTGAAGGGATCAGTGTTGGACATTATATGAATGAATTCAATCATAAACTATTTCGTTACTGTGGATCTTATGGTGATACAATTATTTAATTTTAAAATAATGTGATAGATAAAATGTTACTGTTGTTCCTTAATCTTTTGCATCATAGTTAGGACTTGACAAATAATGTATTTTTCCTGAATTTGACATTTTCAAGTTCCCTTCTCCTAGTGAACTATTTAATATTAATTTTTAGCAAACTAGAATATATAGTAATTCTTGACTGCAAGTAGTTGCCAAAATATATGTAACCATGCAATAATAATATTTTCTGAAAGAAACAATTGATCACTTTAGTCATCTAATAGTCTGGGTATAGTGGAATAGAAAAATTACAAGTGGCTTAAATATGCTTTATATTTCCCTGGAATGTACAAATTATTTTTGAAGATAGCTAAAACATATTAGTGTAGTCTGGTTCTCGCTAAACAAAAACAAAATAGCAAGGAAGGATATCATTAATGTAGTCATATGTCTACCTCTGATTGGTTCCTTTCTACATTATCAATCATATTGAGATGGCAAAAAAGTCCTTCCATAAACTCAATTTTTCTCTATAAGCTTCCTGATACCCTTCTCTGAAAATTCTTGAAGAAAACGAAGATAAGTGTAGAGGGTATGAAGAGGTTGAATTTAAATGCAGAATTTAGGTTCTGAGTTGTTTTGTTTTTATTTTTCACTGACCTCTGTATATTTAAGTATAAAATGTAACCATTGAAATTCCCTATCTGTGTTACATCATTTACATGTTTTTGTTTCTTTCTGCTCAGGTTGCAATCTTCATCAGTTAGCCTCTGACCATAATTTTTGTTTGTTTAGGAACTCATCCAGTGGCACTCAGGGCTTTCTCCTCTCCCTGTGTTTAGGTGTTATTCTGATGATGCCTGGAGGATATATGTAGTATTGGGATTTAAACCAGGATTAACTAATTGCAAGACAAGTGACCTATCCACTGTACTATCTCCCTAGTCTCAGCTACATCATTTTTATTGCTAATATTCTTAGATTGTTTAGCCACTCGAAGTATACCTTTAATGAAAATTACATCTAATGTTTGCATATCTTTCTATTCTATGGTATAATTTTCCCTTATGTAAAGTGCTTTTGGAATTGAGCTTTTCTCTTTTAAAAGAAAATAGATGTTGCTGATGGGTGGAATGGGCAATAAAAGCATCATCTTAAAATTTATTAATGTAACTTCACAAAACTGTCCAATATGGAAGATAGTTGGCAATATTGAGCAGTACTTTGAGTGAAAAATAATATGGATTAGATATGAATTGATATGCCCATGGTTGTGGACTCATATTAGAAACATAAAGAAAATACTTTGTTCTCTTATCCATCATCCACATTTAATCCTGGAGATTTTACTATGTTCTTAGTTCACTTTGTAAGTCAGATCCAGGGATGAAAAAGAAGAGTTTTATATGTTTTGCCTGTCAGTAGTAATGTTAAACCACAAACGAATTGGGGTATTCTTTTAAAATCCTGTGATTTATCTGACACTTATTTTTCCCCTTTAAAATTTAGTATGCTGGTGCTGAACAAAAGCTGCTAGTGATCTCTAGGAACATTGTTGTGGTATTTGCCGGAGTGCTATCTAAAGTGACAATATATTCTGTGCACCCTCCCCATCACCAGAAAACAAATGAGTAAATAAATCACAGAAGCTGAAGCAACCAGGGCTCACAGGGATGCCTGTCAGCCAGACAGCTGGCCTCTACATTTCCATTTAGCTTGTATTATGGTCTGCACTTATGTTTGGAGCTAATAGAAACGTCATTAAATGTGGAAGTGGTGGTGGTTTGTTAAACCTACTCCCCTGATAGTCATCGGAGTCCAGATCTGACATCTCAGATAAAATCACCCACTCCGTGGAGTCATGGCCTGGGAAAATAGGCAAAAGGCTGCCAGCAGCATTGTTCATGGTTGAATAAAGACCACAGATTCTCAGATTTAATTAGCATTAAGGATAGGTCTAAAGATGCATGGGAAAGTCCTAAAGAGGTAACTGAATCCATGAAAAGAGCATGACATTTGAAATGAGAACTGCATTTAAATCACAGCTTTACTGCTTATTGTTAAACAGGTTGCTTAATAGCCTATCAAAACATCTTGCATGTAAAGGGGATTCAAAATATTTTTTCTTTTCTCTCCCTTGCGTTAGTATGAAGTTAAGTTTACTTTGATATTAGACAAATATATATGTACATATATATATTCCTTAATTGAGTCATCATGAGATACACAGTTACAGAGTTGTTCATGAATTAGTGTCATACAAAGTCCAACACCTTTCACCAGTGCCATCTCTCTCTCTTCCTCTCCCCTCTCATTTTCCTTTTAGACACAAGGATTTGCAATATTGGTACTGAAGTGTTATCATGCATATCACTTTATCACCTTTTAGTACCCACTTCTGATCCAGAGTGATGATTTCCAAGTATCAGTATAATAGTGGGCCCTTCTTAGTCCTAACTGCATTCACCACTCTTTATGACATACTTCCTACCATAGACTAATCCTCCTGGCCTTCATCTCTATTATTTCTGGATAGTAATAACATACTATAATTTTTCTTAGACAATTTTTTTTTGGTTTCTGGGCCACATGCAGCAGTGTTCAGGGGTTACTAATGGATCTGCACTCAGAATTAGCTCCCGGCAGGCTCAGAAGACCATATGGGATGCTGGGAATTGAACCTGGGGTAAAGTACTAGGTAGGCTGTGTTCAAAGTAAATGCCCTGCTGTTGTGCTATCGCTTCAAGTTTTAGAAGCTACTAATTATGATGTCTGAGAGCTGAAAAGAATTTATTCAGCTAACGAATGACTCTCAATCTTTATCTTTTGTGATCATATCAAAATTATAACTATATGTTTGGTGGGAGGCTCCTTCCATGCAGTGCTCAGGGACTACTTATGATGATATTCATTTCAGGTATTAGGCCCCAAATAGTTCAATACTTGGGCCCAGAGATACTGTGCTGCTTAGGTCCAGTGTTGCTGGGATCACCAAGAACACTGTGGCAGTATTTAGGGAAACCTAAAGTATCAGGGATTAAATTTAATTTTTAATTCCTGCAAGACAAGTGCTTCAGCATATTCTGTTCTATGCCAAGCCTCTACATTTTCATATTTTTACATAAACCAAAAAGAAAATTTAAATCACAATTGGATATTCAAAGTGAGACAATTTAAATTAAATTCACAGTTGACTAACTTTATAAAGTTGGGTGTTTCTTTACATTCCTGTGATCTAATTTCATCACATTCAAGTTACAAAAGTCTCATGTGCTTGAGATAGGCTTCATTTCTGAGCAGTGCTCAAAGACAGAGGTATGTCTTTTTAGGAAAGAATAGAATCAGAAAGGAGTATAACTATTGTTATCATCAGCATACATCAGTATCTACAGATAGGCTTTGTGTCTTTTCTCAAAGGTAAAAAATATATTTTTTAAAATGTTCTAAAGGCTTGACACTAGGAAAATTTGAAAATATTGCCCCCAAATGCAAAGCCCTTCAGAAAGTACTTAAAATTGAATTGGAATGTATAAAATAAAAAAAGAATTGTTAAGTTTGATATCAACACTCAAAAAATGAATAACAAAATAAGAGAAATGCTGTTTTGAGGAAGAAAGACAAACTAACAATGGTAAAGAACCACCAAAATTTTATTAGGCAAGATACTTTCTAGACATGGTTAAACTATTTAATTTTATATTGAAATCAAGAGCACTATAAATACATTTCTCAAGCAGAGTTTTTAACCAATGATCTAAATCATTGGAATGCAAATTTAGAATAGACCTTTAAAACAGTTTCTTTCTGGCCACTTCTTTACTAACGAAGAAACTGAAGGACAGAGAAGTTTTGTGACTTTGATTAAAATCACTCAGTTGGGTTAATGTATAGGAAAAAATGTTTTAAATTGTTTTAAATTAATCTAAAATTTGATGAGAATGGGTCTGTATTACCACCCAAAATATAATTAAATCACAATGATAACACAAAGATAAACCTCAAGAAATGCCCTCCATCATTTCCTTCCTCCATCCTAATTTGGGATACTACAATTTTTCTACATAGTCCTGAATGCACAATAATTTATTAATCCCTTAACAACATGTGTAAGTCAAAATCAATAGTTGATTGAGAATATGCCTTTGCATAAACTATTGACAATCACTTACCCAATGGGTCTATATAAATTGTGAGCCCATTGAGATAACCAGTTGAAATTTTCCTCTTTTCTTTAAAGCACTGACCTATTTCACATTTAGAAAAGGAACAAACATTATTTTTAAATTGAGAAGGTTTCCAAGCAGGACAGCAATTTTTCCCTTCCTTGTTATTCAAATAGAACCTAAATTAAGGCACTTCAGTGCCCCTTGTTAGAGAAACCACTGAAAGTAGTCACAGACTATTGTCTATCCATGAAAAGGAACAATTTTAATATGTAAGTACTGGAATCTCAAACTGAAATGAAATATTTTGTTCCCAGTGGTCTCTCGTCATGCTAAAATAGTTTCTTCTGTAGTTTAAAATTGGTCTTAGATTACTGAAATAGGATTTAGAAAACTGGAGTAAATATATTCTGATTTTCTTGGATTAGATCTAATATCTAATATAAATGAATAGCCTTTCTCTATATTTTCCAATAGGTTATTATTTATTTTACATATTAATTAAAAATGGAATCAAATGTTTTTGTCCAGTGTCTCATAAAATTTATTATAGATTATACTTACCTGCAGCTTTCTGTAAATTAAAGAATCTTGGCATCACTCTCATATATTGTGATTCTTTGAAAAATTCAGCCAACCAAGAATTTTAAACAAGCTATGCTCTAACAATCTCCCTTCTCCCTATTACATTGACTCTGCTATTAGTGGCTGGTGTACCACCCTTTGGACAAAGTTTTAATAAAATATTCACTATTATTCATTGTTGGAGGGACTGCATACTAAAGAATGAAAATTATAGGATGATTTAAAAGCTATGAGGTCTCATTTAGTGAGATGATCATTTTAATCATAACTCAGTCAAGTCCTGCTTAGACCATTATTCTGCATCTTTATTAATCTTTCTGTACTATCCCCACATTGACTTGGAGAGTTACTTCAGAACAAAGATATGCCTACTTCCCTTTCTTTCCTTTCACACAGTTGAAATAGTCAGTTCTTTGACTTTTGGTATAGCTGCATGCATTCATCCAGGTTCATTTTTCTCCCCATCTGAAGTATTCTCTATTTAAACTATTTAAATTACCTTCCCTTCCTTGCTTTATGTGGACATTTCCTGGTTAGTGCTTAAAGTAATGTTCAGTTTGAAGGATAAAGTCATTTTTTTAAATAGGTATAATGTATTATGTACAATGTTCAGTTTGACAATTTAGTTCTTCCAGCCAATGACCATAAGTATCTTTTTTCTAGTATCTCCCATTTCTTCTTACAAGATTATATACATTTTTAAAAATAATATATTTATTTTAGTACCAGGATGATAATCATGTTTGTAGTTGGATTTCAGTTATAAAAAATCACACCCCTTCTACAGTGCAACCTTCCCACCACCAATGCCCACTAAATCCCTCCTGTCCCACCCCCGCTGATATTTGAGATAGGCATTTTATTTATCTCACTCACTATCATCTCATGATAGTGGTTAGTGTAGTTGTTTCTCTAATTGAACTCACCACTCTTGAAAAGCTTCAAATCATGGGTTGGTCCTTCCAGCTCTCATCTATTTTTTCTGGATATTAATACCATAATGTCTTTTATTTTTCTTAAATCCTACAGATGAGTAATATTATTCTGTGTCTATCTCTCTCCCTCTGACTTATTTCACTCAGTATAATAGTTTCCATGTCCAACCATGTATAAGAAAATTTTATGACTTCATTTTTCCTGATGGCTGCCTAGTATTCCATTGTGTATATGTATCATGGTTTAGCCACTCATCTCTTGAAGGGCATCTGGGTTGTTTACATATTCTGGCTATTGTCAATAGCAGTGCAATAAATAGATGAAGGTTAAAGTTCACTATTTTGCATATGGCTAGCCAGCACCACTTGTTGAGAGGCTTTCCTTGATTGATTTTGTGTTTCTTTCTTCTTTATCAAAAATTAACTGATTTTATGTCTGAGGAACATTTTCTGAATACTCAAGTCTAATCTATTGATCTCAGAGTCTGTATTTATTCTAATACCATGCTGTTTTAATGTCTTTGTAGTACAATTTAAAGTTGGGGAAAGTGATAACCTTTTTCCTAAGGGTTATTTTAGCTAAAGTTGGGGAAAGTGATAACCTTTTTCCTAAGGGTTATTTTAGCTATTTGTGGTTTGTTCAGCTTGATCTATGCTCTCTTTGAATTCTATAAGGATCCTTTCTATTTCTTCTCTAAACTCCTTATCATAGAGGTTAAATAGATCATTGGCACTTTTTAAATCACCAGAGCTGCCATTTTTATTCTCTATGCATGGTGTTGGCCTGCACTGTTTCTCCATTGTCATGTTTGTAGTGTGGTATTTTCTATGTGTTGTGCTAGGGTACATTGGCTAGAAGATGTGTGTAACTATGAAGTGAAGCCAAGCTCCTTTGGCTCTGCTGTGGTGGGTGGAAACAGTTCACCTCTGTTGATGTGCTCCCAGGAGATGCTTTCTGTTGTTGTGCCCTTAGGAGCTCTTCTGAATGGGTTGGTTTATGGCTGCCTCATGGAGCAGAGCAGAGGTCATTTAAAATGTCTTCCAGTGCCAAAATGATAACACAGTGGTTTTATAGATTTTATAGAATTTGTTGATGACTAAATCCTATAAAGAAATGAAACAGAAAAACATATACGTCTAAAATCATCTCACTCTCCTTACAATTTGGGATCCACAAGAATGAACATGAATTACTTTTCTTATTTGTCTCTTGGAGCTTCATGAAAGTATAACTTATTTAGAACCATTTTTATGAATTCTGTTTTAATATTGTTTTTCCCCATATATAATTGGTAGCAAATGAACATTTTTCTGAAATAATTCCTTTAGATTTTTGAATATGATACAGTTCTTTACATTAAAAAATATTGTCATGTTGTCATGTATACAGAATTTTACTGTCCTGTTTTGAAACAGAATTGTAATATGTCAGTAAAGTAGAGTTAAATTTCCAACTTTCATAAATCTCTTTTTATTCATTTTGTTCATTTTTTAACTATTTGTCCAATAATTTTTTCTTTATTTTTTCTTGATCATTGTTACATTATGCTTTAATTGTCACATTGGTGAGTGAATAAGAAGAAAGGAGTAGAGAAAGGAATAGATTTATAACTTCACATTCTAGATTTGTTTCAGAAAACAGAATAAGGAAGTATGCTTTTAATGACTAGTTTGAGCATCATATACACATGATTTACTTACTTAGGTAACCCATCAGAACTGTCCCAAGTATCTTTATTATATTGCCATTTCTCTGTCCATACCAAGAAACTATAGAGACAGATAGTCTTTTTCTTCCACATATCAGTGTCAAGATAAGAAGGAACCATTATGTGAAAAGTAGGTAGTATCTCACTTCCTTTGGCCAGCTTGAAGCACCACAACATACATAGATTACCTAGAAACTGCCCTTAGCTATGCTTCTTATAAATTGGTGCATAAGTATCCAAACTCACTCCCAGAAAGGATGATTTGGTCTGTTTGCCTGAGTTTCCTAAGGAGTCAGCTTCATATACTTTGTGCTATGCTCTCTCTGCTGGTATTTATCAACTGACTCAAAATAGCCACTTACATTCAAATTCTTGCTTTAAAAATTCAACATTGGTGGTGGGAACGCCCCTGATTCAATATCACTATGTACCTAAGATATTACTGTGAAAAATTTGTAATCCACTTTGATTAAAAAAAATCAAACCTCAAAGTTGAATGTTGCTGATATATTAGTGAAAAGATCTTCCTTTTAAGAATTCAAAATTGGCACTAATGAGTTATAAATGTTAACTAAGAAATTAAGTTATAAAGTGGCAAATTTCAGGGAACTACATTTTTAAAGCATTGACTTTTTCCTATCATTGTACTTCATCCTTGTATGCTTTGAGCTAGGCTATTCATAAGTTTCTACATTTACTGCCTTCTTCGGTAGTTCTTTTCTCTTTAGTTCTTCAAACAGCTCTGTGTTCTCTATTTTGAAAAAGATTTCCACTTGTCTCTGCAATACCCTTTGGCTACTGTCCATTATATGTCCTTCATTTCCCAGCCAAACTTTCAAATAAGCATCTAAGAAAATTGCCTCTATTTTCTCTTTTCAATTTTTGCTTAACCACTGACAATTTGGGCACCATCATCACACTTATGTCAAATAGCTCTCAAGTCCTCACTAACAACCTTATTACAAAATGTAGAGGTCCTTTTACTCATCTCTTATAATCTGTTACCATTGAATATATTGACATTTTATTTTTGAAAATTGTCTTGAAGAATTGAATTCTTCAAATTTAGTATTGGAAGGGGCATGTGGTCTAACCCTTTCTTTTTAAAATATGTGGGAAACTAAGAACTAAAAAGTGTAATAATTTTCCCAGCAAAGTGCAAAAGTGTTAAAGGTTGAGAATTTTTAGTACAGAGCATCTGACCTATTATTTAGTTGGAATGCTAATTTTAAAGGTGTTTAACCCAAACTTCCCAAGTGTTTTAAATTTCCCTGCTTTTTCTAAAAAGGGATTTTTATCTGTTCTCCCCAGGTTTTTCCCTCAAGAGAACATTTTAATTTTATACCCTTTTTAAAGCACTCATTGGGCCATTTACTAGTGACCCATTGAGACATCAAGAAAGGGCAAAATAAAGACATCATTTTTGGGTGAAGCAGCAGTGTGTTGTGTTGTTCAGTTTCAATCAGTGGTGCACAAGGGAATAAAAATAAAGCACCAATTTAGAAACCCTCTCTGTCTAACCATCATGATCAATCTTCAGGTACAAAGGTCAATACTAATCCCTCATTGAGGGAGATGAGGGGCATTGGTGGCAGGAAGGTTGCACTGGTAAAGGGAGGTATACTTTTATGACTGAAACCCAACTATAAACATGTTTGTAAACATGGAGCTTAAATAAAGAAATTAAAAATGAAAAAAAAGTAAAATAAAGCACCAATATTTATTTAAAAAAGTTTCAGTGATATTTCTAAAATATAAACTATAGAAAGAGGTGGGGCCAGGATAGACAAATATAGAAATAATTGCATTTACTTTTTCCTATAATCATAGCAAATCTACATCAAAACTTTGATTGAAATATATATATATATATATACATATATATGTATATATATATGGTAAACTCAAAGTTTAATCTCTGGTACTCCCATATGATCCCCTAAATCCCACCACAAGTGATCACCAAAAAACAAAAAAATAAAAGAATCCTTCCATTACATGTACCAAGTTCCCTGGAAAGAAAATAATAAAATGTACAATGTACAATAGGGTTTCTGTTTTTAAATTTATCAATTCTTCCTTTTATCACTTCTCTGTCCAGAAAATTTTAGATTTTTTTTTTTGGATTTGGGTCACACCCGGTAGTGTTCAGGGGTTACTCCTGGCTCTATGTTCAGAAATCGCTCCTGGCAGGCTCATGGGACCATATGGGATGCCGGGATTCGAATCACAGTCCTGCATGCAAGGCAAATACCTTACCTCCATGCTATCTCTCCAGCCCAAAATTTTAGATTTTTAAAAATATTTATCAGGTAAAAATTTACATTTTGTTATTAATGTAAATAATTTATTTTGAGATTTTGTATTAGTAGTAAACTATCACTGAAGGTAATTATTATTGATATGTGATACGATTTTATTCAATTAGACATTCTGCAAATATCAGCTTTAATTTATAATGATTTTTTCCTTATTGGAGTCCTGTTGTCCTAATCATGTAATTCTTCTTTTGTTTAATAACTTTGAATTGCGTTCCAGATGTATTATTTGTTCTGTTTGATTTATTTATTATTTTTTCTGTTTTATTTAATATTTGTTTCTTATAGGCGCAAAATGTTGTATTCAACGTTTTGATCCAATTTGCCACTCTGTGTCTCTTAACAGGTGCATTTAGTCCATTGATTTTGAGAGAGATAATTGCCATAGAATTTCGTGTCATCTTTATGTAGAAGTTTGGTGTGTCTGCTGGTCTGAAAATAGACCTTTCAGTTTTTCTATTAAGGTTGGTTTGAGTCTGTAAAGTTTCTGAGCTGTTGTTTATCTGTGAAGCTATGTATACTTCCTTAAAACCTGAAAGTGAGTCTGGCTGTGTACAGTATGATAGGTGAAGCATTCATTTCATTGAGTTTTGTCCCTATATCCCACTACTGCCTTCTGGCCTTGAGAGTTTCTTGTGACAGATCTGCTGTAAATCTTAAGGATGCTCATTTGAATGTAATTTATCTTTATGATATTGCTGCTTTCAATATTCTATCCCTATACCATTGTTACTAGGATGTGTCTTGGGGTGCTTTTCTTCTGGTCTCTTTTAGCTGGTACTCTGGGTATGCAGGATTTGGTTTCATGCAGTCTTTAGCTCTGGGAGTTTCTCTGTAATGATATCCTTGATTGTTGATTATCTTCCTGGGGATTATGTTCCTGGGTCTTTGGGACTCCAGTGATTCTTATGTTTCTGTTGAGTTTAACAAAGACTTTCATTTTCATCTGTTCACATTCTTGGAGTAATTTTTCCATTGTCTGATCATTTGCTTTATGGTTCTTTTTCAATCTCTTCTGCTGTATAAAGTTATTTTGAATCTCATCTTCCAGCTCAATGATTCTCTCCTCAGCTGCTGTCACTCTGTTGAAGAGGCTTTGTATTGAGGAAAATCATTTAATCTATCGAGATCTCAATCCTGTTATTTCAGTTTGGAATTTTTAAATTTCTATCTTTGTGGTCTAGCCAGCATGATCTTTGCTTTCTTTGAGTTCTATGAATATCCTCTATATTTCTACTCTAAACTCCTTATTTGAGAGTCTATCTAGGTGGTTGGTACTTTTCGGGTCATTAGGGCTGCCATCTTCATTCTCTATGCATGAGGTTGTTGTGCATTGCTTCCCCATTAACACTCTGGTAGTGTGGATTTTACTATGCTTTGTGGTGGGGTTCATGGGCCAGAGGAAGAGTGTGGCTGTGAATTCAAGTAGAGCAAAGCAAGAAACAAGGCAGGGAGCAAAGAAGGACATCAGGCAGGGAGCAAAGCTGTGGCCTTTTATGTCTTATTTTGTGCCCAGATACATAGCAGGAATCAGTCTCCACCTTTCTGGGTAAAGTCAGCCTACTTTGTTCAGAGCCTTGAAGAGATTATTGTCCACTGGGGTCTTTCTTGGCTTGTGTTGAGTCTTAAAGAGCTTATCTCTGCTGCTGCCTTTCTTGGCTGCCTCACACAGAAAAGCGGGAAACCAGACAGGGAGCAAAGCTCTTAATTTATTCTAAATGAATAAATTGTTCTAAATTAAAATGAATGTAACATGAATTTACTTCCTCATAAAATTGGCTTTCCTAAATAAATTACAAATTCCTTATAAGGTTAAACAGATTGACTCATGTGTACTTCCCATATCTAGACTTGCTTCATTTTCCCATTGTTTCACAGTTTATCAGCCATAATTGCTTTCCATGAACATTGAAAACTATTTCTACTTTATAATCTTTTTGGTTTTTTATTATCTGATGTTTGTGATCCCAACGGTTCACTTATAATTAATTTTTATTAAATTATCATTTTATGTGTCAAAAATAAAATAAAAGAATAAAATGTAAACCAGAACATATGTTAGCTCCTTATTTAACCTCACTTTTTACTGTCCATAAAATAAAATATAAACTTATTATTGTGCCTTTCATGACTCTTCATGGCCCAATTCTCTTTTTAAAATCCCTTTTTTTTTTTTTACTTTTACTCTGATGTTCCATAATAGTCCTCTCTCTGAGCTGTCTAGCAAGCTAGCTTACCCTCACTGTGGGACATTTATTTTATCTTATTTTATTTTATTTTGGTTTGGAAAGTTTTTCTCCTAGGCTATTGCAATGCTGCCTCCTACTTATCATTTGTTATTTTTAAAAATGAATATCTCCTTGTACAACCATAGACTGATATCACCATATATAACAATCACTATAAGTCTACCTCTTTTTATGGTATATTCTGATATCACATATTCCTATTTTACATTTTTACATATAACTTACTAGAACATAGCACTTATTGATACATTTTGGAATTTTTTATTTAACAAGGAAATTAGGCTTTTGATTTTGACTCTTAATTGTAAACAAAATCTCATTTTTGTGATTCATTCAGTCATACTGTAATATTCAATGTTTATAAGATTTCACTGTTCAAATGCAACACCCATTGAAATTGATGGTTGTATATGAACAGTGGTGAAGGCTGTTGTGCATTGTATGACTGTAATGCAATCATGAACTTTTCTCTGGGAAACTAACTATTATGAACAATCTCATTACCATGGTGTTTAAATAAAATAATTTAAAGGTACCACCACACTGTCTAGTATTAATGTATCATGTCTTCAATTGTTTTTAGACATGAGGATGTACAACTGAAGCTTGGGTGGGATTTATCAGAACCAACACCTGCTATGAGAGTGAACACACCTGTACGTGGTGTGTGGTTTCATGCTCAGGTCTCATTTTACAAAGAGAGATCATGTTCCTAAACCATTGTGTGTTTATGTAAAGTAATGACAAGACAAATTATATCCTGATCTTTATACAAGAGATTAGCATGGGTCAAGTTGCTAAGTGATCTCCAATGTTTTACTTCTTTATGTCTCTACAGAGAAATGTGTACTACCTATGGACATAGATATTAAGACCTTTAAAAATGCTTTACAACTTATTTTAAAAAATATATAGAATCAAGCATTTTTTAAAAATTTCCAGAGTATTTTTATGTACATAGTTAGAAGGGTTGCCACCTCATACTGTTCTTTGTTTGTAGATCATAAATTGCATAGGGTTAAGTATAATAGCTTTTGCACTTCTTAACTTGCAAATAATCTTAGATTAGTGTTAATATGAAGAAGTCTCTCATTACTGATCACTTTGTTTAGCTCACTTGGTAGAATAATAACTGTTCTGCTTCTTTTGTTCACTCGGTTTTGAGTGAGTATAAATCTTTTCTATGTTCTCTCAAAGTAATATAATCTATCTAGCATTTCCTTTTGTAATCCATTGTCTGTGATCAGCAAAATGTTAAAATTTGTACCACTGAAGGTTTTGACCTCGTGACTATTATTGTATCAAGAAAGATCTCCATCGCATTTTACTTTGAATAAGCTACTTTGGTAGAATGATATCACCTGGTTTCTGTAGTAAAAGGGTATTCACAGGAAATAATAAAAGTTTCCCAAAAGAATATTACCTTGAAATTTATTTTTCCCTTGAAAACAACATTTGTGAGGTTCATATTAATATTTAATTAAATTCTCCAAAGCAGCTACAGATAAGGTAGAGTAAGGAGCCTGCCAGGACCAATTTCTGAGAGCAGAACTAAGAGTAAAACCTGAGTTTTCAAGTTCCTTACCAAAGAGAGACGAGCAAATTCTGCTAACATTGTATGTCTCCCTAAGGCCAAGCTACAAATACTGAAGTGATATAAAAGGAACCAAAAGCTTCAATTCTGAAATCAATCTTATTTCAGTATTTTGGTTTATATTTTTTCCCTTTAAAATATTAAATGGTTCCATGTTTAGTGATTTCATTAATTTAATTTTAGTAGCTAAGCTTTCATAATCAAAGGATCGAGACAGCTTTACTTTTCTCATTTTTAGAGAGAGGCTGAATTCCACATAGATAAATCTGGATAGTCTGCATGACTCCACCTTAGGCATGTTGGCTTGGTCACTCCTCCAGCTAGTCACATGACATCTGCTTTCAAGGGTGGTGACCCAGTAACTTTCTCCTGATAGGAATATTTAAAAGTATTTACAGAGTTTACAAATCAGAATCTGTGTGCAAAACCTCTACTTCTACCAGAGGAAGAATGTTAAATGCAAAAGGGAGATTCCAAACTTTTCAGATGTAGACCTTTGCTTATTTTTCAGTGGATATTATTGAAAATAATAATTCTTTCTGCTTCAGGAAAAACTATTAGAGGAAGAAAAGAAGCACAAGGAGGTTTTAGAAGATCTTCGCATGGTAGTAGATGAGGATTCGAAGAGCGATAGCAGCAGTACAGATGAGGGAAAAGAAAAGACCAAATTGCTGTTAGAAAGATTGAAAGCTCTTGAGGTAAGAAACGAAACAACTCTTATAAGTGTAAAGAAAAAAATAACTGTTCCGCTTTTTTTGTTCACCCAGTTTTGAGTGAATATAAATCTTCTTTTCTATGTTCTCTCCAAGTAATATAATCTATCTAGCATTTCCTTTTGTAATCCATTGTCTGTGATCAGCAAAATGTTAAAATTTGTACCACTGAAAGTTTTGACCTGGTGACTATTATTGTATTGCCTTAAAAAGAGTAGATAGGACAATAATTCACTTTAAGCTCAGTTCAGCAACCAAAATGGTCATTTCTTAAAATCGTAAATATTTTGAGGAAAGGGTTGTGACATATCTACCATGTTACCATAATACCAATCATCCTGGTTGAATGAATGAGTATGCTATACTGGGTTAGGATCTTTTTAAGTAGAAAGATTATGTTTTCTAATGAAATCAATTCCAAAGTTGAACATGTAAAACAAATAAAAGTAGAGATGGAACTAAGTAATTTTCTGTAAAGAAATTTTGGAATGATATCAGACATCTAGTACTCAATTTGGAATCACTAGTCTATTAGTGGCATTTGCTATAACCTCACGTGTTAATTCCTGGATTTGTTTTTGTTTGTTTTGGGGTTGCTACATCTGGTAGATCTTGGGGCTTACTGCTTGCTCTGCACATAAGAATCACTCCTGTTTGTCCTCTGGGGACCATATGAAGTTCTGGAGATCAAACTTTGGTCAAGATTGAGCATGGTAGTGCCCTAACTGCTGTAAATCTCTTAAATCCCTAATTCCCCAATGTTTAAAGCCCCTAAAATCATTTCTTTTTAATTGCAAGTACAATTTTAATATCTCTACTTAGGAATTACATATTTGAGGCTATGGGTTAGCACTGGAGGATGAATTAAAAAAATTACCACTTCAAATTCAAAAAGAAAATCTGCAGTCTTCAGAATGCATTCCCTTTCTTTCCATTAAGTCTGTCACAAGGACTTAACCTCTTACTGGAATATTGTAGTTAGTGAACACTACTTTGTCATTATGAAG
This sequence comes from Suncus etruscus, assembly GCF_024139225.1. Taxonomy (NCBI): domain Eukaryota; kingdom Metazoa; phylum Chordata; class Mammalia; order Eulipotyphla; family Soricidae; genus Suncus; species Suncus etruscus. The sequence goes on from NC_064852.1 coordinate 56,843,596, forward strand.
GAAGAAATTATGATCAAAGATCATAATGTAGTTCTGGTAGACTACACATGCTTTCAACTATACACAGTATATAATAAATGGTATATTTTGTATGGAAATAAGCAGCATGCAAAACAACTGGTTTATTGAACTGTTAATGTAGTTCGTTACATCAGAATTCTATGTAGATGCTTACAGTTTGGGGATCATAGGATTTAATGCTTACACAGTAGACACAACTCAATGCACAATAAACAGTACTACTAGATATTAACAAGAAATTTACAAATAAAAAATTAAAAAAAGAAGAACTACATAACCTAAGTGTAATGATGGACTTTATTTAAAAAAAAAGTCTTTTAAGGACTACAAGTTACAAAGGAAAAGCAGATCACTATGTAGAAAGCTAGTTAATACATTTGCCTGTGCAGAAAACTTTATCAAAGTTATTCATTTGACAATTTCATTCAGTTCACAATAGTATTCATTTTATTTTTCTCCATAATGTTACTATGCCTTTAATTCACATTATATTCATGTTACACCCTTAAGATAAACTTTTTAAAACACCAAACTCCTGGCTTTTAACAATGGCACTTTTGAAAGGGGCATTTCTACTAAGTCGGCTGGTGGCATTATTCCCCCTAAAATCATTTTAATTATTACTTTCTGTTTGGTTTTATGAGCTGAAAGATTCAGCAGAGGGTCATTTTTCTATGAGCTACTTACTTACTTTTAGTAAATTCTCTGTTAACATATGTAGAGTTAAGGACATAATTACCTGTCAGTTTAATATGATGTGAGTTAATATCAGAAAGTGATATTAAAAAAAAAAAGCATAGGGTAAAAGTGAGGTCATATTAAGGGACCTTTGGGTCAAGGCACCAAGAATCTCTTCTCCAAAGGTTCTCAATGTTTTGTTATTTTAAAGATAGTAATTGTAAGGTGGGAGAGGGAGATTAATATTACTATTTGATAGTTTTGGGAAACTCATACCTTTATCCTTGCTAACATACCTCATCCTAATAAACTAGTTCCAAGGGACCTTAATCCAAAATGTCAAAATATATTTCTACTCTAGGGTCTAAGAATCCTGAAAAATATTGTGAATGTAGTCACAAGATCTGGAAAGTTTGTTTCTTTGCTTGGTTCCTGCAATTCTGGCTCTAATCCACCATGTTGTCCCTAATGAACGTACCCATTTGTCATCTCTTCAGCAATATTAAAGATAAAGTAGGATTATGGACTTTGTGGTCAGATTCTCCGGATTTGGTTTAAATCCCAGATGTACTACTTTCTAGTTTTGAGGCTTTAAGCAAGATCTTCAGGCTTTCTGTGTGTTCCTGCAACTACAAAATTTAGTGACTTTATATTACAAAAACTTGAGAATGAATGAGTTCATGCTTGTACAATGGTTTCAACCAGATTGTCTCCCTTATCTGCACACTCTGTGTTCTGCCTTTTCTCAAATCAATATAAAAACAATAAATTTTTAAAATTTCAGTAACTCACACAGAAACATTTGAAATACATTAGATCCAGCAAGTGATATAAAAACAAAGCAAAAAACAAAAGCATAGGTTAAAAAAAAAGATTGTATTAGGAAACTTTGGGCCAACATGCCAAGATTATCTTCTCCAAAGGTTCTAAATGTTTTTTTATTTTAGTGTTAAGATAGTCATTCTAAGGTGGGAAAGAAGATTAATATTTCTGTTTGAGAGTTTTAGGAAATCCATACATTTATCTTCAGGTTCTAGTAACTTCACTTAATGATAAAAATGCGTTGATATTATACTTTCATTAGTATCATGTGCTTGAATACTTATTTATGATTAAGTGGTGAAATTGTTCTTCAATTAATTAGCACTAATAAAAGTTTGTGAAGGATATTTTCTTCAATGAAACTAAAAAAAATTTAAAAAACCTTTGGCAGAGAATTTTTCTTAAACCTTCACAAAGTAAAATAAAACAGTATTTTTTACATTGATATTTACATTCAGACAACTCTACATCCAGCATTATTTTTGTTTTCCATTAAACTACAGTCTAATTTGCAGTATTGTATGTTGTAAAATAATTTCTTATAGTTACAGTGTCACTACTCATTAACTAAAATTCCTTATCAGTTTAAGGGAACTCCTCATCTCCTTACATCCTCAAATCTCATATTAACTGTTGTCTACTTAAAAAGATAATATAATATTTTATGTAAAATGGACACTTAAAAAACAGAAAATTCCACACATCATACATTCATATGTGTATCTAACACACATGTTTATTTGATATCTTCTTTCCATATGAATTTTGTTAAATATTTTTTATATTTTAATTAATATGTGTTTGGTGTGTAGGATTCTTAAGTTAGCAGTTGTAAGAAAACTTAGACTCTTTATAACAGACTGAAATCACAGTTGGCCAGAGAACCCACACAAATTTATGTACTAGAACAAGGCACTGTTTTGAAAGATTGCTGAGGAATTTTGCGAATATTTGGAGTTAAGGCCTTGATGGTCTATAAGGACCATGCTACTGCCCAACTGTGACCCTCCTAGGTATCATTGGTGAGTGCCTTTGGACTTGTAAAGATCTACAGTCTAAATACTACTATTTTTCCAGCTTGATAACATATCTACCTAATGCTGTGTAGCTATCCTGAGTTCTACTTGATCAGCACAGTTTAGGAATTGATCCTTACCACCAAGTTTTCAGGTAGTCATAACTTCAGGCTGGAGCAAGGGATTGCTCCCTGCAGATAAAGTGAAGTCAATGGACCTTAACCCAGGTATTCTCATTTCTCATTTCCCCTTACAGAAAAAAATTTTAATATTAGGAAAAACATTTATTTTATATATGAAGTATAAGAATTAATATGAGAAAAAAAACATAGAACATGGACTTTTCTTTAGAAGGAAGAGAACAGAAATTGTGTATCCCATTGTAGTCATGACAAATATTCCAAAGGCTAAATTGGGCTTTGGATATCTATTTTTTCTACATTTTTCAGCATTAGGGCATTTGTTGCCAGCTCCTTCCTTAAATCACCGCCTTCTCTACAAACTATCTTCTCTTTCCTACTCATTCTTCCTACAGTAAAATTTTAAAATATTGAACTGTTCATTTTTTAACATTACTATTTTTCATAGTAATATACATACCCTCTGGTGCTTAGTAGATCCTAAAACCACTCCCTGCAATGCTTGCCAACACTAGAGCCCAAGGGTGTTTAGGAGATATGTGTTTTTGGGATTGAACTCAGGGCCTTACAGATAGTACGCATGCACTTAACCACTTGAGCTATCTCCATTTTCATGAGAAAACTTCTGATCTCAGCATTCTACTCCTGATCACACCCCAACCCTTCCCCAGATTTCTGCAAAATAATTTTGGAGGAAACTTTCAAAGACATACACTAATGTGCTTTTTACTTTTAGCTTTGTTGTACTTTATTCACTCCCTTAAGAATTTTTTTTGATTAGTAGACTATATGTCCTCACTCTCTAGAAGTTACTTTCCTTGGGCCCAAATTTATATTTAGTTTCTTGATTTATCTGATCCAGAAATAACTTGATCTAGTGTACTATAAAGACCACAAAGGCAATAAAAATGCTTAATACTCATTCTGTGACTTTTTGTTTGTTTGTTTTTTTGGTTTTTGTTTGTTTGTTTTGGGGCAGTGCTCAGGGGTTACTCCTGGCTCTACACTCAGAAATCACTCCAGGCAGGCTCGGGGGACCATATGGGACTCAGGGATTTGAACCACTATCCTTCTGCATACAAGGCAAATGCCATATATCCATGCTGTCTCTCTGGCCGCTCATTCTGTGACTTTTAAAATCTTATCTCCAAAGATATCACAGAAGGTTTGATTGAGATAGGGTAAGAATTTCAAAGTTGACTTCTCATGTTGTATTTTATTTGGCCAAGTGGTTAGATGCTCCAGACTAGCAATGCTGAGGCTACTATAGTTACCACTCAGAATTCTAAGTGTATATGATGATAGGGATTTAATCTTTGGCCCTTCACACTCAAGACATATATATTCCCTACTCTTCCCTTCCTATGTCATTTTGTTTATGTTTAGATTTCAAGGCTGCTACTTTAAATACTGCTTGTTTAATGTATAGTAAATCACGTCATTTTAGCTGCACTGCCATCTACTGGGTCCCATCTAACAATAAACTACTCCTTTTGTGTGTGTGTGTGGAGGAGGATGCACACCTGATGATGCTCAGGGGTTATTACTGGTTCCACACTCAAGAATTTTTCCTCACTAAGTCAGGAATCATGGAATTCTGAGGCTTGAACCTGGGTAAGCCTCTTACAAGCCAATACCCTATTCACTATATATAGCTCTGGACCCACTATTCATATTTTTTGTTCCACTCTAGACTGCTGATTCAAGTTTCTTCAGATTTCACCTGCATGATCCATTGACTTTATTGAGGGCTGTTGTGTAGGTGTGTAGTTTTATGTTATAATTCACTGAGAGAATTATAGGCAGGAAGAAATTTTATGATTAGAAAATGACACTTGCAAGGAGGGGACAAGAAAATTAGTAAAAGGCCATTACATTAGTAAAAGATTACACTAATAAAAGATCAAGTAGCAGTCCTTTGTTTGGGTTTATGTTCCCTTTGTGGGTCTCCATCTACATGACAATGCCTGGGAATGTGATTGAAGAATGGAAGTCAGGCTTGATTGGCCTTTTCTCACTGCTCAGAGACTCCCTGTATCCTACTAATTAGTGTATTGCTGAGTTCCTTTAAGTTAGATCTATGGTATTTAATACCTTTAAGTTAGGTACATGATATATTCCCAGGTATGGGAACAGAAATCTGCTGAGACTTCCAGAAGGAGTAATTGCAGGAACCCAACTCCCCAGTGAGTTGGCCAGAGATTCTTCACTTGTATCTCCTTGTGGGTTCTATGCTGGCTTCTGAATATGTCAGAAGAACTCGGCTTGTATTTTATAAATATGTCACTCAGTGCTCAAAATGGAGATTCTGCTATTGGTATTCCTCAACTTGTTCTTGTCTTCCTGCTATTCACCCATGGCTTTGGCCTTAATTTGAGATTTGTTACTAAGTTCCTTGTAGTGCCTTCAGCACTGCTTCCGAACATCTTTGCCACCACTTTCTTTTCATTCATTGACCAACTTTATGCTTTATCCATAGCCTCAAGGTCAAAAGAACTTGTCTTCTTATATAAATGTTTTATCATGTATCCCCAAACTATGGCAATTAAAAGGTTAAGGTAAATAATGACTATTCCTTACACAATCATACTTTCAAAGTATGACAAATAAAGAACTAAGCCTAAGCTTTTTCTTAATTCTATTCCATGTTTAAATAGAGGTAGTTTAAAATAGGAGTTTTCAAGTTTGGCTTTACATTACAATTATGTACTGAATTTGTATAGCTAAAATATATTTTTTGAATACCTTCTAAGAGTCAAATGTTTGACTACTGGATCTAGATCAGTTTTTATTGTCCTTGAACATAGGAAGTGCACTCTTTTTCTTTTCTTTTCTTTTTTCAAATATGAGCCTTTCCAGCAGAGGTGCATACCCAGGACTCTAAAGCTTATGTTTGACCTGGGTTTGTGAGTCTGTCTGTTCAGTTTTGTGGTCAGCTACTAGACTGAGCAGTACCTGCAGGCCACAGGGTTTCACTGTATGTTGATATGGTGCTAGCCTCATATTTGGATACTTGAGCATGGCAGAATATGCTTCTCTTCTTTAAACAATTTTCCCAGTTCTAGAAAGTACATCCCTATGTAAAATATTAAATTTGATAAATGAAATATAGATAGATAATTTCCTCTTATTAAGAAAATATAGGTGATATAGTAGAAAAGGGGTAGAATAGGTATTTATCTAAGTTAGCCACTGATTCTGGATTTAACATAAATAATGTAAAGTACATTGTGTGTGAAGATATGGAAGAACAAAAAGAAACTTCTGTCTACTACCGAGATAGTAGAAAGCTCTGTAAGTTAGAACAGAAGTAAGAACTCTGTTTTGAGACAGAAAGTATAGGAAGAACACTGAGAGTTCATAAATGCAGAGATTTTTGAGGTGAGCCAAATATTGCAAAATTCTGTAGGCCTTAGTATGATAGTTTTTGTTTGTTTGTCTTTTTGTTTTGTTTTGTTTTGGGGCCACACCCGGTGACACTCAGGGGTTACTCCTGGTATACTCTCAGAAATCACCCCTGGCTTGGAGGACATATGGTGCGCCAGGGGATTGAACCATGGTCTGTCCTAGGCTAGTGCGCACAAGGCAGATGCCTTATGCCCTGTGCCTCTGCTCAGGCCCCAACAAAAAGTTCCTTACTATGATAGTTTTTAACCATAATTATACATTTAAAGGGAACCCAGGAGATAAATAACATGACCTGAGTACTTCTGTATAAAGAATTCTTATAATGCTGTTTGGGCTAATAGAAGATCAAAGGCAAATGCAAAAAGACCAGGTAGGAGGGGCCATAGAGATAGCACAGTGACTAGGGCACTAGGGCATTTGCCTTGCACTAAGCCAACCTGAGTTTGATCACTGGCATCCCATATAGTCCCCTGAGCCTTCCAGAAGTAATTTATGAGCACAGAACAAGGAGTTATCCCTAAGGAACACCAAGTGTTCCCACCAAAATAAGAAAAAACAAAAACAAGAAGCAAAAAAAACACAAAATAATAAAAACATGTATGACATTTTTAAAGATTCCTTATATAATATTTTATCAGATTAGTATTGGGTATTTTAGTATGGAGTATCTAAAATTAATGAGAATAAAACTATCACATAATATTGGACTAGTATAAGTAATAAAGATTGCTAACAGTAAATCATTATATGCAGCTAATTTGCATCATTCTAAATATTCTTGCTACCAACTCTCACATGGTTTTATTTTTTATAAAAACATTATTAGGTAAGGAATATATGACTGCCATTATCCCATTTTATAGGTGAGGAAAACAAACCCACAAAGACTGTACAGACTTATATAGTCAGTAGGTACGGCCATCGGAATTTTTACTCCTGTATTTTGATGTTACATTACCTTGCTTTTGAGAAATGATCAAGTAGCAATATATTTTAGAACTAAGACCTACTGGAATTATTGACAGACTTTATGTGGCAAAGAAATCATTTCATTTTTAATCTGATCAACTGAGTATGGTATTTTATCAAATTTCTAAGAGGAAAATTTTGGAGAAGAGATGCTTTTGGGAAAGGAGCACAGAGTCATTCAGTGTTTTGTTCATGTTAAGTTTCAATGTCTTTTAAGCATTGGGTAGGGCATTGGATACCTGGGGTCAAGATCAGGATTAGTGATATGGACTAAACATGTATTCAACTTTCACAGCTACCTTGTTACTTACTAAAATCACATTAAAAGTGAATGTAAACATGGGACTTGAGAGGGCAAAGGGCAGAGCTTGCTACAGGGCCCCCTTTTTAGAGGTCTCGCAGTGGAAGATCTATGCAATAAGACTTGAAAACATGAGTTAGAAGAAAATCAAAGATAGCAAGCTCTATTGCTATCCTGGAAGAAACTATTTCAAGGCAGATTTATTGAAATGGAGCACAGAGTTGACTGTTGGTTCTGGAACCGGATGGATTGGCCAAAAGTTCAATAACAAAGTTCTTATTGGAATAGGTAGAAAGATAAAGCTATATATATTGGTGAATAAAATCAGCTCTTTCAGAAAGTTTGCTTTGAATAAGCTATAGAGAAGTCATACCTGAAGAGAAATACAAGTTTTCTTTTAAAAGGCTGCTGATTAGGGTTTGCTAATGTGCTAATAGAAATGGGTCAATGGAAAGAGAAAATTCTGTGAAGGAAAAGAAAGAAAAGTAAGTGTAGAAATGGAATCTGAAAGCAACCATTGATGAAACACATATAAAGAGAAATTCTGAAAATGTCAAAGGTCTAGAAAATAATCCTGGATATTCAACTCTTTAGTCTAAAAGAGACACTGAAAGTCTGTTCTTTAATAACTCCCTGCAAGACAATCCATTGTACAGCCTGGATTAAGAACCCTGCACTCTTGCTTTTATAGTGATATTTTAAGCACTTCAAACACCTTAGGTATAGTTCAGGACCAAATCAATAAAATTCTATTAGTTGGTTTCAGTCAGTTGTTACTGTAATTTTTTTTTTCCCAGCCTTGAGTTGAACTTTTCTCCCAAATCTTCACACTTACTTACAAAAGTCTTTCCAATTGCCAGTGCTCAAAGATTGGGAACCTGGGGAAACACTTGTAATCAAAAGTACTCAGAACTGGCTTCCTACTTGTCTGTTGATGGCTCCCCTGAGGTGACTGTGGAGATGATATGCCCAGGTTGGATTTGACTTCTTACTGAGAAGCACAGTCTAATTTCTTATCATGCCTAATTGACTTTAAATTCTTACCTCCTCCTTCTTCTTTTATTCTCTCTTATCTAAGATAGTGGGATAAGAAAACTTTAAAGTTAAAAAGTAGCTGGTTTCTTCTAACTTTAGATTGTAGGCCAGTTTGCTAACAACAGGTAACTCTAGATGTCTATAAAGATATCTGAGTTTATCTTTTCCTTATTAATTTTTATCCCATTGGGTCACCTAGCAATAACTACTATAGGACTGGAGAGAAAGCATTTTCTTAGGTAAAAAGCTTGAAGTTAAAATAAAAGTTGGGGAGCCAGAGAGATAGCACAGCAGTTAGGTGTTTACCTTGCACACAGCTGACCCAAGACAGACCTAGGTTTGAATCCTTGGTATCCCATATGTTCTCCCAAGCTTGCCAGAAGCGATTTCTGAGCGCAGAGCCAGGAGTAACCCCTCAATGCTGCTGTGTGTGGCCCAAAATAAAAAAATATATATAAATAAAAATTGGTAGCATTCAAGTTGTAAATATCAAAACTATTTCCCACATTACTTAGTATTTTCTAAAATCTATATAGAAATTTATCAAATACATGAACCTATGTAACAGTTTGTCTTCTATTTCTTTTTGCTAGTTAAGCAATTGATATTTTTAATGTGCTATGTTAAGCACCTGGATATATGAACCTTTATCTTTACATTTCACAGGAATATTTAATATGCTACCTTTCTTTTAAAATAAGCTACACCTTATATCATTTAAGAATCAATGCCTCTCCAAAGGTAAGAATCCCAGCGATGTATGTAGGAGCCACCTCTGCTGTTCCTTGTAAGATAACAATCACTGGAGAGTTTATTTCTACTGAATCAATTTCCAAGAGTTAAGTTCCTTGAAAAACCAATAATATAAGCAGTTCTCTTAGCTTTCTAGGTTCTTTATTGGTGATCACTCTTTCTATCCAAGACACAGTGTTTTGATCTCTGTGACCAGAATTTGAAATGTTCTGGTGAAGCAAAGCATGGGTCTATATCAGAAAAGTTTGTCCAAGTCATAACACTGCATGTCTCTATAATGATTTTACTCTTAGGCAGGCAATTGAGCAGCCAGAAACTTCCAAGCTTCTAGTACACTAATCAACAACACCAATGTATGGGTTGATTTGCTTTCTTTGTTGTTTCATCAAAACCCCTAGGCATATGTCTATCAATTCTTCTTTAGAGAGTAGACATTCTCAAACCAAAGTCCTATCAATTTTATTACTTGAAAACGGTAAAGTGATTTTGTTATTTTAAGTGTTAAAATTTTTAATTAAATAATTAAATCACCATGAGATTATTTTAATACGCCTTAGAACATTAGGTAGTTCTGTGTTTCTTTGTTCTCCTCTGTGTCCTTCCCCACTCCACCTCCTCCTCATTTGGCATATCTAGGCCTGAACTTCTGCTGAATGCTGGAATTACAAATATTTATAGACTATTTCTCTTTGGACACTCACATTGTTGGAAGGTAGACCAAAGTGTTAACTTAAAAAAGGAAAGTAAATATAAAAATATACTTAGAGAACTAAGATAAAAGTACCTAATTGGAATCCTTTAGGAAAGGACAGAGGGAATTGAGTAAGTGAATCCCATAAAATCTTAAAGAGAAGCCACATGAGTGATTAGGCTGTAGGATTAAAATCTTGAATACAGGAATTTAATGATACCTGTGATGTCCTCCATTATCCCTCACATCTTTAATAAGCCAATGTTGTTTATTTAGAACTCATGGATGTCTTAACTAAACCTCTATCTGCTTAGCACTATTCCTAATGAATAGTTGCCTGAATTTCCTCCGTGTGCCTTCAAACTCCAGATTCTCAAGTAAGCTTCAGCTCTCCTTTGCATCATGAAATAGCTTGGCCAAATACTCTCAAGGCAAACAGACCTGACTCATGTAAAGAATCATGCTTTAAATCTTAGGCTCCCACTGACTTTGAAAGAAAAGTGCAAAAAAAAAAAAAAAAACAAACAAACTATATGTGTATTCTATAAACTGAACTTGAACCAATTTCCCAAAGCTTTGATCTCTGCTCATTGTCTTTCTGAATATATCTTCAGTATTGACATGAGGGAACTGAACTTGTCTGCAATTTATTCTACAAAAAAATAGGCTGTGGAGGCTGTTTCTTACCGTGGGTTTTGTTACTCTCTGCATTGCAGTTTTAAAGAAACCTTTTTGGCCTTCCATCTTTCAGAAGCTTGTTCAATCAAGACATCACCTTTTATCAATTAGGGCTGCAATAGAGGGACCAAAGAAACAAAACACAGTCTCAGTATATGGTAATAGGCTAAATGTTCAGTGACCTGTGACTGCATTGCATTTCCAAGGCCAGAATTAGGTGGAAACTTGTTAGCAACATCTCAGAAGTTGGAAAAAGCCAATATGTCAAGAATTAATCTGCATAAATATGTTCTTTTTCCCAGCTTAGATTTGTGTGGGAGCTTGTAAGAAAAACCCAGATCTTAGAGAAGGCCAATACATCAAGGAGTAATCTCCATAAATATTCTAAGTGCTATCAAAGAAGAAAAATGAACCATAGGGCCAACATTAATTGTGCTCAGAGATAATTAGAACAAAGTGTTGTTAATTGTGTGTTGGTTTAATGCTATGTATCCATGGCCTAGACTTTTTTTCTTTCCCCACAGGGCATATAAATTTTGATGTCAGAAACTGAGAGTTGTCTGGCTTGATTAATCAAAATCATCAGTTTTCTTAGTTACAGCCAATTATGCATTTTAATCCTTATTCCACACATTATAATAAGTCTAGTATGTCATGAGTCTAATTCAAAAAAACTTTCATTTTTACAGTGTATGTCTGAGTTGTCCTAGATCTGATGCTTTTAAGTAACTTACCTAAGTGTCATGAATAAAAATCACAAGCTGCAATTCAAAAAGCAGTATGATTGATGAGCAGTGCCAGTTACAGAACCAGAGCATTCAATAAACTTTAATAGTTTTCCAGGAGAAAATGGCACATAGCCTTGAGAAAAATATGGTGGCTACAGAATGGGGGTCTAGAGAAGAGCCCCTTGCTATAGAATTATTTACTCTACGTGAGAGTTATATAGTTCACTTGAAGCTATAAAGTATTGGAATGAACCCGCTTACCTTGTTTTCTGATGGCAACATTTTTGGATAATCTATCTCATTAGCATTCAAATCAGTACTGGCACTAGGGCCTTACTACTAAGGGAATGGAAAACACACAGTTTTACTTTATAATCAAAGCAGTGTGACCAAAGTACTATGACAGATCAGGGATTTTAAGATTTGAACTTTATAACTACAGGCTGTCGAGGGTGTAAAAATCTCAATCAAATTAGTTTGGCTAACTAGTTCTGTTTCAATACTTTCAAAATATTTATATATATATATATATATATATATATATATATATATATATATATATATATATATATATATAGTCAATTTAACTTTCTAAAAGGGCATTTACATGGTATGCAAAAATAACATTCCTGGTTTTCTAACTGGAGTTTTGTTTGTGAATGAAGGTATACTGGAAGTGAACTTTATAAGATTAGAACTATTTTCATAAGTTCAATGTTTATAGGTATTCAAATAATTTCCTGCTATAGGGATCTTCTCATAAACCATTTTTATTCTGCTTTTATAGAAAACATATCTTGTAAAATGTTCTGTGTTTATTTTATTTTATTTTATTGAGACCATTGTGAATTACAAGTTTTTCACAGTTATATTTCAGGCCTATAGTGACAGTGAATTAGGGTCATTCCCATCACCACTGCTGACCTTCCTCCACCATGGTTCCCAGCATGCATCCCATTCCTCTAGCCTTAGCCCCATGGGCTATTACTGTAGCAGGTTCATTTTGTATTTAGCTTGTTATAGTTTGGGTCTCGATTCTATTGTTGTTGACTTTGGCTTGGGTATTTAGATCTAACTCTTTTTTTTTTACTCAGTGATCCTGAGACCACTTGACTCCTGGGTCTCATCCATATTTTTTTGTTAATTGTAGAAGGATATAGAAATATGAGACTGAACAAAGTGATTCAAGTTCTAAGGTTCTATAAAAAAGGCAGGAACCCCTATCTAGAAGATATAAAAAAAAGTGGTGGAGCAAGTGTGGCAAGATTCTTTTGTTGTTGTTGCATAGATGCAGTAAACTTTGGGGAAATTAGAAAGGATATTTCTTTGGCCTAAGAGATACATGGTGTCTCCACCCATGAAGCATACTGTCATAAGAGCGACTATAGACTCCAGGCATATTGTTTTTCCAACCCCAAAATCTTTATTTATGGTCCCAGGAGAAGTTCTGTTCAGTTGTGGTTGTCAAAGCCAGTCTTCTGTAATTAGAGATCTTGGTTTTTGCGTAGGTCCTAGATTGAAACCTATGGTTTCTTATGGCCCGAGGAAAAGTTCTGCTTTTGCAGTTGTCATAGTCAGTCTTCTGTAAGTAGAGATATTGGTTTTTGTACAGATATTGGGACTGAGAGTCTTCTGATTTCATCTTACTGTTAGGTAGTGAGGAAGGGCAACATGCCTTTAGATTGAGTTGTTGTTTCCTCATCATCAGGGTGTCATATGAACCTACTCTGAATCAAGTTAGTATGAGGTTTGTTTACTTGTTTGGTTGGAAGCACAGTATCTGAACATAGCAAAGAAAATAAAAACACTTTTGCAATTACAACAGAAACCCGAACAGTTTGGATAATTTGGATTTTATTTCTCAAGGCACAGACTATTTTTCTTTCATTAGTATCTCATTTGCAGTCACATTCAGTGGGGTTTTCTTGGAAATATAAAAAGCACCTTTGTCTGTGACATCATGATTTGCTCATTTTGCTTTTTATGTGCTTAGGGCTAAAGACAAATTGGTTTTTGTAATCTCTTAAAATACCAAGATGATCCTGAATACATTTAGGAAAACTATCTTCTACTTAGTGTAAGAATTTGGGAGGAATAACTGTAAAGTAATTCCAGCTTTATCTGAGCAGGGACTACAGGCAAACAGCATATATGATATGCAGCTATTCTTAAATCCATATGATAAAATGGCACCTCAGAAATCCAAATATCCAAATATCTTCCTGTTGTCTAGCCTTATGAAAAATTACAAGAAAACAAATAGATTTTATGCACCCTGGCCCAAAGCAGTGTCAGGATCTTCCTAGGCTTTAATATGAATATTTGAATGCAGACTTATTTCTTATTTTCTATAATCCTTAGTTCCAAAAAGCTGTACCAAAGAATTCATTGCAAACGTATAAGAATTTTTTATTTATCAAAGTTTAAAGCATGCTAATTAGCAAATAATGATCAGAATAGTCATAAAAATTATACATTAATTATACCAATCATATGTTATTGATGCCAACCAGTTAAAAATTAGCTATATTCAATAGTAAAGTAGTAAAATATTCTGGGTAGGCAATAGGAGAGCAATTTTGCCTGGTAAGTTATTTTTTTCTTGGAATTGACCAATTCAGAATTTCAAAAATGTAAAGGGATATAAAAATATAGTATCTTAACTAAGACATTTTTGAAGTAAATGTAGTTATATTATAGTTATATTTATTTGGAGGTAGAGAGGTTAAGACATTTGCTTTGGAGTCAGAGACCCTGGTTCTGTCTGTAATATTACATATGGTTCATTGAGATACTATTATTTCTGAGTACAAAGCCAGAACTTAGCCCCAAGTATAATGGGTTACCCCAAAGCAAAAGTGAAATAATTAACAACTTTATCTTATAGTCACCAGTAAAAGAATCACAATTTTCAAAGTGATAGACATTGGCATTGAATATTTTGTTCTTTAATTCTACTTGTACCATGTATTACCCACTTAATAATAAGCAGGAAGGTAGACATTAAGGAATGTGTACACACACTCACTCACACACATATTGTCTGTCTCTTTCTCACACATACATGCATCCATCCACACACACATATCCAATGTATATACTCTTATTCCACCACCATCCCAGCACATGCTGCAGGGATTTCTGAGAGTGGGCTTTCTTTCTATTGTTTTTTGTTTGTTTGCTTGTTTTTGGTGGTGGTTTTTTGTTTTGTTTTGTTGTGGAGCTATATCCAGAGGCACTCAGGGTTTATTCTTAGCTTTTTGCTCAGAAATTGCTTCTGGTAGGCTTGGGGACCATATGGAATGCCTGGGATAGAACCTGGGTCTGTCCAGGGTCATTCTCATGCAAGTCAAATGCCTTACCACTGTTCTATAGCTCTGGCCCATGTTGGTGTGTTTTTGTTTGTTTGTTTGTTTGTAACAGGGAACATTCCTGGTAATAGTTTGCCTACAATGTTTCCATGATGGTTTGAGGCTCAAACCAGAGATTTGGTGTTGCTTGGACGGAGCTGAGGTCTACCATGGCTACTCCAGGCACAGCTCAGTCAGAACCACATGAGGCCCATGTAAAACTTGGTGCTTGGCTCTTTGAATTGTCTCTGGCTCAGAAGTTTCACTGGAACCATTCTTGTTTTTATATTTTACTTTTTTTTTGTGTGTGGGGGGGCACACCTGTTGATGTTCAAGTGTTACTCCAGGCTATGCACTCAGAAATAGCTCCTGGCTTGGGGGACCATATGGAACTCAGGGGAACGCCGGGGGATCAAATTGCAGTTTGTCCTCGGGCTAGTGATGCAAGGCAGATTACTGCTCTGTGCCTCTGCTCGGGCCCCATCACTGTGCACATTTTGGGAGTCACACAATTGTTCTTACTGAGAGCTCTTTTGTTTTCAGTCTCCTAGCAGTTTTTATCACCATCCTCATCCTTCATTTCTTTACACTTCTTGGCTTTTGTTTTGTTTTTCTTGTTGGTTAGGAGATGATGAAAGAGTATGATTCTGTCTCTCTTGCTCACCAGGTTTCTCAATTCTGAGTTCTCTGGATTTCAGCCGGTTGTGGAGTAGAATACCAAAACTTCTTTTTAGCCTTTTCAATTTATTTCCATTTTTTCTTACATAAAATTAATTGTTATAATACATTTTCCAGACACCAGAAGGGTTAAAATGTTCTTCATGTGTCTGTTAGTTATTTTAAATGAGAGTTCTCCCAGGAGGCCAGGTTTCCATTGGCCATGTTTACTTTTGTTTCTGTGCCTTTTATATTTTACCTCTACTAAAAGAGAGGAATGATCTTTTTTCACAAAAATAAAAAAACTGTCCAAATGTACTGTCACTATTTGCTGTATCACCTTTTAGACTTAAATTGATTCCCCAGACCTTTACATTGAACAACTTTATATAAGTTTTCTCAATTGCTTGACTGCAAGGTAGTCAACTGTGCTATGCCACTCAACTAGGCTGTGTCTCTCTCTTCTGCCAATGCCCCATCACTGCTGGAGGCTGTGCTTTGGGGAATCTAAAGAAATTCTTCTATCCCAGCAGGCAATTGCCCCTTTTAACATCTCTTTGCAGCTATTAGAGTACCTGCTGCCAACTGCTTTCTATATATAAACAACTGAGATGAATCGTGTAGGAATGAGCTACAAACCTGTATGTAGCCAAACTACTGCTCCAAACTAGACATTTATAAAGAACCCCAATCTTCTCCAGAAATCTCACTTGAAGGAAATAGTTAATGAACTGGGATTAGTTTTGGTGACATGAAAATAACTAAGCTTCATTAGGGTCTATCATTATCTAAGACAGGGATATAACCATATTCCTTTCTTTCCTTTCCTTTCCTTTCCTGCAAACCTTGGGCATTCATTCAGGAAGCTCTAGAGCTAAGGTGCCAGTAATTGGTAAAATACTTCCGAAACTCTTTTATATTCCAGATCAGGGTAATCTCAGTTTTATATCTCAATACTGGCATATTTTTGTAGGGCAGAAAGTCTATATAAATAATTCTTGAAGAATAAGAAGCAATTCTCAAAGGCAAGTGCATGGGTCACCTGGGGCAGTTGATAATAAAAGCTTGAGAAAGAATGCAAAGGATGTTATGAGTTTCTTTTTTTTTCTTTCTTGCATTTAAATTTCAAAAGAGAGCAAGTGGCCAGTTATTTCTTACCTCAAAAAAGTGTGGGCTTCTGGAGGACTAGGACTCTGAATGGCAATCTCATAGAGTGCCTATAGGAAATAACTCATTGGATTGGTGCAGTCTTCACTTAAGACTTCAGGGCAGTGGAATTATCCTATGAATATAGTAGTTAGAAGGAATAACTGGCCTTGCTGAAGTGATGATCTCACGCTGATTATTGTAGTATGATGAGATAGTACAATGATCAGATATCTCTTTTCTATTTTTCTGCTGCTACAGGGAATTGTACCCTATGTGATGAGGGAATTTTATTTGAAAGTTAAACTTTATATAGTCTCACCTATTCACATAATTTCTGTTTTTTATTTTTTCTACTCTCGGTACATAAATTAGCATATCTGATTTTTAAATCTGCATTGCTGTGGAAATCCATGGGGTTTCTTTTTTTTCTTTAGCACTCAACATAAGAGCTTTTCAAAAAAATCCAATAACAGCTGGAAAGTTTATAATTTTTGTAGTTCTCCTGTTTGGTTTAAAAGGCAAGCATATTTCATTTTCTTAATTTAGGGATTGTCACCTGTATCTAAATTATCATAAACATGTGAAAAATAGTACACTGTGAAACACATGCTGGACCTCTAGAGAGATGTTTCTAGAAGATTGAAATAAAATCTAAAAACTGAAAATTGTATCATCTGCATAGTGGACAACAGTTTCCTTTTTGACCAAATGATTTAGAGCTCTATCCAAAGCAAAACTTGCAATAATTTGGCCTCATACAGCAACTTTTCAAGGTGAGGAGACACTCCTCAATGGATCTTCCAACTTGGTTTTTAAAATTTTTTACTTGTTCAATGTTCAACAGAAATTAGAGATGTTTAGTGGACATGGGTGGCAATGAGAGTTTAGTCAGCAACATCAGGATAGTCGATATTTCAGTGCAACTATCCCTCGCAAGGTCATTATAAATTCCAAAGACCAGGAAAATATTGCCATTACTCATAATCACTGAACTAAATAAGGTGCCTATCCTGAAGAGAGTTTTAGAACAGTATCAATTGCTTTTGCACTCTGGATGCCTGGAAATATCATCTCGTAAAACTCTGCCAGAGGACTACCAATTTCTTAACTAATCTCAACCTGAGCTTATTTTACACATGTTTGTTTGGAAGTTGGTTATCAAACAATCGGGGGATCATTGTTGACCCGGTATACTTGCTCTATCACTCCATCTTGAATTCGGACAATATCAGTAAAGCTCCCATTTCAATTAATAGTCTCTCACTTTAGTTTCATTGACCACCTCAAGTTATTGATATGGCAATACTTTGGGGTAACAGTATATGTTTTTAATTTTTCTCTTAAAAACTAGATAAGCCTGCCTTTCATGTACACCTTACAGAAGAAAGCATTTTAGATAGGAAACTTTTTTTTTTTGAGGTTTCTTAATGATAGTAGTGTTAGACTCTATTCCTCCATTTATCAGAGAACATAAATACAAATCCAGGCTGTCAAGTTAACCAAGTAATTGTGCTACTTTGGACAAGTTATTGGAGTATTTCAAGCTAGGTTTTCTATACTTATATTGAAAAGAATAATGCACCACTGCTGAGAGTAAAATAAATAACAATTAAAAAATTCTAAGCATAGAAGTTAATATACATTGGGGCTGGAGAGTTAGCATGGAGGCAAGGTGTTTGCCTTGCATGCAGAAGGTTGGTGGTTCAAATCCTGGCATCCCATATGGTTGCCTGAGCCTGCCAGGAGCAATTTCTGAACATAGAGCCAGGAGTAACCCCTGGGCACTGCCGGGTGTGACCCCCCCAAAAAAAAAACAATAAAAGAAGTTAATATACATTAAGGATGCAGTAAATTAAGAGATAAAATTTTATTTAAACATATTGTCTGTCTTTGAATGGCGTCCTCTTTTAGAATGTCTCAAATTGGATATCTCAAATTAGTCTCTGAAAATTTGTTCCCAAACATCCTAGTTTTTCCTCCAAAGGCCGTGAAAAAAAATTTCATTCTTTTCTGTGACAATGTGTTGAGTTCAGGGACAACTAACTCCCCATTCAAGACTTTCCTCCTTTGAACTAAGTAGAGCATGTTCTGCTGTTGCTTTATGTGACATTGCTTAAGTCAGCTCACCATTCTAATTCTTCTTCCTGATTGATCTCTTTTTACCATATGCTTATGAAATTCAAAAACAAATCAATGTCTGTCCTGTGTCATTAAGAATAAAGCAAAATCTCTCTTTTCCCTTTGCACCTGTTGCACACCTGTTAAACCAGAAAAGCTATGTGGTCTTACTCTTGGCTCATGACAATGCTTCCTGCTATGTCTGCACTCCCTGAATCCTCTTTACTGTGTATTGCTACAATATCTTTTCCTCTACATTATTGCAGCATGGTTACTTTTCAGTAGTGTTTAGAGAAGTATTTTGCTTGTGCTGAGTTTACCTAGTAGGATAGGTTCCACTGTAATCCAATGCTCCAGATTTTCACGGTATTCTGGGTGCAATTCTCTCACTACATAGGAATTTACCAACCTGTTTTGGGTCATGTGAAGATATAATGAAAAGGCAGTTGTTTCCACTGTGAAAATAAAAACTTGATTACAAGTAACTTCTTTTTACAGTAAAATTAGCTTGCCTAGAAATTGTCCTTTTCTGTACTTGATTTTCCTCATTTTTATCTGGAGTAGTCTGGACAGATGGTCTGTAAGATTTTCTTAGGTACTAAGTGTTCATGTTGTAGCACCTCCTCCTATAAAGAAATAAATATGCTTATTTTCAACTGTAATTTACCAGTCTTCAAGCCAACATTAATTTATTTGTCCCTTTAAAAAAAACATCTATTTTAAGCTTTTCCTTTTGATGAGATATGCGATATGCAACAGTATTCATATTGTTATCTAGACAGAGAAGATACTGTACAATGGTTTATAATGATGTGTTTCAGTCACAATCTAATATTAGTGGTTAAATATATAAGTATAAATATATAAATATAAATATGTCCTGAGCCAGAGTTTGAGTACATATGGCCAACTTGCTTTCTGCCCCATTATCTCATATGGCACTTTAAGCATCACCAGAAGTGCTATCTGAGCACAAAGCACAAAGCTTGACTAAGCCTTGAGCACCCCCAGGTATGGCCCCCAAAATATGTATGATTATATATAATGTACTTGATTTTCTTTGATGGGTATATGTAAATAAATGAGAATACAGGAAAAATGTAATTGAAAAAAACCCTTTTGGGTCAGTCTAATGGTTTTGTGCCTTAGCACTAAGAAACTGAATTTAGATTTTTTCAGATTTTGTTTTCATAACTTTATTGAACTATAACTAATATAAAGAATTCAATAAAAGTACAGTCTATAGTAAAATGCCTTATATATCCTTATATATGTCATGAAATGATTCTGCATTAACTTAGTTAAGTTTTATTATTTCTTCTTTCCTGTTAGTAGGAAATAATTATTTTCTTAGGATGACAATTAGGATTTGTTAGCATTTAGATATATTTACAGTAGTGCTAACTTTTAGTTTGCCTGTGGTACTTTTCCAGTACTCTAAACTGAACTGTAATTTTTTTAATCTATTTGCCTCTGATTCTTTCTTTCTTTTTTGTAGACATTGCTTTTATATATATATATTTTATAATAAAATATTTTAGTAGAGAAGGGCCTATTACAACAATGATAGTAGGAACTGATAACACTGGACAAGAACTGGATGCTGAATTGGGATAAAGTGACATGCAAGGCACACCTTCATTAACAACAGTGCAAACCACAGTGTCAAAATGGAAAGAGAGAGAGAGAGAGAGAGAGAGAGAGAGAGAGAGAGAGAGAGAGAGAGGAAAAATGCCTTAAAAAGGCAAGGCAGGGGGAGTTCAGAGGGAAATTGGGGACATTGGTGGTGGGAAAGGGTGGTGTACATTCTATAACTGAAACCCAACTATAAACAATTCTGTAACCATAATGATTAAATAAAGCAATTTTATTTAAAATTAAAAATAAAATAGTCTTAAAGCATAGTTACAAAGTTGTTTATGATTTAGTTTAAGTCATACAATGTCAAAACCCTTCAGAGTGCACATTTTTTTGCCACCAGTGTCCAAGTTTCCCTCCTGCTCTTCCTTCTGCTTGCATCTATAGCAGGTATTTTCTTTTTCTCTATATTTATTTTTCCTTCTACACACAGGTCTGAAATATTGTTACTGAAGGAGTAACATGCATATCACTTTATCTCTTTTCAATATTCCCAAACTGGGATTTTTGTAGCTTCTAACCACTTTTATTTAATCATCTCTCATCCATTTAATCTATAATGATTACAGATATGATGATTTTTTACCTGAAGAATATTTTTTAAATTCCACATAGAGGTGAGATTATATGGTATTTGTCTCGATTTCACCAATTTTTCATAACATAATGCCTTCTTTCACCAACTATGTTGTCACAAATACAGGGTTTTCTCTCTTTATAACTGAATAATACAACTATTTTAGCTTTAAAGTCATAGGAACTACTAAAAGAAAATACACTGTCATTAAGCCATCATGGTATGATTATTAACTCTTTTTATTATTAAATATTAAATCATGAAGCACGATGCCTAGAAATTTGCACGTTTTAATTATGTGACACAATTAAACTTGATTTTGCTAAACAGTCTATTTGTTCTTTCCATGAGTCCTATTGGAAAATAAGTAGTTACTTGGATATAATAACAAAACATAGAAAGCATCTTGGGTGCTTGAAGTAAACTTGATTATGTTTTTGTCATGAACTTCACTAACAAATACCTCAGGGCAACATTTAAAGCTGACTTTTGCTGCAATTGATCTGTGAGAGTAAAAGACATAATATTTTACTTCTTATTTAATTTTAACATGGTCTTATAGGAACCTAATACAATGAAACATTCTTTCCATAGCTATCTTTTTTTCTTTGTTTTTCTTTTGGGGCTGTATCTGGCAATGTTCAGGGCTTACTTTGGCTCTATTGCTTGGGGATCTATTGCTTTTGGCTGTGGTTGGGGGAAACAATACCTAGGCTCATACAAGGTTGGCATGTGCAATGCAAGTTACCCTATGCTATCTCATGCTCCTATAACTATAATTTTAGTTACATACTATCCTTTAAATGATAGGTCATTATTGTACTGTTTATTTTTATATTATATTTTTGTTAAATGACTGTGCTATAATTTTTCAGTTACTTGATTTCTATATCATTTTCTGCTCCTAGAAGATGAATTTAGTGACAATTTCAGTTCATAAATGCATGTTTTTCTATATAAGTAACCATGTGAGATTATTCCTAGTACATTAGACAAATAATAAGTAAAAATGTGTCCTTTCAAACAGTTGTATGAACAATTCCATGTGTTAATGATCAGTATTGCTATAGAGATTTCAAAGAAGAGATGCAACGACTTCCATGTTCTTCCTAATGTTACTACCCTACATTTTTCTCCTTCTACAAATATCAGCCTAATTAGATTAATTTCCTGTCAAAAGATATTGCCAAAGTTGCAATTTTGACATTTTTTCAAACCTAATTCATTAGCATCACTTCTGTTACTTCAATGAGGCTACATAAAATTCTCAATAAACTTCAGATTATAGTTGTACTTATCTATTCAATATAATGCCTAATTCATGCATTTAATTATAATGTACTTCTCTCTCATCTTTCTAATTTATAATGTCAAGACATTATATTTTAATAAAATGAGCTTGGGAGAAGATATAGGATCAAAAGCTAAATATTTGGTCTTTTTAGATCATTTCCCCATATTATTATTATTATTAAACAAATTAGGCTGCTTGAAAAATTCTTCCTTTTTATATTTTATCATTCATTATAAAATATTGGTTTCTGGGCCACAGAAATAGCATGGAGGTAGGGCATTTGCCTTGCATACAGAAGGACGGTGATTCATCCCAGCATCCCATACGATCCATGAGCCTACCAGGAGCAATTTCTGAGCATAGAGCCAGGAGTAACCCCTGAGTGCTACCAGGTGTGACCAAAATATAAAAAAAAAGAAAAGAAAAATATTGGTTTCAGTATTTAATATGTAAAAATAAAAGAATTGCCATGTGTATATAATACCTCTACTGCTTACTTAGTTTAAATTAATGCCTTTTAAACATAAGTTTTCCTAATGAATGGTACCAGGTCCAGACACTCACATGAACATTTAGTGGAAATAAAAAATGATCAGACCTGAACATCAAATCCAAAGTCAATGACAACAGAATTTATACCTAATCCACAGCAAGCTGTACAAGTGGGGACCAGTTACACTAGTAGTCTGTGGGGTAAAGGAGGGAGATATGGGCTATATGATGGGAACAGGGGTGGAGGGAGGACATCACTGATGGTGGGAATGCCCCTGATTAATTGTCATGATGTACTTTAAATATTAATGCGAAAAATTTGTAATTCACTTCTACCATAACAAAAATTAAAAAAATAAGTTTTCCCAAAAAATTAACTTCTGTAATATTAGAATTGAGAAGGAATAAGAATAAGGGCCTAGTCCTACAACCTTTTTTTTTTTTTGTCCATAGAGACATCTGTACCACTGAAAATAATTTATCTATTTTTCTTGCTTCTCGGGTCTTGGCATCTTTCTCTCTCTCCTTCTCCTGTATCATCTATGCCCTAACCACACTCCAAATACAGCTTTTTTTAAAAAAAATCTTTTTAATTAACCAAGGTCCAAAGCAATAGCATAGCAGGTTGAGTGGGTGCTCATTCTGCAAGGGATAAAACTAGGCTTTATCCCCAGCACATATGTTCCCTGGAGCTTTTCCATGAATGATTTCTTTCTTTTTTTTCATGAGTGATTTTTGAGTGCAGAGTCAGGAGTAAGCCCTGGGCCTTGCTGGCTGTGGTATAAAAGCAAAGAGAAATATAAAAATATTACTTTAGGCATTGAAAAGATCCATAAACAAAAGTGTTTAGGGCACTTTTCCCTGAATGTGTCTGTTCTGGGTTTGATCCCAAGCATCCCATATGGTCTAACAATTGCCAGGAGAGCACTCATGTGTATATGTGTACTATTTATAATTTTATGGAGTCCTAGAATTCATAAAGTCTAGACATAGTTTTTATATATGAAATATCTTCATACATTTTTGTTCTCTACTATTTTTCTCAATTGTGAAATTCCCTTCTAATTCTCCAACTGAGAAGTAGAACAGATGAAAGCTATTGGGGGATCAACGAACTTTTCTAATACACTTGAAATTGTGCCATTCAAGAGTCAATCTAAAAAGACCTATTGTTGAATTTGGGATTTGAGAAGGATGCCTTTCTAAATGTTTAGTACTTAAGCCAGTTTTTGAATGCAAAAGGGAGCAGACTGGAGTGATAATACAGATGGAAGGGCATTTTTCTTGCCAAGTCATGTTCAATTCCCGGCATCATGTATGATCCTCTGAATATCACCAGGAGTAATTCCTGAATATAGTAACCCATTAACAATGCTGGGTGAGCCCTAATTCCCTCACAAAAATAAAAACATTTAAAATAGGAAAAAAATGTGGGAGAAGGAGTTTTACATTTTACCAAATGAATAGTCTAGCTAGCCCAATCTATACTGAAAACAGCAAGAAGCTTAAGGTTTATATATCATATAATGCACCATTATGTCTTTAAATTTGTATTAGAAACTATGGCGCAGCAAACTATGGCACTGAAGTTGGTGCTGGGGCCAATTTAACTTTACTTTTTGTTAGTTTTATTTATTTATTTGTTTTTTTTTGGAGGGGAGTCACACCCAAAAGCCCTCAGGCATTACTCCTGACTCTATGCTCCTAGCAGACTCAGGGGACCATATGGGATGCCAGGATTCGAACCACCATCCTTCTGCATGCAAGGCAAATGTCTTATCTCCATATGGTATCACTCCAGCCCTATTGGTTTTATTTTTATATATTTTCCTCTTTATAAAAATTTTACAAGTAGGGTGTCAGTGGCAACTTCAAATCTTTGGGGCTGATGATTTGTATTACATACTAGTTCACTGAACTTAAAGAATAATTTTTTATATTCTTAAGTATCAAGCATGTTGTTGCAGGAATAGACATTCATCTTCTTAATTAATTTATCTTAGTTCTATAACAGAAATTTAGCCATCAACATTAGGTGTCCCTAGATATCACTAAGTTTTATACCTAGTGATATTTATTACTGCTATATTCATTTTAGAATAAGATTTTTCTATTCTCCCTTCCTAGTCAAAAGTGATTGGGCAATAATACAATATTATCCAGTCTTTTTTATGAAGATAACATTATTTAATATGAATATAGTGGAAAAGTTTTATTGTGAATTAAATAAAAAAGGCAAAGAGTTTATATAATGAATATTAGCAGCAGATTCAGTCTGTGGTACATACATGTTCTCTAAGTCCAAGTTCTTGAGTACAATTAACAGAAAGTACTTGACTCCTTGTGGGAAATCTGCTGTTAAGTTTCTTACCTGTAAAGAGAACAAGTCACATCTCTATAGGGAAAATACTTGACTATTGAAGGAGAAGAATCAGTAATGTCTCCAGCCTCTTTGACCATAACGAACATATCACACCATTCTTCTTGGTACTGTACCTAATATGAACACCTTTGCTTGGATGTCTTCCTCACTGTCCCCACACCCTTGCTTACCTGTTATTAATTCTAAAAACGTTTTCAATTAAATCACCTCCATGCAAATCGTTTTCCTTTGTACTTCCAGAGAACCATACATAGATAAACAATGCCCTTTAAAAGTTATAAAATTAGGGCCTGGAGAGATAGCACAGTGGCGTTTGCCTTGCAAGCAGCCGATCCAGGACCAAAGGTGGTTGGTTCGAATCCCGGTGTCCCTATGGTCCCCTGTGCCTGCCAGGAGCTATTTCTGAGCAGACAGCCAGGAGTAACCCCTGAGCACCGCCGGGTGTGGCCCCCCAAAAAACAAAACAAACAAACAAAAAGTTATAGAATTAGTATATGTTCATTTTAGGAGGAAATATAAACTATAAAGATGTCAATAAAAATATTGAGTATTACCACCCAAAATTTGTTAATTAAAACCACATTGGCATACATATTTTATTCTATGTATATATTTTTTCTAAATTTTAAAACCATCAAAACAGTTCTACTTCTATTTATTTTCCCCAAAACTAAAATTTTCTTAGCATTCTCTTACATAGAGACTCTCAACTGTAGTGTCCCAGGGGCTCTATTAGTTGCAGAAAAAGAATTGAAGATGCATCTCACTATGTTGACTGCCTTCTGAGAGAATGAGAAACCTTTATTATGGAGATATAACTTACATGGAAATATTATCAAATTGGTGAAATGTTTGAAAGTCAAGTTACTCTATATCATATTAAGCTCATTTAGTAAAATGTGCTATTTTTTATCTGCGTTTCTGATAAGTTAGATTTAAGTGTTTCTATGACTACCTTTAAAAAATAAGAAGACATATAGGATATATTACAATTTTTAAAAAATATGTTTAAACTCTTCTGCCCAAATTCATATTTCTGACTAATGGAAAGGCAGGAGACTTACATATGTCTCAAGATTGAAACTTCATTGGAACCATTTCTTTGCTATTATTGTTGCTGCTGTGATGGTGCATGTTGGTGTTAGGGACCATGCACTGCTTAGAATTGAACCCAGAAACTCATGTTTCTGAGACATGTGCTCTATCAATTAAGCCACATCTTTAGCTCCCACACATCATGTTTTTTCATTTAATCTTGAGGTATGGCATCAAATAGTTCTTTGTTTTGTTGTTGAAATGCCCAATAATTCACCTTCTCTTCTCCATCCTTACAAAATTAAAAAAAAAAACACAAGCATTTTTTATTTCTCTTACCCTAGATAACTATTAACAGAAACTTGAATTTACTTTTTCTCCTCATATTTGTTCTTTGTTTTGGTTTAGTTTTTTGTTTTTTGGTTTTGAGGGCTATTTTTTATTTTGGTGTCACATCTGGAAGTGCTCAAAATCTATGCCTACCTCTG
The DNA here is from genome assembly GCF_024139225.1 of Suncus etruscus. NCBI lineage: Eukaryota > Metazoa > Chordata > Mammalia > Eulipotyphla > Soricidae > Suncus > Suncus etruscus. The sequence goes on from NC_064852.1 coordinate 56,870,017, forward strand.
TTTTCAGGGATCACTGACAATGATCAGGAAACCACATGTGATGCTGGCATTTGAACCCCAATTTGGAGTAAGGTTAGCACCTTACTCTGCTGTATTATATTTGGTCCTTACCTTTTCTTCTAGTTTAATCTTCACCTGCCATCAGACAGAGCGTTTTGCAAGAGTTAGTAAAGGCTCCTTATTTTCCTACTTTTTTATTTTCACAGTCCACTTCATCTTTCATATTATGTAACTTTGATGCATTTTGTGTTCTCATTTAGTTTTGCTTTTGCTCCTATAAATTTCTGATCATGAATAGGAAGCCCAAAACTTTCTTCCCTTCCACTTATTTAAAAATATATATTGTAACAGGAAGATAGCTCTGAAACATTGGTTCCTGTAATATTTATAGTAATTATAATTTACTTTAAGTAACAGAAGATTCATTTCAAGCAATCATCAGTTTTATTATTACTTTTGGAGGGGTTGTTTATTTGACAACACCTGGTGCACTGAGAGCTTACTCCTGGCTTTGCACTTCTGGCTCAAGTATTCAAGTGTCAGCTGCATGAAAGATAGTTGCCTTAATTGCTGTACTTTCAAACACCCATTTCCACATTTCTAATGAAATCAGAAATAGGCTTTCTTCTCTCATGATTTGGTACAGCTTTATACTCCATCTTATATATAATTTTATTTTCTTTGACCTTTTCATATATCCTCATCATTCTTTAAGATGAATAAGTGGTTGTAGCAGATCTAGGCTTCATACTCTCTTTATACATTACTTAAGTTATTTTTCAGCAGAGGAAAATATATCTTTTAGAAAAGTACCAGTAATTCTCTTCCTGGATCTCAAACAAATAACATATTCATTTCTGAACCTTGTGCTTTTGGCTAGAGTAATAAAACATACTGATTTGTCTATTCCTGGACTATTTTAACCAATATTTTGACAAGGAGGATGACATAACCCAAATAAAGAGGAAAACTAGCTAGAAAATATGAAACTTTATTAGCCAGCTCTATGAGTCACTATAGTCAAACTCTAGAGTCACATAAGAGTTGTAATCTATGAGATTGTGTAGATATTCTCCACACCAGAATAGGTCCCAGAAAGGTTTAAAGAGGATATGCTGCATTTTCTATTATGACTAACTCCTTGTTAGGTCCTTTTCAAATAGCCATACTTCTCTGAAACCAAGTAGCAATTATGAGTATGAGTAGACTCATTTCTGAGAAAAATTTAATTTATACTTTTAATTTTTTAATTTCTTTTTTTTTTTTTTAGTTTTTGGTTTTGGGGCCACACCTGATGACACTCAGGGGTAACTCCTGGCTATGCACTCAGAAATCACTCCTAGGTTTGGGGTTCATAATGGACACCAGGGATTGAACCCAGTTCCATCCTGGGTCAGCCGTGTACAAGGCAAATGCCCTATCGTTCTAGCCCCTAAACTTTACTTTTGATTTGAGGTTATTTATCGTTTGAAAGGGGAGCTTTCTCATATAGTTTGTTACAAATTTCAACTGGCCTTTACTTACATATGTTCTACCTGGCATTACCAAGGACAACTAGTCAATGACCATACCTTTGTCTATTTTCTATTGTTAAATAGCCGGTGATCTTAAGAATTTTAAGTCACACTTAAAATTATAATGAAATTTCAGTTTATATATTTTAATTACAGTAAACATTAATATCTGTCCAAAATAAATTTCAAAGATCTCAAGAGAAATATCATGTCGTAAAGAGGTCAGATTCCACTAGGCTAAAGTCCTCTTTCATGCTAATATGCGAAATGAATAGACAGTCTGCTGGCGCTTTCAACATTTATCTTACTCTTTGGAGACTGTGCAGTGATTGTATCTGGTTAAATTAGAGTTATTGTTGTCGCTATTCTCCTCTTCTAAAAATACATTTTTCTGAAAGTACATTTAATGTGCAAAACTCCCTGGCTTCTAGTACAATAATCAAAATGAGCTTGGACTTCACATGTTTATTTAAATCCTAAATAACAGTTTTCTTTCCATGAATTATGTTGACAAAAAAAGAAACTCATACATTTTGATCAGATCAAAGTTCTTTCTTTGAGAATGAAGAATTTTAATTGGTACCAAAGCCATAGTGAAGGCTTTTGTCATTGTTTTGTGATACTTAAAGTGTAAATATTACCTTTTAGAATATACTTAAAGGCAATTTTTTTCAACCTCAGAGAAGCATAATATCCACTTGGATTCCTACCTGAAATTTATGTTTTGAGTGCTGTAACAAGATTCTTTGAATTTTATTCTCCTACTCACTGAGGATATCCTATATGTATGGCTCTAAGCTAGATATTAGTACTGATTGATGAATGAGACTAAGACCCTCTCAAACAGTTTAATGTCAAAGAAAGATATGTATAGTACATTTGCAGTGTGGTACAAGAACTCATAGAAAAAGTATGGAAACCTAAATGTGAGCATGATGCAGCTTGTCATTGAAGATAGAGCGGAGAATAATTAAGAGTTGACAGAAGTGATAGTGTTGGGCCATGCAGTTAGCCATTAATCCTTTTTGATCACATCAGACTCCCATCAAGGTTGCCACCAGAGGGCAGCAGCTAAGAGTGAATTATGGAAACTTTTCAGGAATAAATGTCATGACCTTTTCTTGACTATTTGTCCTTTAAGCTGTCGAGTTTAGCAGTAGCATATCACGTGAATGATGTCATGCCTCTTCCTATCTTAGAAAAGTGACCCATTCTTATCTTAAGACCAGAAAATAAATAGCACAGTTGCCGTTCTTGTGCTATGCATCTTTCTTTAGCAAATGGTTTCAATTCCAGGAGTTTCTTGATCTTTCTGGTGAGGACTAATTTTCCTATAAAATCAGTGATTTATGTAGGCTTAATCACATACCTGAAAATCACTAATTGTGACTGTGCCTTATAAAGTGAATGATGGCTGCTCTTCCTGAACAAATTAGCCTTTTTTTTTTAATTGCTGTTATATCCTAAGTTATATCCTTGTGTTTGACTTGATGGCTCTTTACTTTTGTTTCTTGAAAGGAACATGTAAAGATGTTGAAGACCAAATCAAAAAGGGGGGAGGACTTATTTTGGGAGCTGGAGAGTGGTGCAGTGGGTGGGGCATTTTACTTGCATGTGACCAACCTGGGTTCAATCCCTAGCATTCTATTTGGTTTCCCCAAGTCCTCTAGAAATAATTACTAAGTACAGAGCCATGAGTAACCAAGTGCTGTCAGGTGTGGTCCAGAAACTAAAACAAACAAAAAATACTTTTTTCATATACTCATAAAAGCTCTCTGAGTTTAAAAATTACAGTAAAAACAACCATCATAAATAGTAGGCCAGTATGTCTAAAAATAATAAAACTGACATATAAAACTCTCTGGTTTATTTGCTATTTGAAATTTATTTCATGAGAATAGTTACACTTGTAAAATGAGTTGAATAAATTTAAAATAAATAAGAAAGAGTGAGGAGCTCACCAAAATTTTCCTGTATATACCAGAAATCCAGGGGGAATAAAGGATAGCTTCAAGAATTCCATAATAGATAAAACCATAAATACCTGCCTATAGAGTGCATATGTGCTGCTGTTTTTAAATTCTTCAGCTATTCTCATGATAATAAAATTCAACTTTACTTAAAAGCTGTTGCAATAATGTTGCAACATTTCATCATTTTTCTTCTAATCAACTGATAGTCAAGGAGTAGTTATTTATTTTGTTTGTTTTTTGTTTGTTTGTTTTTGGGCCACACCTGGCAGTATTCCTGGCTCATGACTGTTGGACCATGTGGAATGCCAGGGATCGAACCTGTGTCTGTACTGGGTCAGCATGTGTAAGGCAAATGTCCTTACACTGTGCTACCACACTGACCACAAGGAGAAGCTATTTCTTAAAAGAATACACACAACTGTGTTTAACAGAATTCCACCCCCCCTTCCAAAAAAAAAAAAAGCCTAAAAATTACTATTGTGCAGACATAAAGAATCAAAGTAATTTTAGACATGGGAAGGAGAGAAAAGTCAGTTCAAGGAAGTCAAGTGCATAGTTGCAGGTTTCATTACCTGAATTTATTATGTGCAGCAGTTTGCTTTCAAAGATCTTACAGCAGCATCCTCAGAATTTTAATACTGTTTTTTGAGAACTTTAATAGCTGACAAAATACACTGAGGTATTTTAACAAATAAGGATGTTAACAAGATAGACCTAAAATACAGAATTATAGGGTGATACAATCAGGCCTAAGCTGCAGTCTCCTAAATTATTAGTATGAGTTAGCTTTCCACTATGAACTGAAGAGTAGCTGGAAGATAGATTAGTTGATTGGACTCTTACAATAGAACATGAGAGTAAGTAGCACAGAGGTAGTCAAATACCTGAAATTAATTCTTGAATATGCCACTTAATAGAACATTATTTAACCTCTTTTTTTTTAAGTATACATGAAAATAAAATAGCATTATCTGTCACTTAGGGCTGATGACATAATAAAATCTGCTTGTAGTATTGGAATCATTGATGTGCTATGTGTTAATAGTTACCTTTCTATAATCCTTATGTCCACCTCATTATTTATCACTTCTCAATTTCTGAATCACTTCTCTAGCATCTTAGAGACTGACTGATTTGTTTACTCCGGATCTGGAGAATCTATGAACACTAGACTACAGATACACAAGTGTTATCATGATCAATAGAATGATTATGCTAATCAAGGTTCAACAAGAGAAGGAAAACTAGTGTAAATGTTAAAGGAATTTGCCAATATTATAAGGCTATGGCCTCTGCATCTGATCTCGGAGCTTGATGTCAGTGGACTAAGCAGTCAGAAAAGGAGGAACCCAAACGAACACCCACAAATGTGAGCTGGAATCCCATAGCAATGAATGAAACACCCTTTCCTCTAACCTTGGTTACAAAGCTCTTTACAAAAGCCCTTTGCCATACACCAAAGTTTATGAGAACAGGTTATGAGAACACACCTGGCTCAGGAGTGAGGAAAAGTAGAGTCCTATGGAATGTAGTTCATTACAGGCTCAGTTGCTGCTTCATGCAGTGTTTGTTGCTTCATGCAGTGCAGGGGAATTATCTGAGGAGCAATGGCCTGTGTGAGTTTCACATGGTGCTTCCCTCTCCCTATATATTTCAGTCATTTTCCAGGAACTTTAAAATCAGTACAAAAAATTGTCCGGAAACTGTTGTTCGCCCTAGTCAAGTTGTCACATCACGAAACTCTCACAGTCCAATAGTGAAAAGAAGTGTAACTATAGAGTGAGCAGAAATGAGGAAAATAGAGGAAATAAGATAAACAAATTGCATTAAATTCATCTGTGTTCTGTATGGAGTGTATCCGTGAAGTGAAGTTTCACAGAAATCTACATGTTCTAGTTCCCTGTCCCCAGTGAATTGTATTCAACAAAGTAAAGGAGGCACCTGTGGGTTTTTTTTTTCCGGAGTGAATATGTACCTATTTTCATAACGATGACAAATCTTATGCATTTCAGCATTTCAAAATGTGATTCCAGAATACTTTCTAAAATTTGAAATATAAATCACATAATATATTTTATCTTTTATCTAATTATTAGCTCAGATAACATAGTCAAGCAAAACTAATCACACCTGCCTGGAGAGTTAGGAATTCTCTATTTTTATTATAAAAATTTTAAGTATTCTATATAAAACCACTGTTGCTTAGAAACAATGGAATAATTTTGTTTTTTTTCTCCTTCATCTTATTTTGAATCTTATAAATCCTTACAATTTCCTATTTTAAGAGCTTTGAAGAACACATACATAGGGGGCTGGAGTGATAGCACAGCAGCAGTGTCTTTGCTTTGCACACGGTTGACACAGGACAGACCCAGGTTTGGTTCCCGCCATCCTATATGGTCCCCAGAGCCAGCCACAAGTGATTTCTGAGTGCCGTGCCAGGAGTAGTTAACCCCTGAGCACCACTGAGTGTGGCCCCCAAACAAAACAAAACAAAAAACTCAAAAATACTTATATAAGTTATCAATTACAGTAAAAACACCACATAAATAAATAAATAAAAATAGTTTTGAAGCACCATAAAAGATTTATATATGTATCATTTACTTGATTCTTTTCCAACTTATCTCAAATAATGAGATAGACTTGTTCAGTGTTTTGAAAATCTTTTAGTTTTGTTTGGTGGCACTCAGGTTTTATTCCTGGCCCTATACTCAGAAATTGCTTCTGGTAGGCTCTAGGAACCATATGGGATACCGGGTTCAAACCAGTTTCATACTGTGTTGGACATGTGCAAGGCAAATGCTCTATCACTGTGCTATCACTCTGGCCCCTGAAAAATCTTCAAACTATATGCATAGGAAAACTCATCAATTGCTAATTAATATTAATTAGAATAGCTGCAAAGAAATAATTGGTTTATTCAACAAGCATTTTTTTTTCTCTCTTAGCTTAGGTATAGCTTAAGAAAAATAGGGAGGGAGAGCAAAAGATAAGAGAGGAGAACAGAAAAATGGGAAAATATAGTAAAAATAAAGTAAAAAAAATAATAAATCAAGTAAAAGAGCTTGGGTTGGTGTATTGCAGTTGAGAGGTTTTCCCAGTTTCTAGGCATTTCATCAGTGATGGGTTTGGGCCTTGCTAAATGAAGGTTTCAGAGTTAGATAATGGTTGAAGTACATCAGGATATACATAGATTTCGCGTCTCTAGTACTAAACAATGTGTTAATAAGACCTACTTATGTAGATGGCAACCCTATGTCGTATTGGCCACTGAATCTTATGTATTGAAGTTCCTTTCCTAAAAAAAAAAAAAACCTAATAGTGTGGGTTTTATTTGATATAGATTGAATTGTTGATGAGGAAGAAGAGGTAGAAGAAGCAAGGGGAGAAGGAAAGAAGTAGAGAGAAGAGAGAAGAAAAGAGAGAGAAAGGAACTGTTCATTTGCCCAAACATGTTCGATGAGTAGGTCCTGTAATATAAGTCTGTGGTTCACAGTTGACTGTTTCAGTGGTTTGAATGGTCATATGCTTCAGGTCCTAATAGAGGCCATAAACCAGAGAAAAGGAAATATTGGAGTGTTTTATCAAGACATTTTTATAATGCAAACTGAATATGGTATCTAGTATGACTGAGCATCGAGGTGTCAAATTAGGGTGTCCACCCTATGTATCCAAGAATCTCTGTGGACAGAGAAGCTGAGAGGTTATTTTGGATCTAGTAAGAATAAGGCATTAAAACACATTGTTAGAAAATGCTTCCGCTGGAGTCTCCAGCTTCCAATCATATTTTTCACCTGTATCTCTGTGTATATAAGCTCCCTAAGACATTATTATAGGCCTTTGTAGTAAAAGGCTGAACTCATACCCATTCGTGCTAAGCCACTGTTTCTGTTGTTGCTGGTTTCTTTATGGTATAATGGATAGTTGAGGCTTTGTGTTGTTCCTCTTCCACTTTCAACAAGCATTTTATCTTAATTTATCTTTATTTAATGTCAAGCATTGCTCTAAGAATGCAATGAATTAACTGAGTAGCCATATGATTTAATATTTATTATTTTATAGGTGGATATAGCAAATATTTTATTTTATTTATATTATTTATTTTATTTACTCAAATTTATTCCTTACAAAATAAGTGATGATGCTGAAATTGGATTCCCAATCCCAAAGCTCCATGTTGCTTTTCACTCACTGTTAAGAAGCCACATGTGAAGCACCATGGAATACATTATAGATGTACAAGAAAAGGTTAAGCAATTCTGGCTCTGCTTTATGGGACATTGATATATAGAAGTGAAACTGGAAGACAGTTATGCATCAACAAACAGAACTTCCTTTGCCTCTTTGATGCTTCTCCTTAAGAAAGAACAGAAGGAACATAGATGGATTTGTTTAGGTGAACCTGTTTTTACTTTTAACATGCAATTATATGGATACTCATAGCAATATAAAACAGGTTCTAGTAAGTCATGATTTTAGAATATTTTATCCCCTACTAGCAGTTATTTTCTCAACTTTAAAAGACAACCTTTAAGGTGCAAATTAACTAGCCCTGCCCAAAGATGAAATTACTACTATGCCTAAGACACAACTACTTTTTTTGGATCTATAAGATGAAAAACATAATTGTTTTATTTGATTTAGGGTCCATATCTAGCCATTCTCAAGGTTCTGAGCAAGGAACCTAGCTTGGCAGCATGAAATGTAAGTCTCTTACCCACTCTCCATAGAGCATAATTATGAATTTCTTAATTAAAATAATAAGTACATAATTATGAATTTCAAATTAACAACTTACTTCTATTTTCAGTTAAAATATCCAAGCCTCTCTTAGCTTGTAAAAATCTTCCATTGGACCAGGGAGGCAACTCAATGATTAACAAAACATGGCCTGAATTTGAACCCCAGTACTATATGACCTGAGCATCACCAGATATAGCCCTGGATGTCCCCAGCACTGCTAGCTATGCCCCTGGTGAAACCCCACTCCACAAAGTCACTTACTCCCAGGCCTTAGCAGTAAACTACCCAGCCTGATTGTGTCTTTGTTGCCCTGGGATCCCTGAGCACTGTTTGGGAGCCTTACTCCACCAATAAAAAATAACTTCCCTGATATATTTAATATTATTTTAATTTTTATTTTAAAGTTGGGTTTCAGACATATAATGAATCAGGGCCAATGCCACTACCAGTGTCCACCTACCTCCATTATGTTCCCAAAGTGTATCCCAACCATCACCCTTTGTCTCCAAGCTTGCTAGTATAACCCACACATTTAAAGTTTAGATTGTTAGAGTGTGGGTCATTGATTTTATTGTTGTTGCGTTTGACTTGGATATTTAGTTCTGTCCAATTATTTTTTTCATCTCCACCAATGTATCTGAGACTGCTTGTTCTCTGATATCCATCCTTTGATATTTGTGTCTCTCTTCTACTGAATTTTTTTCCTTCTCCTTGCTATATACTCTAGGGCCAAGTGTGCTCGATGCAAATCCTATTGAACCATTGTGTTTTTTCATGTAGTTATTCTAAATACCATATATAAGTGATAATATTTTGTATTTATCCTTCTTCTTCTGGATTACTTTATTTAACATAATATCTTCCAGTTCTCTCCATGTTGCTGCAAAATGCATGTTTGCATCATTCCTTATAGCTATGTAGTATTCCATTGTATATATGTACCACATCTTCATGATCCACTCATCAATTGTTGGACATTAAGGTTGATTCCAAGTCTTATTTATTGTACTTAGTGCTACAATAAATAGCACTGTACTTTTGGATCAATGTTTGTTTGAACTTTGGGATCAGTGTTTTTTTTTTTTTCTGTCTTGGGGACAGATACCCAAAAGCAGGATTGCTGGGTCATATAGAAGACCGATTCTTAGTTTTCTGAGAACCCTCCATACTGTTTTCCACAGAGGTTAGACCAGGCAGCATGCCCATCAGAAGTGGATGAAAGTTCCTTTCTCACCAAATCCCTGACAACAGATACATTTAATTTATAAAATATTTAATATATTTAATATTCTTAAGAAACATTTTCTAGAATGTTTCTTTTTGTTTCTGTTTTTTTGGGCCAAACCCAGTGGCGCTCAGGGGTTACTCCTGGCTCTCTGCTCAGAAATCGCTCCTTGCAGGCACAGGGAACTATATGGAATGCCGGTATTTGAACCACCACTGTTGGTCCTAGATCGGCCTTTTGCAAGGCAAATGCCCTACTGCTGTGCTATATCTCTGGCCCCTCTAGAATGTTTCACTTTATAAACATGTTTATATTTTATATTCATTCTTTAGGTTTACAGTTTTGTTATTTAACAAGATTTTTATGTGTTTTCTTGCCTTTTAGATCACTTTGTTAACAGTAACTAAGCTCTAAGCTCAGTCAAATAAAGTTATATATATATATATGTTCTTAATATAATGTAAGCACTTAGTATTCATTGTCACTTAAACCTTTCATAATTCATTCCATCCAAAGGATTATCCTGTATTAACTGTTATGCATTGTCTTCTACCAATCATGCCTGTTTATATTTAATTGGTATGTGTTGATAAGAGGAAATTTTAGGTAATTGTAAAGGAATTAAGAATAATAGCTTAGTATTTAACATGCTGTATTTAAAGTATGACTTTCTGAATAAATATCATTAATATACAACACAAAAAATGAATTCTGTATCAGTAGCATTTTATATTTTAAATTTTTATATATGGTGCCTTTAAATTTCTTGATCTCTTATTAGTCACCCTCACCCTGAGCTGGTTGCTTGTGACAAAATTTCTAACTATAATACAGTCTTTTTGATATCCTGAAGTATTTTATGGATTGAGAACCTAGCTTAAAAGTGATGTGTCTATTTTTGATAGCCTCTGCATTTATATATAAAAAAAAACCCATAATGGTCCTATTCCAGGGTGAAATCATGGCTTTTATCTGCTTTATAGAATGTCTTCTTCCTAGCATGACATTTTTAGGGCAGGATAAAGTTCCAACTAGTAGAAACAGAGGTGCCTGGAGGTCACCTACTTGGGCATTTTTGTGGGACATTATATGCACTGTCCTCTGCAGAACCCAAAGGATAGAGTATAATACTCACTAACCCACCATTTAAGGGACTTTTGCACAGTACCTCCTGTGACTGTTTCTTTTTTACTCTAACTGACAGCCCTCTAGTTTTTGTATCTCTCAGGGCCATTCAGCTCTATTACGGGGACTGCTTCTTTTCGTTGTTTTTTTCTTTTTTTAAAATGTGTGCTTTGGAGTGCTAAGTACCCTTGAACATCTTTGTATCCCCGAGTATTTTTTTTTTTACTGTGGGAGACATTCAGTTTTTGTTTCTCAACAATCTTTTGTTATTTTCATTATATTTGAGGGGATAGGAAAGTTAGGCCACACCTGACAAAGCTTAGGGCTTATTCCTTCCCCTCTGTACTTAAGAATTACTCTTAGTAGTGTGTGGGATACCATATAGAATACCAGTGATCAATCCTGGGTGGGCCACATGCAAGACAAGTCTTTTTCTTGCTGTACTATCACACTGGCCCCAATTTTTATTATACTTTTTCTTTTTCTTTTCTTTTTTTTGGGGGGGGGGCACACCCGTTTGATGCTCAGGTGTTACTCCTGGCTACGTACTCAGAAATTGCCCCTGGCTTGCGGGGACCATATGGGATGCTGGGGGATCGAACTGTTGTCCTTTCCTTGGCTAGCACCACCTTGCCTGTCCCTATTATACTTTTTCTATTATAATTCCATTAGGCTTATCTACTTATTATAACTGGATTTTCTAACAATAGCTTTGAAGGTTTGGTCTTAAAACCTAAAAAAACTGTTCGTATTCTCATGAAATTGTTTCTGTCTATTTTAAGGTATGTATTCTTTCTTTCTTAATTCTTACATTTTTTTTCTCTCCAAAGGCCCTTGTGAGTAATACTTAGTTTTGTTGCAATTAGAAGAAAAGAAAACACACTTAGCTTGTGATCCTGTAGAATTGGTACCATTAAGAAATGCTGTTCACTTTGTTGCAAAATAGAGTATAAATAAGGCAGTGAAATTTCTCATGTCATTAAATCAGTGATTTGCCCTGTTTGTGACCTCTCCAAGCATACTGCTTAGCAATTCAGAGCTTCATTGAGTGAGCTGTAACACAATTGATCCCTATTATAGAAGACATAGTGCTATTTTCTTCATTGATTTATTCCCAGTCTGTTTTTTATTTTATCCCATTTAGATGATCAATTAATTTATTATAACTCATGGCATAGCCATCAGTTGGAAATAGTATAGGTGATATTTCCTCTGCAGCAGAAGTGATAGAGTTCCATATATGTACGAAAACAAAAGGCAAGTATCCACATATGTAACTGATAAGCTTCTCAATTGCTGCCAGGTTTAAGGAGAACTTCACTGTGAATGCTGTGAAGGGAAGTGTTGTGGATGGCTTTATTTGTCATGATAGCATCATCATCATGTGGCTCACTAAGTGGCAAGTAGAGGCACACAAGCAATGTGTAGAGAAAGAAAACATAAATAATTTTAGCACATATCCTTCTGTTGCTCAGGAACTTGAAATAACTGATGAACATCTCTCCAGCCCCCACCTTGTATTATTATTTTATTTTTATATTAAATTATTAACGTCAATAGAAGAGAAGTAAAAATAACTGGAATGTGATATGGCAGATGACTGAGGGATAATGAGAAATTAGATATCCTCTTGTGTTCAGATCAAAGCTCTTCTTTCAATTAACAATATGGCATTTGATGGTCCTCAAATTCACTTATCTTGTTTTTCCCCAATTGGAAAATCAGAATAATTTTATCCATCTCATATGAACTCCTTTGAGGATTAAGTGATATGCCCTCATGCAATAAGAGGACACAAAGGCATGAAGACAATGCCTTTTTAGACAACAAATCCAATACAGCTTAGGATGCTAATAGGAGCACTTTGTGAGACAAAACAACAGAAAGAAAAAATAGGCAGATTATCAAGAGTCTTAGGTGACAAACTAATGGATTTTAACTTTATCGTAAAAACTTTGGGATGTCATTAAACTATTTTAAGCAAGGAAGAGAAGCATTATTATTAAATATGCATTATATTATGACTGGCCAATAAAACAAAAATGTTTGGGTTTTCAATGTCTCCAAATTTCCTCCAAATTTCCTCTGGTTTCAGAACTGTGTAGAGAGAATTGGCTATGGTTTCTCAACCACTGTCCTTTTTAATATACAATTGTTTTCTCATTTAATCTGCTTTAATTCCAAAGTATGCTCTCAGTTATAAAGAATATAATATTAACTCAGACTTGCTCTAGACTTCAGAATTGTGTATTTTCTCAGCAAAATTCCTGACTTCAGCGGTGTAATAACATTGAACTCATCTGTCAACAAAGATCTTGGTTAGAAATATAATTCTATAAACCAACATATCAGTGTTATATTTCACCTCAAAAATTGTATGTGTATAAGGAGGAAGGAGTGTGAGAATGTTGCCATCACATAGTCATCTCTATCCAGTTTACTAGAGCAGAGACTAATCAGGGAAAGATATTGAAATTAGGGGGGTTGGGCCACACCTGGAGGTGATCAGGGTTACTCCTGGCTCTGCATTTAAAACTTGCTCCTGGCAGGCTTGGGGGACCATATGGGATGCCGGTAATCATACCCAGTTCAGCAACATGCAAGGCAAAAGCCCTACTGCTGTGTTTTCACTCTAGCCCCTAAATCAGAATTTAATCAAAGTATTTTTCTTAAGAAAAAGAACATGGGCATTGGCATAAGAAATATCAACATATTTGCCTAATATTGCACTCAATTCTTCTAAGATATTTTATATACTTTGCCAGGAGAAGGCTAGGACTGTGTGAGCTGCTTGTCTTTTGCATTCCCAATAATACCATATTGTCACATTGATGTTAGTATTGCAGTGACTAGTTCACTTATATATAGAGAGATATCTACACACTTATATTGATACTTATAGATCAATACATATATATTCTCATTTCAGTGAATATAACTCTTATAAAGTGATGATTTTGTATTTTGAAAATCGCAGGATGCTAAAAGTTAATGATATTTATCAAATTATATAATAAGGCCTCAATCATAAGATCCTTTCCTCAGTCAAACAGAGTGGCCAATTTATTGTAATTTAAAATAATGAGAAGTCGGTCCAAGTGTTTAAGCTCATTGTCAATCTCTAGCAAGGTTCTCAAACTCATTTACCTGGGGGCTGCAGGAGGCAAAGTCGGGGCGATCCTTGAGTGCAAAGTCAGTAGTAAGCCTTGAACATTGGGGTGTGTACCCAAACAACTAAAACAAAACAAAACAAAAAAAAAAAGATTCCTCTAGGGCAGGGCCACAAAATGTTGTACATAGGGCCGCAAACGGCCCGCGGGCCACGAGTTTGAGACGCCTGCAGCACTACATATAATTCCAGACTCTGTTCAGTAGCAACCTTTGAGTTCATAACTAAGAGTATGCTTTGAGCATAGCTGGGTGTGCCCTCCCAATAAAAATAAATAAATAAAACAAATACCTTACTATAGCAAGAGGAGAGATGTGGGAAATGGAAAATGGTGAATCACTTGATGAGCCGAAACAAGGAACAGTTTCCATATATTTCTATTTAAAATGAACTCCAAAAAGGTACACTGTTCAAAATTTCACTGCTATGACACCAGGTCAACAGGTGGAGGACATGAAGACACAAAAGCATGAAGACAATGCCTGATAAACAACAAATCCAATACTTCTTAGGGTGCTAATAGGAATACTTTGAGATGGAACAACAGAAAGAAAAAATAGTCAGATTATCAAGTCTTAGGTGACAAGTTAATGTACTTTAACTTTATCTTTTTTGGGGGGGGGTTTGGGCCACACCCAGCGGTGCTCAGGAGTTACCCCTGGCTGTCTGCTCAGAAATAGTTCCTGGCAGGCACAGGGGACCATATGGGACACCGGGATTCAAACCAACCACCTTTGGTCCTGGATCGGCTGCTTGCAAGGCAAACGCTGTTGTGCTATCTCTCCGGGCCCATTTTAACTTTATCTTAAATCTTTGATATATCATATTTTAAGCAAGGAAGAGGAGTATTTTTATTCAATTTGCATTATCTTATGACTGGTCAAAAGAAAATGTTTTTTTCTACCCTACTCCCTTTCCTATACTACCCTATTCCCTAAGTATAGAGATACAAGTATGAATATGAATTATTATACCATATTCCATGAGGACCATTAATGGTGAATAAACAAGACAAATTTCAGTGATCTGAGACAACCTTCTAAACATCACATAAGCATAAAATTTTCAAGAACTGGTACATACATAATACAACATATCTGCTAGATATGCTAGATAGCATACAACATATCTGCTAGAAAACATGTTTTCTTCCCTACATTAATTTATTTGTGTTATCTTCTTTATTATCTTTCTTTCTCCTTTCCTTTCATCTGCCTTTGATTTCTTCTTTTTTGTAGGGGAGTTTCTCCTTAATCTCATTTGTTTAAGGCCAAATATACTTGTTTTTAAGAGCTATATCTTTATCTCCTTGTTTATTATCTTCTCGTTATGTGCCCACATTTAGTGGTTTATTGTACCACTCTGCATAGACACATTCAAAATATCACAGGCATATGCATTCTCTACCAGGGCCTCTGTGACTCAGATGCTCTGATGACATGTTTTGTTAAAGACTTGCAATTCTCACTGGCATGAACACCTGTGAATTTTTACTAGAAATAAACCTAATCCGTGTGTTCTGTCCCAAGGAAATGAAAGTGATGATAACATCCAACCATGCATGTCAGTCTCTGTTTCCTCTTGTCACTGTAAATCCACTTTTTCATATGGATGGTGATACTGCATAAGTTAAAATAACAGGTACTTGTCTATTTCTATTTTTGAATTTAAGTTGTAGGCCTATAAAATGAAATAATAGATCATATAACTGTTAGAAAAGAAGTTGGCACATTGTTACAATAGCAGTTCAGGGGGCTAGCAGGTCATATGTAATGCATGCTGGGAACAGGGGTGGAGGAAGGACAACACTGGTGGTGGGAATGACCCTAATTCGCTGTCACTATGTACCTTAAATATAACTATGAAAGACTTGTAATTCTCATTGGTCCAGCACTTAAACTTATGTTGATTCACACTTGTCTAAAAATGGTACTAATTCCTTGGTTGATTTGGACATAAGTGTTAGAAATTACATGTTTGGAACATGATATTTTTAAAATCTTCTTTGACTTTAAATACTAATATTGAAAATTATGCACAATTTTCATTGTAAAGGACCTTAAGTATGAGATTATGATGTGCAACAATGAGACAACTATTTCAACGACATTTTCTAAACTCTGAATCTTCAGAAGACACTGTTATTTACATTATGGACTTATGGAATACATTACATTATGGAATCAATTTTATTTTATCATTATTTTCTTAATTGCCTTATGTATAAAAAATAAGATAATATTTTTAAAAATAACCAAAAATTAAGTCAGTGATTTTATTTTATTTTTTTTTAATTTTTATTTTGATCATAGTGGTTTACATAGTGTTGACAATAATATTTTAGGTACATATTTACATAAAATCAGGGGGGATTCCCATCACCAAATTGTCTACCCTACACCTCCGTTTCTGTCCTACCTCCCATTTCCTCTTCCCTCACCCCAGGTCGGCTAGAATATGTGGTCCCCTCTGTATCTAACCCACAACTTAGTAGTCTTCACCTGTTTGGTCTTGATGCCTCCCTTAGTTCCCCCTCTAACTGGAGGCAGGACTAGCTAGTTCAAGTTGCGTGGTTTTGTTTGAAAAAGAGAAAAGTAATAAACTGGGGTAAGGGTCTAATACCCCGAAACTGGGCGGAATCCTTCTAGAGGCTCTCATCAACGATTAGAGAGATGGAGAAAAAGAAGGTGAAATACTCCACCAGTACCAAAAGAAGTGTCAAATATCCAGTGAGGGCTCGAGCTATATCGATAAGCACCACACAAAAAAAAAAAAACAAAAACAAAAACAAAAAAAAAACAGGCAAACCAACAAACAACAAAAAGCAAAACAAACAAAAAACAAACAAAAACAAACAAACAAAAAAAACACGCCATGGTCTTGAAATGAGAAACATGGCATAGCACATAATGAAAGAAAAGAAAGGAAGAGAAAATATAAGTATGATTGGGGACAATTTCAATACTCATTCCCAAACAGAGAAATCGACCAAAATTGAATAAAAATAATAATAACAATAATAAATGGAGGTAAAAAATTATATAGATAATAACCAAGGTTTTGTGCTTTTTGCATTTTTATTTTTTCCCTCCTGCCCTGGCACAGTAAATATTGGGGTCATTCGAAAAGGAATTCACTTGGCCTAAGAGATATGGGGTTTCTCTGTCCTTGGAGCATACTGTCATGGGATCAACACTAGACTTTGCTCAGAAACCTTTACTCTCCCGGTGGTGTTTTTTTTTTTTTTTTTTTTTTTCTTGGTGTGTGGAAGACTTCTGTTCTGTGTTTAGAGGTCTCAGTATCTGCACAGATCCTGAGGTGGGACTTATGATGGAGTCAGTCTTTGTGGTTCTAGAGGTTCTGTTACCTCCGTGTCATTTTAATCCATTTTCTGTGGTTGGTGATCTTGGTCTTTGCACTGATCCTAGGGTGGCACCTAGGATAGCGTCTTTCTTTGTGCTTCCAAAAGCCCCGTTCCGTTACAATTTTCTCTGCTGGACCTTTGGGACTGGGGATCCTGACTATTGTGCAGGTCATAGTTCAAACCCTAAACTAGGGCTTTTTTTTTTTTTTTTTTTTTTTGGTCCCAAGATGTATACCGTCTGGTCGTAGTTCTAGCAGCCTATAAATCACGATCTTGGCTTTTGGACCTACCAAAGGGTGCCAAGACTTCTGGTTTTGTCTTGTCGTTAGCTGGTAAGGTAGGTTAATCTGCTCTAAGGTTAGGATGTTCGTATTTTCCTCATTGTCAGGATATCATGTTAGAGTTGGCCCTTGTTGTTGACCCCGCAGTATTAAGGCTGTCCTGGCTGGGATTTGTTTCTTGCCGCTGTTGTGAAGAACTGTGCTGTTTCTATGTCTGGGATCCAGGGTTCAAGGCTGGATGAATGGTATCTAATCACCTGAGGTCTAAGTTGATTCCACATGACATATTTTCAAGGTAGGAGATATCCCTGTATTGTAAACAACTATGAGTTCCCATCTCTAGTAGATAAGAGCTCTTTTTTTTATATATATGTAAGATTTCCCCTTTATTTGGTGTGCCTTTGCAGGGGGAAGTGGTGCTACATTATAATGTTGGTGTATTTGTGGGTGGACAGAGGGGATAACAGAAACAGGTCACATACCCAAAAGCGAGGAAAAAAAAAAAGGAAATAAAAATGTATGCGCTCACAAATGTATATGTAGGACAAACATTTAAAAAATAAATAAATTAATTAAAAAAAATAAAAAAAAATTTAAGGTGAGTTAGTGAGGTTTTTAAAGGACCAAAGTGGTGCAAAAGACTACCTTACATTTGGGGGAGAGCAGGTAAATAGGTGGTGTATTACCAGTCTTATGCCTATGTTGGAGGTACAGTTTTTCCCATTGTCTTTTGGGTTTTTCTTGTGGTGTGTGGGTTCCCAGGCATCTTCCTATCACACCCCCTGACCTTCTTCAGATTGGTAAAAATTTGCGGCAGGGAGGTAGTGATTTTATTTTTAAAATATTACTAATGCGATTATCTTTATTGATGCTGTATCAACATTATTATTAGTGTTATATTTTAAGAAGAGGGAAGTGATCCAATAAAAGAATTATACTACTAGTGTTTAACTATTATGAAAAATATTAAAATATATGCTGAATGTATCAGATAGATTAAAAAAACATTTTAGAGAAAGAAAAAATAAAAAACAAAGAAATTCCCAAGAAATATGTGACTCTGAAATATCTAAGGACAAATCTTTTATAGGAGTGCTTAAATAGCTGATAGCATCTATAGAGGGAAATAAAATGAAATTACTTTAGTACTACCTTTAAGAAATAAACTAGTCTTTCCTGTGGCTAAAACATCAGAAGGAAATTGAACAAGCTCTAATTTCATGGCAACATTAGGGTGTTTTATATCAAAGGAATCTGATTTATAGTGATGAACTATTAAGGAGGAATTGAAATTTTCAAATTCTGGGGGGGTTAAATGCAAGATTTAAGGAACCCATTATAACCCATTAGTTTAAAAGGTAAACTTATTAAAATTCTTCAGGATAAAAGAGCTATATGCTATTTTATGGCAAAACTAAAAAGACATGGACAGCATTTTAAGATTTGGTACTTTTTTTTTCTTTGCTCCCCTTGCTGCCAGTGATAGCTTATGTCTAATGTGATGATTGAAGGGTGATTTAAATTTATTCTCTTGCCAAGGGGGAAAAAGGTCCCCAGAGAAAATAAAGTTATGAAATAATGGAAGTAGGATTTAGAGTGAAATGAAAGATTGTAGGGAACTTATAGTTGTAGCATAATAAAACATATTTTAATATGTAATGCATATTAAAATCAATGTTGTAGTCCTAGGCTTCTGATAGCCTCAGTAAAGAGCTCATGGATTGGGATTTTAAGTACCACAGCTTATGATGATGACAAAATCATCCTGAGGCTCTGATTTCTTCAGTCTGTAACCAATGAAGTCCACTAATGTTACTTAATGTTGGCATAGTTTGTCTGTTTTAGGTTACTCAGTAAATGTAAACAACTGTAGAATTATGAATTATACAGCAGAAATACAGTCCTTATGAAATCATCATGAACATGTGGTAACAAAGGAGCACTCCAGTAGATGAAAAGGCTGATTAAGAACTGCCTATACTGGCAGTTCCAGCAATTGCCCTGAGCTTGTGACAATCATTGTCCTTTTCTTGGAAGCAGCAAAATGCACTTATAACATGAATTATTTATAACAAATAAAAATATGTATTTTAAAAATGAGTTACAAAATGCATGTGCTAAAGTTTAAAACACAGCTGTTAATTAAAATCTTAACATAACATTGAAAGGCCACCATAAATCCTTTTCTTTCCTGACTTTAAGTATAGTTAATTAATCTCATAAAGCCTACAATACATTAAGGATATATTATGCACTTTACCTTGAACAAATCACTAAGCATCTGTCTATTGTAGCTTTCACATCAATAAAAGAGTTCTGAGAGAAATAACTTTCTCATAGGGTACTTTGAGGATTAAATTAAGCCTGTAAAGAAAAAAGGACAGGTACTGGCATAGAAGCACGGGGAAACCATTCCATCAATCTTTGCTGTCATTATTAGCAAATCTAATCCACTCTCATAGTACATAGATCTTGAATATGAAAAATAAGACCTAAATTATGTTTCAGTTAGATTTGGTTAGAAAGGAGACCATATAGTAATATATGTAATTCTGAAATAGGTTCCTCAACACTTTAAATAATTAAGAGATGAAATATTAAAAAATAATACCCTTGAAAAATAGTTGGGTTTATTAAGAAATAGTAATTTATTTCAAATGCAGTCTAGAAGTTGGAGTTTAGAATTAATCCCCCTCTCTTGAGTGACTTGTAAATCATAGTTTTGGTTCAAAGCTAATTTAGTTTGTTTTACATGTATATGTATGTGATAAATGTTCTTTAATAAAACAGTTGAAAACTCTAGAATTGTAATATCTTTTTATCCAATTATCCAGAAATAGTTATTCATAAAATCATGCAGATACCGATACATTCAATTCTATGTATATCCCTATGTTGATGGTAGTATAGATATTATGTAAACATGAATTTTATTATTTTAGTATATTTTTATTTATATTGAGACCTTGCATTATTAATGATAGTTTCATGCATGTATTGTTCCAACTCCACAAAAATCACCAGAGTTTCCACTACCCTCCAGAAAATGTATGAGAAATTTTGCTGCTGAAGAAAATGGAGAGATATTAGGAGGTGCTATTATATGACCTCACACAGATGAAATTCTTAAAACTTGGGTAAATTGTATCAAGGCCTCTTTATAATGCCTCCTTTCATCCATAGTGCTGATAGAAAAAAGAGCAGTCTCTGTAAATATTAATATTTGTCTTTAGTTAGCAATCAATTTCCCAGAGATTTGTCTCTGCTCAGAAAGATCTCAAGATGCTCCTGGGGTAACAGCAAGAGAGCATATATAGTGACTGTAAAATACATTGAAAATATCCACACTGATACTCTTTTCATAACCATTCCTGGTAATGTGTGGCTCTGTGATAATTCACTTAACTGACCTATTGTCTGATACTTTCAAACTTAAACTTTAGAAATATAGCCCTCAAATATTACCATCTCATGGACTTAGTTGACATTAAAAATCTAAACATTAGGGCCCTGAGAGATAGCATGGAAGTAAGGCATTTGCTTGCATGCAGAAGGTTGGTGATTTGAATCCCAGCATCCCATATGGTCCCCTGAGCATGCCAGGAGCGATTTCTGAGCACAGAGCCAGGAGTAACCCCTGAGCACTACTGGGTGTGACTCAAAAACACAAACAAACAAACAAAAATCAAAAAAAAAGAGAAAGAAATGAAAATATTGTGTGACTGTTTGTATGGTTCCTCCCATCTTCTCTCATCCCCAGTTGATACAGAAGTTAAGGACACTTTCTTCAACTCTCTCCCTACTCTCTATTTCTCTATTTCTCTTTGTTTTTCTCTGTCTCATCTCTATCTCTCTATCTGTCTCTCTCATTCCTTTTATTTCTTTTAGGGACTATGATTTATAATACTATTACTGAAAGGTCATTATTAATCACTTTCCCTCCTATCAGCATGCAGTTCTACATAGGGCATTTTAATAGTTCTTCTAGAAATCACTGGGATAGGGAAAGGTACTTACTTGGAATTTCCTTTTGTATGTTTTTAGGCCACATCCATTTGTGCTCAGGGTTTACTCCTGCCTCTATGTTTAAAGGATCACTCATAGCAGGGCGGGAGTGGGTCTGTATAGAGTGGCACAGATCAAATTCAGGCTGATTGCAAGCAAGACAAGCCCACTACCAACTATACTATCTCTAACCAGACCTGTCTTGAATTTTCCTTATCACATTCTGGCATAAAATGTTGATACAGTGTATAAAAATGCATTTTAATATGTTTAATAATATTATTAACATATTATATTATTTTATAAAGACAGAAAGAATTATATTTCTCAAATGTACTTCAGATAAAATTGGATGAATGTCAATCAGTGCTGGGAGTTCTATTTTTTTAATATACAGGAAGCATCTGAGAAGTGCTCCTAGTAATATTCAGACAACTGGCATTGCTCAGGATACCATGAGGTGTCAGGGATCAAACTGGAAATGGAGTTGTCTTAACCCCTGAAATAACTCTCCAAACCCCTAATGTTAATATCATTCCATGAAATTATTGGTGAGGAAGGGACAAAGGAAAAGCAGAGCTATGTCAGGCTTTACAAAATTTTACCTGTGAAAAGAAAATTTATTTAACCACCCACAAGTTTTCTCTCCTATATTATTTTTTTATTCTTCATTAAAATTTTTATATAATAAAGACTACATAATGAGTCATTAGCATAAGATTTTTCTGTTTTGACGTATGTGGAAAGGTTTTGTATTAATTTAAAAAAGGCATTCCTATGCCTTTTTAGTCTGTTTGGGTATTGGGCATTTTCAATTTTATTAAAATGTTTCTTTTCACTGAAATGTTTCAGCCTCCTGGATTTTAAGAAATATAATGGGCAGCTAGTATTCACACAGATGTGCTATTTCAAAGGAATTTAGCTTACTGCTGTTATGCAGTGCTGCATTTTTATGTAAAGAAATTGATGTATGCCAAGAAAAAAGCAATTAAGGCTCTTATGCTTATTTTAAGGTGTATTAAATTGGTTAGAATATTAACTATATGTTTATTCTAAAAGTCTTAAAGGACCCCTTGGGAAATATTACTAACTGGGCCTACTGGCCTAAATGAAGAATCAGATTAATTTTCATGAATAAACCTGAATCCCATTATTTTTCCAAATGTATGTGTAGATTAATAAAGAGGATAAATATGATAATAGAGAGAATGGAAATTATGACAAGAATTTTCTCTATATAGTCAATACCAGTCCTGACCTTTATGGTTATTTTCTTAAAAAAGGAACTTACTTATTCAAACTTTCACCCATGCTTATTATGTAAAAAGCACTGTCTGAAACATTTTGGTCATCCGCAATTTCACATAACTCAGTAGAAAGCCTCAATAGATCTCTATCCCCCAAAATGACTGTTTTTAATAATGCTTAGAACAACCTTATAGAAAAATTAGCTTTATAAATTTTCAAACCACTAAGTGGCCAAATATAGTCTGATCTGTGTTTATATAATTTCATTAATTCTTATTTTGTTTCATTTGTAAGCTATATTGATGATTTCCACAATTATTTTTAGGCTCAAGGTATTTT
Source organism: Suncus etruscus (assembly GCF_024139225.1). Taxonomy (NCBI): domain Eukaryota; kingdom Metazoa; phylum Chordata; class Mammalia; order Eulipotyphla; family Soricidae; genus Suncus; species Suncus etruscus. The sequence continues at coordinate 56,893,006 of NC_064852.1, forward strand.
GTGGGTCCCACAGATATAATGGGTTCTCAGTGAGAAAGCATTGTCCCCACTTTAGGCTCCAGTGTGCAGCTTGGTTTTAGGGAGAAAGTCTAAAAAATTCCAAGTTTCTTCCTTCATATTCAATTATTAGACTTGGAAAATTGAGTTATTGTGTTATCTGAATTGTTTTAAGTATAAAATTTAAATTTGTCAAAAATTGGTAAAGCTGCACTTAAAAATCAGCTGCACAGAAAATATATGAAGGGAAGAGGAATAAAGTTTAAGGCAGAGCCTGCAGGTGGAGGATGACTAACTTTCTTGATTTGAAAGGAAACATCAATGGAAGTACTGATATGGGATTTCCAGGATTTAAACATCAGCTAAAAGACTCGGACGGCAAGATATATTGTATCTGATTTATTTCTGATATGTTCTCAAGGTCCTTTGGCTTCTCTGGAAGCTGAGGGAGTCCTTGGGTTCAGTTGTTGTTCCTAATTCTGAATATCTGGCAGTATTGTAAGTTAAGTGAGGGAAAACTTAAGGAAGTAAATTAACATCAATGGAGCCAAGAGAAACAAGGCAATAGTTAAATATTTATATTCTACCCAGTCTTCATAAAAATATTGAAATATTCATTGACAAATAACTATGGAAATCATGGACATTCACTGGCTGAAAACACAGTCCAGGAAGGATTCAAGGCTCCAAAACTGAAATGCTGAGCCCAGCTTTTCTGAGAACCTCAGCTATGAGTATCCAAAATCTTAGGATGAATTCCTTATTTATATGTATTGTCTCACTCTCATATTTGGCTGAAATGCAGTTGCATGCTAGCTAAAATCAGATGCATTTCTTCCCTCTCAGCTCTGTGTTGACCTTTTCCAAAGGGCAATGTTCAACCAAGGGAGAGGTTGAGTGATGGCAGGCTAGAGAGCTTGACTGACTGCAGGGCATTGTTCCATCAAGGAAGACTTGCTGACTGGACTCAATGTTACCCTGTAGGAGGTCCCATAATCTGTAATGTTTCTGTTACCACCATATTGTCACCTCAGGCCTAAATCTTGGTGAGAAATATAAAATAAATATAAAATAAAATATAACTTCGGTCAAAAATATTTGAGGGTTAGATCTTTGCTGAATAAGTCACTGTGGTGAGCTCTTTCCTAATATGGCTGTTTTATCAGTTGCCTTATAGAAAATTCTATTTGTTCATTTCTGCAAATAGCCCCACTCACCCCTAACTACCTGCAAAAAACCAAAGGGGGAAAAATAACAGTGACTAGAGTCTACAGGGTCTGGGAGCTCTCATAAGCAAATAAAAGTTTAAGGAAAACAACAGGGAATTGAAACAGGTTTGAGTAATAAATATCCAGGAATGATGCATCTTTCAACCTTTTGTGCTATAGAGACATTGTTCCATTACAGAGATGATTCTCTATGTTCTCAGTTAGGATAAAAGGCAGAGATCTAAGTTGCTTGTGAGAGATGCTTAGAAAATAAAGGGAATTTTTGTGTGTAGGAAAACACAGAGACAAACCTCTGGAAGCACAATGTGACAAAAGAAAATGTCAATCTTGTTCTGCCTCATATTTCTATGTCTTTCTACAAATTGATAAAAGAAAAAGAATTGGATGGGACCCAGGGGTCAAGCGGTCTCAGGAGCATTGAGTGTAAATAAAAAATATGGACAGAACTAAATACCCAAACTAAAGTCAATGACAACAGCATCAAGAGACCCAAGCTATAATAAGCTATATACTAAAGGGATCTGTTACACTAGCAATCCAGGAGGCTAAGGGTGGAGGTATAGAATGCATGCTGGGAACTATGGCTGAAGGAGGTCAATACTGGTGGCGGAAATGGCCCTAATTCACTGTCAGTATGTACCTGAAATACAACTGTGAAAGACATATAATTCACTTTGGTCTCGATAAAAATTAAAAAAAGAAAATATAAAAAAGGATAGATATTCATATTAAATAATAACATGTCAAAGTTCAACTGTAAAATTAACTTTTTCAAAGCTACTTTTGAAAATTGTGTTTTTCATTAGAATGAGACTATTAAAAATTAGAAGTGAAAATTTCTGGAAGTAGACTATATTTTACCAATATTACTCAGTCTGTACAGCTTTCAACCAAATTTATATTTTCAGAATGAAATTTCACTGTCTCCTAATAGTTGTTACTATGGATCTTCTATCATATATACATATATATATATATGTAATTTTGAACACTGAGTCACATTATACTGTATATACAAGTAAGATGGTTAGCTGCTCTAATTGTAAACTTTTCATCTGTAAATTGGAATAAAAATGGAACTTTTGTCATAGGTTTATGTTTAATAATTGATGACTTATCAATGAACAATCAATGAATATTTTATTTAAACCATTCCACAAGACCTAGCACATGACAAGCATAGAATCTTTGTTATCTGTCATTCCTCAGCCACTTGCATATTTTTTCAACAACATGAAAATAGTAGCACTTGTAGAATAAGTATTACTAAGTGGCAAAACCAGTCACATCCAGTTTTCTTTCTTTTTTATTTTATTTTTTAAATAATTTTTATTGTGACCAAAAATGAATAACAGATATTTCATAGTAATATTAAGGTACATAGTGACAATGAATCAGGGCCATTCCCTCCACCAGGGTTGTCCTCCCTCCACCCCTTTTTCCAGCATGTGTTCCATATCTCCCTCCTTTGCCTGTGGAGTGCTAGTGTAACTATTCCCTTCTATGTATAGCTTGTTGTAGATAGGGTATCAATTCTGTTGTTGACTTTGGGTTTGGTGTTTAAGTCTGATCATTTTTTATTTCCACTCAATGTTCATACGGCTGTTTGGTCCTGGTACCATTCACTCCAGTCTTCTGTCTATAAATGTGTTAGTGTCACTAAAGAGGATGGAGTAATATATTCTAAGGAGTAGACTGATGCTCAGGATTTGTGAGGTACTATAGACAGTTAGCCATTCTAAATAAGTTATCATTTTCTATGGACCAGAAATGAAAAGTTAAGGACCTTTTTTTAAACAGTAATAAATGAAGACAATAGAATGCAAGTCTGGCATTGCAGATTGTGAACTTTCTAGAAAGAAGCAAATGAGAAAGGCATGATCACTAAAATGTAGTTTGTACTCACAAAAGAACCCCTATTTTCTTTTTATAGATAAATAAAATCACTTAGTCATGAGTTTGCCATAATCTATTTGAACAATACATCTATTTTCTTGACTGATGATACTATTCAGAGAAGAAAAATATTATTTCAGAGCAATTTAGAGAAAAATATGTACATTGGCTGACTGTTCAATTGGATTGATCCACTCTTGAGTTGTCCCATTATAAATAAATATCACTGATTAGCTTGGATAAATATTGCCAGTATTCAGCCAGAGAGCAATACTTTTAGAATAACATCATCCATAATAATTTTCTAATAACATGAGACTAGATGCCCTGTTTTAATTTTAGATAATATAAACTGAGAAGGAAGAATAACTGATTTTGACATAGTCAGAATTTAAAATAACTTGTGGTATCTGAATATCTCCTAAGATCTCTGAATATCTCCAGAGAGGGTTATAATAAAAAGCTAAAATTTAATAGGAGCAAATGTTAATTTTTGAATTTTGTTTATAAAATGAACTTATTACACCATGAAACTTAAAAGTATGTAGTTCCAATAGCATCACAGATAAGCTTAGTAAAATAAAGTCTGCTAAAATATAGGGAAATTTCACAATTACATAATTTTTCCCAAAGTATATTCTTAGTCCTTTCATTCTCTATCCAATTTATACCACATGTTAAATCATATTCTGCATAGTCTCTTTTCAAAAGAGAAGTTAATTAATTGAAAAAGTTGGCCTGGGGTTTTGATTCAGACTGACTGTCTTGCATGTATGAGGCCCTTAGTTCAGTTCCTTAAAAGCATTTGTTCTTCCAAATAACAAAAGTGAATTTCCACGATGAGCAGGGAACAACTCCTAAGCATAGCCAGGTGTGAAACAAACTCCAAATTATAAAAAAGGCAAGATATTTAAAAGTAAGAAACTATATAGGAAAAAGGAAAAATTCAAGCCACTCTTTTACATAAAACGAGAAAATTGAAGAAGCTATTATTTAGGTATGCAAGAAATAATTAATAAATTTATTAATTAACTATAGATATGTAGATTTAATATATCAAGGCCAAAAGAGTTGACTAACGGCTATAAATGTGTAACAATTAAAGTGTCTCTATATCAAATAAATATTTATGAAGCTAATAGGCTTTTCTACATACAAAGTACTATTAAGGGACATAATAAACTTTGTAATGTAGTCTTTATAAAGATTTATTACATTAACAGAAATTTGTACTTGATGGATCTTGAGTATATGACCAGAAAGCTATTTTGGTACATTTATTCTGCCCTTTAATTAGGTTAGCATGCTACTGATAGTTTCAAGCATGTGAAATGGTGGTACATGATTTCTTACAAAGAATTTAAACATAGAATGTGAAAATAGAACACAGATCTCATTAGAGTAAATTAGTTACCTGAAATTTAGGGTTTACATAGCCCTACTCTAAACTAGAGATGCTTATCTCATTTTTATTAATAATTTTTATTTTGACCAAAGTATATTACAAATCATTCACATTAGTATTTTAAGTACATAATGACATTGAATCAGGGCATTCCCACCACCAATATTGTCCTCCCTCCACCCCTGTTCCCAGCATGCATCCCATATCATCCCTCCTCTGCCCCACCCCCATGCTGCTTATCTAATTTTTTATCAGAAAAATTCGCTGCTTTGCATCCATGTATTGCTCAACTTCTTGTTTTTTTAGGGACCACATAAGGCTTTGCTAATTCCAGGCTCTGCATATGGAGATCACTCCTGACAATCACATGATATCTTATAGGGTACTGGGAAATCAAACTCTGGGTCAGCTGTGTGCAAGGCAAGTGACTTTCCTGCTATACAACCTTTCCAGCCCTACCAGGATAGATTCCTGAAAATCATCAGTTGTGACACAAAAACAACCCCCAAATATTAGCTAAGTTAATTCAACAATATATTAAAACAATCTTATATCATGATTGAGTAGGGTTTATTCCAGATATGTAAGGGAATTTTAGTGTATCAAAATCAACTTATGTAATATACTATATCAACAAAAAGAAACATAAAAATCATATTGTAGTCATATTAATTGATGCTGAGAAAGCTTTCTCAGGACTCAACAATCATTCATGAAAAACATTCTTAACAAAATACAGATAGGATAAACTTTAATGTATTGATGTCTATAAACAAATACACAGTCAGCACCATACTCAGTGGCAAAGATTATCTTCCCTCTGAGATTAAGAACAAGAGAAGGATGTTCGCTTTCTCCACTATTATTTAATATAGTTTTGGTTGTCCTTGCAATAGCAATTAAGCAAGAAAAAGAAATCAATGATACTCAAACTAGAAAAATAAGTCCAATTGTCATTATTTGAATATGTTATAATAATTTTCATAGAAAAATTTAAGTAGTCCACTGGGGAAAAAAAAAGCAATAAATAAGGCTTGAAGACTCTGTCACTCCCTGATTTCCCATGTTGTACCTCAATATTTAATTCTTCTTTGGACTTTGAGATTGTACTTACAGTATGGCAAAAAAAATGTCATTTATACTCTGAGCACTGGTGAGATAGGATTTAGTTAAAAATATGCCTGCTTTCACAAAATTGCCTCTGGATTTATATCTGCCAACATAATGATTTCACTTGTCATAGTGGTACCAGCAGCAAGTTCATCTCTAGAGAGAAATTTAGTGATAAGAATTTCATTGTTCACTATTCAAGTCCTGGCATCTTGTTCATGGCAAATACTAGATCAAAAACAAACAGTACCAAGTTGTCATCTGCGCTGCCAAGACTGACTGCTTGAATGACAATTGTATTTTAAACATATTAAACTACAGAAATTCTGACAATCTTTTAAAAATAATTTTCTTTACAATAGAAATAAAAACTTTTAGGAATAATCTGAATGTACATCATCATGTGAAATGTTGGTAAATGGTACATAGAATAGTACATAACTATTAAAAGAACAATTTTAGGATCAATATACTATTTTTATGTATCTGAAAGATAAAATATTGAGTCTCAAAACAATATTTATAACATGTTGCTCTTATGTTGATAATGTGATGTTGGCGATGTAAAATTTGTCATGAATATTATAAAAACCATGAGAAAAGAATGGGAAGACCAACAAAAATATAATTATTTCAGAATGTATAGAAATCAAATAAATATGTTTTGTCTTTTAGGAGAGCACTCTATCTCTTGCATTTATAATATACTGTAATCCTTGTGCACTCCCTGCAGTTATTAAATTTCATATTTTCCTATTCCCCACCAAATATAAATCGAGAAATTGCTACACGTTATAGAGTTTCTTAAGATTATAAAATAAACAATAAACCAATATAGCAAGCTACCAAACTAAAAGTCAAAACATAAAATTTAACTGAATTTCTATATTAAAATAATGAACTAAAGGCAGCCAAATTTAAAATTCTAAAATACTGAACAATGAGGGAAAAGTTATGATTATGATTTAGAAAAATAAACATTGTCAAAATGACTTCCCTACTCCAAGCATTATAGATATTGTATTCAACTCTCATCAAAATTCTCAGGACATTATTCAGGGATTAGAACAAACTCTACTCAATGTGCATAGAATCATAAAATTCTCTAAAGAGCCAGAATTATTCTACAACAAAAAATATGGGAGTCAATGCATTTCCTTACTTTAAATTATAATATAAAACTATGTAATCAAAATGGCGTGGTACTGGAAAAATATGAAATTTCAAACAAATGGAATAGTACTGATTCCAAAAGGTAAGCAATAGATATTTGATGGTTAAATTTGGTGAATGAAGTAGAGTAAGGAAAGGGTATTAGGAACTTGCTAACTACATGCAAAAATAAAGTAGAATTGAATCCCTGTCTCAAACCATATAAAAATTTAACTCAAGGTAGTTTAAAGACGGTGAGAGAAGGGTAGATTTCATAAAATATATTAAAGAAGATTTCTGCAAAATTATCCATAATAGGGGCCTCAGTGGTGTTTTGAATGAATGATGTGATTCTTTTTGGCAAAGATAACAAAACCTGTAGAGAGAAAATAAAACGGATTCAAATTTAAAAGGCTGTACATTACAAAAGAAGTTTGGGTTAAAACTAAAAGAAAACCTACTGAGTGGAAGAAAATACTTATAAAACATACATCAGATAAAGGACTAATTTCCAAGATATTTAAAGCATTTGCAAAGCTCAACAACAGACACTAACTTGAGATGAAACATTGAGAATACATGAATGAATGAATGAAAACATGAAAAGAGATGAATGAATACATTCTAAAGTAAGATATGCAGATGGCCAGTTGGCAAATAAAACAATTGCTCTATGTATTCCTAGGACAAAAATTGAAATATGAAATAATATAATGCTTGCTAGACATAATTATTAATTTATATTTGTGACTGTTTAAAATAATCTTCAAACTTTTAATAACATATTTTGTTTGTTAAAGCATAATATAGTAACTATAGAGTACCAAATTTATTAAATTTTCTTCAAAATAATAAATTTTTAAGTAATCCCTGTCAAGGAAAATAAATCAATTTTTTACTTTAGATTTCTTATCTATCTCAGTTTTGAACAGTGCATTGTTGCTAACTGCCTTTCAAATTCAAAAAAATACTTGCCATCAATGTATATGTCTGTCCTATTTACTATCAGATCACTGATCCTCTGCTCCTCCTTTCAACCTGTACTATAATAAAGAGTTAATTCCAGTTTGAGTTTTGCTAACAACTTTTAAATTTTACCCTGATACTTTTCACTGTATCAGACATCTGAACAAGTTAACAAAGCTCAGTTCTTATAAGTAGATAGGGATGTTCAAACCATGCAAGTTTCAAGTCCTTTTCAGAATTATTAGGGAGTCTTCACTCAAAGAACCTGCTTATGTGAGTACAAAAACTCTGTACCTTCCTGGACCTTTGTAATGAATATTTAGTAATACTGGTTGCACATTCAAACCAGTTTTGGGGGAATGGGAGGGAATAATGAGCCCCTATCTATTTTTGGTTATGCCATAATTTTGTTGGATCTGTTTTTGTAGTTAAATTATTCATCAGCTAGTTAAATAAATACATAGTCAACTTAGTTAGATGATCTGTGGAGAAATCCTGTAAATTTTAAAAATTCAAAAATTCTTTTGTTGATTAGTTCAGAAATTATAATAAGGTATTAAAAAATCCCAAATCTGATAAAGAAATTCAATTCCACCCTCAAGTAAATGATAGAGGAAAAGTATTTTGTTCAGTTTCAAGCTGATGTATTTAAAATACTAAAATATTAAAACTAAGTGTATAATTATTTGACATGATGAAATAAAAACTGTAACCTGGTAGCCAATGTCATTATAAAGCTAATCCATAGATGATGGAGGAGGCACTGGTGAAGGGATTGGTGTTGGAATTATTTTAAGACTGAAACACAATTATTATTATTATTATTTTTATTTACCTACCTATCTTTGGTAGATTTCTCTGTTTGGGTGTGATTATTGAAATTGTTGTCCCCAGTTATACTTATTTTTTTTCTCTTCTTTTCTTTCCTTTCTTTATGTGCTATGCCATGTTTCTTATTTCAAGACCATAGAGGTTTTCATTTTGATTTGTTTTTGTTTGTTTCTTTTTTGTTTTTGTTTTTGTTTGTCTGTTTTTCTTTGTTTTGGTTTGGTTTTTTTCGCTTGCTTGTTTCTTTGTGGTGCTAATCGATATAGCCGGAATTCTCACTGGATATTTGACACTTCTTTTGGTACTGGGGGAGTGTTTCACCTTCTTTATCTCCTTCATCTCTCAAAGCGTTGATGAGAGCCCCTAGAAGGATTCTGCCCATTTTCAACATATTAGTCTCTTACCCCAGCTTATTTCTTTTCTCTTTTTCAAACAAAACCATGCATCTTGAACTAACTAGTCCTACCTCCAGTTAGAGGGGGAAATAAGGGAGACATCAAGACCAAACAGGTGCAAGACTACTAAGTAGTAGGTCAGATACAGAGGGGACCACATATTCTAGCCGCCCTGAGGGTGAGGGAAGAGGAAATGGGAGGGAGGACAAAAATGGAGGTATAGGTAAAGACAATCTGGTGATGGGAATCCCCCTTGCTTTTATGTAAATATGTACCTAAAATAATATTGTCAACAATATGTAAGCCACGATGATCAAAATAAAAATCATAATAAAAAAAAAAGACTGAAACACAATCAATTGCTTTGTAGCTTTGTAATTCATGGTGATTAAATAACAATTTTTAAATATGCCATAGAGAATTAAATTTAGTCAGGAACTATATTTGCATATTTAGCATTATTTAAGACTTTCTGACATATTCCATAATATGTGAATCATGAGAAAGAAAACTATATTTTGGAGAATCAAAAATTATTTTCAAGTAGTATCATTCACAATGCAAATATGATAAAGCCAACTAGAAACCTTATAATTAATTAAGAAATTAATGAAGTAGATAAAATATAATATTTGGAGAGAAATAATATTTTAAAATATTTACTGGAAAAAACTCAGTATATAATTGTAATGAAATTCATAAAATACCAATCGCTTAAAATATCTATAAAATCCATTTTTTCTTTTGGGAGTCTATATCTGTTGGTGCTTTGAGGCTAGATAGATTCAAACTGATAGATTATTATTTTATTGATAATTTTATTAAGGGATTATGAATGAGGTATTGGAATTGAATTTAGACCTCCTATACACAGAGCATGAACTTAGCCTTTTAATCTTTCTAGTGTGAAAACTATAAAATTTATAGATAAAATGTAATAAATATATATGCAATATTCCTGATTGGTAATAATAAATATTTCAAGTTGAATCTTCTTCTGAAAGTAATTCAAATGTTTAATTTTAGTTTAAATGTAATATATGTATTTTACATAAAAAATATATATGGATTATAGATGAGATTGGGGAACACTGTAAAATGGTTCTAGGGTCTAGAGAGATAGTACAGCTTGTATTGCCCTTTGCTAGCACATGGCTGACTTATTTTAGATCCTATTTTAATAAGCACTGCCAGGAGAAATTCCTAAGCATTAACAGGTGTGGTGCGGACAGAACAAAACACAGGAATTTAACAGATCAGACATATAGCAAAACAAAAATATAAATGATGGATTACAATTAAGATATTAAGAGTATAAATTTAATCGTTATTCAATAGTAATTAAAGCAATTCAGTGATAACTACAAATCAGGTAGATCAATTTATAAATCATCTGGCAATAGATTTTGCCATATTTCAGTATTTCATATTTGCAAAAGATTAAATATCAACAGGGAGAAATAAAGGTCATCTAAAATATTCTGGAAAAATTTTCTCACTATTTTGAAAATATAAGCTATTTGTGGGAGAGCATAATATAAATTCTGTATAAATTAAATATAAATACAAAAGAAGGTGGATTGAAGTATTGTTATACTTAAGAAAAGCAGTGACTATAAATTGCAATAAAATCAATGATGGTCTTATGAAGAAAGGAGACTGTTGTGACTTTATAAACATTAAATAATTAAAATGAATATCTTGAACAAAATGAGAAGAAAGAAAAATAGGAAAACAGCAAAGCTGAAAAATAATTTGATCTACATAAGAAAGTTGGATAAATTGACAATGGTTTAATAATGGTGAAGGGAATGTTTCCAAAATATATGAAGAGAAAATTCACAGAATAGAAAATATCTAATAAACATGGGAAGAAATATTTAATAACATTATTTAAGTCAAAGAAATAAAATGCGAAATATTTCACTTATAACATTGGCAGAATATTTAGATTGTACTAATCAGGATTGGGAAAGCACAATAATATAAATACTTCTGTGAAATTGAACTTTAGTGTTGCCCCATTTGTTGGGTTCCGTTTACACCTTTGTCGATTGTTCGAGTATCCGCAAAGAGCTCCCAGAATGAGAAATTGGTTCCCATCCCCTTGTCCCCTTTTGGGGGGGGGGGAGATCTTGGTAATATTTATCCGCAGCAAATAATCAACATAGATAAGAACATTAAGGGTTAAAAGGTTGGGTGATGGAGTCCTTTGTCAGCCTGCTGCTAGTCCCAAAAACCTGGAGCCAGCCAGCCAACTCTGACCAAAAGATGCCAGGAACCTAAGCTATTTATTTGGCTCTCAACAACGTCCCCACCTGGAGGGTCAAGGTGGGACAACAGGCAAAGGATAATCTTATGGAAATACTTGCATATACAACACTTCAGTACATATTTTTACAAATGTTCTAGAAAGTTACCAAGTTTAAAGAATCCCTGGCAACATTCTAGGACTCTCAAACAACAATAATACTACTTCCAAATTCTAACTGCAAAAGATGACTGATGATTTCAAATGAGTTTTCTATCTATACAAAGTTAGTTGCAGAATTATTTTAAATAATGAAAGTAGAAGACAGGCACATGTGCTTCTTGCCTCTCCACTCCGGAGATGTGGACTTTCCACTTTTATACTGGGTTGTGCACCAGGATTCTCCACATTTGATGAAGCCCATGTTCTCTTTTAAGTAAGTTTCTCTCGTTCTTATCCACCCCAACTCCATCCTCAGAATTTCCAAATAAAACCTGTTCTTACTTTTAAAAAAAAAAGGTAAAAAAAGGTTCTAAAAAGAAGAAAGAAGAAAAATAGTTAAGTAATTCATAGGCTAATTCTACTTAAACAATCTTATATGATCATTACATATGCTGCAAATGTTTTTAAATTATTTGGAAAATATGTATTTTAATTGAAAAAATTCATCAACAAATATACATGTAAATATTATATAGTTGACACTTCTAAATATGATACTTCTATAATGTTATGTTGTAGAATTTTATTTTATATATACTTTTGGGTATTTCTTTATGCTTTAGTCAATAAGATACTTTGTCTATACAATTTAAATTAAAAAAAAATAGTACCTCTATTCCTTAAACAAATTCTCATTTCTTATTCACAACTCCAGAAATATTATTTGCACACAGAATATAGATAGTGTGCAGGCTTCTATCTCCTTACAAGATGGAAAAAATAGCTCCTGACATATTGGCCTCAAAAGGATATTGTGAAAATAAATTTAAATAAATATAAAATATAGTTTGGGATGAAAATTTAATAGAAACAGAATTAATTGAGATCTGCCAACTTGTATTTTTCAAGTTATCACATTGGATAGTTTTTAAGAATTATTAAACTCTGGACTGTGCCTCATATTAAATAATAGTGCCTATAAAGTTAGTTAATAAATTAAAATATATATGTCTACTACTATGATCCTTGTTCTTATAAAACTTTCTGTGGTGTTAAAAAGGATTCTCTTCTTTCCTTGTTACATTAGAAATGTTTCTGATGTGATTAAGAAATTGCACGTTGTATTTTGGTGGTTGGAGAATGGATTGGGCCCACATCTGGTGGTGCTCTGGTTACCATATGTGTTACTAAGTATTGAACTGGGGATGACATGGGGCCAGAGCAATAGTACAGTGGGTAGGGTGTAGCCTTGTATATTGCTGACCTGAGTTCTATTCCCAGCACCCCATATGGTCCCATGAGCCCATCTGTGTGCCCCCAAACAAATAAAATTAATAAATAAATTGGGGTGTACTGAAGACAACTGTCAACTTTCCAGTCACTATATTTCTCATTTTAAATGATTTAAATCTATTTACAAATAATCGCATTGCCAAGAGCCTCAACAATATAGTATTACTTCGAATTAGGCTTCTCCAGTACTTTTCATTAACCTCATGATAACCAGTGATCCAGTTGTTTGTCATGTTCTCATTTGATTGATGAGGAAACTGAATGGTACAGAAGCTGAGTGACTTGTCCATAGTGGAAACGCTAGTCAGTTATGAAAACAGAGTCCATACTCAACTGAAAATATAGTAAAGGGATTTAAGGCATGTCTCATATCTGTGGCCAAACTGTGATTGATCCCTGGCACAATCCTTGGTCTCAAAATTTTTCCAGAAGTGATTCCTGACCAGAATCAGGAGTAAGCTCTGAGCTGAATGAGTTACAATATCAAACCAAACAAACAAAACAAAACAAACAAACAAACAAAAAAACAGAAATAGAATTCATTTGGGGCCGGAGAGAGTATGGAAGTATGGCATTTGCCTTGCATGCAGAAGAATGGTGGTTCAAATCCCACCATCCCATATGGTCCCTCGAGCCTGCCAGGAGCAATTTCTGAGTGTAGAGCCAGTAGTAAGCCCTGAGCACTGCCGGATGTGACCCCAAAACCAAAAAGAAAAAAAAAAAAGAAAATAGAATCCACATTAATATTGGTGTATGCCAGATTCACCCTTCCTGTCCATATTTTTTCCACATATAATGCAGAGCCTGGCATCGAGTAGTTACCACAGGTTGAAATGTCAAGCTACAAAGAAAACTGGGGACTTTTGAAGGAATGGGCAAGACAAAGATTATGTCGTCTTCTTCCTCTGTGAATCTGACTTCCCATTCATAACCATCAACTAAGAGCCATCAGGGAGGAATCAATAAATGTTGTCACTTTTCTGGATTTTTCTTCTCTCAAGCCTTTCATATCATAAACATTATAGTTAAGATCCCAGAAATCAGACAGATAAGAAGGCAAATTTGTCGAGTACATTTGAAATACTTGGGAAGCTTTTAATGTACTCTATAGGATGTGACAAATGAGTGTCTGTGTAAATCAATAAACGTTTCTTTGAAGGGACTAATGGTTTTATGTGAATAGCAAGGCAACAAGTACTCTTGTTTCCTGTCAGTGTTTTTAAAGTTCACTGTCATAACTCTGTTTCCCTTGACCTTTATCAGTGATACCTACCAGAGATTTGTGTTGCAAGTTGAGTTCTAGCTGGACATCTCACCAATCAACCCTCACTTATGTTTTCCTCAGCTCTTGATTAATTTCTTCTTTACAGTTTCCCTCTCAGATAGCTCTTTTGTTTTATTTGTTTGTTTGTCTGTGTTGTTTGTTTGTCTTGGGCCATATTCAGTGGTACTCAGGGCTTACTCCTACCTCTGTACTCAATAAGCAATTCTGTTCAACCTGGGTGGATGGGTACAACAGTACTGCTATTCCAGCCTATTTCTTAACCACGTAATATCTGATTTTGGAAGAATTTATTTGCTCCAATTTGCTAATATCCATCTTAGACACATATCCCCCCGCCCCCAGCAAACCCCCTCACACATAGCTTAGTGCTTTTAAATTGAGGCTTAACATTGAATATTACTGTGCTATACAGTAATAAATGCTGATAAGTAAACCATTAAAAGGCACAGGAAGTTGGGGGTCAGTCCTCAAATGCCATAAAATTAATAGTTCAAATGCTTCTAGGAAATGAGAACCGATTTTTAAAAGTAAAGTGCATGTCATTTTAGAAATATGACTTAGTCATCTCTGCCCTCAACTATAAAATAGAGGAACTCAGTGTGACTGGACTCTGTACTTGCATTTTCTTTCTTTTTCCTTCTTTCTTTTGTACTGTTTTTTTTTTTTTGGGGGGGGGGGGATGTTATACAGCTGATGCTCAAGGGTAACTCTTAGCTCTACACTCAGAAATCACTCCTGGTAGTGAAAGGGGACAATTTGGGTTACCAACCAGGCATCAATTCAGGTCAGCTATGTGTAAGGCCACACCAACTGTACTATTTCTCTAGCATACTATCATTTTATTATTGTAACTAGTCCCCTTTACAATCTTGACAGATATTCACTGTTAAAGTTAGAATTAAAGTTAGAGTTACCCATTGCCCCAAAGCCCAGAGAGACAGAGACTGCCAATTTGTGATGCATGTTACATCAGGATTTTTATTTATTAATATTTTTACCTGGGCGCCCAGGGATCTGACAGTTTCCTGATGAAGTGCATGTTTGTTGACCCTGAGCATTCATAGTGTGTAGCTTTTATAGTATTTTAGAAATATTCCATACAGCCATCATTAAATCATTCAGAAGACAATGTGACAATCTTACTTGACATGTGAGACAATAGTTTCTTCTAACTTTTAACCACAGATGTCTCTTTCCATTCCCTTTGCATCTTATGTGGGCAATTTTAACAGTCTTACTTCACATGTGAGACAATGGTCATTTTAACTTTTGGGGGGGGGGTTTGGGTTTTGGGTTTTGGGTTACACCTGGCAGGGCTCAGGGGTTACTCCTGGCTCTATACTCAGAAATCACTCCTGGCAGGCTCAGGGGACCATATGGGATGCTGGGATTTGAACCACCAACCTTCTGCATGCAAGGCAAACACCTTACCTCCATGCTATCTCTCTGGCCCCAAAAAAGCTTTTTTTGTTTGTTTTATGTTTGTTTTATTTTTGGGTCACACCCAGCAGTGCTCAGGGGTTACTCCTGGCTCTACACTCAGAAATAGCTCCTACCAGGCTTGGGGGACCATATAGGATGCCAGGATTCTAACCACCGTCCTTCTGCATGCAAGGCAAACTCCATGCTATCTTTACCTCCATGCTATCTCTCCGGCCTTTCTAACCTTAACTACAGATACTGTTCCTTATTCCACCGTTATCCTGTGTGAACAAACCATAGCCTCCTCTTGTCTTCTCATACTTTACCTATATTATACTCATGTCAGAGCTTGGTTCAATGTATAGCATATATAAGGATATGGGTAAGGTTGCACATAATGCTAGTGCCAAAATAGTAGGGGTGGACTTCCTGGTTAATCAGAAGGCCACCTTTCTTTTAGGCTCAGAGGCCTAGACTGCTTAAAAGCCTGAATTGTCATACCTACAATTAACCTTAACTAGGTGAATTAAGCAAATTTTATAATAATGTTATAAAATCAAATTAGTGTATTAGTATAATACATTTCAGACTTTAACATTCACAAGCTTTTGCTCATTAAAAATAGTGCTTTATATAGGTTTGTCTTGAAATTGCCCTAAAATTTTGTTTTTAAAGATAGGAATTTTAGGTCAACCTTTGAAATTTAGGTGTGTTTTTAAATAGTGTAAGTATTTTTTCTTATAGCAGATATAGTATAATGATACTATCCTATTTCATTTAATTTTTTTACTGATGGCCTCTTCAACCTGAGGTGAAACATTTATGAAGAATTGTATTGTGGGTATTGTTTTGTTAATTAGCAGTTAAATGTGGGACTTAGATTATGTCAATAGAGCTCAACTTTAATGTGAACAGTGTTTCCTGGGGCTAAAAAAGACAGTTCCAGGTCTGTGAAGTGTTAACTGCCATCTCACTAGAACAGTTGTCTGATTAATTACGATGGTGTGAACCTGGTCATGTTTTTGAGATGATAGTCCCTCCAGAGCAATTGACTAGCTAATTGTACTCTTGCCTCCATGGGACCTAAGTGGAACTCAGCAGGTGTGAGACCTGAGCCTGGAGCTGTATCAACCTGTCACCACTTAGTTGATCAAAGGGAACATGCTCTGTGAAGATGTCTTTTCAAGTAAATTAGGCACAAATTTCACCAACTTGAAGAATAAAATTAAGATTTATGCAGTGTACCATCTGTCATCACAAGTAATCCAAACCATCAGTGTAATGGGTAGAAAGAAAATAAAAAAGAATGCAGTTCTGATCTTGTCTGCAGAATAGACTGGAATTTTTGAGGTTATATAGTTTTGTAGGTCTTGTCTAATTGTTGCTGAGAACAGAAAGATAATTACAAAGGCAGAGGGGACTGTTGTTTTATGTCTCTGAATGTTCCTTCATCAACGAAAGTAGGTGATTAGATTCAATATCCCAGTCTGTTCTAACCCTACATGTCTTTGAAATTCGTGTTGGGTAGATAGTTCAAAAAATTGGAGTTCATGCTCACATGCAGGTGCTCAATGTTTTGTCTCTGGTACTGAACAGCACTAAACCAGGTGTGTACCACTGTATATGATCCTACAGGAAAAGTTTATACAATATGTTAATAAACTTGTAGATAGCATGCAAGCACAGTTGTGATGTGATTGATACATCATCCATTGACCCAAATTACCAATATTACAGAGGTTGAGAAATTCCTTAATGTATGCATATATAAATAGACTTTATATATTTTATATATTTATGTCATAACACATGGTTAAATTCAGTTTAACTACACAACTGTCCTCTCATTATATAGAACAATTCTGAGGCTGGAACCATAGCACAGTGGTATGGTGTTTGCCTTGCATGCAGCCAACTGTGATCGATCCAGGTTCGATCTCCTGCATCCCTATGGTATCCTGAGTCTGCCAGGGTAATTTCTGAGAGCAGAGCCACTTCTATATCAATAGAAGTGTTTTCTACCCAGTTTTGAATCTTGGGAATAAACTTAGCTGCCAATATTAAGATTTCACACAGTTGGGGCCAGAGAGATAACACAGCTATAGGGCGTTTGCCTTGCACACAGCTGATCCAGGATGAATGGTGGTTTGAATCCCGGCATTCTATATAGTACCCTGTGCCTACCAGGAACGATTTATGAGTGCAAAGCCAGGAGAAACCCCTGGTTTTCTCACACCGCTGGGTGTAACCCAAAAACTAACCAACCAAACAAACAAACAAAAATAAAGATTTTACAGTTGAGGCCACTACATAATTATTACACCTAGTTTCTAAGAAATTTCAGCCTAATGTTAATTTTATGTTGTTTGGGCCATACCTTGTACTGCTCAGGGCAAACACCTTGCTCTATGCTCAGGGAGTTTTCCAGTTAGAACTCATGAACCAAATTGAGTGTCAGGGATCAAATGGATTGGTCATTTGTGAGTCTAGTGCCTTCTTCCTGTTTATCCAGCTTAGCTTAATTTTTTAAAGCATCACAATATGATCACAACCCGCATAAAAATCTACAATAATTGTGCAGTGAAATATGATAGCTTGGCATTTTATTCATATTTGTCTTAATATGGCTTCATTTAGGTTTTATTACCTATAATAACAGATTTCCTCAAACTCTGGCTTAGAGAATAGAGGCCACATAGATTCTTAGTTCTAGAGGAAATTAGTTGATCTTCTTTGGTATTAAAAGATGAGAACAGGGAGCCAGAGAGATAGCATGGAGTTAAGGCATTTGCCTTGCATGCAGAAGGTCAGTGGTTTGAATCTCGGCATCCCATATGGTCCCCGAGCCTGCCAGGAGCGATTTCTGAACATAGAGCCAGGAGTAACCTTGAGCACTGCTGGGTGTGACCCAAAAACCAAAAAAGAAAAAAAAATGAGAACAAGTGCATACTACATACATTCAGAATTTTATGAAAGATCATTCTTTGCAAAAAATGAAAGAAAAGTCCTAACTAGTTTGAAAATTTATTATTTTTAATTACTCTTAAATTTAATAATTTTATTTAATTTAATAAGCTAATAAATACTTTTACTTTTTTAAATTTGGAATTTTTCTTTATTTTTCTGTTTGTCTCTTTCCTTCCTTCCTCTCTCCCTCCCTCCCTTCTTTCTTTCTTTCTTTCTTTCCTTTCTTCCTTCCCTTCTTTCTCTTCTCTTTCTCCCTCCTTCTCTTCCTTTCTCTCTCCCCTCTCTCCCTCCCTTCCTCCCTTTTTTCCTCCCTCCGTCCTTCCCTTCCCTTCCTCCCTTTTTCCCTCCCTCCCTCCTTCCCTTCCTTCCTTCCTTCTTCCCACCTTCCCTCCTTCCCTTCCTTCCTTCCTTCCTTCCTTCCTTCCTTCCTTCCTTCCTTCCTTCCTTCCTTCCTTCTTCCCTCCTTCCCTCCTTCCTTCTTCCCTCCTTCCCTCCTTCCCTCCTTCCCTCCTTCCCTCCTTCCCTCCTTCCTTCCTTCCTTCCTTCCTTCCTTCCTTCCTTCCTTCCTTCCTTCCTTCCTTCCTTCCTTCCTTCCTTCCTTCCTTCCTTCCTTCCTTCCTTCCTTCCTTCCTTCCTTCCTTCCATTTGTTTTGTTTTGATGGCACACTGCACTGCTCAGGGTTACTCCTTAATCTGTGCTTAGAAACTACTCCTGGCAAAGTTGGATCACCATATAGGATGCTAAAAATTAAGCCCAGGTTGGCTGCATGTGAGGCAAATGCCCTCCCCACTGTGCTGTCGCTCCGGTCCATGGAGTTTTATTTTTATAAAAGATACTGTAGATTAGTTAGCCTTATAGATTATAACAAAAATGCCAAGAGAAGACAAGGGATTTTTAAATCCTTTTATTATTTTTACAAACGGCTCCAGAGATAAGGGAACCGGGGAAGGGGGCCCCTCCCCACCCACAACAAGTGATTTTTAAATAACTAATTATTTAATTGAATTTCTGTGAGATCTACAGTTACAAACTTATTCATGATTGAGTTTCAGTGATACAATGATCAATGCCCTTCACCAGAGCACATTTCCCACCACCAATGTTCCCAGTTTTCCTTCCACCCCCCCCCACCTCTTCTCTACCTGTCTCTTTGGCAAAAATTTTTTTACTCTGTCCTTTTAGATACTGTAATATTGTTACTGAAGGGGTATCACTTTATCTCCTTTCAGCACCCAGTTCCTCTCCACAGTGATCATTTTAAACTATCATAGTCATATTGGTTCCCTCTCTTCACTATCTCTCACTATTGTGGCAAGTTTACTAATATGGATTTGTCTCTCTATTGTCTTTGAATATTAATACCATACAAGAAAATAAGTGATTTTATTGATGGTGTCAGAGCTTTAAATCATATGTTATGGATATTTTCTATGCTAAATAATACCAATGAAAATTATGTTTTTAATCATCAAACTTCACAATAAAGGCCAGGTCTTTCAATAGCACACTCTGCTCAGATTAAAAAATATATACCGCTAGGAGATATTATCTACATATAAATATTCCTTCTTAGTAGCATCACTGGGAGTACAGATGATTCAATATTATTTTAGTAGAATTATGTGAATTTAATGAGAAAAATTTTTAATAAAATTGGTGGCTGTCATCATCTCAGTCTACATGTGTTTTATTGCATTTGACCTGAGCTGTAAGCTGTGGTGTTTACTCTTCTTCTTGTCAGTCCTCAATAAAGAATTCTATTCCACTTCCTTTCAGTTCAAACTGACTGTTTAAACATATCTGCCAACTCCCACCCACTCACCCTCTCAAAGCAGTCAGGAAGTTTTGAAAGGTAGAAGGAAAAGAATCAGGTTGCTATCTAATTGTTAGCTCTCTTTTCTTAAGTTTTCAAAGTAAATCTTGATTTTTGTCAATTCCCTAAAGAGAAATGGATAACCATCCATCCTATTGTAACACTTAGTCTTGCATACAGAGAATGTAGTTCCTAAAGTGGGGCTCAAATTTGCATAATCCCATTAAAGTGAAACAATT
Source organism: Suncus etruscus (assembly GCF_024139225.1). NCBI lineage: Eukaryota > Metazoa > Chordata > Mammalia > Eulipotyphla > Soricidae > Suncus > Suncus etruscus. The sequence goes on from NC_064852.1 coordinate 56,913,417, forward strand.
AGAGCTCAAGATAGGGAGAATTTTTTTTGTGATGACTCAGAGAACTCCTGATTCACTTCTGAAGGTCCACAAAATTTCTTTAGATCTTGGGTTGCTTATCCATAAAATGGAGATCATAACAGTATCTCTAATGTTTTTGTAAGAATTGTGTAAAGTCAAGTATGTTAATTGTGAACCACACAGTAATAATTAATACCCAATAAATCTCATCATCTTTATCATTGTTAGCCATTATACTATACCCTAATTCACCTCTCATTACTTTAGTGAGGACTCCAGCCATAGCTTTGATCTTAAATTAGATCCATCCTGCCTAAATCTCTTTTACAATCCTTGATAAAAATCTTCCACAATCCTAAACAAATCTCTTCCACATCTCAAATATACAAACTCGATGATTTCTTCAAAACATTATGTTTAGGGGTTGGAGAGATAGCACAAAGGTAGGACATTTGCTTTGCACGTGACTGACTCAGGACAGACTTTGGTTAGATCCCCGGGGTCCCATATGGTCCCCCAAGCCAGGAGCTATTTCTGAAAGCATAGCCAGGAGTAACCCCTGAGCATCACTGGGTGTGCGCCCCAAAATAAATAAAATTAAATTAAAAATTCGTTTTAATTCTTGCACAAATCCATGGGTTACTTGTTTCAGTGTGTGGTCTTGTTCCCCAGTGAGGAAGTTCTGAACACCAAATAATAGAAATAAGTGAAGATGTTTCACATGTATAGCAGGATCAATTGAATGCAACATCCAACCTGCATTCTACTTAGATATCATGTGAACCTTTTTGCACTCCAAGCTTTCAAGAGGCAAAAAGCTTTGATTGTTGCATGTTCCTAAGCAGTCTTCATGGTATTCAGCTATATAACAGAGAAAACTGTCTCTATCTAGTGTTGCTGTAAGAATGATAAGAGATCAAGTTAAGTGCTGAGTTGTTGATTCCATTCCCACTTTGATGTGGGAAATAGGTCTGAAGATAAATAGGGGCCTGTGGATTCACTACTGCCCATTTACTTGCCTTTTGAAAAAAGCAGCTGTCTTGAGCAGAAATTTCAACCAAAGGGTTTTATTTCATTATTTGTTTCTTTATTATCATTTTTTGTCCATACCAAGTAATGCTTAGGAGTTAGTCCTAATTCAGCACTCAGAAATCATTCTTGGTTTTACTCAGAAATGCTGGAAAGCAAGTGTCTTTTCTGCCAAACTATTACTCTGGCCCATCAGATTTAAGTGCCAGTGACTAGATTGAATCTGTTTCAGCCTACCTTCACTATTTTCAACTTTTTTATTTGGTATTAAAAGCATCTTAAAAGTGAGCTGCATTTGCACATAGTAAAGGTATATTGTATATATCTATAGCATTTGCATATGATAAAGATTTGCAAAGTAAGTTGGAGTAGAATCAAGAAACAAAAATTTGAAAGCACAAAGTAGAAGCTAACTAGAGCAGAAACAAATTAGTACAACAGGTAAGGCAGTTGCCTTGCATGAGGCCAACCTAGGTTTGATCCGCTATAACTTATCTGGTTCTCTAAGCCCAACAAGAATGACGCTAGGGCACAGGAACAGGAGTAAACCCTGAACATAGCTGGCTGTGTTCCAAAACAAAATCTACAAATTCAAAATTATTTTTATTTTTTCAATTTATGTTTTATGAAATACAAATGTTTATATACTTTAGAAGTAGGTTATACCCCATATCCACCATCAAAAACCCTCTTCTATCTGTAATATATTTATTTTCTATTTCCTTTTCTTATTATGTAATTTCAGTTCTGAGGTCAGAGTCTATGGGTTTGTTTTCATTGGAAGTTGTCTATTCTCATGCTCTGTATCATCATATGAATAAGACTCATGCGATATATTTTTAATTTTATTATTTCATTTAATATTATCCCCTCAAGTTTAGTCCCTTGTGTACCAGAAGCCTGATGTTTTTATTCTTTTCTTAAAAGCCTGCCTACCTTTGAACTACATTGTTATATAGACGTCAACTTCTTCATCTCTCATCTATCTTTGGATACTTGAAATATTGCAAGATTTTGTCTGTTATAAACAGCACTGTAGTGAACATAAGTGTGCATATATCTTTTTAACTTAGATTTGTATTTATTCTTTGGATACCTAGTATTGTAATTGCTGGATCACATGTAATTATATTTTAATGTCTTGAGAAATCTCCATATTGTTTTTAATATAGATAAACAAGTTCACATTCCCACCAGCAGTGAACGAGGATTGTTTTTTCTCAACATCTGTATCAGAATGACTTTTTAAAAGAGATTTTTGAATAAAGACTATTTTCACTCATATGAGGTGATATTACATTGTCATTTTGACTTGTACTTATTTGACAATCATTGATGATTAATGTTTTTCATATACTTGCTAGCATTTGCATATCTTTTGGGGGGTTTGTTGTTTTTTGTTAATAAGTATTTTTAGTATTTTTATATCGACTATTAGCTCTTTGTGAGATGTGTGAATGTTTTCTCCCATTTAGTAAGCTTTTATTTTAGTGAGTTTCTTTCCAAGTGCTGAATATTTTAAGTTGAAATGATCCCATCTGTTTATTTTTTCATTTGTTTTTCTTGCCAAAGAAGTTCAATCACTGAAGATATCACTGAAGCCAATATAATGGAATGTTATATCTATGCTTTTTTGTGTAAAATATTTTATGGGATTTAATTTAATATCTAAGTTTTTAATCCTCTTGTGTTAATTTTGTGCATGGTGTAAAAGAGTGATCCAATTTAATTCAATGCAAGTAGATAAAGAATTTTTCTAGTACCATTTGTTGCAGAGGCCTTCCTTACAGCATTTTATTAGGGATTTCTTTGTCAAGTTATTATGCAAGGCTTAATAACTTTGTGCTTAATTTTACTCCATTGAGCTATGGCTACTTTTATTCCAGTTTCATAATTTTTATTACTATAGTTTATAATATTGATCAAAATTGAGGAAATAATCCCTTCCATTTTTTTGTATTGTTTATTTGGCTATTTGTGGTTATATTTAGGATCATGATTCCATATAAACATTCTGTGTCCTAGTTCAATGTCAATTTAATTTGATGAATATTGTACTGACTGTATAAAATGTTTTGGGTAGAGTACCATCTCATGTATATAGAATGCTTTTTCTTTATGCTTGTATATTTTTGTTCCTTCTAAGGCTAAATCTCTTTTATCTTCTTTATTAAGTTAATAACAAGATACTCATTTTTATTTATTTATTTTAATAGAAGCTACACACAATAGGAATTTGGAAACGTTGGGTGGGGAGATACCTCCAGAATTCTTGGACTGGTAGTATGGGCTGGCCATATTCTAAGGTCACCTGAGTATTTCATGTGCTGCTTTTCCTCCTTGCAGTTTGGAGGAATGTAATGCTTTACGAAAGTTAGACCTCAACCATTTTGCCCCCTCTTTATGGTGTCCCCTGTCCACTTTGTTGGTGAATTTACAAATATTTTTTCCTCTTTTAGTCAGTGGTGCACATATAGAAATATGTACCAATTTCAGTGCATTTATTTTTGTGCCTAAAATTGTTCTGTATTGGTTAGTAGTATTTTCAGAGGAAATCTTTAGGATTGTCTATGTATATTATCACAGTGTATACACATAATGCTTGTTTTGCTTATTCTTTCCCAGTTTGAATCTTTTTAATTTTTATTTATTTATTTTGGTTTTGGGGCCACACCCAATGGTGCTCAGGGGTTACTTCTGACTCTGAGTTCAGAAATTGCTCCTGGCAGGCTCGGGGGACCATATGGGATGCTGGTGATCGAACCCAGGTTGGCTCTGGGTCAGCTGCATGCAAGGCAAACATCCTACTGCTTTTTTATTTCTTTTGTTGTACCTACTTTCTATGGCTAAGACTTAAATATTATTGAACAATAATGATATGGACATCCTTTTCTGGTACTTAGAGAAAAACCTTGATCATTATGTGTGATATTTGTGTGGGTTTTTTGTGCTTAGACAACAAATTTTATATAACTTTATTTTATAGAAGATCCTTCTATCACCATTTAACTGATTTTTTTCCTTCATGTATATTAAATTTTATTGAAATTTGTGTTCATGTATTAATATTATCATATGAGTAGTATCTATTATTTTTTCACATAAATTATTGTGCATAAATTAAACTATCCTTGTATTCTTGGAGTAAATTCAGTTTCGTCATAATTTTTGATCCTTTGAAATGTATTGCTGAATTAGGTTTATTAAGATTTTTTTTGAGGGGCCAGAGAGATAGCCTGGAGGTAGAGCCATTTGCCTTACATCCAGAAGGTTGGTGGTTCAAATCCCGGCATCCTATATGGTCCCCTGTGCCTGCCAGGGGCAATTTCTGAGCATAGAGCCAGGAATAACCCCTGAGCACTGCCAGGTGTGACCCAAAAAATAAATAAAAAAGATTTTTTTTTTTGAGGAGGGCTGGATAAAGAGCTCAGGTTGGGTGTTTGCCTTTTATGATGACAGACCTGGGTCAACCTGGGTTCAATTCCCAGCACCCATATGGTCCCCTGAGTTCACCAGGATCAATTTCTGACCATAGAGCCAGGAGTGACCCCTGAACCCCTCCCCACAAAGATTTTGTTGAAGAATTTTAGATCTGTGTTAACCAGCAATTGTTAAATTGTTAAATTTTATGGTTATAGTGTCTTGGTCTATTTTAGCATCAGAGTAATGGTGGCCTCCTAGATACTGGAATACTTCATGCCTCATCATTTTTGTGGGGATAGCTTGAATAAGAACTGTTTAGTATGTCATACTTAATGGTTTTGAGGAGTTTATAGAACCAAGTAGACTTAGATAGGCCCAAATTAATTCATTTGGACCTAGGTTTTGCTTTGGGGATATTTTTCACTTCTTAATTCCCTTACTGTTATTAATATATTCAGATAGACTACTTTCTGAAATAATATTCAGAGTTTTATAAAGTTTATCCTTTCTTTTAACTTAGTTATGCTACTTTTGTTTTAGAGTCAGACCCAGCTATACTCAGGTTTTACTCCTGATACTGAAAACAGATCACTCCTGCAAACAGATCACTGGTGATACATGGAAGACTACTTGCAGTACTAGGGATTGAACTGCAGTCTATCATGTGTAATTAAGGCCCTACATTTCTATATTATCTTTGAGACCTTACCATTAATTTCTTTTAAGTTTACTAAGTTAGCAGCTCAATGTGAAGTCTCTTATAATGATACTCTATTTCTGCAATATCTATTACAATATTTCCCCTACTTTTTATCTGACTTACTAGGGTCTGCGCTCTTTTTTAGTTCATGAGTTTAGATAAAGGCTTTTAATATTTAAAAGAAAAGCTTTTGAAGTTATTACTTTTTGTCTTTGCACAGTATTTGTATTACACTATTTTTATACTATTATTTTACTGTATATTTTTATTTTTTTATTTCTGACATTACAGTTTCCTGATGTAAGCTGTTTTTTGATGTGTTGTTATGAACTTCGCTCTTAGTACTGTTTTTGAAGAGATCCACATATTCTGATAGCTTATGTCTTCTATCTCATTAATTTCTAGGAAATTTTTTCCTTATTTTAAACATTTACTCATTGATTCAATGGTTTTTTAGTATTATGTTGTTTAATATCAAAATGTTTGAGTTTCTCTCAGCTTTTTAATGGGTAGTTTCTATTATTTTAGCTTTGTGCTATGAAAGGTTACTTGATATGACTCCAATCTCTGTCATGACTGATGCTTATTTTGTGTCCCTTAAGGTAAGTATTCTGTCCTGAAGAATGTCGTATACATTTGAGAACAATGAATGTTCAGAGGAAATTGTTCCGTAAATAATTTATTATGTCTTCTTTTGCAAATTCTCATTTGAACTATTTTTTTCTAATTGATTTGTTTTTCTTCTTTTCTGTTTGTGCCACACTGGGCAATGCTCAGGGCTTACTCCTCTCAGGGATTACTCTTGACAATGCATTCAGAAATTACTCCTGGAAGTACACATAGGGCCATATGGTATGCTGGGGCTCAAAGCTAGGTTGGTCATATGCAAAGCAAATTCCCTATTCCCTGTACTATCATTCCACCATCTTATTGATTTTTTTTCTATGGTTAATTTATTCAATGGTGAAAGTGTGGTACTAAAACTGATACATCTATGTAGATCTATGAGGAATTGTTTTGTATTTTTGATGCCCCTTTATTACCAAATCAAATATTATATATTAATGAATATTAACTTTCTGATATATTGATCCCTTGAACATTATAAAATTAATACTTTTTGTAATCAAAGTTGTAGAAATCCTGACAGGCAATAATTTTCTATGTAAATGTTCAAAATTGTATGAGTGCCTTTTATGTTCTGAGCACATACAAAAAAGTGTGGGAAAATAGCAATGTCTATTGTTTTTATTGTTTTTTGTTTGTTTGTTTTGGGGCCACACCTGGTGGCACTCAGGGGTTACTCCTGACTGCACTCAGAAATCACTCCTGGCAGGTTCAGGGGATCATATAGGAAGGATGCTGAGGATCAAAAACGGCATACAAGGCAACAAATATCCTACTCAATTGTGCTATCAGGGGTCTCAAACTCACGGCCCTTGGTACATTCTGTGGCCCTGCCCTAGAGGAATCTTTTTTTTGTTTTGTTTTGTTTTAGTGAAATCTTATCCTTTGCTGCAATGCAGATAGTTAAGTTAAATGGAAAAAGTTAGAGTAAGTAGGGTAAATAACTGATGGTCTCTCTCATATGTGCTATATAAAGAAACGAGGCAAGAAAATGAGTAGTATCTGATGAAAACAAACCTTGACTACATAACTGAAGTTACCAAGCAGTTTGGAAGTGGGTGGGAGGTAAGTAAGGAAAAGACAAAGTGAAAAAAAGACAAGAGTGAATTGTCTTAGGTGCTTTGTTGAGGTTGATACATTAATTTTTTATACCACAAACATTAACAGTAACACTGTAACCAATTTACAACAAATACCATTTTTAAAAGGTAGTAGGTGATTGATCCCTTTGTTCCCTTGATACAATTTCCAGATAAATTTTATGCACTAACCCCAAACCATCTAAACTCCTACATATCCACTCACTATCTAAATCCTAAAATGCAACAATTAAAGAATCATCATTCTTTAATCCTCTTTTTTAAAAAAACAATATAAATCCTCTTAATACTTTATCAGCTTTGAATCTTAATATGAATACAGTTTTGCATATCTCTGACAGCAGGGTTTTCTGTAGGGAGTGATAGTTTATAAGTAATCACCTGGAAATTGAAGTGAAAAAATAAAGGAGAATTTATAGAAAAGGAGAGAAAAGGGAGATTGCATAAAGAAAGAACTAGCTTCTGGACTAAATCTGTATGAGGTTGTTTAAAGTTTACAGTTTTTTAGGCCCAGATTAAATCTCCCTTGTCAATAAGCACACATATCTTTGCTGGCTCCCTCTCCCTGTTGAAGCTGGTGAACTTCCAAGGGTTTCAGATGAGAGTTGATTTATAAAACACAAATGAAAGAACATTTACCAAAGTCTACAATGGACCAGATTATGTGTCAGATAACCTTTGCATTCAGCCTCTCATTCAACAGCAAATAGTGCATTTCTCCATTTATCAAGGAGGAAGTAGACTCAAAGAGTAAGGTAATGGTAGCCAAGAGACAGCACCAAGATCTTAATAATTATTTGCTTGACTTCAAAGGCCAATGCTCATTTTATTATAAAAAATATAAAGGAAAGGGAAATAAAAAAAGCCCTTTGTGACCTCCCATTAGAATCTCTTATTTTCCTCCTAGGATGTTGTATTCTCCTTACCGCTTCTGCTGCCTTCCAACTGCAGGCAGCAGATTTCTTCCCTAAATATCCCTCTAGTCAAGAAAATTATTAAACTTAATTTTCTGTTTATATTAGAAAAGTGTCACCTTTTATATTGTTATAAGAGACCTTCAGATATTACTTTTGCAAATTAAGCACATTATTTTGTTTGACACATAGACATATACATGAGTTTGCAGTATACAGGGAACCACACACATTTACACATACATTCTCTTAGCAGATATTTACCTCCCCCTTGAGAATCACAAATGGTGGGTGTGAGAAGCAGACTCATCGGAGGAATAAGAGTAATTTTCACTGTTTTTGTTTGTTTAAAGTGAAAAATCACAATGGTAGATTTCTAAGAATATGCAGATGGTACCTTGTGGAAGCCCAAATTGTGGACACGTCTAAATCATGAAATTTGTAAGAACTTCCTGATGAAGCTGATAAGCACAGCAACCACCCCTAATTCTAATGAAACAGGAAATCAGTTCTGAAGAGATTGCTGAACAGTGCAACAAAATGTAGACCTGGGCTCTAAAAGAAGATAGCAGTGATATTCATGATACCCTTTCAGTAACAGTATTGCAAACTACATTGCCTAAAAGGAAAAGGAGAAAAGGAAAGGGAAAGAAGAAAATTTCCAAGATAGAGATAGACTGGGGTGGGAGAGGAAAACAGGAGCAATACTGGGGACATTGATGGTGGGAACTGTGCACTGATGAAGGGATGAATGTTGGAACATTGTATGATTGCCACTCAGCCATCAACAATTTAAAAACTTAAAAACTGTGTATCTCACAATGTTTCTATTTTTTTAAATCATATTCAAAAATTGTAGTAGAAGGACCAGAGCGATAGTACATGCCTTGCACAAGGCCAACCTGGGTTCAATTCCCAGCATTCCAAATGGTCTCCTGAGCATCACCAGAAATTATTCCTCAACACAAAGCCAAGAATAACCCCTGAGTGCCCCTGGGTATGGCCCCCAAACAAACAAACAAACAAACAAAAAGTGTAGCAGAGAGGAATGGCTGTCTTCATTCTGTACCTTATTCATTAAGATGATGACCCTCAAATGTGATCTTAATACCAGCAGCAACAGTAGTACTACCTGGAAATTTATCAGAGAAGCAAAGTATCAGACCATTCTCTACATACATAGAATTCAGACAGCAGGATTTTCAATTACCTATGATCCAACAAACATACCTAATAATAATTCTGATGGATGCATAGATATATACACGCAAGTAAAAGTTCCATTGAAGGCTTTGAAGCATGAAAATATTTGCAGATGCTGTCCTGTGAAGTGTCTCCTACTTAATTTTCAAGAATTAACCGCAGGACAAGCTCTGCACAATGTGTTTTCCTAGCAGAGGATTCCTGAATTTATTGAGATAAGGATGCACTTTTAGTTGAATTAAAAAACTTAGCAGGGGCCTACTAAGTGGTGCTAGAGTAAGGTGTTTGCCTTGCAAGCGCTAGCCCAGGAAAGGACCGCATCCCATATGGAAATTGCCAGGGGCAATTTCTGAGCTAGCCAGGAGTAACCCCAGAGCATCAAAAGTGTGTGGCCCTAAAACAAACAAACAAAAAAAAAAAACAGCGCTTTGTATGGGACCTAAATTTCTCTAAGTTAAATTTCACTAACTCTCCTTAGAGTTCTAGAGCAAGGGCATTTTGATGCATATATAGACATACATATGCATATTTTTTTCTATGGGTTCATTGTAAATGCAAATAGCAAGTAATCTTAAAGGTGCCTTTCCACTGACTCTCTAAGCCTATCAGTTGAATTACTTGCTTTGAGCATATTGGAAGGTTGTAGACTCCCATCCTGTAACCATCTTGTCTGTAGTCATAAAGAGGTTTTTAAAGAAAACAAAAACAAAAATATAGCAACAGGAACGCATATTTTTTAGAAAGGGTGCACTGCAGACTGGCATGTAATAGAATGAGCAATAAATTACTTCCTGGGATGATTCCCTGGGCACACTCCATTTTATCTCTAAGCCTACTTCTGAGTAAGGACTCATACTATCTTGCCCTTATCTTCTGCATTTAAGAAAATTACAAGATGACAGTTGTTCCTTTCCAGAAGGCTTTGATGGTACTTTAAGTTTTGAATTCAACACTTAGATTTCAGGACACCTCTTTCAGGCACTGCTCAAAACTATTTTCTAAAACTTTTTTAGTACAAGAAAATTGACTTTCCTGACATTCTCTGGGTATGAATACTACAAGTCTCTAACAGTATGTGGGACACCCTCTTGGTCAGTTCCTCTAATGTGGTCACTACAGTGTCCATACTCAATAAGATGAATAACCCATGACTTCATTTTTCTTAATAGTTGAGTAGTATTCTATTGCACAGATGTACTACTTTTTCTTTATTTACTCATCTGTTCTTGAGCAATTGAGCTATTTCTGTAAATAGTGCTTCAAAAAACATAGGAATGCAGAAAGCTTTTCTATATTGTGTTTTTGGGGTCTTAGGGTATATTCCTAGTATTATTGCTTGGTCAAATGGAATCTCAATCACTAGTTGTTTTGAAGAATATCCATATTGCTTTTCAAAAAGGCTGGATCAGTCCACATTCCCACCAGTATTGAATGAAAGTCCCTTTCTCTCACATCAATACCAGCATTGGCTGTTCTTTGTCTTTTAAATATGTGTCAGGTTTATTTTTGTTTTGTTTTATATTTTGCCAAAGTGGATTAAAAATATTTCACAGTAATTTTTTAGGTACATAGTGATATTGAATCAGGGGCACTCCCACCACCAATATTGTCCTCCCTCCACTGCTGTTCCGAGCATGCATCTCACATCCCCCTCCTTTACCACCCGGGTTGCTAGTATAAGTGGTCCCCTCTATGTCTAGCATGTCTGATCATTATTTTTTATTTCTACTTAATGTTCATACGACTGTCTGGTCTTAGTACCCTCCATTATTTTCACCTCAATTTGTGAGGCGAGATACAATGGTTTAAATTATGTGGTTCTGTTTGAAGAGAAGAAAAAAAAATAAATAAAATGGGACAAAATTAGACAAGTAAAAAATAGGAGAACTCCTTCAAGAGGGTGTAAATATCAGTTTAAGAGAAGAAAGGGAAAAAGGGCGAAACTTACCAACAATACTAAAAAAATTTAAAAAATTTCAAAAAGCACCACAGCAATAAAGATACCAACCATACAATAATCATGGTCCTGAAATAAAAAAAAAAAAAGAAAACAAAGCTCACACACAAAAAGAAAACTCTTGGGGGTGGGGGCAAGCAACAAATAACAATAATAGCCAACAAAAAGTTAATTTGTGCTTCCTCTTTTTTTCTTCTTGCATAGCCACAATAAATATTGGGGAAATTAGAAAGGGAATTACCTTGGCCTAAGAGATACAGGGTTCCTCCAACCTTGAAGTATACTGTCATGGGAATAACTACGGGCTCCATACTATTCTTTTACTCTCCCCTTAGTCCTTTGGTGGTGTCTGGAAACTTTCTGCTCCATCATGGATGATAAAATCTTGCCTCTGTAGCTAGAGATCTTGGAATTTGCACAGGTCCAAGGATGGAGCCTAGGATGAAGTCTTTCTTTATAGTTCTAGGAGTTCTGTTCCATCATTGTTGTTTTAATCAGTCTTCTGTTTTTGGTTTTTGCCCTGATCCTAGGATGAAGCATAGAATAGAGTCTTTCCTTATATATCCAGAAGATCTGCTCGGTTGCAGTTGTCTCATTCAGACCTCTGGAGTCAGAGATCTAAGTTATTGTACGGCTCATGGGCCAAGGCCTAGATTGGGGTCCTTTTTTATTGGGCTCAGAATAAGTTCTGCCTAGTCATGGTTATCACAGTCAGTCTTCTGTAGATATCAAAGTCGTCTTTTGTGCCAATCAAAGGATGACATATTTCTGCATTCATCTTTGTGTCAGTTTTTGTGTGTGAGATAATATCTCATTGTTCTTTTGACTTGCATCTCCCTGATAATGAATAATGTAGAACATTTTTTAATTACTTTATTTAAACACCATGGCTATAAGATTGTTCATAATACATTTGTTGTTTTTTCCACAGTTAAAGTCATACAATATATAATACCCTTTACCAGTGTGTAGAACATTTTTTTATGTCCTCTTTGGCCATCTGTATTTCTCTTCTGAGGAAATGTTTGTTCGTCTCTTCTTTCCATTTTTGGATCTGGTTATATATTTTTTCTTTTTTAAAAACAATATCTTTATTTAAGCAGCATGATTAGAAACATGTTTGTAGTTGGCTTCAATCATAAAAAAGAACACCCCTCCCACCAGTGTATATATATATATATATATTTCTTTTTCAAGCTCTACCAATGTCTTATATATCTTAGGTAGTAAATGAATAATTTCTCAATTCTGTGTTTTTCTATCCTAATCATCATTTCCTTTGAGGTGCAGAACCTTTTTAGTTTAATGTAGTTCTGTTTGTTTACCTTTGCTTCTACTTGCTTGGTCAGTGGTGTTTTCTCCCATAAGATAACTTTAGCTTAAATGTCTGCTATGTTTCCCTCTATGTATCTTATGAATTCAGTTCTGATATCAAAGTCTAATGAATTGTGATTTGGCTTTTGTGTATAGTGTTAAACAGAGGTTTGAGTTCACTGTTTTGCATGTAGTTAACCAGTTTTCCTCAAACCAGTTGTTGAACACAGAGAAAGAAAGCAAGAGAGGGAGGTAGGGAGGGAGAGAGGAAGGAAGAGCAAGAAAGAAAGAAAAGAGAGAGAAGGAAAGAAAGCAGAAAAGAAAGAAGAAAGAAAGCAGAAAAGAAAGAAAGAAAGAAAGAAAGAAAGAAAGAAAGAAAGAAAGAAAGAAAGAAAGAAAGAAAGAAAGAAAGAAAGAAGAAAGAAAGAAAGAAAGAAAGAAAGAAAGAAAGAAAGAAAGAAAGAAAGAAAGAAAGAAAGAAAGAAAGAAAGAAAGAAAGAGAAAGAAAGCAGAAAAGAAAGAGAGAGAAAGAAAGAAAGGAAAGAAAGAAAGAAAGAAAGAAAGAAAGAAAGAAAGAAAGAAAGAAAGAAAGAAAGAAAGAAAGAAAGAAAGAAAGAAAGAAAGAAAGAAAGAAAGAAAGAAAGAAAGAAAGAAAGAAAGAAGAAAGAAAAGAAGAAAGAAAGAAAGAAGAAAAGGAAGAAAGAAGAAAGAGAAAGAAGAAAGAAGAAGAAGGAAGGAAGGAAGGAAGGAAGAAGGAAGGAAGGAGGAAGAAGGAAGGAAGGAAGGAAGGAAGGAAGGAAGGAAGGAAGGAAGGAAGGAAGGAAGGAAGGAAGGAAGGAAGGAAGGAAGGAAGGAAGGAAGGAAGGAAGGAAGGAAGGAAGGAAGGAAGGAAGGAAGGAAGGAAGGAAGAAATGACATGAGGCAGCCAAAGGATCGGACTGGGGGAAGAACAGAAGGGAAAGTGGTAAAATGTGTACAGTGAAGGGTATTGTATAGTATATAACTGAAACTCAGTCATGAACAACTACAGAACTCTGGGAAAAAGCCAACTGTATTGTATGAACAACCTTGTAAAACCATGGTGTTTAAATTTGGGGGGGGGGTTTGGGCGGGCACACTGAGTGGTGTTCAGAATACTCCTGGCTCTGTGCTCAGAAATCGCTCCTGGCAGGCTCTGGGGACCATATGGGATGCCAGGGACCGAACCCGGGTTGGTCGCAGGTTGGCAGTATGGCAGGCAAATGCCCTACCGTTGTGTTATCACTAATACATTTTTAAAAATAATTTTCAAAGGTGAATGATCCAGAAATCCCCACATTTTTACTGATGATAATTAAGAGAAGAAGGAGCTAGAGCGATGGCACAAGCAGTAAGGCATCTATCTGCCTTGTGTTTGCTAGCCTACAACAGACCATGGTATGATCTCATGGCGTCCCATATGGTCCCCCAAGTTAGGACCGATTTCTGAGCGCATAGCCAGGAGTAACCCCTGAGCATCACTGGTGTAGCCGAAAAGCCAAATAAAATAAAATAATGTAAAATAAAGTAAAATAAAGAGAAGAAGTTTAAATATCCATATCAAGTTATTTGGTGGTTTTTTTATATTATGTTTTTTTTATTATTCTGTTAGATTAAGATGTGCATTTTTAGTAACATGCATGTTGGCATATGTAGCCTATCTTTTGGCCTTGTCTCCTTAAAATGTATTTAGAAGGCTTTCAGAATAGAGCAGACAGCACTTTTTTCAGAAATATTTAATCCCTGTTTTCCCTGTATTTTGTTTAGACTGTTGAATCTGACATTTCTTGGCCATACATTTAACTGGTTTGAATAGCTTTATATTCAGCAATTGTTCCATTTAACTAGAATGTCACAGGTCTGTGATTCAGGTAGTAATCAACAAAAAATATACTTGCCCAACTTTCAGCCAAAACTTTTATTTTTTAAAGAAACACACTCCCCACTGACATTTTGTTGATCTATTTGCCTTTCTGAATTAAAGGATTTTAAGCACACTGGGGAGATTTTGACAAAAATGTCTAGTACTGTAGCAGGGCGACAAACAATTATGTTTTTCATTTGCTATGAATTAGGCTTTTTCTTTTATCTCCTTTTCTCTTCTGAGTATATCTTCCTCTTTCCTCCCTCTTTTCCCAACATTTTCTAGACCTGCTTGATTCCTCCCATCATTTGCATATTGTTGTTTTGTTCTATTTTATCATTCTTGAACTTAAGATTTTCTCTACAATATATGTTAATGGCTATCACTTCCATCATAAAATTACATGATCTGCATTAATAATTTTAACTTGCTGAATAATTTATGTCTTATGGCTAAAGTTAAAGTAAGTCAGATATTATTTCCTAGTTTTTCCATTAAAGTTCTAATGTTTTCATTCATTCCACTAGGACTCATTGTTTTTATGCCAGTTGAATAAGCTTAAGCAAAGAATTGTTGAAGTAGTCTTTTCTTTATTTTTCCTCGTGTTATACCTCATTATTTATTTATTTTTATGTGTTGACATAAGTTTAAAATGATGATAAAAACAAAGCTAGGGTAGTATTGTGCACTATAAATATGATAGTCATTATTGCTATCACACAAGAAATGAATCAATTTAATCTTTAAAGGATAAAGAAAGAGCTCAAGCTCATTCAGAATTGGAGCTCAGAACTATCCAAACCTTAAGACATTTTCAGTGTACCATTGTGAATCTTTTCAGTGGACAAGATTATGTTGTTCACTGTCAGAGTCCCTTGGGTCCTGATATTTTAATTCCCTTCCACTCTTTTCAATACATATCTTTATTTCTTTATTCAAAACTAGTTGGTTTTGCTAATTTTGAACTCACTTCAGCTCTTAATATAAGAAATTAGTTTGCTAGCCTATTTTCTTCATTATGATAAGTCCTGTTTGTTTTTATTTTCATTTTTACTATTTGTATATTGCATAGAATATATCTTGGATAATAAAAACAAGAAATCAATAATTGGATGCATGATTGGAAGAACTGGTATTCTGTCATTCCCAAATCTAAGATTGTATAACAAAATTCTTCAAATATTGATTCTGAAATGATTATTTTTTCTCATAATTTTGTGGGCTATACGTTTTAAAAGAACAGTTTAATATTTTTCTTTCTAGTCCTAATAGTATCAGCTAGAATTCAATAACTTTTCCAAGATGCATCTTTGCTAACCTGTCCAGAATCTCAGAATTTCTTCATCTCTCTCTTTCTACAAGTCATGCTCTAGGGACTTGCCTTCCCTTATTACTTAACCATCCAATCCCATGAAAATATCATACTTCTTATGTGATCATTCATGAACATACCATGAACTAGTTCAGTGCATTAAAATGCTGAGTTGGAAATGAAAATCACATTGGTCTAGCTTTAAAAGTCCCAGAATGACACTCCAGACACTTACATTGAACAGCCAAATAAATCAACAATTCCAATCTTGATTCAAAGGAAGCATCACAATATTATTCAGTTCACCATAATGATTCAACTGGTAATTAGTGCAATTCAGCATTTTTTTTTCAGTTTCATAAGTTTATTTATTTTTTTAATTTAATTTTTATTTTTATTATAGTGGTTTACATATTGTTGACAAAAATATTTTAGATACATATTTACATAAAATCAGAGGGGATTTCCATCACCAATTTGTCCTCCCTACACCTCCGTTTTTGTCCTGCCTCCCATATGCTCTTCCCTCACCCCTAGGGCTGCCAGAATATGTTGTTCCCTCTGTATCTAGCCTAATACTTAGTAGTCTTGCACCTGTTTGGTCATAGTGCCTCCCTTATTTCCCCCTCTAACTGGGGGGCAGGACTAGCTAGTTCAATTTACGTGGTTTTGTTGGAAGAAGAGAATAGTAGTAAACTGGGGTAAAGTTCTAATACACAGAAAATAAGCGGAATTCTTCTAGAGGGTCTCCTCCTCAGAGAGACAAAGAAGAAAAAGGTGAAACACTCCACCAGTACAAAAAGAAGTGTCAAATATCCAGTGAGGACTCCAACAATAACGCTAAGCACCACAAAAAAAGAAAAAAAAAAAGCCATGGTCTTGAGACAAGAAACATGGCAGAGCATATAATGAAAGAAAATAAAAGAAAAAAAAGTGTAAATGGGGGCAACAGCTTCAATAACCACACCAAAACAAAGAAGTCAACCAAAAATAGATAGGTAAATATAATAATAATGATAATAAATGAAGATAAAAAATAATATATATAAAATGATAAATAATATTTTGTGTTTTGTTTCTCTCCCTCCTGCCTTGGCACAGTAAATATTGGGGTCATTCCAAAAGGAATTCACTTGGCCTAAGAGATATGGGGTTTCTCCGCCCTTGGCGTATATTGTCACGGGATCAACTATAGCCTCTGTTTAGGATCCTTTACTCTCCCGGTGGTGTTTTTGTGTTGTTTGGAAGACTTCTGTTCCATCCTAGGTGATACAATCAGACCTCTGTATCTATCGATCTCAGTATCTGCATAGTTCCAGGGATGGGACTTATGATGGAGTCAGTCTTTGTGGTTCTAGAAGTTTCGTTCCCTCAGTGTCATTTTAATCCATCTTCTGTGGTTGGTGATCTTGGTCTTGGCACCTAGGATAACGCCTTTTCTTGTGTTTCCAGAAGCCCCATTCCATTACAGTGCAATTCAGCATTTTTAAGTGAGGAGAAAAAAAACTAATTTTCTAAACTCTTATGTATTGAGAATTAGAGATATTAAATATTCTGCCAGTTGGTCAAATGTTTCAAATAATGTTGATAAGTTGTTTGGAAAATATAGGCATCATCATATTAAATGAAATATGAATTGACATACTCATAATAAAATTTGGTTTTGATTGTTAATTTCTCATTTTTATTATCAAAGAAAGATATTTAATATGATATAAGTATGTGTATGACCACCTTTGAAAGAATGGAAGATTTCTGACATACTAATTACAAAAAAATCAATGAATGTTAAGTAAATTTAAATATAAATATGAGTCTTAAATTTCATCTGTAAATATAGTAAAACAAAGAACTGATTGACAAAGAGTATATAAAGCATGATTTCTATCTGTAAAAGGCTTACAGTCTAGCTGAGAAGATAATAACATTCATCAAATTATTCATTGACATTATAATTAACTGTTAAAATCATGTCCCTGTCTAATGTTAGAGTTCAAATTAGTGAATGCAGGAGAAATGTTGGAAATTAAAATGATTATTGACCATCTTTTATTATAATAAATTTTAAGCAAAAATATCAATGGGTAATAAATTAAGGAGAAAGTTATGGATATTTATTTAGTTGTCCAGTCTCAATAATCTGGATAGTTACATAATCTAATAGTACCCTTGAAATACATACTTATATATTATAAAGAAATATTTTTTTTCTGAAAATATCATGCAGATACCAAATTAACCAGGAGATCTAATTATCATTGATTAAATAATTAGTTGGTATCACAGAACTTTAAATATGATGTACTGAAGAACATAGTATCATTGCTGTGATATTTTTGCTAAAATAAACATAAAGAACAGCAAATAATATAGTGGACTTTTACTCTGGAATATTGTTGCTACTGTGATAAACATATAACAGAAGATTAAGATAAATGCTAACTGGATACTACTTTTGCATCCTGGAACATCTTTAAAGGGATAATTGAAGAAATTAGAACATGGATCTTAGATAGGCATTTGGTAATATCAGTTACCTAAATTTTATTAAAGTGATTATATAAAAAACATTTTATGTGTATAATTGTATGTTTTTATAAATATATCAGTTTAAAGATGTAACGGGACCTCATCTCTGTCCATTATTTTCAAAAATTTTTAAGTCTCTAGTCATAACTAGATATAAAACAACTGATAAAGTATAATAGACAGAACTGCAGTCCATTTAATTAGTTGTAAACTCAAGCTAGTCTATCTATACCAGGAAACATTTTTAAGTAAATATTAATTTCAACCCATGTTCATAGTAAATAAAAACAAAAAGCTCTAGGAAGAGCTTTAGTTTTATAAAACATTTGGCATCAGAGATGAAGCCAGTAACATGTTTAGATCTCTGTAAATTGGAGCCCAGAGAAAATCATTTTGAGTAGAACTCTACTAAAGCAGGTATCCTAAGCCTGACAAAACTGTTTATTGCTGAGACAAAGATGAACACAAAGCCATTTACTAGTGTGCTCTAATTATATCCTTAGGGTATACTTATCTAATAACCTACTTATTTAAAGTGGAAAGGCCTGTACTATCATTTCTATAAATCTCCATTGTGTCTTTATTTTCTTTTTCTCTCTGTCAGCATTATACTTTCCCATGTCTTCCTTAAAAGTATTCACTGTTTCTTTAAGTCACATTTAATTAAAGTTGTTCTTCCCTGATTTTTCTCTCTATTGTCTCATGTTGACACAGGTTGATCCTGCATTTCTAATAAAAGCAAATGGATTAAAAAATTACAAGTTCAAAATGATTTTAATGTCACTGGAATAATTATTAATATTTCCCTTGTCCCCTGGGACTTGTAGATTATATCAATTAAATTAGTCTCTGTAAGTGAATACATTAACTCTAAATGGGATATAGTGTTTTTACCAGCACCCTTTAGGTATTTACTTGCCTGTAATAGATTTTCAGAGCAGTAAACATGAAGCAAGTAATGTGAACTGTGTAACGACAGTAATTATCTGAATGGATCAATTGTAGTGTTATTGCAACTTGATATCGTGAGTAGGAGCAAGATGCAGAGATCTCATCTAAATTCCTGTTTTCAGTTTTATTTTCTTATACATTTTTGGCCAGACGTTTAAAGTAGGAAACAGTATAAATTGCTATTGCTATTCTCTCCTTTATTTATCCATGTTAGCCTCTGTTTTAGCCTTCCTCAACTAGCAGAGCCTACTAAAATTAAATTTCTTGAAGGGAGCAGAGATATCATGGAATAAAAATCCCATCGTTTTCCTATGATTTATGGTATCTGACTATTTAAACTGAAACCATATTATAGATTGTCTATTTTATTCTGTGCATTTATTATCTAATGACCTTAAACTCCATGGATACATGACTAGCTAAAGATGATCCAATATTGCCAGGTAAATTGCGAGAAATTGGAACTGGAACCTGGAACCCCCTCTATCCTGGGTTGGGCAAAGAATAGCAATTATACCAGTGGGAGAAACAGAGGAAATCAACAGGGAGTCAGTAAGAACATTAGTCTTACTGGGAAATGAAAAGAAAAAATAGTCTAGGGATGAGCATTACATAAAAAGTCTAAATCTATAACCAGTGTAGAATTAGAAAGATTGAAGTGTGGTTGGAGATGTCAGTTCAGGATGAGCATAGAAAAAATATTCAATGTTGCTGCCTCAGAGGAGTGATCGGATATGGTAGGTATACTTGAACAGAATTTTCTACCAGAAATAAAGTATCTATTGCCAATTAGCAGTTAGAGCAAGCCTGTAGAAGAAACATTGCTTGGATTCTGAGACTTGAACTATAGCTTAGTTAGGGTGCTCTGATATGACCTTTCAACTCATCCTCCCCTGCCCCAATTTCACACTTTGTTGTTTCATTCTCATTTTTTCACTTTGCTTATTTTACACACTGGCCTGAACTGAAATAAAAACATTGCAGGCATCTATCTGCCAAAAGGAAAATTTTAAATCAGAAGTTCATCTATGACCACATAATACCAAACTCTTCTATATTGCAAAAAAAGACAAAGAAAATAGTCACATGTGTTACCTGGGTACATGGTACCTGAGCACCTGTTGCCCGAATCTCTCCTCTTGAGATGAATACTTTCCTCCTTTCATATTGAGTTGTGTGGTAGGGCACTCTCTACCTTTAGAGAAGCCTGAGCTCTCTCTTGAACATGTTATGTGTTACTGTCTCACTGTTTTCTTTTTCTGTCTCTCTCTGTGTATGTCACTCTCTGTTTCTCTCTTATCCACTCTCTCCCCTTCTGCAATACCTCCAAATAAAATGTTTTTACTTAACAAAAAAAAAAATAGAACACTAAGAATTATCTATTACTATTAGTGGAAAATTAAGCCACAGGTGTCTACATAACCTTGACTGAAAACTTGTAAGTACTTGGGAGGAGAATGTAGAGTAGAAGTTGTGAGGAAAGCAATTCCAGAATAAGATTCAATAACCCAGGTTTAGTACAGACATTGTGAACAGTAATATTTCCATCATGTCAATGCTGATGGAGGAGCAGAATCTGTGGTACCTGAAGTTGTGCAGAGAGGAAATATATTTGGGGAGAAGGAGGCCAAGAGGAAAAGAGTAATACCATTTGGCAATATTTTGGGGTATTGTTTGTTTTGAGGCTACACTCAGCTGTGCTCAGGGTTTGCTTCTTGCTTTGCACTCAGGAATCATTTCTGACATTGCTCAGGTCCCTATGGGGTGAAGGGTTCAACCCCAGGTTGGCTGCATGCAAAGCAGTCACTTTTATTGCTGTACTAGTTCTCTGGCCCTTGCAATGTGGTTTTATGGGGATAATGGAGGATAGAAAATTTCAAAGTAATAAAATAAAATAAAATAAATTTTAGCCTCCCCAGACATAGCCTATTAAAAATACTCAAATAAGGATAAGATCAATTGAAAAACATGAAATTCTCTAATAAAGTAGAAGGCAAACAAGAAGAAAATTGGTAGGAAAGGGAAAGACAAAAGGGAAAAGTTGATTGTTGCATGTGTAATTTGAGGTAATAAAGAGATGTGATTAAAACTGTTATAATAAATAAGACACAAAAGGCAATGATGAACAGAGAAATATTGCTAAAAAGAGAAAGTAAGATTCAGACAAAAGGAGTTTGTGGTGTTTTGATTTGTTTTGTTTGTTTTTGTTTCTGTGGAGGATGCACACTTAGCGGTGTTGAGGGATTATTCCTGAGTCTGTACTTGGGAATTATTCTCAGCAAACTTGGAGGGCAATATGGGAGTTCAGGGATTGAACCCAGCTACTATGTGTGCAATGCAAACACCCTACATACTGTACTATCACTCCTGCAATATATGAAAAAATGGAGAAGAAGGAGCAGTTAGGTAATATACCTACCCAGGAGCACTCTTTAGTATAGATATTATTTTCATAATAATATGAATTTTTGACATATTCAAAAGATAATATTAAATGGAGAAAAATTAAATTTAAAAATCAGAAGTTCAGTAGTTCAAACTAATAGTAGAATTACACTAATGTTCATAGGGAGGAGAAATCAACTAGTACTTTGAACAGCATTTTTTATTCTATACAAAGAAATATTTACTTTTTTTTTTTCAGAAAAAGGAATTTTTCTATCAGAACTTTTTCAGTAACGTTTGACAATTTTGCATACATTTTAGGTCTAAATAATTTAGCATGTAAGATGTATTGATAGTCCATGTTCTATCAGTCATAAAAAATATATATAAATTTGAAGATAACACACAGCATAAAGAGTGAAAATTAGGAAAGAACCTTCAATGATAAATGACTAGAAACTGTGACTTCTGAGATCTAATTAACACATTAACAACTAGATTTTAGTATCCACCCATAATTTTTCCCACTAACAGAAGCAGGAATCTTTGGGGGTAAATGCTTAATTTCAGAAATATGTCAAAGAAAAAATAAATTGTATCGAGATAATTTTCCATGCAAATACATTTTAAAAGTCTTTCTAAAGATGATATAGTAGGTCAAAGAGACACTCTTCCAAAGGTAATGCAGTTTGAGATTCAAGTATGAATATAAATAATGTAAACCTCATACAATAATATAAGAATCTTTGTATTCATACTAACAAATTGTAAAAGCATTTTATTATGATAGGAAGTAAACCTATAAATATAGTTAGAATTATGGGACTAGAAATAACCATATATAACCTAAGTAATTATTATTTCAGATAAGCTTAATTGATGATTGCTAAAATGAGATAAAAGTTTGATAGAATATTCCTATAGTATCAGGATCTCATAATTGTCTTTGATAATTACAAGATTAAGGATAGTAAATTTGCAGTGGAGAGAATTTTCTGGTATCACCTTAGCCAAATGAAAGAAATTGAACATGTCCATTAATGGTACATATATGAACCATTCCATTTTAAGATGCTCAGAAGATCCACTATCACTTTGTGCTATTCTGCTGATTAAACTTAAGAAGTGTCATCCTACAAGTGATCACAATAGAGCTTAAAGCAGTGAATGTGGGGCAGGAGAGATAGCATGGAGGTAAGGCATTTGCCCTACATGCAGAAGGACGGTAGATCAAATCCCAGCAACCCATATGGTCCCTCAAGCCGGCTAGGTGCGATTTCTGAGTGTAGAGTCAAGAGTAACCCCTGAGCGCTGCCAGGTGTGACTCCCACCCCCCCAAAGGAAAAAAAAAACTAGTGGGTGTAAAAAAGAATTAGCAGCATAATAAGAAAAATAGCTCTTTTTGATTAAAAATAAATGACAGATATAATGCACTATCTTGGATTGGACAAGATTCTGGCTGGAAAAACTTCTACAGTAACATAGTTGATAAAATGGATATAATTCGTATAAGGACATAAGTAAGAACATGATATATCAACATTTCATTTCTTCAATTTGATAAGTATACACTGGCTGTCTAAAGAATTATCTTTGTAATTAGGCAAATATGCCAAAGTATTTACCTATAGTAAACATCTTTCATTTCCTCTCAAGTTGTAGAAAAAAATTCATAAAAAGAAAATCTTTATGTATATATTTAAAAAGTTGCTGCTTCCTAATATTCAGAACCATGTAGGTATTTGGATTTAAAATAGGTAACTGTTGATAAAATTTAACAATAATGAACCTGGCAAAGGGTTTTTTTATATTTAGTTATAGTTTTTAATATAATTTAGTTATTTATATTTATATTTAATTATAGTTACCCAGTGATAGTTCTTTATATTCTTCCAGTAAAACATGTATATATATATATATGTATATTGAAGTTATTTCAAGATTAAAAGGTATTTCTAAAACCTGATGTGAATAACCTATAAAAGAAAGTTGCTGATTTCTCTACCTAAAAAATCATGTCATGCTTATCAAGAAGCTGTGTCAGAAGGGACTAGAAAGGTAGAGGGTTGTCTTTAGCTAACCCTGGTTCAATTCCCCAGTGCACATGGTCCCCCAACCACATTAGAATTGATCCCTGAGTGCAGAGCAGGAGTAAGCCTTGAGCCCTGCTGTGCGCTGTCTGTGACAGAAAAAGAAACAAAACTGTCAGAATCTCCCTCTTCCAACATTAAAGAAGAAAATTAGTACAGAAAGAGTAGATGAAACATTTTCTAACTTATTGGGGTCTGTGGGATGTGGATATGGTTATGCTCACTGCCACAACAATTAAAGGAATAATTTGGACAGATCAGGATGTTGGCTGGGGTCAAACGATCTGGTATAGACTCTGGTTACCAGATGGGATACAGACCCAGACTGAATCTTATTTTGCTTCTAAAATCTTATATATTTTATTTGCTTGTTTTATATAAGTATTTATTT
Source organism: Suncus etruscus (assembly GCF_024139225.1). Classification (NCBI taxonomy): domain Eukaryota; kingdom Metazoa; phylum Chordata; class Mammalia; order Eulipotyphla; family Soricidae; genus Suncus; species Suncus etruscus. The sequence goes on from NC_064852.1 coordinate 56,937,224, forward strand.
ATTTACTTATTTTTGCTTTTTGGGCCACACCTGGTGATGCTCAGGGGTTACTCCTGGCTCTGCACTCAGAAATCGCTCCTGGCTTGGGGGACCATATGGAACTCCAGGATCAAATTGCCATTTGTCCTAGGTCAACCACGTGCAAGGCAAACTCCCTACCGCTGCACCATTGCTCTGGTCCCTAATATCTTATATACTTTTACTGGTTACTTTTTATCCTTATTAGTCTACTCGTTATCTAGTAAAAGTTTAAGAATTAGCATTCAGTAGTAACCTATTTTAAATTCAAATACCCACATGGTTCTGAAGATTAGGAAGCAGCAATTTTTAATAGATAAGAAAGAGAAAATAGCATTACCATTTTAACTATTTTGTGTTTATCTGTTTTCTTTCTTTATCCATTTATATTTTGCAGTACTAAAGATTGAATTCAGGATTACATGTGAAACCCTGAGGTCACAGGCTCTACCACTAAGTATGTCCCAAGAAAGCAGTATTTTTTTTTCCCAAGGGAGGAACTTTTAAGTAAATGAGACTCCAATTCTTAAATTTTTCATTTATTATGTTCAAAATTCATCGAGTTTGCATGTGTAATTATTCTTTCATGAATTTATCTCAAATTCCTTTCTATGGCCTGAGCAAATATTGGACTTTGAAACCTGACAGGTCTTAATGAAGTGGATTTAAGCATTTCTTACATTTACATTTTCATATAAGGAAAGGAAATAAACATTGTAATCTTTTTACAGAGCACTCACATCAGGTTTTGATTTGGTTTTTTGTACCTGTTCAGAATATCAAATTTTACATTTCTTTGAATGGGAATGTATTTTTCTGAACAAGTTGATAAGACAGAAGTCATCCCTGAGATATTTATATAGTACTTATAGCACATTTTTCAGTCTTCTTAAAATTTGTTTTTGGTCCTGAGGAGATCTGTTTAACTAAGTATTGAACAAGTTGTCACAGAACAACGTTTCATTGATTTATTTGTATTATTTTGTATCTTACTACAGGCAGAAAATTCAGCACTGGTGTTGGAAAATGAAAGTCAAAGGGAAGAGTATGAGAGGTGTCTGGATGAGGTAAGATGGAGGAAGGTTGTGATAAAAGGATTTTCTTAGCTAAAACTTAATATCTATTTATTTTTATTCACTTCCAAATATTAGTATTTTCTTCTTCACTCATTATAACCCTGCATGTATGTATTAAGAGAAAAGATAAAAAAAAGAGGAAAGATCATCACTACCCTCCTGAAGTCCTTCTTCCTTTGCTTATTTCTGTCCTTCCTCTTTCCACCTATTTGCCTTTTTTTCATCCTTTTTTTGCATCACCCTGCAAACCAAAAAAAAAAAACTGAATGTTTCTATTTGAAAAATGACATTTGAATCTAGAGCTGTTATTATCATTAGTATATGTAGAAAAAACATTTTTGAGTTTTCTCAGACCCTCGAAATAATCTAACAAATGATGTCATATAGGGAATTCAGTGTTCAGAGGTGATGAAAATTGGTTCAATCACCTGTAAATTTTTTTTGGTTATTGTATGATATTTTGAGGACTCAGTTGAAATATGTTTCAAAGAGAGATAAATTTCTTTTGTCAGATAAGTATGATTCCAGCCTGTAAATAAAAGGTGCATCAGTGGGGCATACAGCATAAAATGGATGCCATTTTTGAACAAGGAAGTTTCATATAGAGAGGGTAGAAATAATGCTTATAGTCCAACCACAGGCAAACAGTCAGTAGATTGAGAGCAAAGCAATAAGCAATAAGAGTATGAGGAAGAAAATTTGAGCAGAATGAAAGGAAAAAGAGTGACACACATGAGTGAACTTGAGAAATATGATTTGCTGTTAATGAAGAGATAAAAGCAGAAATGGTGGGTATATCAGAGTTTCTGAGAGGCAAGGGGAGAAGATAAAAGGCTATGCTGGGCCTTACCTCACTCAATAATTCAACTCACACTGTCAGAAATTCACCATGTCATTTTTCTAGGCCAGATATCTCATAGAGATACTTTCACTCAGATTTTATGATAGGAATCATTTAATAGTCTGACTTTTCTAGTCATATCCATAGCAGCCTAAATCTTGCTTATATCTGTATATTAGTTCAATTTTAGACTTGATACAGTGAAGCAGATACAGTTTAGGCAAATACAAAATGCTACATTTAATTGGGTAGCATTACACTATGGTGAAAATCAGCACGATAGATGTAGTTTTATCACCTCAATAACAGTTAGGGTCAGGGAGAATACTAGATTTCTCTTGATGTTTCTTACCTATTTATTCTCTTCCCTGAGTCCCCCTCCAATGACCTTAGAGGTGACCAGTCAGAATACAAAGAACATGGACTCATCCCAGTTCTGACAGTCTTGTCACCATCAGAAACCTCTTTTCTTTCTTTATACTTGTAGTCATCTACCTTCTCAGATTTCTACCAATGTTTGTATTTTTCTCCACTAGTGTTGTAAAAATGGGACCTCTGGATAATAGCAACCACTATCTCCTTTGGTCATGTGGGGAAACTGCAGGACTCAAGCCTCTCTCAGATGTATAAAATCAGAGATTCCAAGCTGGGCCTGGCAATCTGTGCTTCCACCATGTAGATGATAGTGTGAAGGTCATTATCACCACAACACAGACCACTTCATATGATAATTGTACATAGTGCAAGAATCTCAATAATAATGACCATAAAATAATAATAATAATAATAATAATAAAATAATAATAACCAAAAATAATGACCATAAAATATGTAATTTGGGGGGCCGGAGTGATAGTGCAGTGCTAGGGCACTTACCTTGCATGCAGCTGCCCTGAACAGACCTTAGTTCGATCTCCAACATTCCATATGGTCCCCCAAGCCAGGAGTGATTTCTGAGCACATAGCCATGAGTAACCCTAAGCATCACTGGATGTGGACCAAAAAACAAACAAAAAAATCTATAATATTTGCAGCTTATATATTACTAAAGCAAAATGGGGTTTTCAGTTCTCTGGTCTATGAGGACTGGAAACAAACTTTACAGTGTCCAAAATTTCCAATAAGTTAGCATACAAGGAGGAAATGATGACTCAGAATCTAGTGATGAGGTTCAGCAAGTGTCACCTTTGGTCCCCAAGCTCTTGGTTCAATCAAAGTTTAGGGCAAGAGAGACGAAATAGATCCAAGGATATTTAGAAGAATAAATAAATATTGCCCTTGGGTCATATGTATTGATCAACAAACTTTCTTAACATTCTGCACAGAAATTTCCAATGAGACTTAATCTGTATTCAGGAGTCAAATGCATACCACAGGATATTTTTGTGTGTGAGAATTCTCCCACAAGTTGTACCTCCCCACCCACCAAAAAGCTCACAATTTGCCTTATGAAAACATCAGACCGCATTGGTCAACACATAAGTGTGCACCCAGGAGATCAATTCATGTTAAATTGATATCAAAGGCAAACTTTTTAAAAAATATTTTAATAATATAGTTTTAATTTTGATTATAGTGGCTTACATATTGCTGACAATAATATTTTAGGTACATGTTAACTTAATATCAGGAGGATTCCCATCACCAAATTGTTCTCCCTACACCTCCATTCCCATCCTACCTCCCATATCTTCCTTCCTCACCCCCGGGGCTGCAAGAATACATGGTCTCCTCTGTGCCTAACTTGCTACTTAGTGCTCTTACACCTGTTTGGTCTTGGTAGTTCCCTTACTTCCTCCTGTAACTGGAAGGTGGGACTAGATAGATAAAGTTACATGGTTTTGTTTGAAGAAGAGAAAAGTAATAAACTGGGGTCAAAATCAAATACGCCAAAAATGGGCGGAGTCCTCTAGAGGCTCTCATCATCAGTTTGAGAGATGAAGGGGAAGAAGGTGAATCACCCCAACAGTACAAAAAGAAGTGTCAAATAAAATATCCAGTGAGCACTCCAACAATAAATGTAAGCACCACATAAAAGCCATTATCTTGAGATAAAAACATGGCAGAGCACATAAAGAAAGGAAAGAAAGGAAGAAAATAAATATATAAATATAAATGGAGACAACAACTTCAATAACCACATCAAAACAATGAAATTGACAAAAACTAGATAGATAAATAAAAAAAGGAGAAAAATTGTTTTGTGCTTTTCTTTTTCCCTCCTGCACAGGCACAGTAAATATTGGGGTCATTCGAATAGGAATTCCCTTGGCCTAAGAGCTACGGGGTTTCTCCACCCTTGAAGTATATTGTCATGGGATTAACTATAGACTCTGTACAGGTTCATTTACTCTCCCCTTGGTGCTTTCGTGATGTTTGGAAGACTTCTGCTCCGCCCTGGGTGATAAAGTCAGACCTCTGTATCTAAAGATCTCGGTATCTACACAAGTCAAGGGGTGGAACTTATGATGAAGTCTTCCTTTGTGGTTCTAGAAGTTCTGCTCCCTCAGTGTCATTTTAATCCGTCTTCTGTGGTTGGTGGTCTTGGTCTTTGCGTTGATCCTAGGATGTTTCCAGAAGACCCATTCTGTTGCAATTGTCTCAAACAGACCTTTTGAACTAGGGATCATGGTTGTTGTGCAGGCCATAGCTCAAACTCTAGACTAGGGCTTTTTTATTGGTCCCAGGATACATACAGTTCGGTCATGGTTCTATCAGCCAGTCATCTGTAGATTGCAATCTTGCCTTTTGAACAGACCAAAGGGTGACAAGTCTTCTGATTTTTCTTATCGTTAGCTGGTGGTGTAGGATAACCTGCTCTTAGGTCAAGTTGTTCCCATTTTCCTTGTTGTCAGGATATCAAATTAGAGCTGGCACTTGATGGTGTTGCAGCAGTATTAAGGATGTCCCAGATGGGATTTGTTTCCTGTAGCTGTTGTGAAGAACTGTGTCATTTCTATGTCTGGGATCCAGGGTTCAAGGCTGGACGAATGATGTCTAATCACCTGGGGTCTAAATTGGGTCCACGTGATATATTTTCAGGGTGGGAGATGTCCCTGTATTGTAAACAAGTATGAATTCTTATCCCTAGTAGATAAGAGCTCATTTTTATAAATAAGATTTCCCCCTTTTTTAGTGTGTCTTTGCAGGGGGAAATGGTGCTACATTATATTGCCAGTGCATTTGGGGGTAGAAAGAGAAGATAACAGAACAGGTCACACTCCCCAAAATATAAAAAATAGAAATAAACTATATGTGCTCACATAAATATATAAAAATGAAATAAAAAGGTAATTATAGGAACAAAATGATGCAATAGACTATCTTACATTTGGGGAAAAAGCAGGTAAAGAGGTACTGTGTACAGGTCTTATACTTATGATGGAAGTATAGGTTTCCCCATTGTCTTTTGGGATTTTCTTGTGGTGTGTGGATTCCCGAGGCCTTTTCATCATGCTCCCTGACCTTCTTCAGATTGGTAAGAGAATCGCGGCAGGAAGGTCTTGGGAAGAGTTCTTGCTTTGGGGGTACTTTTAGAGCTAAGTCTGTTTTCAAGTAACAGTCCATATTAGGAAGAGTTATAAGGAAGGGAGGGACTTCAGAGCATAAAAGCCGGCTATCCTTTGCAAAAGCTGGCTCCCTGTGTGTGACACCAGGCGGGGAAAATCCGCGAAAGTACACCGGCCCAGTGGGGCTCAGCTGTGAAAGACTGTGAGTGTGACCTGTCTATGTCTGTCTACTGTCCTCTTGCGTGAAACTCTTGCGAGTGGGGCAAAAAGAGCCTCCAGAAACCTCGCTCGCCCAGACGCCATTTTCAGGGAGGGACTTCAGAGCATAAAAACCGGCTATCCTTTGCAAAAGCTGGCTCCCTGTGTGTGACACCAGGCGGGGAAAATCCGCGAAAGTACACCGGCCCAGTGGGGCTCAGCTGTGAAAGACTGTGAGTGTGACCTGTCTATGTCTGTTTACTGTCCTCTTGCGTGAAACTCTTGCGAGTGGGGCAAAAAGAGGCTCAGAGGAGCACGGCCGCTCCGCTTCGCTACGCGGCCGTGCACTCTTTCTAAGGAAAGAACTCCATTGCAACAAGAAGGAAAAATCACACTAAGAACGGCGCTATATCACAGAAGCAAACATTTCTCTCTGGACTGTCTTCTCTGTTACATGCTCGGGCCTAAGATTTGACCCAGTGTGAGGCTTCATCCACGGAGGACTCCCCTCCCTTAGAGGCAAGTCAGCCCATCCAGAAAGGGAGGAGCCAGAGGAGTGTGCTGCCTACATCATATAGACAATGAATACCACTACAACACGTAGAAAAACCCACAATACAAATGTGACAATGGGGAAACAGCGCAGGCCAGCATCAGATATAGAGAATGAAGATGACAATTCTGAGGACCAGATAATGACTGAACAACTAATCAACCTCTCAGATAAGGACTTTAGACTAGCAATATGGAAGGTGCTCAACAGACTCCAAGAAACCATGGATCGAGTTGAACAGAACACTAATAAGAACCAAGAAAATATGAAGGCAGAAATGACAAAACTCCAAACTGAAATAACATGTCAACTAACAGGCCTGAAAAACTCAGTAAACGAAGTGAATGACAAAATGGATAAGCTCTGGGACAGGGTATCAGAAGCTGAGAATAGACTTGGTGCTGTGGAAGATGAGATACATAACAATTCCATACAGCAGGAGAGATTGGACAAAAAACTTAAAGCAAATGAGCAGACAATGGAAAAATTAGTCAAAGAATGGGAACAGACGAAAATAGAAGTCTATGATAAGATCAACAGAAACAACTTAAGAATCATTGGAGTCCCAGAGACCCAGGAAGAAAATTTCCAGGAAGAATCAATGGTCAAGAACATCATTAAAGAGAAACTTCCAGAGCTAAAGAATATATGTGATCAAATCCTGCATGCCCGAAGAGTACCAACCAAAAGAGACCCCAGAAAAACCACCCCAAGACACATCCTAGTCACAATGACAAATCCCACAGATAGAGACAGAATTCTGAAAACAGCAAGATCAAAAGGGGAAATCATGTTCAAGCAAGCTTCCCTGAGATTTACAGCAGACCTGTCACCAGAAACGCTCAATGCCAGAAAGCAGTGGTGGGATATTGTGACAAGACTGAATGAAATGAATGCTTCACCCAGAATACTATACCCAGCAAAACTCACTTTCCGGTTTGATGGAAGAATACATGGTTTCACAGACAAAAAACAGCTCAGAAACTTCACAGACACAAAACCAGTCTTAAGAGAAAAACTGAAAGACCTAATCTAAGACAAGACTACCCAAAAGACACACCAAATTTTGAAATAAAGATGGCGTTAAATCCCAGGACAATTCTTTCTCTCAACGTCAATGGACTAAATGCACCAGTTAAGAGACACAGAGTGGCTAAATGGATCAAAAAACTCAATCCAACCTTCTGCTGCCTACAAGAAACGCACCTGAATAGTCAGAACAAACATAGACTCAAAATAAAAGGCTGGAGAAAAGTTATCCAAGCAAACAACACCCATAAAAAAGCTGGAGTGGCCATACTAATATCAGATAATGCAAACTTTATACTCAGGAAGGTTGTAAGGGACAAAGACGGACATTTTATATTAATCAAGGGGTACGTAGAGCAGGAAGAATTCACTCTCCTAAACATATATGCACCGAATGAGGGGCCAGCAAAATATTTAATACAACTGCTGACAAATCTGAAAAATAATATCAACAACAACACAATAATTGTGGGGGACCTAAACACGGCTTTGTCAACACTGGACAGGTCAACCAGACTGAAACCCAACAAGAATATACTAGACCTGAGGAGAGAAATGGAAGAAAGAGGCCTAGTGGATATATATAGGACACTCCATCCCCAGAAACCTGGATACACATTCTTCTCCAATGTACATGGGACATTCTCCAGGATAGACTACATGCTGGCACATAAAACATACCTCCATAAGATCAAGAGGATAGAAATTTTGCAGACTACCTTCGCTGACCACAAGGCTCTGAAATTATTTGTGAACTCCAAAGGGACTCAGAAGAAACACTTTAACACCTGGAAGTTAAACAGCCTCATGCTCAATAACCAGTGGGTCCGAGATGAAATCAAGGAGGAAATAAAAAGGTTCCTGGAAACAAATGACAATAAAGACACAAACTCTCAGAACTTATGGGACACAGCAAAAGCAGTACTGAGAGGAAAATTTATAGCTTTGCAAGCACACATCAGGAAGGAAGAAGGAGCTTACCTGAGTAGCTTAATGACACAGCTAATAGAACTAGAAAATGCTCAACAAAAGGACCCAAGAACAGGAAGACAGAAGGAAATAACAAAGCTGAGAGCAGAAATCAACGAAGTGGAAACTCAAAAAACAATCCGAAAGATCAACGAAAGCAGAAGTTGGTTCTTTGAAAAAATAAACAAGATTGATAGACCACTGGCAAACCTAACAAAGAAAGAGAGAGAGAGAAACTTGATAACTCGTATCAGGAATGAAAAAGGAGAGATCACTACTGATATGACAGAGATTCAAAGGGTAATCAGAAACTACTTTGAAAAACTCTACGCCACTAAAAATGAGAACCTGGAAGAAATGGATAAATTCTTGGACTCTTATAATCTTCCACGGTTGAAGGAAGAGGATGTAGCATATCTAAACACCCCCATCACCATTGATGAAATTAAAACAGTAATCAAATGTCTGCCGAAAAACAAAAGCCCAGGTCCAGATGGATTCACTAATGAATTCTATCAAACTTTCCAAGAGGAACTACTGCCAATCTTGGCAAGACTCTTTCATGAAATTGAACAAACAGAAACACTTCCAAATAGCTTTTATGAAGCCAACATCACCTTGATACCTAAACCAGACAGAGACGCTACCAAAAAAGAAAATTACAGACCAATATCACTGATGAATGCAGATGCAAAGATCCTCAACAAAATCCTGGCAAATAGGATTCAATGCCTCATTAAGAAGATCATCCACTACGATCAAGTAGGTTTCATCCCAGGAATGCAAGGCTGGTTTAACATCCGTAAATCTATCAACATAATACACAACATCAATAACAAGAAAAATAAAAACCACATGATCATATCAATAGATGCAGAGAAAGCATTTGATAAGGTCCAACACCCATTCTTGATCAAAACTCTCAGCAAGATGGGAATGGAGGGAACCTTTCTCAATATAGTGAAGGCCATCTACCACAAGCCAGTGGCAAATATTATCCTCAATGGAGAAAAACTGAAAGCCTTCCCTCTAAATTCTGGCACAAGACAAGGCTGTCCTCTCTCACCACTCCTATTCAACATAGCACTGGAAGTACTTGCTATAGCGATTAGGCAAGAAAAGGATATCAAGGGAATCCAGATAGGAAAGGAAGAAGTCAAGCTCTCACTGTTTGCAGATGACATGATACTCTACTTAGAAAACCCTAAAGACTCTATCAAAAAGCTTCTAGAAACAATAGACTCATATAGCAAGGTGGCAGGCTACAAAATTAACACACAAAAATCAATGGCCTTTCTATACACCAACAGTAATAAAGAAGAAATGGACATTAAGAAAACAACCCCATTCACAATAGTACCACACAAACTCAAATATCTTGGAATCAACTTGACTAAATATGTGAAGGACCTATACAAAGAAAACTATAAAACTCTGCTCCAAGAAATAAGAGAGGACACACGGAAATGGAAACACATACCCTGCTCATGGATTGGCAGGATTAACATCATCAAAATGTCAATACTCCCCAAGGCATTATACAGATTTAATGCCATCCCTCTAAAGATACCCATGACATTCTTCAAAGAAGTGGATCAGACACTTTTGAAATTCATTTGGAACAATAAACACCCTCGAATAGCTAAAGCAATCATTGGGAAAAAGAATATGGGAGGAATTACTTTTCCCAACTTTAAACTGTACTACAAAGCAACAGTTATCAAAACAGCATGGTATTGGAATAAGGATAGGTCCTCAGATCAGTGGAATAGGCTTGAATACTCAGAAAATGTTCCCCAGAGATACAACCATCTAATTTTTGATAAAGGAGCAGGAAATCCTAAATGGAGCAGGGAAAGCCTCTTCAACAAGTGGTGTTGGCACAATTGGATAGCCACTTGCAAAAAATTAAACTTAGACCCCCAGCTAACATCATGTACAAAGGTAAAATCCAAATGGATTAAAGACCTCGATATCAGCCCCAAAACCATAAGATATATAGAACAGCACATAGGCAAAACACTACAGGACATTACAGGCATCTTCAAGGAGGAAACTGCACTCTCCAAGCAAGTGAAAGCAGAGATTAACAGATGGGAATATATTAAGCTGAGAAGCTTCTGCACCTCAAAGGAAATAGTGCCCAGGATACAAGAGCCACCCACTGAGTGGGAGAAACTATTCACCCAATACCCATCAGATAAGGGGCTAATCTCCAAAATATACAAGGCACTGACAGAACTTTACAAGAAAAAAACATCTAACCCCATCAAAAAATGGGGAGAAGAAATGAACAGACACTTTGACAAAGAAGAAATACGCATGGCCAAAAGACACATGAAAAAATGTTCCACATCACTAATCATCAGGGAGATGCAAATCAAAACAACGATGAGATACCACCTCACACCCCAGAGAATGGCACACATCACAAAGAATGAGAATAAACAGTGTTGGCGGGGATGTGGAGAGAAAGGAACTCTTATCCACTGCTGGTGGGAATGCTGTCTAGTTCAACCTTTATGGAAAGCGATATGGAGATTCCTCCAAAAACTGGAAATCGAGCTCCCATACGATCCAGCTATACCACTCCTAGGAATATACCCTAGGAACACAAAAATACAATACAAAAACCCCTTCCTTACACCTATATTCATTGCAGCTCTATTTACCATAGCAAGACTCTGGAAACAACCAAGATGCCCTTCAACAGATGAATGGCTAAAGAAACTGTGGTACATATACACAATGGAATATTATGCAGCTGTCAGGAGAGATGAAGTCATGAAATTTTCCTATACATGGATGTACATGGAATCTATTATGCTGAGTGAAATAAGTCAGAGAGAGAGAGAAAAACGCAGAATGGTCTCACTCATCTATGGGTTTTAAGAAAAATGAAAGACACCCTTGTAATAATAATTTTCAGACACAAAAGAGAAAAGAGCTGGAAGTTCCAGCTCACCTCAGGAAGCTCACCACAAAGAGTGATGAGTTTAGTTAGAGAAATAACTACATTTTGAACTGTCCTAATATTGAGAATGTATGAGGGAAATGTAGAGCCTGTTTAGGGTACAGGCGGGGGTTGGGTGGGGAGGAGGGTGATTTGGGACTTGGGTGATGGGAATGTTGCACTGGTGATGGGTGGTGTTCCTTTTATGACTGAAACCCAAACACAATCATGTATGTAATCAAGGTGTTTAAATAAAAAAAAAATTAAAAAAAAATATAGGATAATGCCAAATATCAGAGAACAATCTCTTTATATAGAGTAAATTCTATGCATTTTATATAATTTCTCATTTACTAGTTAGGGAACTAAAAAAAAAAAAAAAAAAGAGTTATAAGGAGGGACACGCGGCATGAGTCAGCAGGGGAGTTGTTGGCTCTTCTTGCCGGGGATGAGGTGTGTGTTTGACTGGGTGTCCCTTCACTTGGGTGCTGGGTACTGGTTCATTTGGGTAGAAGGTCAGTCTTGATGCCAAATGGATTAAGAACTGAGGGTGGAGAATTTTAATAAGGTGGGAACTCTGGATGGGGGTGCAGGGATAATCAGACATCCAAAGGGGGGAAAGGGGAAAGTATATAAAAGGGGCAGGAAAGAAGAAAAGAGAAAATACATTAAAAAGAAAAAGAGAAAAGAAAAAAAAGAAGAAAGTAGTGAGAAGAGAGGAGAAAAGAGCAATTCTAGTTTGCTTGAATGTGTTCAATGAATAGGCCCTGTAGTATAAGTCTGTAGGTTACTGTTGCTGCTTCGGTGGTCTGGCTCGTCATGTGCTTCAAGTCCTAAAAGAATGTATAACCTAGAGATAAAGTGTATGTTAAAGAGTTTTCTTGGGACATTCTCGTAGTGCAAGCCGGGTATGATATCTTGTGTGACTGAGCCCTGAGATGTCAAAGGCAAACTTTTCTAAAGGGAGTATTTCAGTGTCCTTTATTGAAAAAGTTGAGTTGCCAAAGAGTTGATTTGCAACAAAAAGCTGCCTCTGAGAAGAATAAAGTTTTGTATTCATGAATACTACCCCCTGATTACACATGTCAGTTGTTTTGTAATTAATTACATGAGGGTAGATAATTCATTTCCATGCATTATAAGAGAATGCTCTCAAAGGGGTAGTTGAATATCGTAATTATGCAACTGGAAATTCTTTTTAAGGCTTTTTATACTAATTAGACAAATGAACAAGTTTAGACCTCATTTAAGTTATGTCCATGCTAGTGGGTTTCATAAAACATACAAAAGTAGATAAAATGTAAACTTAAAATGGTTTTCAATCAATTTCACAGATTGTTATTTTCTAGGAACTAAAGAAATATTGAGGATTTGAGGAAAACCCTTGTGAGTCCAAAATTCCGTTTTTATATTCTAAGAAAGGATTTTTTGAAGAAAAATATTTATGTACAATAGTCCATATACATACACTCAGCATTTGAGATACGCATATACATATTCACCTTGAAAATTGTACAGCATATTTCATAACTTCACTCTTCTTTCCACTGCTACTTTTATCCTCATTCCTTGCATTTAGTCAAGGGAAAAGTCTTGCTTTCCCTTGGGATTGGAGGGTTTCATGTTTAAGACTAGTTTCTTCATCAAGGTGCTGCCAGTCTGTCAGCAAGCAACTATAGTTCCCTTAAGATAATAAAATATTTCCATGCATAGAATTATGATGATCCACATAACATAAGTAAAGTAGCATCTTCTCAAATTGCTGTTTTGCACTTAGATTTATGTAGTTTGCTTCTTTTCTCCTTAAGATGAAATGTGTATTCAGGGGAGCTTTCAACCTCATGGAGTGATTGCACTGCCCACCAAAACCACAGTCTTTATTAAGCATAATACCATGGGGTGGGAGGTTTGGCAAGAGGCTTATCTAGAATTAGTCCTGACTAATGTGAGTCTCTTTGTAAAGATCAGAGAAAAGGCAGCAACAAGCTTTGTTTACAATGAAACAAGTTAAAAAACCAACAATATGCCCCTTTTCTGTTTACTGAGCACAAAAATGAGATGAGCCAGTAGATCCTGTTTTATTTTTCTTTGCAACAGGATGGAATCCTCAAATAGGAGCTTAAAAAAGTTATTTTGCATAGACACAGTAAAAGCTGAGGAAATTAAAAAAAAGTTTTTAGGCTAAGTAAGAGCAAGGCGGACTCCCCCAGGAAGTATTTGGTCATACATTCGAACTGTAAGCTTTAGAGCAATTTATAGTCTGCCTAACCTCAGAGGCTTTTCTAGGTTGGGAAAAATATAAGATTTTTCTTTCCTTCGTCTTCTTCTCATTGGTAGTTTTTAAAGTCAGGCATTGCACTAGTCCTTCTGCACTCATATGTTCTATATAATTGCCAGGGCATCATGAAGCCCCAGTTGCAAGATGTTGCCAGTGTAACGCAAAGCTTGCTTCTGCTTTCCTCATTGCCCAGTTGGCTTGGAATCTACCCCTTTCTCCAGGAACCAAAGTTTGGGGGGTATATGGCCAATCTCAAAGCAACTGAAGCTTAAATCAAGTCATATAACAATTGTTCAGAGTTTAGGGCCCACCTGCAACAAATAAATCTTGGGGTTCATATGCCTCTTGTACAGGAACTCCTCTCTTTCTTAATAATTCCCCATTTTACTGGGTTTATGCAAAAAAAGGAGAAAAGGATATTTCCACAAGGTTAATCTTGGGGCACCAGTGTACTTTGGTTAGTTTGTAGAATCTATCCTCCAGAAGATATCATACTTTATAATCCCTGATACGCAGGTATAAAGTATTGTTCCCCACGAAATACATATGAAGAAATACACATATCCCCCTTTTTCTGCTGAACAAGTCCAAAACAACAGCAATGTTACTCAATAAAGCGATACTCATATCCATCCTAGTCTGTTGATCAAGTCCAAGGTGGGTAGAATCTGTAATGTAGCTTCAGCTAATGAGGTGATCTGTTGGTTGATGGCAGTCATGGAGGCAGAGAGATTGTCATGCAGCTGCTGAGTGGAGACACAGGCCGAGATCAGTCCCTGAGTCAGGGCCCACTCGAAAAGCTGATTCTGGTTGTGAGCAGCAGTGATCCATGGTGATGCAAGGTTAAAAGGTGGGGAACATGTGGGAGTGGGGAGTGGTGCTCAATGATTATTCAGCTGTAGGGGAAATGGGGTTTAATAGAGACAGTAACAAATCTAAGATAGGTGAGGCTAGGGAGACAGTAGAAAGATTTATCCAAGTAGCAGGATGAAAGCAGGAAGTTAGAAGGGCTATACACAACACAGACGTAAGAATAACTTAAAGAATAACCACCACACATACACACATGCACACACATACATAGCTTATCTATCAATATTTTACAGCTGCATAGCTGACCTATCTAGAGTGGTAAATGGGAATGGATCAAAGAGTTTCATAAAATATAAGCTGGCAAATAAGGTGGTGAGAAAACTTTAATCCAGTTACTGTAATAGTTAATTCCTAGGAATCACTGCTAGTTAGGGTAGACTTTGTGTAGAAGTGTCGTGTCACTGGTTAGATTGTGCATACATCATTATCAAACCAATTGGCTTTTTATATTTTGTCTTAAAATATCGTAAAAGTTCCTTCATAAGTTTCAAAACATTTTTATATTGAGCACTGTAATAAGAATCTAGAGCACTAAGCACTGTTTTGTGAGTCTAAAGCATCCAACTTCCTTTTCCATAGACTTAATGTGAGAGAAAAACATTAGTACACAGTTGTAGACATATTTAAATTAAAAATAAGTTGTTGACACATTCTTATCATTAACACTGTAATACGAGTTTAGAACACTAAGCACTGCAATGTGATTCCAAGGCATTCAGGTTTATTTCTCATAGACTTCTGTGAACAAAAATAATTGGACATAATTGCAGGTATACGTAAATTGAAAATAAGTTTCCAAAACAGTCTTTCAATGAGTACTGTCATAAGAGTCTGTAGGACCTAAATTTATTCTTCATAGACTTGTGTAGACAAAAATATTAGAACATTTTTACAGGCCTATTTTAATTGAGAATAAGTTGTTAAAACATTCTTATAATGAGCACTGTGATAAGTCTAGCATCCAAGTTTCTTTTTCACAGACTTCAGTGAACAAAAAACATTAGAATCTTTTAAAAGAATCTTTTAAACAAAACCTTTGTTCCACAACAGAGGCATTTCAGGCCTGCAAGACAAGAGTATTATTATTTAGGGGTGGTTCAGGTGCAGAGGTTCTGAAAGCAGCTTCTCTGTGTTATTTGGTTCTATACATTTTACTTGGTTGAATGTCAGTATCATTCTGACTTTAGAAACTTGGGGTACTCCAGCCTAGCAAAATGAATGAAGGACAAGTAGTCACAGAGAAGTGAAGTGAAAAAACTGGAGAAAATTACCTCTATGTGGGGCTGGAGGGATAGCATGGAGGCAAGGCTTTTGCCTTTCATGCAGAAGGTCATTGGTTTGAATCCCGGCATCCCATATGGTCCCCCAAGCCTGCCAAGAGCAAGTTCTGAGCGTGGAGCCAGGAGTAACCCCTGAGCACTGCTCGGTGTGATCCAAAAACAGAAACAAAATTACCTCTATGTCCTTCTAGAATGTAAGGAAGAGTTGCCCCAAGGGCAGTAGAAACAATAAATAGTATGAGTTAGGTGCTAAATGGGCAAGATTAAAGAACCTTTTTTAACAAGAGCTGAAGCAGTGACATTTGAGTTGTAGGATTACAAGTATTTTATAGTACATGGAAGTGGGCCTACTCAGAGATGTTTAAATGTAATTCTAGTCAAGAATAAAGACTGAATGTAGAAATGTTTTGAAAGTGTCCAGAGAGTAATACTTAGTATTATTTATCTAGTATTGATAAACATAGTCCTTAGTTTCTCTAAATGCTGGGCTTTATGGAATATTTTCAGTAACATGGTTACAGGAGAAGAGTTTGGTATTGTGACAAAATTGGATACCAAGACAGAAGAGCTTCAAACAATCCTCTATCCCAGTGTTTCCCTCTGTTTTTTAGCTCCTTTTATATAAGAAAGATATGTGGTTATTACAGAGAATATAGATTCTCTTACCTCTTTCAGCTCTTTTGATTGAAAAGGACAGGTACAGACACTGCAATTTAATAGCTTCCTAAGAGAAGTTTTTGTACAGAGAAGTTGAAGAATTTGCACTCCCTTTAACTATTGAGCTGGACAAGAGAGTTCTTTGGAATTGACAAAGATGCTATATTTTGATTCCTCTTTATCTTTTCTAAACTCGGTAATTCAGAGCACAAGGACAAGGAAAACTAGAACTTCAGTTGGAGTTCAGAAAAAAAAAACTTTCTCTTAAGGTTGAAGTTTAATAAGGTGGTAGAATTGGGATGTTAAGAGTAGCTTTTATCTTTTTCTGATTCCTATATTCTATACTAATACCAGATCATGTTCTCATAATTAGTACATTCTTTTATGTTTCCCATACTGGATATTTTTTGTTTGTTTTTGTTTTTTGTTTTTTTTTTTTTTTTTTTTTTTTTTGGTTTTTGGTTCACACCTGGCGCTCAGGGGCTACTCCTCGCTCTAAGCTCAGAAATCGCTCCTGGCAGGCTTGGGGGACCATATGGAATGCCGTGATTCAAAACACCATCCTTCTGCATGCAAAGCAAACATCCTACCTCCATGCTATCTCTTCAGCTCCTGAAATAATTTTTTAAATCAATTTTTATCAGTATAAATTGAAGAGGTTATGGCATATGGTTAAAATGTCCTTTTAGTGGAGGCATCATGAAAGCACAAAAGAGATAATCTATATCTTTTTGCTTGTCCTCCATTCTTATTACCTGAGGTAGCACATATGTTTTATTTACTATTATTTCTACAAGTTCCAGTACACATTTGTCCTCTACTGGGTTTTAATATATATATTTGCTTAGTGCTGGAATGATGGCACAGTGATAGGACGTTTGCCTTGCACATAGTTGACCCAGGATGGACCTGGGTTCAGTCCTCAGTGTCCTATATGGTCCCACAATATGAGTAAGGAGCTATTGTTGAGTGCAAAGCCAGGAATAACCCCTGAACATCATTGGATATGACTCACAACCAACCACCAACCAACTAACTAACTAACTAACTAACTAACTAACTAACTATTTATATATATATGCTTGATGAATAAAACATTGAATAAATACGATCAGCATCATATTTGCTTCCACAACGAATTTTCCTGAATGACAAATGCATGTTTAGATGAAATTCTCTCACTTATAGAATTTAACAGGAGTTGTCTTATAAAGTAAATGCAGAAGATGCTTAGGTATTGATATATATAAACATCATATATATTCATCAATTTACAAATAAAATTCTTTATAGAATTCTTTAAAAAAATTTTCTTAGCTAGTTATCTGGAGATGTTTTATATTCTCTAAAGTTTGTTATCAAATTTAGCTTTAATATTCACAGGATTAAAGAATCATATAAGGGGGCCGGAGAGATAGCATGGAGGTAAGGTGTTTGCCTCTCATGCAGAAGGTCATCGGTTCAAATCCCGGCGTCCCATATGGTCCCCCGTGCCTGCCAGGAGCAATTTCTGAGCATGAAGCCAGGAATAACCCCTGAGCACTGCCGGGTGTGACCCAAAAACCACAAAAAAAAAAAAAAAAAAAAAAAGAATCATATAAGGAAATGACCAAAGTAATTTCTCTGGTTCTATCTGTCATCTCATGCATTTCTTAAAACACCTTTAGAGGTAGGTTTTCTTTTATTATTGATGTGATATTCCCTTCCTCTCATACATCTCAGTGTATATTAGCATGGCTAGTACTTAAATCTCTCTTAGGATTTTGCCCTCTCATTCATCCTGCTTGTCCCTGAGGTAAAATAGACTAACTTCTGAATATTACAGAACTCCTACAAAGCACATTTTTAAAACTTGTCCTTTGATTTTATTTTAACAAACTTTTATTTAGTTTTCAACTTGTCAGTTATTTTTGTTCAGTAATATTGACTTACATGAGTGTAAGTATTTTTATGTGTTAAGTATTTAAAGTATACCATACTCAAAAGTACACCATATGCACAACCAAAGTATCAGTATCTCTCCAACAATGTCTGTTAAAGTTTTTCATCCATTTCCCTTTTAGGAACTTCAATTTTTTGCCTAGAGTCTAAGGACTTGTTTTTCCTAGGCATTGTTTATTCATTTGCCATATTTTAAGTTTGTCACATGTTAGATTAGCTGACTTTTCTATTTCACCTTTTCACTATTTCACTTAGCATAACTCCCTCATGTTGTAGCAAAGTGTAGAATTCATCTTTCCTTTAAGCTGAGGTTTATTTCATTAAAAATATTTGTCACATATTTATCTATTTGTTTGCCTTTGGGCACTTGGGTTGTTCCCAGATCTTAGCTCTCATAAATGGTGCTATAGTAATTAGCCAGCCTTTGAAATTACCACGTTAACCTGCAGCTTTGTTTAATAATTTTTTTTTCTGAATGGATGATACAAGATTACCAGGTAGGTACATTGGAAAGTCAAAGTATTACATTTTTGAGTTCCTCTCTACTCTGCTCTTGAATGTGTTTGTCTTTTGAATGTTATAGGAATGGTCTGACAAGCTCTCAATGGCTTCTTCTTTAGCCACAGAAACTGTTGTTGTTGTTGTTTGAGAGAGAGGGAAGGTTCAACTTCTGATTTCTTCCTTTGCTTACTCCCTTCCTGGAGAACTTAGCAAAGGATGCTCACTTCTGCAGCCTAACAGGGAAGACCAAAAAACTTGTATTGATTGAATCTGATAAAGAGTTAGATGTTAGAAGAGCTGACTGATATAAGAGAATTCTTAGAGCAAATGAGAGATGGATCTGGATTCCAATCAGTTCCTAGAGTGAAGTAGGAACACCCCACAGAAAGGCTCAGGGGCTTTGAGAATAAATCAGGATTTAAAGAATGTCTCATTGGCTGTGTGTCTCAAGTCCTCCTAGCCTAGCCCACACAGTAATCTTTTTTCCTCTGGCGAGGAAAGCTGTTAAGTCTCCAGGTATCAGATTATTTGCAACTCAAGGGCTAAGGCCATAATGCTTAAAAAAGAGTCAAGGGCTGATTTTCAGGAATCATGTTGTGAACCATTAGAAGATGCAGATGCAAACTCCAAACCACAGGACAGAGCAATAGTTCTGTGACAAAAGTGTTTCGTCAGCATCCCATATAGTCCTCCAAGCCTGCAAGGAATAATTCCTGAGCTCAAAGCCAGGTGTGACCCAAAATCAAAACAAAGACAAGAAAACAAACAGACAAATACTTCAAACAGCTGTTGTATTGGGTATCAGGAAAACCTAGCTATTAAAAGAAGTAGCAAATCCAGGAAATTTTCTTATAGACAGTATTAAGAAAATCAGTACACTCAGACAGTTTTTCTCTAGATAGCTTATGAATTCTTCTGGGTAATATAAGCCCATTTTAGTTGATAAGGAAATAATGTAGCCCATAACTGTATTCAATTTTCAGGTGAAGCAAAGTATTGTCCAATGAATATGCCAGAAGGAACTGCGTCAGAGACTATAGCCCTATTGGCAGCATACTTGGATTGCAAAGAAATAATATATTTATTCCTACAGGCTGTTATAGTTAGGATATTTGCTTATGTCTCCTATTAAATTATGTTTAGAGCTATTTTTTTGGAAGTACTTACTGTCACACAAACTGGTTTTAGTGAGGTCTGGTTTGGAAGAAAAGAATATTGATATTAGGTATATTTTTAGTATTGGAAGTAAAATCTAATGTTTGAGTTCCAAAATAATGAAATTATTAATTACAGAGATTGTTTTTTATGTTGTGCCTAAACAGGCATGCTTTTTTTTTTTAATTTTCAAGGTAAAATATCTATTATATAGTTTGACTTTAAGGTCTCTAATTTGTACTGGATGATTATATAAAATACAATATCTTCAGGATTATGCTATCAGTCATTTGTGCAAACTGAATTATATATATATACATAATCTGCATATATCACTGTTTGGATCATGTGTTAACAAATTGACGAAGAAAGAAAATTTTATTATTAAAAGAAAATATGATTATTTTTTATCTCAGACAGTTCTTATATGTGATTTTTATTTGAACTGATATAAAAATACTTGTGTCCCCTTTAAATATGTAATAAACTAATTATATATGATATACTTTAGTTTATATAATGAACTTATTATTATATATGATATATATTAGTTAGTTATATATTAGTTTTAAATATATATTAGTTTAATTAACTTTCATTAAATTACTAGAAATTCAAGTTCTGAAAATATTATGATGGATCAAAGAAAAATTTCTTGATATGCAATTCAACTAATTAAACAATTCTAGGTTATCTGATCATAGTCAATTTCTGATTGAAGTTTAAATGATTCTAAGCATGAGTTGATGAGTTGATGATAGCCTATATATAAAACTTCTGAGGCTTATTGGTAGCCAGATGTTAAGTATATGTTGTTTCATACTTATTGAGTCAAGACACAATTAAACTCTGTGAAAACATATCTACTATAATTTGTTCCTTATACCTGACAGAGAAATAAGAATACATGGTATATAAGTTCACAAACAAGAAGTTGTTTTCAAGAGAAAAGAAAGATGAAATATATTATCATCCTTCAGTTGGATGTGAGAATTACCAAGATACTTACATACTTTCATACATACTTACACTGTGTCATAGTTGCATTACTGCCAATATCCTATCACCTTTGCTCTCTCTGATACCAAGGAATCATCTAGCATTTCAAACTATACAAATTTACATTGAAAAATATTAAAGATAAAGTGATTGAACAAAAGCCCTGTGTTTGTAATGCTCTCAATTTCCATGATCACATTTATATATTGTATTGTTTACTAATATCAATATTAACTCAGTAATTATACTGGTACTAATTTAAAATTGAACATTAATTTTATGTTAAAATTTTGTAATTTAGCTATCCACTTTAATTTTATCAGTAGCAATCATACTGGTACATACTTTCAGTGATATAGCAACATTAAATAATTGGCTTCTTTAAAGTTTTGTAATTAGTAAAAAGAATCTTAGGATAAATTCATAAAGCAAGGATAAATGGTTATCTGGAAAAATGCCAGATCCTTAAAATACTTGGAACATATTATTGATTTATATTTGTTCTTGAACTAAAAAGGTACAACACCTGAGCTAGTCACAGAAAGAGATCAGAATTTCTTTCTTTTTTTCTTTTTTTGGTTTATGGGCCCCACCCAGTAATGTTTAAGGGTTACTTCTGGTTATTCGCTCAGAAATTGCTCTTGCTCAGGGGACCATATGGGATGCCGGGGGTCTAACCACAGTCCTAGGTCAGCCATGTGCAAGGCAAATGCCCTACTGCTGTGCCACTGCTCCGGCCACAACCAGGAGCGATTTCTGAACATAGCCAGCAGTAACCCCTGAGTGTTACCAGGTGTGGCCCTCCCCATATATACATGGATATATGTATATATGTATGTATATATGTTTGATGGTTTATAGCCACACATATTAGGGTTCAAGAGGATTTCAATGTTTGCATAAACAGTGATTAAACTGTTAAAAAAATAGCATTGTGACAAGTGAGTGGTTTGAAAGAAGAGATGATCTCAGTGTGGTTATTTCTCTAACTGCACTCACCACTCTTTGTGGTGAGCTTCATGTCATGAGCTGGGCCTTCCAGCTCTCCTCTCTTTGTCTCTGAGGATTATTGTACAAATGTCTTTTATAACAACGTGAATGAAGGAAGGAAGTAGAAAGCCTGTCTAGAGTACAAGTGGGGTGGGGTGAGGAGGAGGGAGATTTGAGACATTGGTGAGGGAATGTTGCACTGGAGAAGGGGGGTGTTCTTTACATGACTTAAACCCAACTACAATCATATTTGTATCAAGGTGTTTAAATAAAGATACATATAAAAAATAAAAAAGAAACAAAGAAGAGACAGAGGAGAAAGCATAACATACTGGAAAAAGAGTTCTTTTCTTTTTCCACTATTCACCTGACTTACTGAAAGTAATTTTAAGCTGTGAAATAGTCACAGCACAAAAAATAAGAAGAAGCAAATAACATTATAAATCAGTTAAGTGAAGAAACTATATACAGATAATTAGGATTGTTTTCTTACACTACTTGGAGTACTTTACATATAAAAGAATATTGTTATTTCAAGTGTAGAAGTTTGGAACTCAAGGAATGAATCTTTCCAGCCTAAACATATTAATTAACATCAAGGTCATCTTTGGAAAATAAAATATTATATATTATTATAACTGTGGGCTGATTATGAAAAGAATCAGGTTCTCTAGATGTAGAGGGAAAGAAACAATGGATGAACTAATTAACGAAAGTAAAATGTGATCAATGTATTGGCAAACTCCAGTCTGTTTTTATAAAATCTTATCATTACTAACAACAATTCTTTTTTTCTTTTTAAAGGTAGCCAACCAGGTTGTTCAAGCTCTACTAACTCAAAAGGTAGGTCACTTTCTGTTTTGATTCTTTTTCTAGATATTTATGTGTATAGGTTTGAACTCATATTGTCAAAGTAGAAAATTGTGATTGATATATGCAGTACTTTTCTATTTATGCACTTAAAGTTAAATTGTGTGTTTTAGATGACATATGAAGTAACATCAGTGGCCTATAATAGAATTGTTAAATTCAAACTCTTTATAAAGTAACAAAGCCACTTGAAGAGAAAGACTTTTATGTACGCAGATGAATAGCAAATCTATCATTTTTATTTAGTAAATGTAAACATAATAAATGAGTTAAATAAGATTAACTGCTATGCTTTGAAGTGAATGCCTTTTTATGGATAACATTCAAAGGAACTGCAATGCAGAAAGAACTCTTTGAGGTGAGGGAAGCTATTTATTTTTCCATACCTTAGTTCTGCAAAATGTGGGTACTGTGGTCTTTTTAGTGAGATTAAATAGATTGGGAGGTTTCTGTAAGAATCAGTAATAGCCATAGTAATAGCCTCTGGAATTAGGCCTACAGAACTGAGATTGCCAACGGGTAAAATTGGGGGAATGGAAGAGGACTTATGGACATTGGTCCAAGGATGCTGACACTTTAGTGGCATGTTTGGTATTAGAACTTAGTCTGCCATGTTCTGTCTGGTAAAATCATGGTCTATCCTATAAAACATAACTGTTCCCAGTAATGCAAATCATGGTGCCTATATAAAAAATTCAAAGAAAAATAAAATCATCTTTCAAAATGATAAATCAGTTTCTAGTAAATATAACCATGGCAGTGTATATACTTGAGAGCACATTATAATAATTCTTACACCATAGAAATACACTTGAATTACTCTGGATGCATTCTTATCATAAACTCAGTAATCATTCCACAGTATATTGCATATCAAATCATCTTTCTTACACTTTAAATAGAAACAATTATATGTTACCTCTTCCTAAATGATGTGATAAAGCAAATGGAAATTTCTGAGCATAGAATTTTTATATCTAACTCTTTGCTATCTCTTTATTCTTTATTAGATAACATAAGATCACATCAGATATAGTAAATAGATGCAGGTATTCAACAGATTTCATTGGTTGAAATATCCCCATCTTTTTTCATGACATTTTTGGGGATGCTATACCTGACAGTGCTCAGATTTTACTCCTGAATCTGTACCATTCTGGAGGTACCAATGATCAAACCCTCAAAGGCTGTGTTTGAACTAAGCCCCTTATTGGCTGCACTATCTATCTGACTTCATCAGCTATCTTTTTGTTTTGGTTTTGTTTTAGGGTCACTTAGTAGAGCTCAAGTATGCAGGGTTTACTCTTAACTTTGTGTTTAGCAACCACTCCTGGTGAATATAGGGTGGAAAGAATGGGATCCTGATTAGCTGCACAAGGCAAGTGCCCTACTTGCTGTAAAATCTTTCTTCTCCCCCATTCCCCACTGCCAGCTATCTTTTAACATGGACATCCCAAAGCTATTCTGTTTATTCACTTCTTCATCTCCCTAAGCAGATCTTAGTCACACCAAAGGAAGCTTACAAAGAAGCCTTTGTTCTGGATATGTGTCTGACTGAAACTAACTCATATAATTGTGAAAAGAAAGAAATAGGTTGAAGATCAACTTAAAGTTTCTATCATAACCTATTTTCTTTATCAAAGACTTAAATTTTGTTCAGATTTTCCTCCTATTGAAAACTTTATGCTCCTTTAATGACAAAATCTAAGAATGAAAGAAGCATTGTTGCTGCTATATGTGTAGGTATTGAAATGAAAGACTTTTCAAGGTAGTCCCTTTTCATGTGCCTCAGGAAAGAGACAATGAAATCATCTGGTACAATATAAAGAAAAATAGGACCCTTCAGGTCAGCCATACAAAAAATTGCTACACAAATATAAGTTATAACTAGTAAACAGATAAATCTACCTTGGTATATACAGTTAAGCAGTAAGATACATAAGAAGACAAGCAACTCTGAGCTAGCATACCCCAGGGACACTCTGAGGCTGGAAGAGATGCCAGGACTTTGAGAGATTCCCAAAGAATCATGTTCTATGCAAACACATGCCTCCCAGTTTTATAGGTACTCAAAATAGCTGTAAAAAGACAAAAATTTCTTTTTAATTAAGAATTTAATATTGTAAATAAAATACACTCTAAAGGCAGAAGTGAAAAACTAATTCTAAAGCAGTATATTGTTGGCACAGAAATCTCAAGTGTTTTATATATATAATCTGAAGGCAAATTTATAGACTTAACCATACAGTTCTGGTATATGTCATTTGTTTCCACAGTAAAGAAATAAATCTGCCATGGCTAGAGCTCTTCATTGGCTAACCTAGTCTTTTTCACAGTAAAACATGATTGTTCCTAGAGAGACATCTCAAGGCAGAATATGCTTCTTTTTTTTAATACTGGAAGAAAAAGATTTTTTCATAAACATATCCATTTTCTCAAATGTATATACACCATGTCCTATTTAGTTTATTCAATTTGTTTCAAAAGCCCAGCATTTCCTTAAGACAACAGACTGAGGCCAGACGTTATCACAGTGGTAGGCCTTTTGCCTTGCATGCAGCCAACCCCAGATGGACTCCAGTTCAATTCCCTGCATCTCATATGGTTCCCCCACCCCCACCCTAAGCCTGCCAGGAGCGACTTCTGAGTGCAGAGCCAGGATTAAACCTTGTGCACTGCCAGGTGTTAACCAAAAACCAAACCAAACCAAAACAAAACAAAACAAAACAAAAATAAAACAAAAAGACAATACACTCCTTCAAATCAGTAAAGCTACTATGACAATATTGAACCCAGATAACTACTATTTAGGTCTCCAAATCATAGGTCTAATCTGCAAATGTGAGTGAAATCAATAATTCAGGATTAACTCTTTTTTTTTCTTGAACTGAATTTTGTCTTCATTAGCTCCATTATACTCATTGAAAATGTAACTTTCCTAGGTTCTGTATTCTTTTTGGGCAACTAACACAAAAGTTGAACAAAAAAATTTATCTTTTGAAATAATATGTTACAAACTTAACCTTATTGGTACATTCTTTAGACTAACCAAATATATTTAGAAATTATTTTATATATTTTAAATATATTCCAAATATATTCCAACATGAAATTATATATATGTGGAATATATTCCAAATATAATTCAACATAGAATTGTATTCATTAAATGCTGAAATTAAGCAATGTTACCATTTAGAGAGAAGCAGAACCTATTTCAGAGCCAGAAACAGAAAGAACTGCAGGTCTCTACATATTTCCCTACTAGGAGGGAGAGCTGGCCATCTCTCTTTTCTAGCAGTGGTCTGTCTATGTTCTCTGAAAAGGGTCTTTCTGTATTCACTGTGCTTAACAAGAGTCAAGCCTCACATAAACCACACAAAGTGCAAAAAGTCATATTTTTATCATTTCAACTGAAAAATTATAATTTCCCCCTAATTTCAATATGTAGAAGTGGCAAAGCCCATATATTACATTCAGGAAACTGCAACTCAAACTCCATGATTTTTTATTTTTTGCACCATTTGCCCTTTATGGTCTCATCCATTCATCTACTGTTTTTTTTTCCACTATTATTCATCAGGAAGAAGAGGCCCTATTAAAATCAACAGATGGATTGAAATACAAATCTTACTTATGATGATATGGAAATAAAAGGGCAAGGCAGCCAAGGAAGACAATAGTCAGATTAAAGATTGTGAACCTACCTTTGTATAAGGGTATTTTAAATCTCCTGGAAGCACTGCCAGTCCTGACTAGATCTGACATATGAGATGTCAAAAGTTTTTGGAGTCAAATTATCTCAGAATCAATTTTACTTTGAACCTCAGATTTTCAGAGTTATCAGGAGACTCATAATTTAAAGAGTTTGTAAATTAATTTCGGAAATGACTCAGACCTAATTTTCTCTGAGAAAAGAGCTCTGTTGCCACCTAGAAGAAATGTGAATAGGAGAGACTGGAATTGTGGTATCTGTTTAACTTACTGTGGGAGTGAGTTATACTTAATACAGCATCTCATGAGGCAGCTGACTTCCCTGTTCTTTGAAAGCCCAGTTGGGTGTAGCAGAGAAATTTGCATAGTAGTCTAATTAGAATCACTTGCTTCTTTAAAGACATGAATATTGATTGAGGATCAAAGCTTAGGCCCCCAAACTTCTAATTTCATTGATATACTATGGCTCTGAAATAAGTATATTGCTACAATAATTTTATATGGAAAAATAATATTTAATTATTAGTCAGCAGTGTTTCAGTTGTATCATCAGTAACACAATGTTTTCTGAAGTTTACTTCAGGTCAGATAATGCAATTTTTTTAATAAAAATTACTGTGTTCTCTAATATTACATATCAGGGAACCTAGAATAGTCGTAAGATTCAAATACGTTATAATATATGGGTCACCCATAGAAATACTCTTTTAGATAATTAAGATGGGCAGGGCCCTTTAGGCTCTATATGTCCTCACTTTATGCTATAAATTCTTATATTTTATTTATGATCAATGGTGACTTGAAGATCACTGAGAAAAACAAGTCTGGTTTGTTTGGTGGGTTTTTATTTGTTTTGTTCTGTTTTTGAACTCCAAGAGCACTACACTTTCTTACATGAGACTGACTGTAGTTAAATCTTTACTTTTCTTTTTTTTTTTTTTTTTTTTTTTTTTTTGGTTTTTGGGCCACGCCCTTTTGACGCTCAGGGGTTACTCCTGGCTATGTGCTCAGAAATCGCCCCTGGCTTGGGGGGACCATATGGGACGCCGGGGGATCGAACCACGGTCCGTTCCTTGGTAGCGCTTACAAGGCAGACACCTTATCTCTAGCGCCACCTTCCCGGCCCCCTAATCTTTACTTTTCTATGGTAAAATTAAATTTATGCTCTTTAATGTTACTTCTGAAGATGCACCCCAAATTTTATGTGGATTTTTCTTTCTTCTAATGTAGGCTGGACAGTCATAGAAAAATGGTATCAAAGATGAAAAATGGTCAGCTTTCTACTGGGAGCTGTGATCCTAGACCATGGCATCTTGGGAAAAGAGAGTTATTCTTCTCTTAATACATTACCTGAAAAGAATAGTATAGATTATTACTGACTTGGTAAGAATACTAGCCTTTCAACAAGAAACAAAATAAACTAGACACAGAACAAATTATATTGTTTACTGGAGAGACAGGGTACATGGACTGAGGATATGAATAGAAGAATCTTTTAGCAATGATATCCCACTAAAATTTTGGTGGTAGAAAAGAGGAAATTCATATACATAGAGAAGTTTGACACTAAGCATTGAAATTTCATAGTATTATAAAACACGAAGAAATCAATTAGATTAAAAGATAAATACTACTGAATTGTGAATATCATTCAAATTAACAGTTGCTTGTGAATAATATATATATGTGTGTATATATATGTATATATATTTATACATACATACATATATATATATATATATGTTGGTTTGGGGACCACACCAATTGACACTCAGGGGTTACTCCTGGCTATGTACTCAGAAATTGCTCCTGGCTTGGGGGAACCATATGGGAAGCCGGGAATAGAACTCAGGTCCATCCTGGGTCAGACACGTGCAAGACAAATGCCCTACTGCTATGCAATCGCTCTGATCCTGGATAATAATATTTTAAATGTTATAATGAAAGGAACTCATACAAAAAGTTTTATAGAAAATGATATTTTAGAATAAATACAAAATATGTTTTAAGAAAATAGCCTAAACATGGCATAAGCTTCTTATTGTCTGTAGCTTCCCATTAGGAAAGCAGAAGAAGCAAAGATAACTAGTTTCTACCTTCTGCCAATGTTTCACTGAGTAGTCAGGGAAAGGATTGCTTTTTCCCTTCTCGCTTTCTATTTATTTAGCCCTGTGTGCACATAGGTCCTCAGGACGGGTTTTAATTAAAATTCTTGGTAATGACACCTATCTGGCATAAGTACATTAATAGTTTGATTAAAGGGAAAAATATGCAAACAACACAAGCAGATATCGTGTGTTCAACCCATTGCTACTTGTCATTGATTATATAACTTCACATTCGTGAAGTCTTCCATTTTCTCCTCTACTTTGAGCTCACCTGGGTGAGCCAAGAATAATGGCCATTTCTTAAGGTCAATAAATTGTGTTCCTGTTAATGAAATTTTACCACCTTAGGAAACTAAGTCCTTTGAACATTTGGATTTTGTATAGAAACCTCTGTGCAGAGCATATTGATTATTTTATTTTATTCTTATTTTGTTTTTACTATTTATGCATCTGAGAAATTCAACCTATTCTCAGTTTGCTGCTAATAATTATTGATGCTGTTGCTTAAAGGTCTCCATTTTCCTTACATATTCATACTTATATGCTTCTGTTTCCAAAACTGCTCTTGCAAATGAAAATAATTGTGTTTTCCCACTGAAGAAGTACTTCTAATATTTATTTACCTCACAGTTTTTATTAATTACTCAATTAGAAGTAGTGAAAAGAATTTGTATTTAGGAGCAAGGAGTGTTATGCACGTTTTAAGAACAAAAATAGACATGAATAAACCACAAATCTGTTGCATTCCAAATAAATTTTTAAAAATACAGCCTTTTACTTCAAGCAGAGTCTAGGGACCCCAATGGTGTGTAGTCTCATGTGTATATACATACACATATATGAATATACTCTTGTGCTACCTCTGATGTTTGCCACTCTTAGATCTTGGATCCAGATGTCTCCTATACATATTATTTATTTTCTATAGAAGTTCTGAATCTGTTGAGGCAAAAATCAGTTGAAAACTGTGCATGAATTTCATTCATTTAACTTAAAAGATAAGGAAAGTATATCCTATACAGTGACTCATATTTTGCACTATTTCTTTGCCCACCCCTAGATATAAGCCTAGGTATGATGATGCATGCTTACATAAAGTCTCAGAAGCCAGAAATCTCTAGTTTCGTGGTTATGTTGCTACAAATTTGTGAAACAGGTCCATTTATCTAAGTGACTCTTTTAGACCAGTAATAAAAGTTGACAGCTGTTTACTCTTACAATAGTACCATAGGTAAGGACTGCAAAGCATCCTCCTAGCAGGGATCCTCAAACTTTTTAAACAGAGGGCCAGTTCACTGTCTCTCAGACCATTTACTATAGTAAAAACAAAACTTATGAACGTATTCTTATGCACACTGCATATATCTTATTTTGCAATGAAGAAACAAAACAGATACAAATACCATATGTGGCCCGTGGGCCATAGTTTGAGGACCATTGATAGCTCTGCATACCAGAAGTGTTGGGAAATGAAACTGTTTTTATCATAGAAAAGTAAATTTTAGAGAGTACATTTTATCATCATTATTATCACTATTATTACAGTATCTTCTTATACTTTAAAAATATTTTATATAATGGGTAAAAAAATCTAGAGTTGGAAAGATAAAATCCACAAATCTCAGTATAAGCCAGATATCTCACAAGAGGTATGAAAACTGGCTAGAGTTTAGAAAAGGACAGATTATTTGGAGGTTAACAGGTAAAATATCAAAGCCAGATAAAAATTAGTTTAAATGAAAGTAAAAGGTCTAAATATGAACTCAAAAAGTAGATGAGTTAGAAGGAAAAGTGAGGGTGAAGCTGTAGGAGTATGGCAGGAATGGAGATATTATAACATTAAGCAGAAGTGGATTCTTTGCCTGGTGAACATAAAAATGTTTTTTAAATAGCTCGTTTTTTTTTTTTAAAAAATAACATTGCCTTATAAAAGTTTGTTTCAGGTATGCATCATTAAAAGTCAAATACACTTAAGTTTAACTCTAAAAGTTGAGTTCTATTCTTCTACATATAGTTGACCTCCTTGTTGAATTTAACCAGCCTCTCTTCCCTCTTCCCTTCTGAAGGATAACTAATTAGTGATTAGTCTTATAGTTCCAAAGATTTTTTGCCTCACTTGATAAACTCTTCTGTGTCAACTTTTTTCTTGAAATTCGGGGAAAAATTTATAGGTGTTTGAACTATTCAGAAGAACTACTTCCTTAGGATGCCAGGTAGAGTAAATACTTCCCAAATACTAGGATCAAAATATGCTCAGAAGATAGATACATTCAGAAGTTTAGAAGATAACAAGTTTCTAGGAGTCTTTTGTTCATTTATTTTTCTATGCCTTTTAGCCTTCAGAGATGATTTCCTTGTCCAAAATTCATCATTGACTTTAGAAGCCACAGCACTTATTGTTCTGAAAATTTTACATAATCTTTATAAATGAGAAGGAAAGGTTCTATCAAATGTAATAGTTTCTTTAGTTGATAAAATATCTATTCACTGCAAAAACACATTGTCCTTTACTTTTATGAAGATAGTAAAAAGGCAGAAAATATATGTGAAGCCTAAATTGACTTTATATCACTAAGATTTACCATTTCCAAAAATAGCATGAAAGATTAATGAATTTAAGATGTTAAGGTGCTTAAAATAGGTCTTTCCTGCACATCAGAATTTTTGCATACAATGGAGAAGAAAATATTGTGTATAATTTATTTCTGGTGGCTTTGAAGAATAAGAATACTATTTTTTGCTAATGTATCTGAATTATCAGATAAAATAGAATTGTAGTATGTAAAAATATGTTTGCATTGTAATGTTTTGATTCTTTCATTGCTTTCCTTGTAGGATCTAAGGGAAGAATGTGTAAAATTAAAAACAAGAGTCTTTGATTTGGAACAACAGAATCGGACATTAAGTATACTATTTCAACAGCGTATCAGGCCAACTTCTGATCTTCTTTTCCAGGTATGTGTATATGCAGAAGATATTATTTGCAACTGAAATGATATTGATGTTTTCCAGAAGTTCAAAAGTTGCTAGTATCAACATGAACACAATATAACGATAGCATCAGAACTCCAGTTATTTCTCTTCTCAAGGGATGTCATTAAAATTGTTCATCTCACATTGGTGATGGGAATGTTACACTGGTGATGGGGGGGGTGTCATCTTATATGACTGAAACCCAACCACAATCATGTTGGTAACCAAGGTGTTCAAATAAAAAATATTAATTAAAAATAAATAAAAATTGCTCATCTCTTAAATATCTGACATTTTAGATCTATATGTGGGTAAAAATGTACCAACAAAAAAATTGGTAAAAGGAACAATCAGAAGATGCCCTCTAATAAGCTAAGTGAAATCATGGAGTCAAGTCAACAGGTTTATATTGTTTTAAAATCAGTATTAGTATTGTATTTTGTGATAATCAAGGTAGAGTTTTTATGTAATGCCAAAGTTTTTTCTTCATTAAAGCTCTTTGTTGGGATTTGCTTTTATATCTTTGTTTATGCAGTGGTCTTCATATGATACTATACTTTCTGTATTTTGCCTCTGATTTTTTAAGTTCTTTCTGTCTGGATTCACAGACCACTTTTAGACTTGTCTTCATAACTTTGAAAGTTGTGAAAGTCAAGCCTTTTGAATAACTTTGAAGTTATTTTTATATAGCACTACAAAACTGTCCAATGGCAGGGAAACTCATCAATTAGTAAAGGAGATGGAAGACTGAACTTAGCTGTTTCTCACTTTTAAAAATCCTCTTAATGTGTATATCTGCTCAGACAAGCTCCTATGAAACTTTGCAAGAGATCTGAACCAAAGAGGCATGGGGTATTTGATGCTTCACAACAGGAATGCATGATTTTCTAGTGACTAGCACTAAGTTGTCTAAATAGCTAAGAGAAAAGGGGAAAAAAGGGAAATTATTCAGACTAATAGTTTTTAACAACTGGTCTATAGACTAAAGTTGGCATTAAAAGACTGAAAAACACCCGAACTGATCTAGCCACAGTCAACTGTTTAAATCAAAACTTAAAGAAAATTATGTTTCTATGTCAAATTCACCAAACTTCAAGTGTTCAAAAGCCACTTATGGCAGTTGAATTCATAGAAGAATATGCATGTATAAAATATGACCAGCACTTTAAACTTTCTGTAGGAACTTTTAAAAGATAGCCACTTTCTGGGAGAATGAGACAATATTGTTCAGTAACTATATAAGCTTTAGCATAAACATCTTTTCCTATCCTCTTAAGGGAAAATAGAAGAAATTTTACTTCATTTCAGAGAAAAAAAAGATGTTTGGTAAAGCTGAACATCAAAATGTAATCCCCCCAAATTAAAGTAAAACAGCACTCTGAATTGTAAATTAGATCTTATCTCTTAAACTAATTTCCTTTCTGCTACATCTGTTAGAAAATAATTAATAATTTGTAATTCAAAAATTGTGCAGAATAAATAGTCTCTCCTATCTGTTTTCTGGTTTCAACCACAATAAATGTTTCTCATAGAGAATCTTGCATCTGTAGAAAGTCAAATTTCCTCTGCTCATAATCAAGATCCAAAATTATAACTTCTTGTAACAGATGTTGCATATTATGAATTTTTTTCATTTTGCCTATTTCATCTTGAAACATACTTAGGAATGATTTTGAAGGAGCTATAATTCCTATTTATGAATTCTAATGGTTTATTTTCACAATAAGCCAGTTATCAATAATATTTAAATGCTTTCATTTAATTTTTAAGATTTCTAATATTTGTGGCTAAATCTCAGAATTTGGTATAAATGTTAACATTACTTTGAATTTAAATGATACCTTAAGATAACACACTATATACTTGTCTTTAAATAAATGTTTCTTCCCCCAAAATTCCAGAAGTCATTATGTTTTAAATTATTTTTATATAAATGGATCTTTATAGTTATATAAAGAAGAATGATAGAAAGAAAGATACCTTCCCTCTAATACTTAAAAAACATACAAACACATACAAGTTTTCTGGATTCTTCAGCAATCTAATTATTTGATTCATGGCAAAAACCATTTTATTTTCTGTCAGCATAAATACATACCATAGAATACTAGCTAAAATAAATTTAGTTTTGTATTTGTTAAGTGAAATAATAATGAAAAATACAAATTCATTGGGCCAGAGCAATAGCTCAGTGGTAGGGCATTTGCCTTGCATGTGGCTGACCCCGGACGGACCTGGGTTCTATCCAAAGCATCCCATATGGTCCCCCAAGCCAGGAGCCATTTCTGAGCTGAGCACATAGTCAGGAATAACCCTTGAGTGCCAACAGGTGTGGCCCAAAACAAAAACAAAAACAAACAGCAACAGCAACAAAACCCACATATTCTTTTTTAGTTATAACCCAGCTCATTTTCTGTTTTTTTTTTTTTTCTGTCTTATTTTAATGTTTCAGAAATAATTTTCACCTCTGGCCCATCAGATTATAATGCTATGGTTAGCAGATATAGAAAACACAACCAATAGTCTCAAATATTCAACTTAAATG
The DNA here is from genome assembly GCF_024139225.1 of Suncus etruscus. NCBI lineage: Eukaryota > Metazoa > Chordata > Mammalia > Eulipotyphla > Soricidae > Suncus > Suncus etruscus. The sequence continues at coordinate 56,971,254 of NC_064852.1, forward strand.
TTATAAACTAGAGAACCTCTTCCTATATCTGGATATTTAGCATAGTAGATTTCTAATTGATTTCTGAAGATAAGAGAAAACTGTATTATCAGCTGATTTTTCAGTTCTCACCTGAAAAATAACAAATTATTCTTTACATCAAATGTAAATGCAAGCTAGTAAAATCAAGCTAGTATGAATTTTAATGTTTGTAGTTTTAGTTATTTATAGCTAGAAGACAATTTATAAAAATTATATTTTGTTTGCTTATATTTTATTGAGATAGTTTACAAAACTGTATATGTTCTAGAGGTACAATGTTCTTTGTCACATCTAGCATCCAAGTGCCAGTATTACTCCACTATTGGATCTCTTGGATCCTCTCCACCATTTAAAAATACCCCCTTATATCTGGTAATTTTAAATCTGACATCATCCCTCAGAAATAAGAGAATACATAGTCAATTCTTGGACAGGGATTTATTGACATGTTTTAAAAATTCACTAAGGGAACCAGATTTATAATGGGGACAATAGAAAAAAAACTAGCATGAGAATTTAAATCATAACAATAGCAACAAACTTCTCTATTGATTTAAATTTCTAGCATGGCATTTCTGGGACAATGGGACAATTCTGGGACAAATAAGAATTTCTACCATATTAAAACCTACCATTTGAGCTGAATTATTTTTAAAAAATAAGAAACCAGTATAGAAAATGAAATTCTTATTCTTATTAGATTGACTTCTATAAATATATGACCTTATTTAAACTTACTGGTCTTGACAAATATGTGCTTGTTATCTTCTCTTATAAGAGAATTACTGTCTTCTTTTAAATTCCTAAGCAACAGGAAGCTAGTAGAAAATACTTTTCTGATTCTATTCACTTCTCTATCAATCGAACAGAATTCTCATTGTTCATGAGTTAGGAGTGACTCCATATGTCTATTAACATAGCACATGTACTAGTAATTATGTACTTTTAAAAAATTGTGCAAAAGGCTCTTTACCAATAGTACAGCAATTAGAGAACTTTCCTTGTGCACAACCAACCTCAATTCCATATGGAGTAAGCTCTAAACACCAACCAGTATCCCCCCAAATTATGTCAGATATTAAATATAGAAACAACTGTTTCTATAAAATAAAGTATTTTAATAGCAATTCTGAAGGCAAATTTTCCAAAGGAAGGTTTGCAGTCAAGTGAAGAATAAGGATTTTACTAGAAATACATTTGGGTGATATGGAATTGTATTGACTATAGAGGTATTCTGAATTCATTTTTTTTTTCAAATGATTTTAAGTTTATATTCTTTAGTTAGAAAATAAAAACTTGGGGCTGGAGAGGTGGTGCTAGAGGTAAGGTGTCTGCCTTGCAAGCACTAGAGTAGGACGGACCGTGGTTCGATCCCCCAGCATCCCATATGGTTCCCCAAGCCAGGGGCAATTTCTGAGCGTTTAGCCAGGAGTAACCCCTGAGCATCAAATGGGTGTGGCCCAAAATATCAATATATATATATATATTGATGGAAGGATTCTAATGATTGTCTATTGGCAAAGTCATGGCCTACTTTGGCCTATAAACTCTACTAAAAAATGTTTTCTCCACTTCCCTTTATTGTCATTTGTGCAGTAGCCAGGGGCTTGTATATACTTGTTTTGGTTCCCCACACTTGATTTATGGTGATTTAAACTCATTTTGGTTAAAATATTCTCTAGGGGTCTCAAACATGGGCACTAGGCTTGCTCCTCATATTATCAGTGCTTACACATATTTGGTTGTCTTTTGTACACTTTGTTGTGATGCTGGTGATCTCAAACTATAGAGCCCTGGGGATTATACTTTGCATGTGAGTTATTGCTAAAGATAGAACTCAGAAGCTTCACTAAGGGCTGGGTGTGTGTATGCCTTATGTGCTCTAACACCAAGTTACCACCAAGTCTCTCTAGGTTTTTTTGTTATTGCATAGTTCATATCAATATATGCCATGTATTATTATTAATATTCATATGTAGTTGACCTAGGAATGATTCCTAGAACTGCTTGTTGTTCCTCAAGCACCAGAGCTAGGAGTAATCCCTAAGAACCACTGAATATGTCATTAATAAAAATCAAACTACAGCATATTTTTCTACTCTACAATGTTTGACAATTTAATTAATGTTATAACACAATGAGGTACAAACATTTTTTTCTATTTTGGATCATACCTGGTGGTGTTCAGGGTTGAATTACTACTTTGATTACATCTGTAAGATCACAGTAAAAATCTCTATATATAGTCTTATGTCTAAAACTTTTTTTATTTGTATATCTAAGATTTTACCTTCTTTGTTTTGTTTGTTTTTTGGTGTTCTGTTTTTTTCTTATTTTAGGTACTTGTGTTAATCCTCCTATATTTTATCCAACATATTTGTGTTTTCTTTTTCTTTTTTTAATCTAATATACCAAATGGTCCTAGAACTTATGTTCCTAGGCAAAAATAGAAAGAAAATAATTTATAGTATAGACTTTTCATATCAGCAGTTGAGAATTTGGCAGTTGTCTGTCGCTTCTTGGAGTGCTGACTTCTGTTTACTTTCTTTGATAATAATTTATATTATATTACCTTAGACGGGAGGGCTTTAAAATTTCACTTGCAATTCAGGTTTTTCATCTCTGAATCTTAATTTTTATAGCAAATCAAGAATTATTTTGAGGGGCCAGAGCGGTGGCATGGAGCTATAAGGCTTGCAGGTGCTAGCCTATGACAAACTGTGGCTCTATCCCCTGGCATCCCATATGGTCCCCCAAGCTAGGAGCAATTTCTGAGCACATAGCCAGGAGTAACCCCTATTCATCACCGGATATGGCCCCCCCAAAAAAAAACAAGAAAAAGAATTATTTTGACAAGACACTATACTGTACACCTAATTCTGCCTTTCCACAAGTTATGAAACCTGCTATTTTGCCTAGACTCAGCGAATCCTTCCACAGTCACTGGGGTTCTCATCAAGTTCCCCCCTTCCTGAACCTCTGTTGTTTTGATGACAGATTCCACAAAATTTAGTGCCTTAAGGCTTTGTATAAAATTAAGGATGCTAATTTCAGGATAGTGACAATGGATGAAGTATGCGCATTGTGACCTGCAGTAACTAGGACTTCATCCAATCTTTTCATTTCATCTAACTAATACTCTTGAGATCATGCACTGCACTGAATATTGAGTTTTACTTTACCAAAGATATTACTACTATGCATAATCCATATTTACTGTGTAGCTGTTAATAACTTAACATTTAATTACAAATGTTTTTATGAAATTAAATTTTATTTGTTAATAGCAGAATGTTTCTTTTGTTTGTATTAGGTTTGTTGTTCTGCCTGTATTCAAGCAACCTTATTACATTAGCTTTTTTCTCTTATATTTATATATAATTCACTTAGAAGCTTAACTATGATTGCCCACAATAGTCAATATGCTATTACTTCTCTAGAATAATGTATCATGTAACTGGAATTTGTGCCTTTTCACGTTAATCAGATCACATCCCCACTTGCTCTATCTGGAAATGACCATTCTAATTTTTTTCAGTAAGCATAGTTTTTTCTATTTCTTCTAGATTATCTAATTTGTTGGTGTTGAATTTTTCAAACTAACCTTTTATGAGCTTGTTCCTATGGTATCATTTATTTAGAATGTGTGCATCTTTTGATTCCTTCTCTATTGTATTGATTAGTCAAGCTGCAGGTTTGTAAATTTTGCTTCTATTTTCAAAAAAAACCAATTCTTAGTTTTTACATCTTTTGGTTGTCTTATTTTCTTATTTCTACTGTTATTTTGGTTTCTTCCTTCCTCTATCTTTGGATCTAGTTTATTCTATAGTATTTTCAGGTGTGAGCTTAGGTTATTTGAGAATTTTCTTATTTTGTTATGTTAAAAATGTACTTCTTTGATATGTATTTGTTATATCTCATAATTTCTAGAACTAGTTCCAAATTACTCTTTAGATTGTTATTTCATACATTTTTATTCAGTAGTTTGTATTTTAATTTTCTGTAGTCTATAATTTTTCTCTTTCTGGTATTGCTAATTAGGGTCAAACTATTGTAATTAGGGCAGAAACATTTTACAATTAAATTTTCTTAAATTTTGGGATCAGACAGATAATACAGTAAATAAGATTTTGATCTTACACCTGGCTGACTCTAGATTAACCCTTGGCACACCATATAGTTCTCTGAGTCTACCAGGAGTGATCACTGAGTGCTATGTCAGGACTAAGTCCTAACACTGCTGAGTAGGACCCCAAAACAAACAAAAAACTTATGAAGACTCATTTATTTTCTGGCTCAGAAAATATGCCATATGTTCTTAGGAGCAAGCCTATTCTGCTGCTGTCAGAGGATATATATATTTACATATATGATTATACAGTCCACTTGACCTTTAATATTCATATGTACTATTTAATTATTATCTGATTTATTCATTGTTGAGAACATAGTATTAATAATCATATTTATTACTCTGATATTTATTTCCAATCTTAGTTTTTGCTTTATATATTTAGGTGTTATAATATTGAATGCATAAATATTTATAGCTTTTACATAGGCTTGGGAGAGTGAACACTTTATCATTATATAATTACCTTCTTTGTTATTATAGGATACTTTAACATTAAGTCTCTTTCATTTGGCATATGTTTTTTTAAATATAATTTTTATTTTGATCATAGTGGCTTACATATTGTTGACAATAATATTTTAGGTACATATTTACATAAAATCAGGGGGGATTCCCATCACCAAAATGTCCTCCCTACACCTCCGTTTTTGTCCTACTTCCCATATCCTCTTCCCTCACCCCCAGGGTTGCTAGAATATGTGGTCCCCTCTGTATCTAGCCTACTACTTAGTAGTCTTGCACCTGTTTGGTCTGGTGCCTCCCTTATTTCCCCCTCTAACTGGGGGGCAGGACTAGCTAGTTCAAGTTACGTGGTTTTGTTTGAAGAAGAGAAAGTAATGAACTGGGGTAAAAGTCTAATACACCGAAAATAAGCGGAATTCTTCTAGAGGCTCTCATCATTGGTTTGAGAGACGAAGGAGAAAAAGAAGGTGAAACACTCCACCAGTACATAAAGAAGTGTCAAATATCCAGTGAGGACTCCAACAATAACGATAAGTACCACAAAAACAAAACAAAACAAAACAAAACAAAACAAAAAACGCGCCATGGTCTTGATATAAGAAACATGGCATAGCACATAAAGAAAGAACAGAAAGGAAGAAGGAAGAGAAAATAAGTATAACTGGGGACAACAACTTCAATAATCACACCCAAACAGAGAAATTGACCAAAAATAGATAGGTAAATAAAAATAATAATAATAAATGAAGATAAAATAATATATAAAAAATAAACAATGTTTTGTGCTTTTTGTTTTTGTTTTTTCCCTCCTGCCCTGGCACAGTAAATATTGGGGTCATTCGAAAAGGAATTCACTTGGCCTAAGAGATATGGGATTTCTCCGTCCTTAGAGTATATTGACATGGGATTAACTATAGACTCTGTTCAGGATCATTTCCTCTCCCGGTGGTGCTTTTGTGGTGTTTGGAAGACTTCTGCTCTGTCCTGGGTGATACTATCAGGCCTCTGTGTCTAGAGATCTCAGTATCTGCACAGATCCAGGGGTGGGACATATGATGAAGTCAGTCTTCGTGGTTCTAGAAGTTCTGTTCACTCAGTGTCATTTTTTTTTTTTTTTTTGGCTTTTTGGGCCACACCCGGCGGTGCTCAGGGGTTACTCCTGGCTGTCTGCTCAGAAATAACTCCTGGCAGGCACGGGGGGACCATATGGGACACAGGGACTCGAACCAACCACCTTTGGTCCTGGATCGGCTGCTTGCAAGGCAAACACCGCTGTGCTATCTCTCCGGGCCCTCACTCAGTGTCATTTTAATCCATCTTCTGTGGTTGGTGATCTTGGTCTTTGCACTGAACCTAGGATGGCATCTAGGATAGTGTCTTTTTTTTTTTTGTGCTTCCAGAAGCCCCATTCCGTTACAATGGTCTCTGCCAGACCTTTGGAGCTGGGGATCATGTTTATTGTGCAGGTCGTTGTTCAAACCCTAGACTAGGGCTTTTTTATTGGTCCCAGACTGTGTACAGTCTGGTCATGGTTCTAGCAGCCAGTCATCTATAACTCGCGATCTTGGCTTTTGGACCTACCAAATGGTGACAAGTCTTCTGATTTTGTCTTGTCGTTAGCTGGTAACGATAACCTGCACTTAGGTCAAGTTGTTCCCATTTTCCTCGTTGTCTTTTTCCAAAGTAGACAATACTGAACCCAGAGGGTGAGAGGGATGCTTAAGGGGTTAATACCTTCAAGTGTACTTTCTATTTGTAAGTTAAAGATGGTAGATTTTTGGAGGTACTCTAAGTTAAAGAGAGTACAATTTAGAAATTTCTAGAAAACCTCTTTCTTGAGTTTTCCGGAACAGAGGTGGTAGGCCTAATAAGTCTGGGAAACTAAAGATAGATGGATAGATACTCCTGCTTTCTTCTGATTATCATTTTCTTGAAATATTTTTTCAATTTGATCTATTTGGAATTATTTATTGGACCATTCTATGTGCATCTTTAGAATAAAAATGAGTCTTTTTTTAGGCATATCTTTTAACCTTTTTTCCTTTCATCCAGTCATTTTGATCAGAGAGCTTAATCTATTGATATATAAATAAGTTACTGAAGATCAATAGATTTTTAAATTGTTTTGTAGGTTCTTTTTCCTTGATTTTGTTTGTGTTTGTTTTGGGGACACCTGTAGCTGTGTTCAAGAGAAAATAGGCAGTGCCATTGACCAAGCAGTGTCCTCTGTATGCCATACCAGCATCTTACCACTGTAGTTTCTCACTAGCTCCCTACTAGCTTTGACCTGGTATTTTTTTTTTTTTTTCATCTAGTGACTTAACTTACTAGTGTTTTACTATTTTATTATAAACTTTACATGATTACTATGATTTTTTTCTTTGCAGTTACTATGAGGCTCACATTAAATATCTGTTATTGATGACATCAAGCACTTTAAACTATCCCGTCAATTTGCTTTTTTGGCTATGTGGAGTGAGTGATACAACAGGGCTCACGGTCAAAGCCTGCCATTACTTGGGGAACTCAATCAGTCAGAGCTTCTAGGTAATACCCTTACCAAGTGGGAAGGTGAACAGAGACTGCATCTCTCTTTAGGTGCTAGTAAAACATAATCTACCCAGATATAAACAGTGGATTCTGTAGGTTTACCTATTATCTCCATCACATTTTGATCTTCAGTGTTTAAGCTCTGCATATTTTCTTTGCCATCTATGTAGGGTTGTAAGTAGGAAGTTACATAGTAGAAAAATTTCAAACCTTTAGAGGTCAGGGAATCTGAGAGAAGGTACAGATAGTAAACCAAAGGCTCTTAACACAAGTTATTGGAATGGCAACACCACTCAGGGAATGCCTGGGGGCAGGAGCCCTGTATACAGTCTCCTATCTGTCACCCTTTCCCAGGGAAGACAACTTTCAGAAATTATACCTATAACCTCTTCATTCCTCACATTCTCTTATGAAATTGTAAACCCCCTTAGGTTTAGTTAGTATCGATTGAGAATCTGTTTGTCATCTTCCCTTCTTTCTGTAACTGATTATATCTGAACAATAAATATCCAATGGAGAGGAGAGATGGACTCTGTCCATGAGGCAGTTAACCCCTTGACCCCCATGCTTTCTCTCTAATGTCTGCCTTATTTTCTTAATTCTCATGGCAACTCTACTTCAAATCCATTCAGTCGGGCTCTGACATAGAGTAACCTAAGTGAGTCCCCTCAGAAATAATCCACAATACAGAGGCTATTGGATGTCAACCAGGGACCTGTTGGGAAAGCACCTTAGTGATGACAGACACTGTGTCCCTGTTCCTTTTGCCCTCTGAGTGCTGGCACATATGCCAACCTTCATCTGTGTTCTAAGATTATTGAAGTTGTAACTTCTCTATAGATAACTGAGTTCATCTAAGTAAAACAGAATCAGTTATAACCTATATCATCATCTTCTTACTATTGAAGGAATCTTGGTATAATTGCAAAAAGATTGTAATCTTTTTTTTCTAAAATGAGCATAGCTTTCCCTACCAGTTTATTTGTATTTTGTAAAATATATCCCATGCTCCTAGGTGTTCATCCTGTATTTTTAATCCTATAGTATATTTATGGGATGTAGAAATCTATAGACATTTGTAATCTTGCTACCTGAGGATGTGCCATTACAAATGAACATAGGTACATAGATCTACACAGAAGAAATCAATAAATTTTACAATATAAATTTGTTTTCACCAAGATACTTGGTAACTCAGAGAAAGTATGAAATATTAGCCATACTAAATATATATTTTAATTATTTTATTTGACACCAGGATGAGTAGGATGTTACATTGCACCGCAGATAAGGCATTTTCATTGCAAATTGCTGTCCCTGGATCAATCCGCAGCATCCTATATGGCTCTCTACTCTACCAGGAGTAATTTCTGAGCACAGAATCAGAAGTGATACTAAACATCACCAAGTGTACTCCAAAACCAAAATAATTACTTTATTGTAAACATATGATTTTTTTTCCTTTAAAAAAAGATTATCTGGGGCAGAAGCAATAGCACAGCATTAGGGCATTTGCTTTGCACACAGCTGACTCAGGACAGACCTTGATTCGATCCCTGGAGTCTCATATGGTACCCCAAGCCAGGAGCGATTTCTGAGCACAGAGCCAGGAGTAACCACTAAGCATCACTGAATGTGGCTCAAAATCCAAAAACAAATTTAAATAAAAAGGAATTTCCTGGGGCCGACGTGGTGGCGCTAGAGGTAAGGGATAGCCTAGGATGGACCGAAGTTCGATCCCCCGGCGTCCTATATGGTCCCCCAAACCAGGCGTGATTTCTAAGCTCATAGCCAGGAGTAACCCCTGAGTGTCACCAGGTGTGGCCCAAAAACCAGGAAAAAAAAAAGGAATTTCCTTTAAAAGGAAATCATTATTCCTTTTTTCGTTTTCAACTTTTGGTACTTTTCACGTGTACTCTTGAGAATAAAAGATAATGAAATTATTCAGAATATGTCAGAATAATATGGATAATATGAATAATAAGTGAGTGAATGAAAGATTAGGTAAAGGACAGGATAGTGGTTCCTGAGTTCTGGTAATAGAAGCTTTTTATTGTTACCAATTACCTCTCTAGACCAAGATGGAGTAAAAAAAAAAAAATACAAGAGCGTTTCTTAGTTTTCCCATATTTATAGGACTTAAGTTTGCCTTCTGAGTTTCTAAAATTTATTAGCTCTATCTACCCATGGGCTGCTTGTGCCTAAAGTAGTCTCTGGTCCAGCCCTGAAGACCTGGTATCTAATTTAGAAAGGCTCACAGATGCCAGGAAAAGAACTCCAGTAATGTTTCAGGGATGCTGAGTTACAGCAGGGCCCAGATGGTGAGTACCCACCGGCCATGATCTGTCGTCCCCTATGATTGGAAGATGTTAGTGGCTTCATTACAGGCATCTGTCAGGCAGGAAAGCATATGGAGAATGTGCAGCAGGAAGTGTCTCTTATGGAATTACCCTTACAAAGGACATTAATTTATCTAAGGTACAGAAAATAGCTTCTAGAGTGGACAAGAATGCTTGAAAAGATCCCATGAATTTTAAGGATTGTATTGATGATGCAATGCTTATGTGAGGTTTGTTTATCATCAAGTAAGAAATAATCTTCATGCTTATGCTAAGTTGATATTTTCCCTTCATAATTCATACAATCCATTAGCTTCCAGAATTTAGTGTCATGCTCAGTGGACTCCAATCAGTATTGATAATGTTACTTTGTAAGTATGCTACATTCCTTTATAGACAAATGTTTGCTTTTTATTCACAGATCAACTAGGAAGTGTCTTTAGAAAAATACCCTTGGTACAATATAATATGTTTTGTTATGATATGCTTTCTGTCAGCATTATTATGAGAAAATAAGTAACCTAGTATATATAAGTAGGATAAGATTCCTATCTTTAGCTGCCCATTTTTTGACTCTTATTTTTGTAGTTCAAGGGTCTTACCATATCTACATTTGAATGCTCCAGATATTTAACTAAAATAAAATTGAATCTTTAGGCTACAATGTTAGGACAGCAAGTAAAGTTCTTGCCTTTATGCTTACCCTGTTTCTCATGAGTGCCACCAGGAGTGATCCCAAAACAGAAAATGAGGATGGGAAAGGTAAGGGATGGAGCAAAGGGAAGGGAAGGATAGGGAAGCTTCCATAAAAGTTAGCTGAATTGGGGCTGGAGAGATAGCATGGAGCTAAGGCACTTGCCTTTCATGCAGAAGGAAAGTGGTTCGAATCCCAGCATCCCAAATGGTCCCCTGTGCCTGCCAGGGGCGATTTCTGAGCATAGAGCCAGGAGTAACTCCTGAGCGCTGCCGGGTATGACCCAACCCCCCCCCAAGTTAGCTGAATTAATGATTAATATCTGAAACCATGATCACCATTGGGAGTGATCCCAAAACAGAGAAAGAGAGAAAAAATTGAAAGATGAGGGGGAATTGGGGAGAGGGGCAAAGGGAAGGGAAAAGAACTGAAGAGGAGTAGAGAGGGGGAGAAAGGAAGGGAAGAGAGGAAAGAGAAAAAATATAGGGCACTTTTTACATAGTACAGAAAAAGGTAGGTGGAAATACTACCTTCAGATAAGCCAGTGCTGTGAGGACAAGGAACACTTACCTTTAAAACATTTTACCATCCAGTTGTTTTGTTGTGTGGATTTTGCTTTTAATTTTTTATCTCTTCCTGTTTCCAATGAAAATTTATATGTGAAACTTCATATGTGATTCCTTCTTGGCATCATTCCTTTAGCTATAGAAAGCTGTATTGCTAAACTGAAAGACCTAATTTAAGACAAGACTAACCAAAAGACACACCAAATTTCGATATAAAGATGGCATTAAATCCCAGGACAATTCTTTCTCTCAACATCAATGGACTAAATGCACCAGTCAAGAGACACGGAGTGGCTAAATAGATCAAAAAAAATCCAACCTTCTGCTGCCTACAAGAAACGCACCTGAATAGTCAGAACAAACATAGAAAGCTGTATTGAAGCACGTTTTTGGCAAAGGGATGGATGTTTTCTAGGTTTCATCCGGAGGTCTGAGTGTTTATCCCTCCCATCCTGACCTGCTACCCCAATTTTAAATTACTCAATAGAAGACTCCTGCTTTTACATTCTTTGTATTTTACCAAATCCATTTATGTAGAAAATAGCAATTGTTTCCAAAAGAACATGGCTATTCCAGAGTAAGGAGATAACTCTTGCTTTGTATGTGGCTGACTCCAGTTTGATTTCTGCACTGCCTATGGTTCCTTGAGCACTGTGACCCCCAAACCTATCAAGCAAGCAAGCAACTAAATAAATTTTTTTTAAAGAACAAGAATATATCTGGTTCTATATTAAGGATTTTGTCACTGAAACTATGAAAACCTATATGTCCTAAGATGAACTAATATGCCTAAGGGCAGGCAGTCTTATTGAAGAGCCTATGTCCTTTTCTGCTAACTCTAGCCAATTGGTTCATGTGAAAATGCTAGTCTGGTGTTAGGATAGGTTTAGATACTTTAAGAAACTAAAAACAAAGTAGTTTTATTTATAACTATTTTACTCTTTAAGTATTGGCATTAATTCAAATATGTGATACCACTAGAGAAATACAATAAACCATCTTTGAGTCAAACTTGACCTGTCAGGTTGCCTTTGCTTTATTTACTCATATATGATGGTGGATTTTAATTAAAATAAGATACATAATGCCAGGGACCTCTGAACCTCAAGCTTAACAATCATATTTTATTGCAGCCTCAATACATTACTTTATTATTTGAACAACAATATTCTGAGTGCCTGTTAAGCACTCAGAGGTTGTAATTTAATAAGGGAATAGAAAATAGGAACACTTATGCATTTATAATAGTAAAGGAAGCCACAATGTTTAACAACAAATTGTTAAAGTAAAAAAGTGATTAGGAGTAGAATGTCTGGGAATCCTAATTAGAGTAAATGACAATCAATCTGTACTTTGGAGGACAAAGATGAGTTCATGTTCATGCTTCTTAAATTTAGGATTTAGATCAATACTGATACTATATTTAGATTAATGCCAGATCTGACTTTAAGCAAAACTATAAAATTATAAAATTTGACTTAATCTCAATAGACTTAACTTCTTTATTCTTCTTAACCCCTCCCAGCCACATCAGATTAACTAGATGAGCTCTGTAGAAAGAAAGTCAAGCCTCTGAGCACTCCGATGCTACTTGAATTCTGTCACTTTGATCTTCAACAATAATTTTAGTCAAATTTTGAAGATGAATCTATTATTAAGCTAATAACAGGAATCATGAAAATGAAAGTTTATGTGTGAAAGTTTGTTTTAATAATTTTAACATTAAATGTAGGCTTAAACCCTAAAATAAATCAACATCTTAAAATGGAGGAAATTTCAAGGAGGAAATTTCTAGTAGCATGCAACCTTCAGGCTATACTGTGGGGTGTGTGTGTGTGTGTGTGTGTGTGTGTGTGTGTAGGTTTTGGGGCCATACCTGGTGGCATGTAAGGGTTATTTTTGGCTCTACACTTAGAAATTACTCTTGGCAAACCTGAGGACCATATGGGATACTAGGGATTAAACCTAGATTGGCTGTATGGAAGACAAACTCTTTACCCATTGTGTTATAATTTTCATGTTGTAAATGTAAATGGAATGTAAATAAGAAGACCTGAAAATTCTGGATTTAGTCAATTTCATGCAATAAATAAATATTTATCAAAATAACCTTAATAGCTCCCCTCAGTAAAATTTGTTATTAAACATATTTTATGAACATTAAATAAATGTAAATATTTCAAAGTGTAAGGTATAAAAAACACTGAGAAATGAATAGTAATGTTTTTATTTACCTGGGGATTCTGACTATGCAGAGTGGAGCATTAATTTCTTGGCACCTGACAATGGAATGTCCATTGCTAACAGTGTATGTCACACAAGGGAAATCTTATTTGGGCACAGAAAGATTAAGAGACACAGACTCTGACATGAAAGACCACTGTTTCCAGCAGTGAAAAACACTTTGGTTTTGTTCTTTCACGCCTCTTACTACAAGATTGCATGTGGCTGAAACCTGGATGACACTTTCTGGAATGTGGCAGCAATTTACAATCTGCTACAGGCACCTAGGAAACTTTGGAACATTCTTTTACATATCAAGAATTATGCTTTATCAAGAATCTAGTGTATCAAAGATATAGCTGCAGTGGTCATGGAAAAGAGAATAATATGGGGTAGACAATAGCAGGGAAAATAGAGTTTTTTGAATTGCTCAGCTGAACCTGCCCAGAATTGACTGGGCTTTTGTGAGAGTTAGGTCTGACATCCAGTATACTTTGGATAGTCAGAATCCAGAAAGAAATGGAATTGACCTTCACCTGTGTTGCCTAGTCTTCATTCCTATGCTAAGAAGTATGGCAGAACTAGGCTCATATCCATTCATTTACTGTTATTGAGATAGAGATAAAGATTATCAGGGCAAGAATTTACAGACCTTGATGCCTTTTAAATATGACTCTACTGTAATAATGAAACAGCTTCATGATCAGGAAAGCATGCCCTATCTCACCTACTACCATTTAATTATAAATGTTATCACACAAGTTCAGATCAAATTTTCCTGAAAGCCCTGATGAAAATATCCTTATGGCTGAAGGTTCAGGGTACCTATGAGAAGTTGGAAAACCAGGAAAATGTTATGTCTACTGTTCTTACAATTATCTTCATGGTTGAGTAGCAAACCTTTTAGTCTCCATAATAGCTTGCATCCATTAAACTGTGTCAATTTCTATCACACATTGCAGGCCTCATAACTCAGAATCGTGAACTTAAGTAATACATGATCTTTCTGCAAAAAAAACAGTATCACCACTATCTCACTGGTGAGTTAAGAGCAAACGCATCAATACAACCTCCATCCTGATAATTATTGTTAATAAATTTCTGCATATTTCACAAGAAAACAACTAGATGAGCCTTAAAACACAAATCTGGGGCCAGAGAGATAGCACAGTGGTAATCTTGCTGACCCAGAACCAGCATTGGTTTGAACCCTGGCATCCCATATGGTCCCCCATGCCTGCCAGGAGTGAGTTCTAAGCACAGAGCCAAGATTAACCCATCAGCACTGCCGGGTGTGACCCCAAAACAAACAAACAAACAAACAAACAAGCACATATCTGTATTGTAATGGAATGTGGAAGATACAGGGATATTAACAGTAACAGTAGCAGGTCACATTGAGATATGAGTTACATTTCTAAAACTAAAATATAAAGACAGTGATAGTCAAAAGTGATAGACTTTTCAGATATTCTGTAGCTATAATACTTGAGATCATGAAGTGAATTATTGCAAATATATATTATTCCACTTATTTCCTACCTTATCACCAGAGTTTGGCCATTTAGGGTTATTTGTGTTTTATTGTTTTTTACAAAAAAGAAAATGAAGCTCGTAAAGATTTCTTATTTCTTGGGTTGTTATCTTGACTAAAAACTTTCTGCAGAGGTAGAGAACTTGTCTTTCATGGGGCAAAGCCAGATGTGATCCTCAGCATTTCATATGTTTCCCCAAACCCACCAGGAGTGATTCCTGCAGGCAGAACCAGAAGAAATTCCTGAACACCATTCTGTGTGGCAAAAAGAAAAAAGAAAAAAATGAATAAGCAAAAAAGCCTTCCTGCACTACAAAGCGCTCGCTAACTACAAAAAATTCTCATCTTCAGTTATCATCTCCTTTGTTTCCCCAAGCCTGCAGAAGGAAGGGATATTGTAATAGCTTTCAGAAAATTAGCCCATTAAAGAGCATTTAAAAGTGTGTTTGGACTTGACTAAGTACCTCAGTTTGGACAAATCAAGTTAAATACATTTTGGTGGTGTCCTAATCACCTGAGTTAAGGGCACCACCATTGTGAGCATAATTTCTATTTCCCTGAATAAGAATGTGAATCTAATAACCTAGTAACATAATCAAGTTATTTCCCCTAGAGACATAGTTATGCCAAGGAGCAACGGAGTCAAAATAGTTCGATATAGCTTCTGAAATTATGTAACCTACTTCTCTTTTCTGACACTGATTGGTGTCTTCCAAGTGCAAGGTCACACAGTCTGCTTAGTCAACTAGACTCAAAGAGTCTTGATTCTTATCGTTGTGCCTTTTACATAATGTATAAAGTTTATCTGAATTCAACAGGAAGAGAATGATTTGCAAATCTTGATTTTAGCCTTATGGAACACTTCATGCCATGGTCTTGAAGACTTACAGAAAGCTTTCAAAGAAGCATATTAGAAAAGAGATGTTGAAGGGGAGAAAAAAATGTCGATTAGGTAATAAAAGAGACTATTAAGAGTTAAACAATCTTGAATTCATGATTCAATTGTAGCACAATTTGAGTATTCATTGTCAGGTCTCTGAAATTATAACTATTATGAATTTATCAAAATAAAGTATATCTCAAAAATATCACATACTCAAAGTTGGACAATGTTATAATTCTTCCCTTTGTCTTTCTGAGAGGTTATTGCCCTATCATTGAGTGACAAAGGAGTGAGTAAATTGCAAAATATGTGTCTATACTGTAAGAATATTTTGGAAAATATTTTGAGAGTAAGGTACTAGATCCAAATTATAGTACATAAATCAGTTTTTATTATTAACTTTTGTTGTATTTGGAATTCTTTGAGACTATATTTCTGGAGATGTTTGTGGATATTCAGCTCTTAGATTCTTATAGGTTCTAAAATCAATGGCTCAAAGTCATTATACAATAATATTTTTGTATATATGCTAGATATGAATTAATCTTTTTATTTAATCTGATACTCAGAGGGAAAGTATGACTTGGGAAATATGCTTCTTACCTATTGGGACGCTTTGTAGCATTGTCTTGAAGACTCATGTAAAGGCTCATGTTAGAAAGGACCAGAGAATTAGAAATGGAGAAGAAACCTCTTCTTTTATAGTGTGGTTGTTGGTTGGATCAGAGAATCCTTTAGGAATAGGTTCAGTTTGTGCCCATATAGAAAAAGAGTTGCTTACAATATCCCAATGTTTAGGAACCCTATGAAACCTATTAGCTTAATTAAGAAATTAACCCTAAATTAAGATTATATCCATGGTGATGACCCTAACCATACCTTAATTTTTGACTAGTTGACCTTGTGATAGTACTTTTAATTTTATAACTTTTAAAATATGTCCTTCAGGCATATTTTGATATCCTTAGTAAGACAGCTAAGTTTCTAAATGTTCATCTTTATAAATTCAAAGTACAAATTCCACTACGAAAGGTAATTATTTTAGCTTTTCCATTTTATGATTGCTTTTCCAAGTAGTAAATACAGATTGGAAATGGATAATGACTAAAAAAAATATGTCATAGAAATCATATTGTATTTCAAGGCCATTCTAATGTCAAAGTCAGAATTTCATAATAGATCAGAGTATTTATGTATTGACATGAGATGAATACAACTGTTTTCCTAAAGCCTTGCTCATATTTTATTGTTACATTTGTCACTGTTTGAACAGGTACTGAGATCCTTGGATAAACGTAAAGATAATTTAATAATATGTGTTTAAAAGCCATTAACCATTATAATTGTTGTGGAATTTGTTGTAAAAATGAGAAAAGCTAAAGTGAAACATATTCTGCAAGCTGTTAATTCTAGTGCAAAATTATTTTCTTCTTAAAAGCTATGCCCACTGAATAAAAAAGATTAACTTAGCATTAATTCCATATCAAAACACACATTTGAGATATTTATGCTTGCCCTTTGTACAGCTGGATGGATTACCACAATTGATTGTTCACTAACCTTTCAGATTGTTTACTTAGTAGTTAAATTTGCTGGGTTTTTTTTTCAATCATATTGCTGAAATTCTGAAGAACCAAAAAACATAGTTTTAATTTGTTTTAATTTTAATTTTAATTTTAATCTTCAAAATCTATTTTCATTTAATAATGTCTGATATAATTATTACCCTAAAAAGAAAAACTTCTAAAACCACCCTAACAATGCTATGAACAGTTTCTTAGGAATATTTGTATCAGCTATCATCCACCTCCAAAAGAATGTTTTGTTTCTTTCTCAGTCAGTTCTATGAATCTTCAGCCTCAGGCAACTACTATCAGTTTTTTGTCACCATGGATTTGTTTTGCCTAAGAAATTAATGTAAATGAAATCATATAATGCATATTACTTTATATCTAATTTGTTTTGTCGGGCATCTGTTCGGTATTCGTTCCTGTGGTAGGTTAGGTCAGAAGTTATTCCATAGCTTTCAGCTTTTGGTGTGTTTTTGATGAGATTGTTTAGGAGTTCTTCCTTGAAGGTATTGGTGAAAATATACAGAAAGCAATATTACCAGCTTTTATGTAGTAGATGCATGTTTATCCATTGATAGTTTAAAATGTTCCCTGGACTTGATGTAATGTCATCAAATGGCACTATGCAGTGTCATTAAATAGAACTGTGTGTGTGTGTGTGTGTTTTTAACTGTATTCTAAAGAAAATAAAGGAAATAGTTTAATGAATATATAATTTAGAACAAGTAAAGCAAACCTTATTACCAGCTTAATCTTTACTACTCATGTTATGACTTTGAAAAAGTAATTTTTCCCTTCTATAGAATATGTAATTCTCATGTAAAATGAAAAATAATTGGACCATTTGATTACACAATGTTTGTGTTCTAGAATTAAGTGAGTTAGCATATGTAAACTATGTAGTATGGTAGATTAAAATGTCAATAATAGCTCTTTAACTATATTCCTTTTCTATTAATATTTTGCACATCTCATGAGATGTATTGCATCTCATACAATGATTAGTACATTTTGGAATTTAGATGTTCATAGTCATATATTCTGATGCATTTTATTGTTTTGGTAGTTTGGGATTTTATTGGGGGGGTTTGGCAACCCCAACTGTGTTCAAGGGTGACTCCTAGCAGTGTTTAGGGATTGTTTGTAGTGTAGGAAATTTGACTCCAGGTCAATGAGAAATAATGCAAGTGACTGCTACTATACTATCTCTTTGTCCCTCTCAAACATTTCATAGTATTGCATATTGTATAATATTAATCACTTGTAAGTTATACATATAACCAATTTTTAATTTAAAATTATATCCTAAAATATAGCAGTCATTTACAAGTATGGATATTTACTTCATATGGAAATTGTCCTTTCCATATTTCCATTTATCTAATTTTGCACAAATTCCATGGAATAATTTAATGGATAAAGCAGTGTATAAGATCTAAGGAAGATTCCTCAGTGTAAGCTTTTGAAAATGGGGGAATATTAGGGGATATTTATAAAATAGATATTATAATAACTTAGATATGTGATAGATGCCTGTTAAGCCCTTCTCCACCCCCACCTTGACCAGATATGCCCCTTACACCTTTATCTCCCTTCTTGATCTCCCTTGATCAGGTATTTCACCTTGAAGCATCAACAGACTGCTGCCATCAGCCAACGCCCCTCCTAAGAGGAGCTAGACCAGGGGTGGCGAACAAGTTCGACACAAACAGCCAAAATTTTAAACTGTGAGAGTTAGAGAGCCACACCACGCAGTGACCTGCTAAAACAAACACTCACAAAAAAGCATCTAATTTTAACAATAATATATGAAACACATATTGCATTTTGACATTTTGAGTGAGGGTAAAAATCTTACAGTGATGGTGGGGATGTGCTGCATCCTCCACACTCAGAACTAATGGCAAGATGTGACCCAACATGTGACACACGGGTCCTCCCGCCTGCTGGCCCATGCAGTTGTTTCAGAGAGATGGGAGACGGAGGACGCTCGGAGATCTCTCCTCAGAGGTCCCTCCTCAGAAGCAGCAGAACAAAATCCAAACTTGGCAAAGAGCCAAGGTATACAAAAGAATGATAAGAGGCAAAGAGCCACATTCATTTTGGCCGGGAGCTGCATGCGGCTCGAGAGCCAGCCGTGTGTTTACCACCCCTGAGCAAGACAAATTTGGGCCTTATTTGGGAAAGGACAGGCTTGCCATCTGATTGGACATTGTGTTTAAACCTGGAATAGGGATAGGCTTAAGGTTCCTTGAATCTATAAAAGATATTTTCCTAGACTACCCAGGGCTTCCAGTTTCAGTCTACATGGCTGTCCCTGGAGCCCCAATGCTTTTGCACTCTCTGAGGTATATTTCTTGGTCTTTATTGAGGTAATGGGATTTTCCTGGATACTGGCTTACCCCTTGGGCCCTGGGGCTGTCCCGACCTTGGGCCTCCCCAGGCCCTAGGCTTTTATGGTCCCCTTTTAACCTTGGGCCCATGGGCTATCTTGAACCACGAGCCTTCATTTGGGCCTTAGGCTTTCTCTGCCCTTTAAACAAAGGTACATACAATTTTAAAAGTGTTAAGGTAAGTCACATTTATATTATGTTAGAAATAGCAATAAACTTTCTAGAAATTAGTCTATATTATAACCTTAGACAAGTCACTTACATTTCTTAGATTTCATCAGGTCCAATTAGAGATTTATCAAGGAAACAACTAATTGATCTAATTTTCTGCTGAATTAAAAAAAAAAAGATAAGCAGGAGGGTTGTATGTAGAAAAATCACTTGATACTGATCACTGCACACTTAAGTTTGATTCCAATTCTGAAACATAAACTATAAATCAATAACATAAAATTGAGTACTTAATCATAGAAATTAAGCTTTTGTCATCAGTAATAAAATATTGATAAACTTTAAAAATGTGAGAGCTGGCAAATTCACCAAAAAACACTGCTAACCGAAAGCCCATATAATATGCAGAATTTTAATTACACGTAATTAAAAATATGTTATTAATAACAAATAAAAATATGAATTGCCTGTCATTAAATGTATTAAGATATTTTTAGAATATAAGTGAATGTAAAAGAAAAATTTAACAAGAAAGGGAGACAAAGTTATTAAAATGTTAATTCTTCCAGAACCAATAAAAAATTGAATGTATTTCAATCAAAATCTTATATATTTTTATGAGCTGTCTCAAACTGATTATAAAATACACCAAGATACTAAATATACTCTCATATAGTCAACAGATTTTTGAAAATAAACAGGAGTATGAAATAAAAATATTTTTTAGTATACAAAAAAATTATAGTAACACTAGAAAGATATTTAAGGCACTTGCCTTTTGAATGTTCACCCTGATTTGAATCTTAGAACTAGAAGAAAGTCCTGAGTACCACAGAATGTGACCTCAAACAACTCTGCTGGAAAATTTTGAGTAATTATAACTCTGTTATAGGTAGAATCAGGTATTGATACATACATTAATATGTAAGGAGTTATATGTGTTTCATGTGTTAGAAGTTATATATGTTCTTCTTGAACTTTGTGAGCTATCTTTGTGTGTCTTTTTCCACATGGGGAAGCCCATTATTCTCTCTTCAATTTATGTTCCTCTCTCTTCTCTCATGACTTTCTAAGAAATTTCACTGAATAAAAACTACCTTGTTTACTTTAAAAAGTTACATGATAAAAGATAGAGGGAAATGATAAACGAGGCATATATGGCTGAGGACATTTGGCAATTCACTTGAAAAATATAATTAGATTCATGCCATATTTTAAAAGTGTTTTACATGGGATAATATCTAAATGTGTAGAAGATGTATAATTACTAAAATTTATAGTTTTCCATCTTAGTTCGTTGGATACCTTCTCATATAAGTCATAACACTAAGGAATCATAATGAAAGAATTGTCAAATTTGGCCACTTCAAATATTAGTTATATTTGACCAAATACTCCATAAACTAAGCAGAGCTAAGTAACACACTGGGGAAAAGCTTTTTTAATATATATTACAATAAATATTCCAAATATAAAGCAGATAAATAAATCCCAAATTAGAGTTCATATTCATTATCACAAAAGATGGGGAACAAATTAGGTCATTGACAAGTAATGTAACAGTTAATAAAGTTATATAAAGATACTCCTAGCACTATTAAAACAAAAGGTACCATTGTTTTTCTCTAGTATGCTAATTAAATATAATTATAATGTTATTTGTGTTCTAAAGGTACAAAAGAGCTTTGTACATGATTAGTAGTGTCATTACAGAGAATAGATATGATAGCTATTCTGTAACTCATATATAATTTAATGTTTAAAGATACCTGCGTCCAGCCCTGTGTGAATGGGCCTGAAACAGGGGTACCAGGAGGATTAAGAAAATAATAAAGATATTAGATAGAAAAACATGGGGTCAGGATCTCCCAGCCTCATGGACTATTGTCCTCCACATAAAATATGTATTACTGAAGGCCATTTAACATGGAAAAAAAGGCAGATATTAACAGGTAAATACCTATCTAATGCTAATCAAACCTCTTAAGTGGGTCTTTACAACTCAAAAAAGGAATATGTAGGGAAGAGGAAGTGATTGAAAAGTAAAGTCTTTGTGGATTGTCTTCCTTCAGAGAAGTAGCAGGACAAAAGAATGAATACAGAAACCCCACTGACAGGGCCTTCCAGTAATTTAGAAATTAAGAGCCCTAAAAATTACTAAAAGAGAGGAGTAGCCCTCTCTTCAGACTATAAACTCTAACTAAACTTATTTGTTTCTTGGATGTCTTATAGATCGGACATAAAGACACACAAATAAAAGATATTTGCACGTGTGTATCAGTTTCTATATTGAAAACTGTGATATTTCATTCCACTCAATGGATACAGTAGTGATTGAATCTTTCTTAAAAATAATTTTTTAAGTAAGAGATAAACAAAAATCTCATGCATTTTAGTTGGAAATATAAAATGCATTTATGGCATCTTCTATTTTTATGACATCTGAAAGTAGCATCCTCTATTCTGGAGTTGCCCACTCATGATTTGGGGTCTTTCTTTCCCTTTCTCCATTACACTATCTCCTCTTTCTCTGTCCATCCCTCTCATCCTCTCTCATCACTCACATTTCTTAAATGAAACTTTACTTCACACATATAAAGAAAAAGGTCTATAAAACAATACAAAAGTCCTTGGTTGTACAGTTCATATAAAAAACAACTTCCATATTTTCTCTACAAATATCCTTAGTCATATAAAAATTAATATTTTAAGTAGCTAATTAATAGGAACAAACTAAATACTCTTTAAAACTATATTATAAAAATTCAAAAATAAAATAAATCATGTTATACTCATGGTATATAATAATTTTTTAATTAAGTTAAATTGCATTTCTTCATCTAGAAGATATCTAAAATATATGAATTAGAAAAATAAAGTTAGAAATGGGACCAGAATATTAGTACAGCAGATAGAGCACTTGCTTTGCATATAATTAATGATGGTTTGTTCTCCGGCACCACTTATGTTCTTCTAAGCCCTGCCAGGAGTTATCCTTGAGTGAAAAAATAAGTAAGAAAATATTATTGCATTAAGCTAGCAAGACATATGTATTTATAGATGAATATGTGTGCATATACACACATAAATGAAAAATATTCTATAAAATATGCATACCATACTGATAATAGTGGCTGTGTAAGAAATAGATGGCCAGGTGAGTTTTTTTTGTAGTAATTAAATTATTTACTGTGAGAAATTTGTCATATAATGTTTACATAACTGAAAATTTTATGTTATCAAAAGTAAATCAAATGATAATAGCTAAATTATAAATGAGATACATAAAATAAGACTTACTATAAACAAGAACACTCATATAAATTTCTGATAATGTATAAATATGTTTGGTTAAAATAAATGTTGAGTTAAGATCCCAGGAAAACATATGGGGTTAAATTGAGATTCATTATCTAAATTATAAAAAATATAATACTAATATATGTATCATTGCAATCCATATGAAATATAAAATTATCAAAACTTTAATAGCAAAATAAGGTAAATGATGTTCATGTAGGAAAGTAGAGCAATCTTCTGACAACTGTGCATTAGAAATAAACGTGGGGCAGGGCGGTGGCGCTGGAGGTAAGGTGCCTGCCTTGCCTGCACTAGCCTAGGACAGACCGCGGTTCGATCCCCCGGTGTCCCATATCGTCCCCCAAGAAGCCAGGAGCAACTTCTGAGCACATAGCCAGGAGTAACCCCTGAGCGTCACAGGGTGTGGCCCAAAAACCAAAAAAAAAAAAAAAAAGAAATAAACGTCACAGTCCTAGACATAGTAAAATCAATGGTGGCTACTGGAGGGAAAGGAGGTGGGAAGAATGACTAATAGGCCTTTTATGAAGATGTGATAGCACTGAAACTTTAGTGGCAGGCATAATGTTTCAAATGAGAAATAAGTCAGGAAAAACTGGAAAACTGCACAGAAGATGAAACAAAGGGAGATGAATGGTTTCTATAAATTTTTAGAAAAAAGAAAGCAACTAAAACAGTTGATGAATTCTGAAATGAGAATGGTGCAAACTGCATATTGACAAAGGAAACAAGGAAATGATAATAAAGGGAATTGAGTTCCTTGCAGACTTCTTGAGGAGTACCACTCAGAGATCTCAGAAACAGAGATTTTATCTGTGTCTAGATACTCGTATTTGCTTTTCCCATCACCACCCACAGAAATGCACAAAGAAATAAAGGGTTAATCTTATTAAAAAAAAAAAAGACCAGAAAAGATTATGCTCAGAAATACTCAGGTAACCAAAAGCTGGAGTGAGTAATAGGTTTTAAAACAGGATCAAGTCAAAGTCTGCCTGTTGCCCTATGCAGTGGTCAGCAACCTGCGGCTTGCAAGCCACATGTGGCTCTTTACACTTTTAATTTGGCTCTTCTGTGTGCCAGGCGGCCACTCCAGGAGTCAGGACTCTGCTCCTAGCCTCTGTCAGTGCGTGCCCTGTGTGGCTCTCAAAATAAATTTCAATCGTGGTTTTGGCGAGATTTGGTTCAGTTGAATAGAAAGGTTGCCGACCACTGCTAGGAATCTCACAGCCCTGTTTCCATTGCCGTCCAGCTGCTAAATACACTGATATTAGTGTATTATTGTATAAAGGTAAATTAGTGTTGACAGCTAAATACACTGCCCTCCACCAAGCCCAGGAGAGAGCCAGGACTGTTCATCAATGAGAAACAAAAGATCCTGAAATTCTTACCACAGGGAGTATTCCTCCATAGGAAATTTATCACATTCCAATAAAACTATATCAAGAACATTTCTAATCAACTATTATGAATTCATCTTTTATATTGTTTTAATGAAGTGTCATTGCATTATCCTATATGAATATCATTCAAGCCTGACCAGATATTTGATGATATATTCCAAATTGGTAAAAATTTTGGTAAACAATATTTGATAAACAAAATGATAAACAAATGGAAAGAATAGATTCAGAGATAACAGAATTAACTCAATAGGAAAATAAATAAATATAAGAAATAATGCAAGTATATTCATACAAAAATTCTTACTATGAAAAGAAGCTAGAAAAATAGAAGAATTCTCAGGGATTATTTTGGAAAAATTAGTGTAGGTATCCTCCTAGAAAGTCAAGAAAATTAGAGATAAAAAATTAGAGTCCAGAGTACAGCAGGTAGGGCACTTGCCTTGCATAAGATCTACCTGGGCTTTATTCTTGGCATCTCATATGGCCTCATGAGCCTTCCAATAGTGATTTTAAGTGCACAGAGCCAGGAGAGTGAATGTGAATAAAAAAAAAAATTAGGGGAAGAGCGATGGCATAAGCAGTGAGGCCTCTGCCTTGCCTGTGCTAGCCTAGGAGGATTGTGGTTCAATCCCTGGCATCCCATATGGTACCCAAGCCAGGAGTGATTTCTGAGTAACCCCTGAGCATCACTGGGTGTGGCCCAAAAAACAGCAACAACAACAAAATTAAATTTCTCAAAATATAAGAAAATATAAGATCAGGCCCGTAGAGATAGCACAGCGGCGTTTGCCTTGCTAGCAGCCAATCCAGGACCTAAGGTGGTTGGTTCAAATCCCGGTGTCCCATATGGTCCCCCGTGCCTGCCAGGAGCTATTTCTGAGCAGACAGCCATGAGTAAACCCTGAGCACCGCCAGGTGTGGCCCAAAAAACAAAAAAAAAAAAAAAAAAAAAAAAAGAAAAAAAAAGAAAAAAATATAAGATCAATGTAGGATTAAAATCAGTGGCAGTATCAGAAAGAGAAAAAATAAAAGGCAAGTGTGGAGTGAAAGATACCATTTCCAAGCGTGGAAAGGCACAGGCCTTCAGATCTAAAGGGTAGCCAGTTCAGTAATTTAAGAAATACAGAAGATTTGTGACCTACAAAGTTTGACATACCCTTTCTTTTTTCAACTATATGATAGTGTAAAAACAATATACCTTCAGTAGAAAACATTTTGCGTTTTGAACACTGATTTTTCCCAAGCTAGTAATACATACTTTGATTCTGGGTAAAAGCAGTGAGCTGCAATTCTTGGGCAGTCAGTGAGTACACTAGGAGGAAAAACAACAATTCCATTTCTCCCTTAACAGTATAGTACTCAGTGACTTAACTAATATGCCCAACATTTTATAAGGAAATAGATTTTGAATGAGATGATTTTGACTTGGTACAGACTAACATAAACTAGAAATGTCTTTAAGGTAAAATACACTATAGTGTTCAGTAAGTTTGGTATATTAAATGCATTTTCTGTCTTGATATTTTCAACTTATGATAGGTTTGTCAGGATATTTCCATCATGAGTCTTTGAATACCTGTAGCTATTTAGGTATATCCTTGTTATTTTTGAAGAAGAGAAGCTTTGGAAGAAGTCATGTTCCGAAAGGTCAGGGGAAGGAAAAAATAGCAAGATAACTACAGATCACAAGATATAAAATATAGGATGAATGGTGATCATATTTCTCAATTACCTAAGAATGTGAAATGTTATGTTCAGATTACTACAATCAAATATTAATCATTAATGTTATAGACAGAGCTATTTTCCAATGTATAAGAGCTCAAATAAATAGACTAGTATGCATCTCAGTATTAGAAACTACTGGAGTGTGGTAAAAGGGAAGTTGTGCAGTTCAGCTAATCAAGGATTTGACCTGGGACACATGCAAATTAGAATGATGTAAATAGCAACTGCTTCCAGATATGCACAAATTAAATATAAAAGGACTTGGGTAAGCAACTCAGCCAGATAAAGCTGTAGAGAGAGGGCTCAGGAAAATAAAGGAAATTTTAGGTCTATAAATGTGACATATTGTTAATAGTCAAATGGAAGTTAAAGAGGGAAATACATACTTTCAGATCAAAACAGAATTTAAAAACTCTAATTCATGGAAAATATTAGAAAGAAAGGAAAGGAGGTAAGGATGTGCAATGGAAGAGCTTAGTTTTTATTTGTTCTGATAGTATCTCAGTTGATGATGTCTATAGTTGAAAATTAATAACCATATAAAATAGTAACATCTTAAGATGCTGTATTTTAGCAGTATATATAGCAGAATGTAAAAAATTAAAAACACAACTGTCTCTATTTGGAGTCTAGCTCTATTATGTACTCGTGTGACATTTTAATGATTATTAATTGCAGTTGTCCATTGTAAGACAGTATAGCAAAAATCATATGGCTTAGTACATATTTTATTGTTAATAACTTTACTGTAGGGCCAGAAATACATAGTATCTGTGTAGGGCATTTACTTTTCACATAGTTAATCCAGGCTTGATCTCCATAACCCCATAATTGCCCTGAGCCCCACATGAGTGGATCCCTGAACATAAAGCCAGAGTAAACTCTGAACATTATAAGGTAGATCAAAAATAAACAAAATTATTTGTTACTAACTGGAAGTTAGTTTTTTATTTATAACTAAGTGGAAGGTAGTTTTGACTTAATCCTTTTCTCCCATTTTCCACCAATCTGTTCTGTTTCTTTGAGTTCAGACTTCTATATTTCATACTAATAAAATAATAATTTGTCTTTTTTTGACTGACTTCACTTAGTATAATGCTCTCAAAATTCATCCATATTGTCACAGATATAGGAATTTCTACCTCTTATGCATGAATAATGTTCTATTATATGTGTATTTATATGCATAGATTTACATGAGATTCTTTTCTATGGACTTGCTGATGGGTTCTGTCTATCCATATATACTTGTTATCTATCTAAATTGTTTCTTTGTTTCAACTATTGTAAATAATTCAGCCATTTACAGGGGATATAAACATGTCTTCAAGATTGTATTATTTTCCTTGTGGATACATAAACCAAAATAGAATTTCTGCATCATATGATAGTTTTATTTTTTGTGGGATATTCATACTGCTTTTCATATTATCTGACACAATTTAGATTCTTAATAATAATAGTGTATGAAAATCCCCCATTTTCACTCCCTTTTCAATCCTTCATCACTTGTCATACGATGATCAATATTCTAACCAGTATGAAGTTATATAATTGTTGTTTATGGCATTTTTATTATAATTAGTGATGAAGAGCACTTCATTAATCTTAGTCATCTTAATTAATTTTTAAATAACTTTATTTTTAATTTTTTTTGGGGGGGCCATACCTGGTAGTGTTCAGGTGTTGCTCCTGGTTCTGAGTTCAGGAATTATTTCTGGATGTGATCAAGGGACCATCATATGGGATGCTAAAAATGGAAACAGATTCTCTTGCATGCAAGGTGAACACCCTGCCTACTAGACTGTTGCCCTAGCCCCTGCATTATTTATTTATAAAAATATCTGTTGAGTTTCTTTGTCCACTTTTAGGGGTCTTTCCACTTTTAAATCATGTTTCAGTATTTAGTAATACAGACTTAATTTATTTTATATTAACCTGTTGTCAGAAATGTGATTTTAAAATACTTTGATTTCCTGTACCACAATAAATAAATAACCAGAGGTAGTAAAGTACAGATTCAAGAGCTAAATAAGAGTCCAATAAAATATTTTTTATTGCCGGAGAGATAGCATGGAGGTAAGCGTTTGCCTTTCAAGCAGAAGGTCTTTGGTTTAAATCTCGGCATCCCATATGGTCCTCGTGCCTGCCAGGAGCAATTTCTGAGCATGGAGCAAGGAGTAACCTCTGAGCACTGCCGGGTGTGACCCCCCCCCAATTTTTTTTATTTTGTTTTAATTATAACCTAATAGTATTTTTAAATATTTTACTTAAATAAAATAATAAAATATATTAATTAATTAATTAATATATTTAGCAGTTAAATATTAAGGGATAAACTATGAGAATAGGTTCATTACTATTATAGTAACTAGTAATTATATCTAGTAATAATAATAAAAGTATCAATAATTACTTAAAATGAAGTCATTAAGTCATTGTCAAAAGGTTTGCTAAGCAATTTGTTGCTAGCCGTTTTTCTGTTCTTTCTTTTGTTTCTGAACATTAGCTGGCTTTGAATCCTTATTGATGTCTAAATTGGTGTGTTCCTACTGCAATGACACTGTTGAAAAGAATTGGAGTTGTCTTAAGGCCATGTATAAAGCTCTGTGTCTCAGTAATTCCAGATTCTGTGGCTGATAATGTGGCTTTTGTGGGGTGAGGTTTTAGCTATTAGGACATCTAGAAGTACAAGAAGGCAGGGGAGATGAGTAGTGCCTGTATTCACTCCAAAAAAGTCCAGATGTTGTTAGCCTAAATATGGCATACTTGGAGTTTTTTTCTTTTTGGTATTTCTGTAGAGCTTCGTGGTTGAGTGAAGCTGGACCACTGGTGAAGCACAGTTGGGGGTAGTGGATTTAACTCATGTGGCTTTCTTTGGCTCTGTGGAATTTTGGCTCGCCCTCTTCTCCTGAGACTGCAATTTTCAGCTGAGTATTATCTGGTGTATTCATGATTTTTCATGGCTTACTATATACCTCTCTTTTAAGAATAGAGTGAGTCAGTGGGGCTGGCCAATACAGACATGGCAACTGGTTTGTGGGACTCCTTATTTTACATTTTTGAAAAGAGCTAAAAATAAACCCAAGTTTCCTTGACAATTTGTCGATTTTATTAATTCTTATGAGACAAAAAATTTATATGGTTTTTATTCTATTCATTGTAACATTGTAGATTTTATTTTTAAAAAGATATTTGAACTCTTCATATGTAGTGATATTTTTACCAATTCAAACACAAGCAAATAAAAGGCTACCCTTTTTCTGTGGATAACAAAGCAAGTTTTGGTGCACATGGGAAACAGCTGCAGAGAGGATATAATCAGTATTACTGAAAACATAGTAATTTTGATGGCTAAGGATCAGTAGTGTGTGTTTCCCAGTTCCTGAATGGTGAGGACAAATGTGTTTTTGGAATGCAGTTATAATAAAATTTATTATATTTCTTTTTAAGATTTAAAATGGAATTAAAAGATAAATATTCTGCTTGGTACAAAAATCTACAAGAAAAAGTCTTGCCTGGGATAAAAGCTCAGATTAAAACCAGGGCACAGAGGTGATGGATCCTGACACTGTCACCCCAAATGCACCAACAATATAGTATAGCATCATTTCTTTTTGTAAAGGCATACTAAAAAAAAAAAAATTTTATGTATAGAAACAAGCTCTTATCTAATGGGGATAAGAACTCATACATTTTACAATACAGGGGCACCTCCCACCTTGAACATATGTCATGTGGTCCTAACTTAGACTCCATGTATTTAGACAGTGACCATCCAACATTGAATCCTAGATCTCAGATATAGATCTAACACAGTTCTCTGCAACAGCTCCAGGAACCAAAATCCCTCAGGGACATTCTTAATACTGCTCTGAAACCAACATGTGCCAGTTTTGATATGACATCCTGACAATGAGGAAATAGCAACAACTTGGTCTAAGAACAGGTTGTCTTACCTCACCAACCTAAAAATAAGATGAAATCAGAAGACATGTCATCCTTTGATCTGTGCAAAAGCCATATTGCTAACTACAGAAGACTGAATGTGACAACCATGACTGGGCAGAACTTATCCTGGGACCAATGAAAAAGATTAGGGTCTACGCTTTGGCCTATGATCTGTACAACAACCAAGATCTCTAATACCAGGGGTCTGGCTGAGACAACTGCAACTGAGCAGAACTTCTGGAAACATAATGAAAGACTCTATCCTAGGCTTCATACTAGGTTTAGTGCAAAAACCAAGACCACCACTACAGAAGGCTGATTAAAACTACAGTAATGGAAAATAACTTCTAGAAATGTAAAGAAATGCTTCATTCTAGTCTCCATCCTATGACTTGTGCAAATACCAAGGTCTCTAGTTACAGAGGCCTGATTTTATCATCCACAACTGAACGGAAAATTTTTAGACATCACAAAAAGACCTATGGGAGACTAAAAGACCATGTATGGAGCCTATAGTTATTCCCATGACAGTATGCTTAAAGGGCAGAGAAACCCTGTATCTCTTAGGCTGAGGGAATTCCCTTTCTAATCTTCCCAAAATTTACTGTGCCTATGCAAAAGAAAAAAAGAAGCACAAATTAATATTTTTGTTATTGCTGTTGTTGGTTGTTTTTTCTCTTTTTTTTTTGTGCTTTGTTTTGTTTTTATTTCAGGACCATAGTTATTGTTTAGTTGCTGTCTTTATTGGCTATAGTACTTTTCAGATTCTTTTGTTTGATTTTTTTGTATTGCTTTTATGTTTTTCTTCACTCTTCTCCTCTTCTCTTAAATTGATATTTATAGCCTCTAGAAGGACTCCTCCCATTTTTTGCTTGTTTGATTTTTTTCCCACCCTTTTCTTTTCTTTCTTTTTTCTTTCCTCCAAACAGAACCACATAATTTGAACCATCTTGTTCTGCCTCACAAATTGAGGGAGAAATAATGGAGGGTACCACGACCAAAGAGGTGTATGAACATTGAGTAGAAATAGAAAATAATCAGACTTAAACACCAAATCCAAAGCCAATGACAGCAGAATTGAAACCGAATCTACAACAAGCTAGACACAGAGGGGACCACTTATACAAGCTAGTTCAGGGGTCAAAGGAGGGGGATATGGGACACATGCTAAAAACAGGGGTAGAGGGAAGACAACACTGGTGCTGGGAATGCCCCTGATTCAATGTCATTATGTACCTAAATTATTACTGAGAAAGATTTGTAATACACTTTGGTCAAAATAAAAATTATTTACTTATAAAAACTAAAGAAAAAATACAAAAATAGCAGAAACACTGAAAAAAAATAGTTATAACTATTGCCTGTAAAGTTTATTCCAATGAAGTTAAGGTCTAACTTTAATGATCCATTAACATATCACTCTACATTAAAACATCAAGGTAAAATATTCCTGTGATTATGAAATAACTGCAGGTAATTATTTTCATTGCCAAGTTGAAGAGAAAAATTAACTGTTAATGAGATAGAAAAAATACTTGATAATAGTTGATAACAGTTGTCTATTTGACAACTTAAAACATTTTTAAATTTAAAATATTAAGACATTTAAATTAGAATCACAAAAATATGAATATGTTTAGAACTGACTACTTTTTAATATTTACAAATTAATCCTAGTAAGAAGAGCAAATAAGTGGCATATATACTGATGAAAACAACATATAGATGTCATTATTTCTGAACAATGTGATCTATGAATTCTAAGACTTATTATAAAACTTTAACTGTTAATACAAATTTTAGGGCTGGAGAGAGAGTCTGGTGGGTTGCTTTGCATGCAGCCAATGTAGATTCCCTGGTCACTACATACTATTCCTTGAGCATAAACAGGAGAGAAACTTGATCATAATAGATCCAGGAGTAAGTCTAAAGCAACCTTGAATGTGGCCCACAAAACAAAAAAGTTTAATGTGCAATCAAAGTACACACAAACACACACACACACACACACACACACACACACACACACACACACAAACCCTATGTTCTAGAAATAAAGATGCTTCCATGAAAAAGTCTCATATTTGCTTCCTGCACTGCTTTGTCCCCCAGAATGAATGACCCTGCAAGAATCACTAGATTTAAGTCCTGAGCACAGAGATCATAGTAGCCTTTAAGTTCAGAACAATGACTTTACAATGTTATTTTTGTATATAAGTTATTAACCTAGAGATCATAAACAAAATTAATTAGGAGCAAAAATTAATAAATTAATAAGGATATACAAACACTAGAGACCATAAACAAAATTCCTATGAAAGACATAAAATCTAAAAATCATACAACTTCAGGAAGAAAATTGTCAGATGATGAATGTATCATTCCCATTGTCAGTCTCAATGAGAGAAAAGTTGCTTTGTATTTCTGTTTTGCTTAAGGCAATATTAAGAATCTTAAAATTCTCCATAAATAGGTAAAATATGCTCATTTGTAATGTGGCATGATATTAGCAGTGACTCGTGCCTTTCAAATGTCTTTTACCCACATTCCACCTTGGTTTTAGTTTCTTAGATAGCAATGCTGTCATAACTCTCCTGAGTTTCTGGTAGCAGCACAGAGAGAAAAACTGCACAATTTTCTATCCTTACTACTCTATAATAATTACTACAAGCATCAATTAGCCAATTTACTCTCTTAAATACTCCCTACCATCTTTTCTAAGGAAAATGAGACTAGGAGCCCCACTTATAGGAACCCTCTGTTGTTACTTTTCCTCATACACATCTTGTTGAAGGTAAATTTTAAAATTTAAAAATAAGTTGGAAAGTCTCCTTTACTGGCAGAAAATCAAGTTGTAGGTTTATATAGTGAGTCTCTAGTTTCAGTCTCAGGCATACAAGATAATGCAGACTATAAAATAACAAGTACAACACTGAGTAAAGGAAGAATGAAGACACTGGTGTAGAAATGGATATTTAAAGAAAGACTTAGGGAGGAGTGAGGAAAGTTAATGGAAAGTGAGATCCAAATATTAGCAAGCTCATGGGCTTCCATGGACAGCACAGTCACAATACTTCACTTGGATTAGGAATATTAGGAATATTTTACCCATTGTGTCTATGCAGTTTAATCAAAATGAGGAAGGTGAAATTCAACATTGCTGGTCATGAAAACTGAAATCCTGATTGTTGCACCAAATAGAA
The DNA here is from genome assembly GCF_024139225.1 of Suncus etruscus. Lineage (NCBI taxonomy): Eukaryota > Metazoa > Chordata > Mammalia > Eulipotyphla > Soricidae > Suncus > Suncus etruscus. The sequence continues at coordinate 57,004,399 of NC_064852.1, forward strand.
TAAAGAAAGGCCAATTTTATGTAGCTCAGTAGCCACAAAGAGAACCTAATTATGTGAGTATTCTTTGAAAATTATTAAAATTAGTGCTTTGAATGTTGATCCAGATTAGTGTTTCTCCAGAATAGACCTCTATACTTGCAGCATCAGCATAAGCATCAGCTAGCGATGAACTAGAAATGAATTTGAAGTATCATATTTATCTTCCAGTTTACTCAATAAGAGAAGTTTGGGTCTAACTGTTTGGATTTTATCAAGTCCTCCAGGTGCCTCAGATTCCCACTGCAGTTTAAATTTTCCTACTCTAGATTAGGATTTGGAAATTTATTTACTGTAAAGTTACATACAGTCTCTGCAGGTTCTCTTTGGATCTATGTGACCCACTCTGGCACAATAAAATCCTAAACAATAATATAAACAAAAGACTGTGGCTGAACTGCAATAACTTTGTATTTGTTAAAAAATAATAATAATTTAGTTCATACACTGTGGTTTGGTCTATAAATCCCTGCTAAATAATATTTATGAGACTTTATTGGGAATTTCGTGTAGGGCATATCTGACTTTATAGAATTATTTCCTTTTTCACATCCGTAACTCTCTAAGGTAGGTATTGTTTGTTGGCTGCATTTGGTAGATAATGAAATTCTCTTCAAATTTCTTCAAAGGCATTCTGTTAGCAAGCCTTGAATCAAAGTCTTTATTTTACTACAAAGGTCATATTCTATACTATGTTGCTTGAATAAATGGAAACTAACTGCAATGGTTCTATGATTACTTGATATTTTTTGAAACTATTTTAAATGGAATTGTATTTTTAATCTCTCTCTCCTCAGCTTTGTTATTTGTATAGAGAAACACTACTGTCTTTTGTGTATTGACTTTGTAAACAGCCACATTGCTGTAATGGTTAATTGTTTCTAGGAGTTTTATTGTGGACGTTTTAGGGTTTTCAGTGTATATCATCATATCGTCTGCAAAAAGAGATTGAGCTCCTCTTTCCCAATTTGGATCCCTTTGATTCCCTTCTTTTGTCTGATTGCTATTGCAAGGACTTCTAAGATTATATTGAATAAGAGTGGAGAAAGTGGACAGCCTTGCCTAGTTCCTGCCTTAATGAAATGCTTCTAGTTTTTTGCCATTAAGGATAATGTTGGCTGTGGGCTTTTAATAGATTGCTGTAACTATCTTGAGGAAGGTTCCTTCTAACCCTATTTTGCTGAGTGTCTTCAACATGAAAGGGTGTTGGATTTTGTCAAACTCCTTCTCTGCATTGATTGATATGATCATGTGGTTTTTGTCTTTCTTGTTGTTGATGTGATGTATGGTGTTGACTGATTTGCATATGTTGAACCAACCTTGCATTCCTGGGATAAAACCCACTTGGTCATGGTGTATGATCTTTTTGATGAAGTGCTGGATTCGGTTTGCTAAGATTTTGTTGAGTATCTTTGCACCCATGTTCATTAGCGAGATTGGTCTGTAGTTTTTCTCGTGGTGTCATTGCCATCTTTGGGAATGAGTGTGATATTAACCTCATAAAAGAAGTTGGGGAGAATTCCGGTTTTTTTTGTTTTTTTTTTGTTTTTGTTTTGTTTTTTTTTTTTGATGGTTTGGAAGAGCCTGTGGAAAAGTGGCAGTAAGTCTTCTCGGAATGTTTGATAGAATTTACCTGTACAAGTCCATCTGGGCCTGTACTTTTGTTCTTAGGGAGTTTCTTAATTACATCGTCAATTTCCTCTGAAGTGATTGGGCTGTTTAGGCATTCTAGGTCTTCCTTTTTGAGTCTAGGGAGATGGTATTTTTCCAGGAATTTGTCGATTTCTACTGGGTTCTCTAGCCTAACTGAGTATAGTTGTTCATAATATAATCTCATGATTTGTTGAATTTCTTGGGGTTCTGTTGTAATCTTTCTCCTTTTTTTATGATCCTACTGTTTGGATGTTTTCCCTCTTTTTTTTTTGTGAGTTTTGACAGTGGTTTGTCTATCTTGTTTATTTTTTCGAAAAACCAACTCTTGGTGTCATTGATTTTTTGTATTGTTTTCTTAGTTTCTATGTTGTTTATTTCTGCTCTGGTTTTTACTATTTCTTGTCTTCTGTTTGTGGTTGAATTTCTTTGCTGCTGTTTTTCCAATTTCTTGAGATGATCCTTTAAACTGTTGATTTTGTCATTTTCCTCCTTCTTGACATAGGCCTGTATTGCTGAGTTTCCCTCTAATTACTGCTTTTGCTGTGTCCCACAAGTTTTGACAAGTTGTCTCTCATTATCATTTGTCTCAAGGAATCTTTTTATTTCTTCCTTGATTTGCTCTTTGATCCAACTGTTGTTGAGCAGCGTGTTGTTTAATCTCCAGGTGTTAATTTTTTTCCATTGCTTCTTCTTGCAATTAATTTTGACCTCTGTTGCATAGTGATCTGATAGGGTGCTTCTAATGATCCTTACATTTGTGGTCTTATATAGGTTAGATTTGTATCCTAAGACATGGTCATTCTGGAGAGGGTTTCATGAGGGCTTGAGAAGAATGTGTATTCTGTTTTCTGGGGGTGGAGGGCCCTATATAAGTCTATTAGCCCTAGAGCTTCTAATTTTTCATTTAGGGCTCTTATTTTTTTTTGCTATTTTTCTGTCTGCTGGATCTGTCCAGTGGTGATAGTGGAATATTGACATCTTCTACTATTATCACATTTCCCTTCATGTGTTTCTCCAGGTTAGTGAGGAGCTGCCTCACATATTTTGCTGACTCTACATTAGGTGCATAAATATTGATCAGGGTTAGTACCTCTTGATTTATTGCTCCCCTGATTAGTATGTACTGACCCTCTTTGACTGATCACTTTCTCGAGGATGTATGGAATTTGGTCTGATATAAGAATGGCTGTCCCTGCTCTTTTTTGTTTTTCATTGACTTGAAAGATTGATTTCTATCCTTTTATTCTAAGCCTATGCATGTCCTATACTTGTAGGTGTGTTTCTTGCAGGCAACAGAAGTCTGATTTATGTTTTTAATTCAGTTCCCTACTATATGTCTTTTAATAGGAGAGTTTAGTCCGTTAACATTTAGGGAGATTATTGACAGAGAGGACTGTTGTGCAGTTGTGTTGTGTAGGGTGGTTGTTGTTACAATCGGGGGTTTGGATTGAGTAGGTCATTTAGGATCGGTTTTGTTTGCACAAATACTGCAAGTTCATTTTTGTTTGAGAATGTTTATAGGCTACCATCCATATGAATGACAGTTTTGCTGGGTATTGTACCCTAGGCAGGAAATTTCTTTCATTCAGTCGTTTAAATATTTCATTCCACTGTCTTCTTGCTTGAATTGTTTCAAATGGGAGATCTGGTTTAATTCTTATGTTCTTTCCTTTGTACTTGAGGTTCTTTTAAGGAGTTCATCTTTCTCTTTCTTTTTTTTGCCATTTGGATTATTATATGTCTTGGTGTTGGTTTATTAGGGTGTATTTTATTAGGGACTCTTTTCACTTCCTGGATTTGCTCGGAGTCCTCTTTTCAAAGAGTGGGGAAGTTTTCTGTTTTTATTTCCCTAACTACTTGTTCTTTCCCTTTCCCTGTTTTCTTTCCTTCTGGTATACCTACAATTATCAGATTATTTCTTTTGACTTTGTTCATTAAGTACTGGACTTTTGCTTCCAGTCCCTTGTCTCTTAATTCCTTGTTGATTTCCTGGTCATTTTTGGTTTGCAGTTTTTCTTCAAGTACTACTATGTGCTTTTCCATCTCTGTGATTCTGCTCATCTGGCTTTTTACGGTGTCTGTTAATTCCTTTAATTGCTTTTGTATGGAGTCTCTCATATTCTGTATCAGATCTTCTTTAATTTGGCTAATTTGTTCTTCCATGGATTTCTTGTACTCAGTGGCTAGCAATTCTTTCATTTTCTGTACCATGGCTTGCATTTCCTTTCTCATGGCTGCTTTTAAATTTTCATCTCTTGGATCTCTGCATTTGGTGGACTTGGGAACTTAGTAAGAGTTCTCTCTATATTTCTAGCTGTTAGGGTCCTCCTCAGTTTACCCATGTTTTTAATGCACTTATTGGTGTGGCTTGGAGAGCAGTGCCTTCTGATTTCGGCCTGCTTTTGCTCCCTGAGATGTGGGACTGTGTCCCTTCTCTGGATTGCAGCTCTGGGTGGGACTGTTGGCTGGGCTGGCTGAAGTTTGGCCTCTGGCATGCCCTCTAGTGGGAGCCTGGATAGTGTTCCCCACTCTTGCTGCCAGCCAGTGCAGTACCACTCCTGGCCACAATGGTGAAGGACGCTGTTGAGCTGGGCTCCTTTGCCCTCTCCCCTACTGGAAGTCAGCTGAGCTCCTCCTCTTCCAGACCTCTGTCGGAAAACCCTCTCATCTATGGTTCCTAGCCCGTCTCAGCTGGGCGTGCTAGAGACCTCGCAGATACGGTCAGGGATGGGGTGGAGGCAGTGGAAATTCCCTTGGCGAATGCCACCCCGGGAAATGTCACAGGCAACCAGGGGGAAGGGTGGAGGTTTTGGAAGGTCTCCCACCTGGTGCCGCCCTGGGAAACCTCACAGACCCGACGGGGAACAGTAGTGGAAGGAAAGGACAGTCTCCCACATGGTACCACCTCTGGAAACCTCACAGACGCGATGGGGGGAAAGAGCAGAGGGAAAGGACAGTATCCCACCTGATGCTGCCTTTGGAAACCTCACAGACGCGATGGGGGGAAAGGGCGGAGGGAAAGGACGGTTTCCCACTTGGTGCCACCTCTGGAAGCCTCACAGACACAACCTGGGAGAATGTAGAGGAAAAGGATCGAATGACCTATTTTTCTTCATTTCTCTATCAACTCTGTTTACGCTGGGCATAATAGATAAGGAATGGCAACTGCCCCAACTTCTATTCTGCACTAGTCATTCCTTCTGAGACACATCCAAACTTGAATTTTTCTATTAAAATGGAAAATCTCACTGATTGGCATCGGTATACACATGATTTTGAGTTGAATAGCTTTGTGTCATTTTCACAAAACACCAAAGCTGTAAGACATGTAATACACATAAAATTGAAATCCAGTGTTATCAGTTCACCTCTGAGAGTCCCAGAGTTGACACCATGCTGTTGTATAAGCTTATAATTCCACCAAGCTCTTCCTGAATACAATATATATAAACAACAGGTGTGCAAGTTAATTGTTTTCGCATCATGGTGCATATTTCACACCCCATAACTCCCAAATGAAATACCAAAAGAATACATAAAATTAAATGATTCTAAGATTTAAAGAGTTTATACTTCTTATGGCTAGTGAGAATCTATTGAAATCTTTAAAAGGAACTGTAACTATAATAACCATTATTATTAAATATGTCCCTAAATAGTATTTTATTTCAGTTTAAAAATTGATACATGGAATGAAAATGTAATATATAAAACAGTGAAATATGTTTGCATGCATCCAGTGATAGTAAAGAAATTCATATTTGCATTTTACAAAAGGATTTGATTAATGATCTCTTACAGACTTTTAAATAAGCATTAGAAAACTCATCAGAAATGATCTTCCATGATGATGGCCTTCTGTTTATCTATTACTATTCTCAAACTAGTTTTGACCTTTGTAGGAATTATTTTATAATAACCTAGAAAGGACTCAATCAGGGGCCCAGAGAAATAGCATGGAGGTAAGGCATTTGCTTTTCATGCAGAAGGATGTTGGTTCGAATCCCGGCATCCCATATAGTTCCCCGTGCCTGACAGGGGTGATTTTCTGAGCATAGAGCCAGGAGTAACCCTGAGTGCTGTCGGTGTGACCCCCTCCCCCCAAAAAAGAAAGGGCCCAATCAGCAATTATAATTGGGGCCATTTAGTAGCATCTTAGCAGTACACTTCATTCAACATGTATTTGAAGTGATATAAACTTAACTAAACTTAGGTTACCTGGTGTGGATCACATAAGTTTGATTAACATTCTTTGTAACCTTCTATTGTAAGCCAGATTTTGCTAGGATATATCTATGATGATTGGTTGCTCTCATTATGTAATAAAACCAAGAATGGTAGTTAAAAAAAATGTGAGGCCATTGTTAGGGGCACCTGAGTGTCTCCCTGGAGGAAATCAGAGATTGAGGTGACTAGGGCAACTCTAGCAGGTTGAATTCTTATCACCGATGACATTGCTGGGGCACCTGTGCGCTGCAGCTTTAAGAGTCTCCCTGAAGGAAGCTCAGAAATTGAGGTGACTTGGGCAACCCAAGCAGGTTGAATTCTAGTCCCCACCACTGATGCCATTGCTAGAGTAACAGAAGCTGAGAACAGATCAGTGAGCTGGAAGATGAGATACATAACAACTCCATACAGCAGAAGAAATTGGAAAATAACCTTAAAGCAAATGATCAGACAATGGAAAAAATACTCAAGGAATGTGAGCAGATGAAAATTGAAGTCTTTGATAAATTCAGCAGAAACAACATAAGAATCATTGGAGTCCCAGAGATACCCAGGAAGAATCAACAGTTAATCATTACTGAGAATGATTACTGAGACATCATTACTGAGAAACTCCCAGAGTTAAAGACAGCATGCAACCAAATCCTACATGCCTGAAGATTACCAGCTAAAAGAGATCCAAAGAAAATCATCTAAAATTATCTAATCAAATCAAAAAATGGGGAGAAGAAATGAACAATTTCTCAAAGAAGGAATACATGTGGCCAAAATGCACATAAAAAACTGCACCTCATGAAGCTCACCACAAACAGGGATGAGTTTAGTTAGAGAAATAACTAAGTTTCGAACTATCCTAATAATGAGAATGTACGAGGGAAATAGAAAGCCTGTCTAGAGTACAGGCGGGGGTTGGGTGGGGAGGAGGGAGATTTGGGACATTGGTGATGGGAATGTTGCACTGGTGATGGGTGGTGTTCTTTACATGACTGAAACCCAAACACAACCATGTATGTAATAAATTTGTTTAAATAAAAAAAATTTTAACAAAAAGAAAGAAAAATGCTCCACATCACTAATCATCAGGGAGATGCAAATCAAAACAATTATGAGGTACCATCTCACACCACAGATACTGGCACATATCACAAAGAACAAGAACAGTCAATTCTGGAGAGGCTGTGGAGAGAGAGGAACTCTCATGCACTGCTGGTAGGAATCCTGTCTAGTCCAGCCTTTATAGAAAGTAATATGGAGATTTCTCAAAAAACTAGAGAGATGAAGTCATAAAATTTTCCTGTACATGGATGTATATGGAATCTATTATGCTGAGTGAAATAAGTCAGAGGAAGAGAGATAGACACAGAATACTATCAGTCGTCTATGAGTTTTAAGAAAAATAAGACATTTTTGTAATAATTCTTATAGACAATAGAGATGAGGGCTGCAAGGGCCAGCTCATGATATGAAGCTCACCACAAAGAGTGGTGAGTGCAGTTAAAGAAATAACTACACTGACAACTATTATAACAATGTGAATGAATGAAGTAGAAAGCCTGTCTCAATTACAGGCGGGGTAGGATGGGGAGGAGAGAGATTTGGGGCATTGGTGATGGAAATGTTGCATTGGTGAAGGTGGGTGTTCTTTGTATAACTGAATCCCAACTACAATCTTGTTTGTAATTAAGATGTCTAAATGAACATATATATATATATATATATATATAAAAAAGAAATGTGAACAAAAGTGAAACATGAACAAGCTAATCAAGCAATCTACCTCCCTTTTTATTGAATTCTACCAACATACCCTTTTCTCTCCTATAAAATTTAATACCAGTAACTCTGGGATCTCATGGAAAAGTCATGTCATTACTTAATGAGTTTCTGTTGATTTTGCTTATGGTGTGAAATACTATAACTATAGATAAAATCAGATGTGTAATGTAACTGAAGAAGCTGTTAATGGTCTAGCTCTTTGTCAGTTTTCCTTTCTCCACCACCTAGTTTTTTGTCTTTCTTTTAAGGTCATGCTCAGTAATAGAGACATGCCAAATATATCATTAACTAGATACATTATAAACTATATGCTATCCCTCATTACCGTGCACTAAATTTTTGTGGACGGTCATCTTAGAAGTTCATATTAGATTTAGTAGCTTACCTTGAACATGCTATGTTTCATTAGCCACTTGCCTATATTGAAATACAGGAGAGATGGATAATTTGTCTATGTCCTGTGAGTAGTACAAAGACAGATATAACATTATGAATTAAGGTCCACTTAATTTCACTTGAATTAGAGAATGTTGGTGATGAAATATCATCTCACTGAAACCAATATTGGATGCTGCCTGGGACTACTTCTGCTTCTCTATTTTGTTCTTCTGGCTGGAATTTTAAGTTGCCTTATTTAATCATTTGGAATAGTTACAAAATTTCTAGGACTTTAAAAATAAATATTTATTTTTACTTGTGTTACATGACTCTTAGTAGGGAATCTCTGCACATTTTAGATGCTCAAGATACCTGGTTAATGAGGTTTTTATTATCCCCAAATTTGCCAGCCACTCAACCAAAAAAGAAAACCCTAGAAGGTCCCAAACTACTATTAAAGTGCTCTGATTTGGAGCATTCCAGAAAAGTCTCATTGGCCATGGACAGTTGCATGATCATACACACCTGAAAGGGATCAAGAGGTACCAGCAGAATTGTTGCCAAGAGAGAATTAGACATATTTGAAAAGCAGCACTCATGACATCTATTTTTACTCAATATCCCTCTTTTTTTCTCTACTTTATGACCTACCACGCAAAACGTCTTACTTACTAGCTTCCCTTTCACATAGGATCAACATATGGATCTGGCTCTGCTTGCCTGAGGGAGCAAAATGGAAGTTAGTTGTCTGTGGGAATTGGGGGATAAGTATTTAGTTTCCTACAGCTAATATGTTCTTCAAGCACTTCTTCCTTATCTGAAAATTGGAGATAATGCCAGGTTATATATGACACCTTTGTAAAGCTCTTGTATCTCATTTCCAAAATAATAGTAGATAAGAATAGGAAGATGGGAATAATTTGTTAATATATAACTACACCAGCCCTTTACTTCTTACCTCTAGACATCTTGGTATAAGAGAAATATACATCACTATAAGCTTAAGACATATCAATTTAAGTTAACCTTTTTATATTTTGTATTTGAATGTAATCTTTATATTTTTATTTTCAAGGTAAATATACATCCTTTTCATGAGGATGTATTATATATATGTTCTTTAAAATAATATGTGACTATTATTGCTTCTTGGTTTATTTGGCTAACATTGCCTGGTGTATCACTTTAACATTTGGGGTAAGAGGTGACAAAACATCCTCCCAAACTTTAGCAATTCCCTCCAAATTTCTATTTGAGAAAATAGATCTGCATATTTAATCTCCGCAAGTCAGACTTTTATTTCTTACAGTAGTAGTCTTACAGTACAGTAATCTTGTTTATTTTTGGTTTTCAAATAATTAGTTATTCACAATCTGGATATTTTGAGCTTTCTTCAAGGAACTTATCTCTTATGATGGTTTTCTAATATGATTCATATAATATTCTGTTAAGGATTTCCAAGTAATTTTCTATGACAGGCTCTATTCATATATTGTTTTTGGGTCACACCTGGCAGCAATCAGAAGTTACTCCTGGCTCTATGCTCAGAAATCGCCCCTGGCAGGCTCGGGGGACCATATGGGATGCCGGGATTCAAACCACTGTCCTTCTGCATGAAAGGCAAACCCATTACCTCCATGCTATCTCTCTGGCCCCTATTCATATATATTTTTTAAATATGGTAAATTGTGTTTTGTTTTGTTTCTGTTGTCATTAGCTATGCACATGGACTACTCCTGGTTCCATATTCAGTGATCATTGCTGGTGATATTTGGGGACCATATGTGATACTGGGAATCCAGTCCAGATTGACTGTGTAAAAGGCAAACAGCTATCTCTCCAACACCTAAAATATATTTTGTAATTTTCTCCTTTCTCCATCCTAATTCAAAATTCTAAAATGTATGATTTTATTAAATATGTAAAATTTCCATTGTGTAATTTTAAAAATATAGTCTTTTTATGCACTATTGGTATTCCTAGGACACCATTCCTAGGACACCTAGGATGCTGGAGTGAAAACTGCCTTCTTGCAATAAAGGAAGGCAAGGCAATATAATGCAGCCCCAAAGCTTTATATAAGACTTGAGTCTTCCTTGAAGAATTCCTCCCTATCATGCTAATTTCTTTTTCTATATTTTTTCACTTCTTGGGCTACACTGAATCTCAGGATTTACACTGGTTCTACGCTTCAGAATTAATTACTTCTAATGGTGTTCTCAGGACTACATGGGATGCCAAGTATCAAACTCACTCCAGCCTTGTTAAAAGCAAGCACTTTATCCACTATACTAGTGCTCAGACCCCAGAATAATTTCTTTAATAAATTAAAGATACCTCAAAATAGAAACCTTAACTTATCATTAACAAATTGAGGTTTTGACATGGGAATGAATGAATGCCTTCACTCGTGAATATCCAGGACCTTGAATAATCAAAATGAAGTAGAATAGAAAAAAATTATCCTTATATCTATTCTTTTTCCTTTCATTTTTCATTCTACTCCTATTTGTCCTTTAATTTCTCAGTAAGTGAATGACTTTGACCAAAGCATGGAGAAGGGAAGGAGAGAGAGAGAGAAAAAAGAGAAGAAATCTCTTTTTCAAAAGTGCACTTTGATTTGTTGCTCATCTCCAGAAAGCCAGCACTTTTCTTTATGACCATGTATTGATCTCTAATATCTTTATTGAGTCTTAACTCTTCTTTGCTTCCTAGAGGCAAAAAATAAGGATTAGATAAAGTATTAATTTTCCAGGCATCTGCACATGTTTTAATAGCCTTTCTAAGTTTGGAAATAGTTTCTCTGTGGGCCAACCACAGGACTAAATGTCATTAAAGTTTAGATTGCAGCAGTACATAACAACCATAGTGTTAGAAATAGGCCTGGCAATGACAAGAATGCTCATTTATTTTAGAGGAGATTCAAAGTAATCTAAACTTCTATCTAAAACAGGGCCAGTACCACATTGTTCTGAAGCTAACTGGCAGGTTTGGAGTGACAACATTTCCCTTTTATTATTCATATCTGGAAAGGCAGAGCTATGACATATCTACAGGTCACACAGAACATGAGATGGACAGTTGTAGTCAGTGTGATAATTGGACTTCAAATTTATTTCTTTAGTCATGGGCCACTTTTCTGATAAGAGAGTCCTATGACTCCATACTTGGCACAATGCTTTTAAATGTAAAAAGATATAGGATTATAATGTAAATCAATTGTGTTGCGGTCTAATTATCAAAATCTAATTTATGAGTGTCTGATAGAAAGATACTAGTACTGTTTCATATCTAAAGCAAGAAATAACTCAAATGAAAAGATAAGTACTCTTAAATAGTGATACATGTACATAATATTTAAATATATATATATTTTTGTTTTGGGGCCACACCCAGTGTTTCCTGGCTATGCACTCAGAAATCACTCCTGGATAGGGGGGCCATATGGGATGCCGGGGGGATCGAACCGTGCTCTGTCCTAGGCTAGTGCAGGCAAGGCAACTGCCTTACCGCTTGCACCACCCCTCCAGCCCCATATTTAAAGAATTCTTAACAATAGTAACATGACATGAATATATCTCTGATTATGGTTAATGGCAATAAGTAAACTTTACACTACTAAACAATACATTCATAACTGAAAGTTTCAAAACCAAATATTAGTTCAAAGAAATTTAATGAAGCTAAATATACTTTTCCTTCCTCCAGTTTTTTAAATATATTGAACATTCTGGATTAACAAACTAACAAACTCTAAAGCCTCTTATATTTACTATTTTCTAGGAATTATAAATATATATAGACATAAAGCCTAGATTTTTATTATATCATCAATGTAGAACCGAATATTAGTCACTGAATATTTGGCTTTGCCTCCTATTTTTTTTAAATCACTCCTTACTATTTCTTAGTGAAGTATATAGCCCTTAGTTAAGTTTTCTAGAGTAGAAATGGGTCTCTTTTCACAACCAAAAGTGTTTTTCCTTAATTTGCAATTAAAGATAAAAAGTGGGTCTGAAACAGTTTTGAAGCAGTTGTTCTTCTCTTAATGAAGAGCTACCTGGACAGTATATTAAGCTGCTTCCAAAGTTATAGATATTACTGCCTACTGTGCCTATTTGGCCAAGGTCATTGGTTTTATCATCTGTCATGTGAAATTTCTGAAAGGAAAGGGAAAAATTATGTTTAGAAGTATTGTATATAATTTCCTTAATATTCAACATTAGTTTATTTAATAAAACTTCTTGAAGGGAAAATAAGATACACATGAAATTATTGAGAGAATCCCTTAAAATTTGAAAAAAGTAACATTTAAAACCAGACAGGAAAAATGTTGTAACATTCTCGAGCAACTGATTCAGTTTGTCCCATTACATTGTGATAAAGCAGCAATTGATAGCAGCAGCCTGTGTGATAAAATGATTATGGCAGCAGTGAGAAAGAATCTAGTAAAGGAATTGATTTGCAGATTCCAATTCTGTAAGAGCCAACATTGATCAGCATAAATGTCAATAGTGAGATTATATGGATAGCAGCCTAATTCCTTTAGATGATTCTGGCACTAGTGACAGGTTCAAGAACTAAATGGGAAAAGGAATTTAAGACTCTTACAATTACTCAATTATCCATTGACCAACACCAAACCACATGGTCCTTTGTTGGCTCATGGCAGAGTCTGTCTTTGTCCAGACACAAATTAATTCAAAGTTATTTAAATCTTTTTCATATTGCCAAATGTGTAGTACCAGCACCACATATAAAAACTCATATAGTTATAATAGTAATTAAAATATATTCTAATTAGATGTGGCCATTTTAGGAGGGAGTTCAAGAGAAAATGTATTGCTCTTATGTATTTGGGGCATTTATATGCCAAAGAAAATGTCAGTTCTAAGAATGGTCAGGAAAAAAATCATATAAGGTAGTCATGAAGTCATTGTTTGTCATTTTATGAATTTCTTTTACTGATCCAGGATTTTGCTAAAACTGATGGTCCTCAAAAACAATATATTAGAGACCAGGGGTAGCAGCAGCACGTGTGCTAGCAAGTAAATTTCAGAATCAGAAAAAAAGCAAAAAGTGTGAAGGTCTGTGGAATTATAGCAGTATAGGGCATGACATTCAGGTAGGCGGGTACAGAATGAATGTGACCATAAACTTTCTGCTTTTATCCACCTGGAACCCAGCATCTTTTGGTTTAAATGAGACATCAGTTCCATATTTCCTATTCACACAGCCCAAAACATCCAGGACATGAATATCACTCCTTTCTGTGAGAACAGGCAAAGCCTAGGAACTTCAAAGAAGCATCTCATAATGTTTAAGTTAAAAAACAACTTGGATTCACAGTTAACTAAAGAAACTCTATAAATTGTTATTTCTCTTTCTCTTGCTGTTTGTATGTATTCTCCTTTGGCTACATATCCTGCTGTCAATTCTCTAAAGTTCTGTGTCATCAATTGTCATCACAGTTTGCCTGCTTTCAAAAGGGAAGGTCAACTATCTTAGGAAGCTATTTGAGGATTTAGTTTTTGTTTGCAATGAACTCAGTGGCAAAGCAGAAGCTTCATCACTAACTGAGGTAATGTGACATTGGTGTGAGGGAAAGCCTAGTATTGCCAATTGAAAACTTGTATTAAAATCCAAAGTAAAATTTTATTTTTGGAGATATTCATGAGGAGAATATAATTGGTTCATTTTGGATTGTACAGAATCTTTGAGTCCAATGCCGATTAAAGAATGGTTATGATCCATTGGAATGTCATACTAGGATGACTTCTGTTCTGTCTTGTTGCCATCTTGAAATTTTCAATTGATTTTTTTTATGAAGAGCTCTCTGTCTTGGCCACAAAAGAAATGCTATAAAATAACATTTTGTGGCCTTCAAAATAACAGTTATTTAACATGTAATAATTCCCAGCCATCTTAATAAATAACATTGCCATCACAACTCTTAAAATAAAGGAATTTATCTCTTCCGTTAGCTTCCATGAGTTACTTTTGTTGTTATATCCTTAAATTAATTATTTTTTCTACCACAGGGTAAAGAAACTAAGTCACACCAAGCCAGCATTTTAATTCAAATATTAATTCTAATATCTCAGGCCTTGTGCTAGTCTTTCTGTCTGACAGATGACATAAATGCTAACTGTAGCTTATTATAAAATTCAATACAAAATTCATATTGAATGTTTAAAGCTTTATTTTACATTCTTCATTAGCATGCAAGTTAATAAGGGACTCTGGCCTATTGGATGGTAAACTGTCCTGAATGACATATTTTACAACTAGATCACTAGCTTTTGGAATAACTGTTCTCATTTTACACAGTTTATGAGTTAAGTCAGCTTATTTTATTATTTTACACAATGACTTGAATATTTTGTGATACTAAAGTTAGAGGGCAATTTATTACTTAAATTTTATGTCAGTAGGAAAGTGTTTAAGAAATAAACTTTTTATATCAAAAGCATCAATGTTGGGGGTGAAGCAGTATTACAAGGGTTAGGGCATGTGCTTTGCATGCAGTTGATCCAGTTTTGATCTCAGCATTCCATATGCTCCTCTGTGAACCATCATGAATAATTCTTGAGTGTAAAGCCAGAATACTCTTGAGCATCTCAGGGTGTACTCCAAAAACAAAGCATTAATGTTAACACTATTGTAGCCATGTTAACTAAAAATTAGAATAAATATATTTTTACATTTAAATAGAAAATAAAAACAATTCTTTCACATGACATAATTGTTTAAAAAGTAGATATTTGAACGTAACAAATGTTTTTATTCCCCAAAGTTGTTGACATTGACCACTTGGAGAGGAACATATTTTTTTGTCTTCTATTCGTAGTCTTTATAAAACTATGCATTAATATTCTGTGGTTTACAATTCTGTTATAATGGTCTCTCAGATACATAATTCCCATACCCATCACCAGTGTTCAACTCATAGTCATAAGGAAAAAAATATATATTGTCTTGAAGAGCAACATGGTTCTAACACTTGTTCAAAGTAGTCCCTTAATTTATATCAATAATTACTTTTAGGAATTTAATTCTCCCACTTTGTAAAATGATTCTGTGAACAGTTTCTTTATTCTATAATGCTGATTCCTTAGTAATATCTTCAGATCTATAACTAATTCCTCTGAAAAAGAAGTCACTTTCTGTATTCAGAAATTGGAAATGCTGCACATAATATAACATGAAAGGAAAGCTCAGAGAAAGATTATTTTGCATCTTTAAAGGAAATTTTCCTTAGAACAGTCTTTAAGAAAATTAATACATCTTTAGGGATTTGAGAAGACAGAATAATTTTAGGATTATGGTAACTGGTGAGTGTCTCAAAAGAAAATAGAGAGATTATGTTATTTGTATTTATGCATCAAATACTCATTTAATACTTCACAATTTCCACCCTAGGAAATTAGGAATTTTTCCAATTTTTTTCTTGGTACCTGCTTCATAAATTTATAGTGTTTATGGAATATGTTTGATTAGAACAGAGTGTTTTGTGCTTGTAGAATCTGAAGCAGAAATACAGATAGAAGCAGTGTTATATTTCTTGTGGAAGATATGCCTTTTGCTGACTTTTCTGACACAGTTGTAATTTCCCAAGCTATCATACAAATGTTTGTAATACTGTATCTACTGTACTGTTCTCTCTCATGCCAAAATTGAGTCTTCAGTTATCTCACTAGAATATTTTCTGTGGGAAGCAAGGAAAAATTTGACTTAAGCATCTTGCTTGTCATTTCAGTTGTAGATTCTGTTTTTAAGAGCTTGTATTGGTATGTTTGAAAAAAATTTAAATTTAAATATGGACTATATTTAACAAACTAATAAAAAAATAAAAATAAATCCACTTGACTTGATAAATTCTACTTAACAGCTGAAAACTGCCATTTGCCAAGAAATGATTTAGTTTGGTAAAATGCATTTCAAAGCTAATCCTTTAATGTCTGTTTTACATATTACCCTTCCCACTGTTAATATTGAGCAATATAGTAAGCTAGTAATTGTATGCCCTATATTTCAAATTGCTACTAGGAAGCCACATAAATAACAAGTTTGAACTGCTTATTTATAATGCCAAGAGGCATTCCTTACCATGGAGTGATGTAACATGGATTTAAAAAACTGCTATAGGGATAAAGCTGTGTAGAAACTGATGCAGATCTGTAACAATACAGCCTATAAAATAAAATGAAGTAGTAAATCTAAACTGATGATTCAGCCTTAATGTTTACTATAAGGGGAGGTGATGCTATGGACCTTTGTTGAGCATCTAGTCAGAAATTGCACTTGTGCACTATGTCTTCACAAATAGTATAAAATGAACAAAACTTTAACAACTTGTCCTATTAAAACCAAGTTTTTAATATGCTGTAAAGTGCATCTGAAGGCATACTACAAAATCATTTTCTTTAACACTCTGATATATTCTTACCCTGTCTGTTACAAGATAGTGTCAGAAAAGAGAATCCTGAAGTTTTTATTTTAATATACATTTTATTTAAACACCTTGATTACATACATGATTGTGTTTGGTTTTGAGCCATGTAAAGAACACCACCCAGCACCAGTGCATTCCCATCACCAATGTCCCAAATCTTCCTCCTCCCCACTCAATCCCCGCCTGTACTCTAGACAGGCTTTTTATTTCCCTCATACATTCTCATTGTTAGGATAGTTCACAATGTAGTTATTTCTCTAACTAAACTCATCCCTGTTTGTGGTGAGCTTCATGAGGTGAGCTGTAACTTCCATCCCTCCTCTCTTTTGTGTCTGAAAATTATTATTGCAAGAATGTCTTTCATTTTTCTTAAAACCCATAGATGAGTGAGACCATTCTGCATCTTTCTCTCTCTGACTTATTTCACTTAGCATAATAGATTCCATGTACATCCATGGTAGGAAAATTTCATGACTTCATCTCTCCTGACAGCTGCATAATATTCCATTGTGTATATGTACCACAGTTTCTTTAGCCATTCATTTGTTGAAGGGTATCTTGGTTGTTTCCAGAGTCTTGCTATGGTAAGTAGTACTGCAATGAATATAGGTGTAAGGAAAGGATTTTGTTGGTTTCTTTTTTTTTTTTTTTTTTTTTTTATGGTTTTTGGGCTACACCCGGTGGTGCTCAGGGGTTACTCCTGGCTGTCTGCTCAGAAATAGCTTCTGGCAGGCACGGGGAACCATAAGGGACACCGGGATTCGAACCAACCACCTTTGGTCCTGGATCGACTGCTTGCAAGTCAAACGCCACTATGCTATCTCTCCAGGCCGGGATTTTGTTTCTTAAGGGCCCAGTAGTAATGTAATTTCCTAAACTCTGCATTTTCTTTATTCTCATCTTTCTTTTATTCTTTTTGTTTTTGTTTTTGGGTCACAGCCAGCAGTGCTTGGGGTTATTTCTGGCTCTTCGCTCAGAAATCACTCCTGGCCAGGAATCGAACCACCGTCCTTCTGCATGCAAGGCAAACTGCCCTACCTCCATGTTATCTCTCCGGCCCCATCTCATCTTTATTTTTAAATTTCATATGGAAGCACTCATCTCAATAATTTTACCTGACTTTGTGGGTTCTTCAAAACACTGGCAGCACATTTTACCTTACTCTGCTGCTAAGCAAAAATCTCATTGTATAATTTTAAGAACAGAGCTCTGCTCAGTGCAACAATGTTCTATATGGAAGTCACTCTGTGCCTGTTTGGATAAGTGATTAGAGATCTCTGGAATGCTGGCAACTATCCACACAGTTGCAGCATACATCAGGCAAGTGCTCTGATTCCAAACTGCTGTCCCTACTACATCCTCAAGGAAGAAGCATGCTGAGAAAGTATGGAAGCTGATGTATATGCCCAGAGTGGGCAATGCTTCCCAAAACCCATCTACTCTTCTTCTAGATCTCTTTTTGTTAACATAGAATGAAGCTCTTAAGTGAGGGCTCACAGCCAAGTTTAGCATTAGAAAAGGAAAAATGTAGGTTAGGAAATGCATACAGAAAAAAATATAAAGCAGGTATTTTGCAGAGTGATAGATCCCAGCCCGGAAACTTATTCACTAGGTATCTTGTGGTAAGTTCTTTATTGCTGAGAATCTTTCCTCCTCTTTTGCCTCAAATTCACTTCTGTGGTCTTAGTAAATTATTTGTAAACATATAATACATTCTATTTTACTCTGAACCTTAGCACATGCTCTGCCCAGAGATCTTTTTAAAAGTTTTCCTTTCTTGGCTTTTACTGAAGTCGTCATTTCTTGTTTTTAAAATCTTGGCTATTGCTTCTTATGAAAAAACACTGCTGAGTGCCCTGTTGTGAGCTACATCGCACAAGATATTGGTGGTTTGTCTTTCTATAAGCACCTTGATGGTAGGCATTGTGTTTGTTCTTCATTTATGATACAATAATTTAGGGGAAGAGAATGAGGTGTTCTAAGGGGAAGCCCCAAAGTCTGTTCAATCAAATCCCTGATTTTTTTTTTTTTTTGGTTTTTGGGCCACACCCGTTTGATGCTCAGGGGTTACTCCTGGCTATGTGCTCAGAAATCGCCCCTGGCTTGGGGGGACCATATGGGACGCCGAGGGATCGAACCGCGGTCCTTCCTTGGCTAGCGCTTGCAAGGCAGACACCTTACCTCCAGCGCCACCTACCCGGCCCCTCAAATCCCTGATTTAAAGAACTCATCTTGTTATTCAATTTTCTAATCTGTAGAATGGCAAAGATTAAATAAGAATAACATAATGGATGAGTGGACTGAATAATTGAGTTAGTGTACATGTAGGAAACCCAGGTAAAATCCTGACACCTATGGTACCCCCAAACTCTGCTGCTAGGTTTATCTATAGCCTGTAAAAGCCCAAAAGCAAAAGGAAGAAAAACATTAAAAATAGTACAAGTAGGGGCTGGAGCAGTAGTGCAAGCAGTAGGACATTTGCTTACTGTTGACCTAGGATGGACCATGGTTGGATCCCTGGCATCCCATATGGCCCCCCAAGTCAGTAGTGATTTCTGAGTCCATAGCCAGGAGTAACCCCTGAGCATCACCAGGTGTGGTCCAAAAAACCCCAAAAATAAAAAAGTGTAAGTACTTAACAAATACCTGTTATAGGGAGCATGCTATTTCTCCGTAGGTTCCCCCTTGTCATTGATTTATAAACCAAGTTTATAGACAGAGCTATATTTACCTGGAAGGAATGTAGAATTCAAATCAGCCAGAGATGGTAGAGTAGAAATAGTGCTTAGCTTGCATGTAATAGAGCAGTTTCAATTCCCTTACTCCAGGTCAGTCAGGAGCAAGTCCTGAGCCCAGTCACATGTGGCCAAAAAACAAAGCAAAACAAGAAAAAATAAGATAGGAACTTATAAAAAGACTATCTCAGTACTCATAATATTGCCAATGTAACAAAACTGACTGTAATAATAACAGTAACAGTAAGAAAGAAATTTTTGAATAATAAAGGAATTATGTTTGGGTGTAGAAATGAAGATATTATATAATATATTATAACTTACTTACTGAGGTTATAATATAAGTTATTTAAAACTAACTAAAGGATTTTTAACAACTTGGGTTATTTTTCTTAGCTTTAGTTGAGTTCTTCAGCTCTAAAAAATTATGTAATAACTTCTACCATGGAAAAGACTGAAATTCATAAATAAGAGGAGGGAATTAAGGAATGTTTATACAGTGCATCCTTCCCCCACAAGGAGGAGGTAATTCATTGCTTTCGAATAAATGCCCATTGACTCTCATTTAGTGACCACCCATGCAAATTTTAATATGTTGTATAAAAGTAGAGGATATTGGCAAATAATGAAGAACATTATGGTATCTTTTGTCCCAATTGCTTTAGATAGTCTCTAAAATCAGACATAATATATTTCCTACATGTTATAATGTGAAAACCTTCAAAAATTCAGAAGACTTTCTGAAAATAAAACCTGATTTAAAAATGTAAAATGTACTGTTGATAATTTTACAAAACAGCAGGGGCAATTGGATAACACTTTGTAAAGTACCTGTTAAAATAATTAGTGATAAAAATGGAAATTTCAAGGTACTTCTGTATCTCTTTGAACAAGAATAGACTCTGGCTGTGCTGAATCATTTCCTATCTCAGTTCAGGGCAAACAAAATGAAGCTTCAGTCTTAGAATTGGCATGCAAGTGTGACTCACACTTAAGAACTGGTTCTCAGGTTTAAATAACTTACATGGAAAACCCTAACTTTATATCTTGTTTCCCAACAATCTAGCACTTGGTTGTTTTGCAGTCCATATTTCAGATTCTTCCTAATGTTTCCTGTAAAGAGACCAAAAGATTTAGGTGTTAATAATTAAGATCTTGCTGCCAGAATAGTTCGTACAGATTATCACCTTGAACAATTATAGTACAATTGTGGGTTAACACAATTGTTCATGATAATAATTCTGACCACACTATTCTGACCTGACCCTATTTTAACTGTACTGTGATTTCTTTTGCATATTCTGCTCTTAAATTTTAGTAAGTAGGGTGAGGGATAGATAGTTCATAGGGCTGGAGCTCTGACTTGAACGCTCAGACTTGAGTTAGATAATTGCTTCAACATAGCACCCCTCAAACTAGAGCACAGCCTTGTCTAAGGCTAGTGAACTCTGAACACCTCAAAGGATGACCCTAAGTAACACCACTTTGCTCGAACCAAGTATTTATTAGTCAGCATTACTATGAAAATGACCCCCTTGTCTCCAAGCATTGCTGAGGAGACCCTCCTCCCACTCTCCTGTATACAATCAGGAATAATTATGTTTCTAGTATCTGTGCATCTGCACTTACCTTTGGTATAGAGACTCCAATAATGAGCTTCCTCAAGTCTGTTTATAGTCAGAACTCTGTACATGGTAGATGTTTCATAAATGTGTCTGGTCGGGCTAATTAGAGTGAAGACTCCCAAGGGGAAGGTCTGCTGTTTGCATCCCATCTGTCTTTTCTTTGATTCTCTGCCCTTAGGCGCATAGGGTACTGTTAATGGAATTTCAGAAGACCTGACAGATTTGGTATATTTTAGTAATCAGTCCAAATTGCAGAAGCCCCAGTAAACTTCCTAGTCACCAAACCAAATACTGCTCCCTTCGGCAGAAAATAATCAGGTTGTCATGGTAGTAGTGACCCTTGCAGAAGATTTTGAATATAGCTGTGGAATAATTGTTTCAAAAGTAGTTTATAACCATAGATTGTGGAAAAGGAGAAAAGAGGATGTAGGTAGAACCATGTCGTTTTTGCAGAGGCACCATCCAGAGCAAAACAGAATTCATTTGGGACACCTAAGGATTGATATGCAAGACAATTGTACACATTGTCAGGGAAAATAATCATTTCAGCAAGGACTGTTGTAGAGAGCATTAAAAAATAGCTATAAGAAGTTCAGCTGCTGAAGTACGATCAAATGTTAAAAGGTACATTTTTTAAGGGCCCTCAAGGAGAGCATCTGAAACGCAGATTGTAGGGCATCAGCAGGTATTATGTTTTATCTCTATCTAAAAATGGAAATAATGGCATAATTAATAAAACATCAGCTTTGGGTCAAAAAGATTTTGTCTTAGTCTCAAATTGATATGAATATAGGAAGTGACCATATAATACTCAATTATGTAATGTGAAATTATATAATATTCAGTTTTATAATAAATTCTTAATGAAACAAAATGCAGCCTGTGAAATGTGAGATGGGGGGATCTAACATAGGATCACTGTGTAGAATTTGGAAAGGAGAGGGGAAAACACCATTTCTGAGTACAGCAAAATTATAAGAAGAATTTATAAATCTCAGATGTCAATTAGATAAAACATGAGGGCTTAGGGCAGGGGTCCTCAAACTTTTTAAACAGGGGGCCAGTTCACTGTCCTTCAGACTGTTGGAGGGCCAGATTATAGTAAAAACAAAAATTATGAACAAATTTCTATGCACACTGCATATATTTTATTTAGAAGTGAAGAAACAAAATGGGAATATGTGGCCCGCGGGCTGTAGTTTGAAGATCCCTGGAGGGTGAGGAAATCTGGTAAAAAAAATCTTTCACCAAAATATTTTAGCCAGGCATTAAGTTATTTTAAGCTTTTTACATAAAATTTCATTTATGACCTTACCCAGACCTCTGAAATTGACCTTATTAGCCAACAAGATATACCAGACTAATTAATCTGGCTGTATAGTTTCTCATTCAGGGTCATATTTAATTTTACTTCACACATTTGCATGTCAGTGTCTCTTAAAGTATCTCTCAATATCCACAAATGTTTTCCTTCCTTGTAAGAAAGGTTAAATACAGAAAGGTAAACAAACAGGAAGTATTGAAATTGAGTAATTACAAAGATTTTCAGACAATTTCTTAATAACCTATTCTCTCCCTGGGGAGAGATTAAAGAGATAAAACACGGGTCGAGATTGTGCTGAGTTGAAAGAGCAGGAGTGAGCCCCAGAAAGGTTTTCCAGAAGCAGAAAAGTGAAATTAGTTCTCCAAACTGGATAAAGAACAATTTGAAAGCAAAACTGAAGAAGCAGTAGTTTTTTTCCTGCAAGTTATCAGTCCACAGTACATGGCCCTGGATTTGTGAGAAGGTGATTCTCTAAATGAGATCATTGCAAACAGCAGACAGGCAAGAGAACAAGAGTTAGCAACTCTCAGCTGGAAATAAGGAAGAGAATAATAGATAAACAATTTTTCAGGTTTTATTCCTTAAAATTCTTTAAATTAATTTTCCTTCTCAAATTTTGGTAAGAACATCAGTAAGTAGAAAAGCAGCTCATAAGCCTCTTTTACTCTATTTGTTTAGCATAGTGCCTACATTTTACTCATCATGATAAGATTTTTAATCTTACCTTTGCCAACTAAATTGGGTCTCAATGTATTCTTGGCCTAACAAGTTAAGACATCACTCTGGAGAGGTCAGAGATACAGGAAAGGTGGTAAAGTGCCTTTGCATAGTATAGGCCCAAGTTTGATCCCGGACTGCAAAGCCAGGAGTAAGATTTGAGCCCAGCAGATATGTCCCAGGAGATTTGTCTCTCTTGCCATACCCCCCCCCCCAAAAAAAAGATGACACCTAGAAAATGGAATAAAAAAAAAACAGTTGTAATACTATTAAATACAGGCAAGCCTTCACTAAGCAGCCAAAAAATTGTGTTTCCATTAGTAAAAGAGAAACAAAAAATGGCAAATAGATCAACTATAAAAGACCCAACTACATCTTAGTCTGTGCTCTGCTGCATCATTAACTGCAGAATCCCAGAATCAGGAATGACTACTCTGAAGGGGATCACAATTCTAGTTTCATTCCCCACTGCACCTCACCCTCAGATACAGCACAGTCTTTTTAATGGTTCGAGGGTATGTTTCTAGTTCTGGATTAGAAATAAGGAACTGCAGAGCAGAAATTTGATTGACCAAAAATAGGATCATGCACTACAGATTCATTACTTGGCTTGTCTTTCAGGGACCAGCTACCTGACATCTCCAGGTCCCCAACTTGAGTGGTTTTTTTTTTGGGGGGGGGAATCTGATTTGTAGTATGTCCTCACTGTGAATGATAATCCACCTTAACTCATCACACAAATCCCCTCCACAAGGAAAGAAAGTTGACTTCTTTCCTGTGAAACAGAAAATCCTCAGTGAGGATTTTTTTCACCTTGGTTTGCTGCCATAAATATGTGTTAATGTATGTATGAATATATGCATACTTTAATGACATATATAGCTTATCTGTCATTATTCCAGAGGAGACTAATGATAATCTGCTGGCCCCTAATTAATAATATCTCAAATCTTGTGCCAGTTTTTTTTTCCTCCTTACAGAAAGTCCAGAGAAATTCTAAGGCAGTTCTTCCTCCAGTTAAGCAGTTTATATCCCTTTCACCAAATATTTCCATTTTCAACATTTGGCTTCCCAGATTACTGTACTGAAGGGGCTGCATCAAGGAGATTTATAGAGGGAGAAAAAAACCCAGAGAAGTAGTATCTCATATGGAAGATATTCCTGGTCCTGAGCTGACAACACTCCATAGACTAGAACTCACAATGTCACCTAGACACACTTAGCTATACAAGAGGCTGGGAAAGAAAATCTAGTTGTGTAACCAGAAAGGAGGAGAAGTATATTCATTTAGAGTGTCTATGCCACAAAACCAAACCAAAATATTTTGGCCTGTGTTCTCATAGTGCTGATCACCCTATTAGGAAAATAAAATATATACACAGGAACAATTCAGCTATTTTAGGTGGGAGTAATATTATCTATACCAACAATAATCAGATTGTGTTCTTGGTATAGGTCTTAGAGTTCTGCAGCTCTTGAAAAATGGGCAGGAGCAGGGAGAGTGTGCCAATGAGAGACTGACAAAAGCATCAACTCAAGAGTAAGGAGGACTTACAATAGAGAAAATAGAAGCAGTCTAACAGGAAAAGCAGCATAGATATTTACCTTCCAAAAAGGCATTTACATGAAAAGAACTCAGTTACTTCAACTTTGGTATAAGTGAAACTAGGTAGAATCTGTTACTGAGATAAAGTAAGAGATGATGTCACGTTAATTTCAAGCCTATACTACATAGTTATGCTTATTTCCGTGTCTAAGATATTAGCTTTTAAACATATAAACCCAGTCTTCTTGTGAATGTATAATTTTGAAGTATTTCAGTTAAAATAAATTTTTGAAGACACTGCCAATAAAGGTGAGCTGTAGATTGGTATGTGAGGGTGTTTTGTCCTCTGAATAAGCAGCAGGACTTTTTTTAAAGAGGTTTTGTTATTTTTCAGTCAGTTATATTGTTTCTGACTATAAGTGTAATTGAATTTTCTGTATATTCATTCTCCCTAGTTTTCACTATGACCTGAATGAAGTACCAATAACATAATACCATTTTAAAAAGTGATATATTCTTTGTCTTTGTGTATCTCTCTATCTTTTGCTCAGGTATATTATAATATCATATATACACATGTATATGTGAAAAATGCAATTTGTTGATGAAGTTTAATTAAGAAAAGTAATAACTTCAGATTTGTAAGCTTTCATGGTTTGATTATAAGAAATATTGTGCATGGATGATACCTACCAACAGTTTCTTACTTAGAGTTTTGCCATGATAGTTTTTTTGGTCCAAAATAATTTTTACTCTGATTATACATTTAGAAATTAATACCTAACACAAGTAATTACTTTATTATTGTTGTTGTTCTTGTTTGGGCCATGACTGGCAGTACTCAGGGCTATCTCTAGATCTGTACTCAGGAGATCACTCCTGGAAGTACTCAAGGAACCATCCTGAAAATACTCAAAGGACCATATGGGATACTGGGGATAAAACTCAAATTATCCGGGGCCAGGAAGGTGGCGCTAGAGGTAAGGTGTCTGCCTTGCAAGCGCTAGCCAAGGAACGGACTGCGGTTCAAACCCCTGTGTCCCATATGGTCCCCCGAAGCCAGGGGCGATTTCTGAGCACATAGCCAGGAGTAACCCCTGAGCATCAAATGGGTGTGGCCCAAAAACAAAAACAAAAACAAAAAAAACAACTCAAATTATTCATATCAACATGTGCCCTACCCACTGTTCTATCTCTATAGACCCATAATTTCATTTTTTTAAAACAGCAAATAAGTCATTTGTACCTTAGTGTTTGAAAATTTATTGCAAGCTCTGTTATGATAATTGGTATAAGAGTGTATGGATTTTTACTATCCCTCTGAATAGAGAAATGTTTTATCCTACCTATGAGGTAAGTTTAAGTTGTCCCTTTTTTCCCACTCTGTCACAAAAGATGAATCTGAGATAGAGAGGTTCAATTATGTTCCAAAGAGCTATTAACCTATACATTAAAAAAGACCAGTACTAAGGTCTACTGGCTGCTTGCCCTAGGACTTGTCCCCTCTCCCACAGAACCTTAACATCTTCAATGTGGGGAAATGACCATTTGGACTAAAGCCACTGATGTATCCTACCATTTAGGAGAATGGCTTTAAATGCACACACATAATCATGCAGAAAGCAAATGGATGACATCATATATCTGATAAGAAGAAATGAAGAATAACCATAAGCTGAATGAGAAGCTAGGTATCTAATCTTTAAGAACTTTTCTCAAAAATCACATGACATACCACTTAAAATCATCACTCTTTTGTTGAATGTCATTTCCCATAACTCCCTAGACTTTGCATATTGATAAATACATTTTCAAAAGTTACTTGTTTGGCGTTTTCTCAATTTTAGAACTTAATTTCTAAAGAAGGAAATATGATGTAACTATGATATATATTTAAATATATATTCAACAAATATGCTCAGCTATTTAAAAACTAAAATAATGCAATTGGCTGTTAAGTGGATGAATATTGTGTTGAATGAGTTTAGTCAGAATGCCAGGGGAACACAAGAATAATCTCTCTAATATGTGGGTTGTAAAGAAACAAAATAGATATATAACAATTATACAAAGGCAACAGAAACTAAAACTGGTTTTCAGTAGAAAGCTTATGGGTGCCTGGGCAAAAGGGATGATGTAAAGACACTGGCACAATGATAGAGAAATGTGAATACTCAAAGGAGAGAGTGGTGCTGGACTGTGTTGTACACAAAAACCTATCATTAGGGGCCGGAGAGATAGCACAGCAGCATTTGCCTTGCAAGCAGCCGACCCAGGACCTAAGGTGGTTGGTTCGAATCCTGGCGTCCCATATGATCCCCATGCCTGCCAGGAGCTATTTCTGAGCAGATAGCCAGGAATAACCCCTGAGCACTGCTCAATGTGCCCCCCCCCCAAAAAAAAAAACGAAAAACAAAACCCATCATTAGCAATATTGTAAATCACTGTGCTCAAGAGAAGAAAAGGAAAGGAAATAGAGGAAAGAAGGAGGGAACAACCTATTCACTCACAGATGAACTGAGCATTTATGAGCTGAAAGAGAATTCCAAGTATTTCAAGATCCTCCTCCAGTTACTCTGGGGGAGAAAATGGAATGGGAAAGAATATGTTTCAAAGGTAAAGAAGAAATGCTTGACTACATTACTTATTTGATTCAATATTTTGCTAGCCAAAATCATAGAAATTGTGACCAAGTCACAGGAACCACTTTCTTAATACAAAATAACTTTATTTAAAGACAAATACTTGGCATATAGTTGATCATAACACATTTATTTCCAGGCAAGTAGGAGCAAAATTATTTAAAAATAAAAGACAAGAGGAAAGAAAGAAAAATTACAGCAACAAGAAATTTTTTTAAGTAATTGTATCTCATAATGCATTTATTGCCAGTCATTGTCAGAAGGTTTAGTAAGCTCATTTTACTGGTTGATCATACTGTTACTTCTTTTCTGAACAGTAAGTAGCTTCAGATACATATTTGCATCTAAGTTGATGTGTTTCTACTCTAGTATTAACAATATTAGAGTTGTCTAGATATTGCAACTTTTATGGGGCATGATTTCTTTCTTGCAGATATATAGGAAGGTAGGGGGAGGGTGCCAGCACTCATTCCAAAAGAATTCCAAATGCTGGCATAACTGAAGTTTTGGTCTGATTGATAGCTCTGCAGAGAGTCTTAGAAGAGTGGTGAAACAGGGTTACTGGAATAGTGTCAATTGTGAGTGATGGGTACAGAAGGTATTGCCTTCAGCAGTGTGGGGCCTGCCCTCTCCTCCCAAGATTGCTAGTGTTCGCTGTGTAGGTGTACCCATGATTTTTCACTCCTTGGTTTACATCTCCTTTGAGAACAGAGTGAGTCTTTAAAGCTAGCTGAATGCAGGTATGGCAACTGTGTTTGTTAAAACCATTTTTAAAATGGCACCAGCCTTATAGAAACATTTGTCATAAATCACGAGTTTTATTGTATTTGCAATTAAACAGATCAAATTTAATGTCTACAGGAAAGCCTTAATAATTAGTATAGAGATTAATAAGTGAAATGTACTGGATTTAGCAGGCCTCCTAAGCAAAGCTGAAATAAAGAATTGACTATATAATCGAATAGCATGTGAATATTAATGCACAAAAATCCTCCAAGTCCTCAAATCCCTGATGCAATTATTTTCCATTCACATTAATTGTTCCTAACAGATGACATTAACGACTTTGAGTTAAAATGTGTCCAAGGGAAGATTTCACAAGATCAATGCTGTTAAGAAATAAGGTCACTTTTATAATTATTTGCTCAGATTTTAAATACTACTCAACATAATAAGGTTAATATGCTGATTATTTTTAAGGTGAATTCTAAGAAGTTAATTGTAATGCTAGCCAATAAATGGTCTGGGATATTCATTTTTTCTTAGTAATTGTTTTTTTTTCAACTACTTAGTTTTACCCCTTCTTATCTACCACAGATATATAGATGATGAAAATGGGATTATTTATTATCATTACTACACAGACCATATGAACTTTCGATAAATTCGAGTCAACTTTCTTGAGTGATCATGTTGTTGTCCAATGTAGAAATGTCAACATTTTAGCTGACCAGCTGTGGTAGGGCTCTGAGTGATGGTAAAGGTGCAGCTAACTTTGCATACCAAAAGTAAAGATAAACTGTGGTAAAACATCAGTAGTTACCTAAATAATCCTAACTTTTGAAATTAGTCGGTTAAGAGAGGATCTTGAAATTAATAAGTAGCCATTACTATTTGTTTCTGCTTGTTTTTCCCTAGAAACTTCACTCACGAATCTTAGATCTCTCTTCTGGAGATATGCTTTCAGAGGTGGAAAGAAGCCGAAGTTTAACACAGTCATGGACCGATGTTAGGATGCACGTAAGTCTCCCTGTAGCCTTCAGAACACTTGTTTAAATTGTTATTTTCCTTCCATCAAAGACAATGTCACAAGCGAACCATAAAGCGCAACCTTGAAGTGCTGTCAAATAGATAAAAAATACTTTTCTTTCTTGTGTTCTCAAAATTCAATATCATGTCCCCCAGCTGATAAAGGAAGCAAAAAGTGTCACTCTTGACAAAAATATCATAAATCTTGGTGTTGTACCCAAGATACCATTTTTGGTATTGATTACATCTCAGTTCTCTGAGAAATGGTCAAGGAACTTTTTATTAAAGCCCATGTCCCATATTATTCATCCTACTTTTATGATATATTATGTATGAACTTTTAAAAATTCATGAACTGTGCATTTTTTTTCTTTTGCTAGGGTTTGCTTTGTGCTTATTTGGCAAAAATTTAACCAACATGGCACTTAACTTTCATTGACATAAAAAAAGTTGAAAAACACAAGAGCCAAATAAATATGTAATGAGAAATCTTAGACTTAAAATGATAGGTGAATACTTGTGATAATGGACATTTTATTGTATTGTATATTTTTGTCAGTAGAGATGGATATTTAATATCAAAAGTAAATGTTCTAACGTTAGATTGAAATAAAATTTGAGTGGAATGTTGTCACTTTAAACATTCATAAAACCTTAATGACATTCCATCTATAATATGGCCTTAAGTAAGAAATTTTTTTAAATAATATATTTAAGCACCATGATTACAAACATGTTTGTAGTTTGGTATAAGTTAGAGAAAAGAGTAAGGAATATTTTAAGAGGGACAGTTTTATCCAAATTTTAAAAATATTTCTTCCCTTCATTTCCATTCTTTATTGAAATGTAAAATTATGGGGTTTCTATTGTATTCCTTGTGTCAAAGATGATAAATCTTTATAAATCATTCAGGGTGGTAATCTACAGTATACTATGAGAAAAATTCATTTGTGTAGTGCAAACAGATTTTCCTTTAGTGAAGTTCACATAATTAAAATAATAATGCAATGGAAATAAAATACATTGTTTTGGGAAAAGAGGAATTTTAATAATTATTATTATTATGTTACTAGTTGCAACTCTTTTCTTACAAAGGATTTTTTTTTCTTTCTTTGGTTTTTTTTTTTTCAGGGCATACCTATTCATGCCCAGAGCCTATTTTCAGCTCAGGAGTTGGGACTGTTCTGAGTTCTTTCATAAGTTAGACATGATTGTGACTGTTAGGTACCAGGGACAGAACTCAGACCTCCTTCGTGCAAATATTAATATCTAACCATTGAGTTATCTCTCTAGTCCATTGTTTTTTTAATATGTTAATGGTTTCTGATATTCTCAAGGATTCTCTGGGTTCCACTGCATAGTGTCTCGAACTTGGGTTGAAAATCATTGACTGGGGCCGGGCAGTGGCGCTCGAGGTAAGGTGCCTGCCTTACCTGCGCTAGCTTAGGAGACGGACCGCGGTTCGATCCCCCGGCGTCCCATATGGTCCCCCAAGCCAGGAGCGACTTCTGAGCGCATAGCCAGGAGTAACCCCTGAGTGTCACCGGGTGTGGCCCAAAAACCAAAAAAAAAAAAAAAAAAAAAAAAAGAAAATCATTGACTGATTTTCCTTTTAACATCTTCATGCCTTTGCATCCCTATTGCAAAAGTGATGAACAGTAATTTTTTTTTAAATATTTATGTTGAGAATTAAGTGAGAGTGGCTAGAAAGATAGTACAGCAGATAATATTGCTTTAAAAGTCACTGAACTGAGTTCAGCTGAGTTATACACACCATATAGCTTCCAAGCCCTGCTAGGAGTCATCTCTGAGTGCAACTCAGAAGTAAGTCCTGAGTTCTTCCAACATTGGATTTTTGGTCCAAAAACAACAACAAAACAGTTAATAATTACATAAGAATGTAGTTCAGTAGTCAAGTGCTTGTTTTGCATGCAGTAGCATTGCATTAAATGTATGCAGCCTATGACCCATAAAAATATTGGGACAATAGTATTTGTAGTATTAGATATCTTGATTTCTGTAAACCTGTGACATAACATCATAGTCATAAAAATGCATAGCAAATACAGAATTATTACATAAAAAGGTATCCACTGACGTGTCTCACCATAACCTCATAGCACTAGTGAATAGGAACTTTTTATTATTCCACATAGCAAATCCAACGTGCAAGGCATCAGACAATGGTATAGGTATAATATAGGAACCAATAGGAAACCATAAACTTATTATTTAGTTGAAGAGATAAGAAATAAGTACATAAAACATTTCTAAAAATAGATTAAAAAAACTATTGCAATATGCTAAGAGCTGTTCAGTGTTTGCAATCATCCTATGTGTAACTGCTTTTCTTATCTTCATTTTCAAAGAAGCAGGCAGGGAGTGTCATAATTTCCCCAAGTTCAAATGGTTGTCAAATGGTAGATAAAAAGGTTTCCTTCTCCTTATATTTAAACACTGTGGTTACAAAGTTGTTCATGATTGGGTTTCAGTCTACCCTTCACTAGTGCACATTTCCTGTTACCAGTGATTCCAGTTTTCTTCCTACTCTCCCCAACCCTGCCTCCCTCTAGGGAAAGCATTTTACTTCCCTTTTTCTTTTCTTTTTTTTCTTTTTTAATAATATTTTTTATAGGGGCCGGCACGGTGGTGCTAGAGGTAAGGTGTCTGCCTTGCCAGTGCGCTAGCCTAGGGCGGACCGCGGTTCGATCCCCCGGCGTCCCATATAGTCCCCCAAGCCAGGAGCGACTTCTGAGCACATAACCAGGAGTAACTCCTGAGCGTCACTGGGTGTGGCCAAACAAACAAACAAACAAACAAAATAATATTTTTTTATTTAAACACCTTGGTTACAAACATGATTGTGGTTGGGTTTCAGTCATATCAGAAGACACCCCCCATCACCAGTGCAACATCCCCACCACCAATGTCCCAAATATACTTCCTTTTTTCTTTTCCTTTCTTTCTCTCTATTCCTTTACTCTTTCCCCCCTTTTAAGCACCGTGGTTTGCACTATTGTTGATAAAGGAGTACTATGCCTATATCTCTTTTCAGCAATTGTCTTATTGACAATTATCATTGTCTTAGTGATCCCTTTTTTACCCTAACTGCACTTCTCCACTACTTTTGGAGAGCTTTCTAGTATAGACTGGTCTTCCTGGACCTCATCTCTATTGTCTCTAGGTATTATTACCATACTGTCATTTTTTGGTCTTATATCACACAAATGAATGAGGGATTATTGTCTATCCCTTTCCCTCTCACTCCTTTCACTCAGCATAATACACTATATATCCATTCATGTATAAAATTTTCATGACTTCATTTTTCCTTATAGCTGGAAAGTTTTTCATTGTGTAGATGTACCACAATTTCTTTATCCACTTATCTGTTTGTACTTGGGTTGTTTCCAGATTCTGGCTGTTGTATTAATAATAAGTAAAAAATTGATTAATGATAATTAATATTAATTAACATTAACTATTAAGTGCTACAGTAAACATAGGAATGTAGAGGACTTTTCTGTATTGCGTTATTGGGTTCCTAGTATATGTCTTTGGAAATGTAATTGCTGGATCATATGGAAAGTCAATCTAGTTATCCATCTTGTTTTCCAAAATGGCTGGACCAGTCAGCATTTAGGGACAGGATTAGATCTTATAAATGACCTTTGAGTTCTAGTGCTCAACCAAAGAAAAGTCACTTAATATTGTCAAAAATTCTACCAAAGTCACATATGGCTGAAATATACTGTAGCAAAGGGAATTCACTTCATATTATTATATCAGAATTCTTGTCCCCTTTTCAAAAAGTATCAATATTGATGGTTCAATGAGGGAAGAAAGATGGGAAGAATTATGCTTAAGAGAGAACTGTTTTCTTCCTCTTATTTTCAATGAACTCTATATTTATCCATTCCCCCAAGACACATATATTTGCCCAAGCAGGTAGACTCAGATCCCTCTTCGTTTTGCTCTCCACAGCCCATGCGAGCCTGAAAAGACAAAACAAGATATGAAATTATCCACATAAGAAGAAGATTTTCTTTTCATGGGCTTCCAACTAATCTCAGATCCTAGACCTGTAGTATCAAAGTACTATCAAATATCACATCTCAAGTCTCACCTTAAAATGAACTGAATCACAGGCATTATTTACTAATACCTCAGATGATTCTACATAAGTATATAAAAACATGGTTTAGAGAAAACTTCACTCCTTAACACCAGTCACAGCTGGGTGTTTTTTTTCTGTGAAAGTGACATATATTACCATTTTTCTGAAGTGTCCTCTCCCACATATAAGATTCTCAAGATAGAAATCAAGAGATAAAAGGCCAGAGTGATGTCACAGTGGTTAGGGTGTTTGTCTTGCATGTGCCAACCCAGATTCATTTTCCAGCATCCCAGATGATTCTCTGAGCCTGCTACGAGTCATTTCTGAGCACAGAACTAGGAGTAACCCCTGAGTACAACTAGGTGTAGCCCCAAAGCAAAATAAATAAATAAATAAATAAATAAATAAATAAATAAATAAATAAATGAATAAGTCAAGACATATACAGCAGTGATTTCATCTCCATCTCATCTTCTGAGTTCAGGTTTTCTATTATTTTAACTCAACACATATATAGGAAGGACACATATGGGCAATAGTTATTTTTATTAAAGATGACCAGAAAATTGGATTGAATTGAAAAATGGGGAGTAATGGTGACAAGTACGGGAAGAAAATAAAAGATTAGAAAAACAGACTTAAATCACACAGAACATTCAATACCCTGAGAAAAGCTAGAATAAAAACTATATATAAAATTTGTATAGAGTGTTTAAAGAACTATTGGAGAGGTTTGAATCTGATAACCTTAAAGATATAATTGATATATCTGTCAGAGCAGATATAAACCTAAATTATATATATATATATATATATATATATATATATATAAACTACCCTGTTTACTCCAGCAGTAAAATATGAGAATGAAATGGAGAAAATGTAAAGAACTCAAGGAGATGTGGGACATAATGTGAATTTTCTGGAAATGTATTCAAGTTCATTTCAGACATATATGACAACTGGAATAGGACTACAAGGTGGCTTCATGCATTAGGACCAATGGTTGTAAGCATTGGTTTAAAAGCAAACTATGAATTCTACTTAAATAATTTGCATCCAACAACAAACAAGGTTATAAATAAATAAATATTGTCAAAAATAGCTGTATTATAAGTTGAAATTCTGCTTTTAATAATATTAAAAGCCACATTTCAGGGTCAGGGGAAAAAAGTTATTCGAGTGATAAGATTTCTGTTATTGGGGCTGGATAAATTAGCACAGTGGTAGGGGCATTTGCCTTGCAAGCAGCTGACCCAGGACTAACAGTGTTTCAAATCCTGGCATCTCATATGGTCCCCCATGACTGCCAGGAGTGATTTCTGAGAAGAAAGCCAGGAGTAAACCCTGGGCATTACCAGTGTGTCCCAAAACCCCCCCCAAAATTTCTGTTATTGCTTTCCATAGCCAAAATGAAGTATTGATAGGCTAGATTATTGATGCTGAAAATTGAGCAGTATTAAGCATTATGGTTATTGATTATACAATTATTGAATATTCTATCTGTACCTGGTATGATTTACCATATGTAAATAATCCTAGAATGATATTGTTTTTCTTTCTCAAACTGCTGTTTAGTCATCATCAGTTGGAGTTACATTTGAAGAACTATGATAAGTATACAGGAACTAAAGACACCCATAAATGTCAATGAATTGCAGGAGTAGGAAGTTTTGCCATTTTGCAAGTGACATAGAGACAGATGGTTCCATGTCAAAAAGGTTCTGAGACAAAGCATTGTAGAGATAGGAAACTGAAATGAGACAGTAATGGAAAGATTTCTCTCTGCTGGTATGAAATCTAAATTAATTTAGTCTGTTCAGTCTTTGGAGCTTCATCTTTTACCCTAGTAATGCAACTGCAGGATGTGCTGGTGCTCTTACCATGCCTTATATGCAAACATGGTAAAAACAATTCTATTTTAACTACTTGAATATTCAGTTTTGAACTCTATCTGTTTGATGTAAACATTTTTGCTATTGGACAGCTAACTGGTATGAGAAATTCTCATCCTGTTTTATTTTACAGCAGCAATGCATGATGTCTGAATATGATGTTCCAGTAATCATGACATTTACTTCCTGATATAAAATGATTCTATGAAAGCTATAAGGGATATAAAAATGATCCTTTTGCAATGCCTTACCTTCAGATAAAGACATTAACATCTATGAAAGTTAAACAAATTCTTTCTTTGTTCAAGAGCTATTTTGTGACAGTGTGAAGCCAGATATGCAGGTTCTTAGACTCCGGAACATTGCTCATGTTCGTGGTCCTGTCAGTCAAAACTGCTTTTCTCTCATTACTCTTTTATTGGATCAAAGTCATACTTTTAATTATGATCTAAATCTTTAGCTAACATCTATGACTAAAATAGAAAACAACCACTGTGCCAGTTCTGCCTATGATAGTAGCTTGTAATAATTGAGTACTGTTTAGGCAGTGTACTGTATTGCATGATTTACCTCTTTTTTGATCCTGGAAATGACCATATAAGTTAGAAAATATTTTTCCTTATTCCCCTTTAGAAAGGAAATAGAAGCTCTACAAGAAAACCATTTACCCCCAGGAAGTTAGAGGCAGAGCCAAGATTTGAAGCTAGCATCTGTCTAACTCTAAAGTCAACGCTTCTAATCACCAGCCTCCTTTATCTTCTTCCTCAATAAGAAACTAAGCTGGTATTTCTATCTTCTAAGTAAATCAAAGCCTTAACTCCAAACTGTCCTGTTTTTATAGGAATGCCAACTGAATGCAAAATTAGGAGCCCCTACTTTGAGATGTCATGGTTTAGGGATTGTTATCCCTAGTCATCTCTGTCCCCGAAATAGCTGCAGTAGCAGTGATCTGTCCCTTTCAAGTACCTGCAGTGAGTACTCCAGTGGTTCCTCCAACACATGGCATGACAACAAGAGCCTCAGGAAATGGGTAAGGCCTACTTTAAGGTACTTTAGCTTCAAAGTGAACTAGAAAAGGTTCTCCTATTTGGAAATTCAAGGGTGGAATGGGAGAAAATAACCATATCTGACAATCTACATACATATTATGTACTAATACTATGAAGGGAGATGGAGATCTTTCCATCATATAGATATGATAAGATGGTATAAAAAGGTCAAATTACTAGTCAGACATCACATGGCAATTAAAGAGCATCAGGATGATTTGACCCAAACAAGCTGGACATCGTGGGAGGACTTGTAGAGAGAAAGATTGTTCCATTATATGCTTCAGAGGATTCACTAAGATTCTAGATTTATATAAAACTGTAACTTGTAGCCCTGGCCTAATGAAACTGAGCACACTTCAGGACAACTCAGACATTTCCAATTAGTTTTATAGACTTTCTCTATCACTATGATGCTCTGGGAGACTTGTTAATTCCAGACTTGCCAAACAATTCCAGACTGAGTGTCCCAGGAGAACTCAAAAAATGTTTTTCTCTCTAGTAATAGGGCAGAGTAGTATATTTCAAAATAAATAAACAAAAAAATTAGAAGCATCATTAGCTATATACAAGCTTGTTGCTCAAAGGGAACACATATTGATCTCTTTTATTCAACACTATAATCTGATAAGACACTAATGCATTGACTATAAATTAGAGAATCACATAAATTAAAGAGAGAAAATACTATAGTATATTAGATATACCCCAGCTTTAGTGAAGTAGTTCTATTCTTACTTATGTGCCAGGAATTTCTTTACTCCTGGTTTTTATTTTGTATCTATTTATTTGTTTGTTTTGGGGGCCACACCTGTTGTGCTCAGGGGTTACTCCTGGCTATGCTCTCAAAAATCACTCCTGGTTTGGGGGAACCATATGGGACCCTGAGGGATCAAACCACAGTCCATCCTAGGCTAACACTTCCAAGGCAGATGCCTTACCTCTAGTGCCACCGCTCCAGCCCCAACTCCTGGTTTTTAAGTAGCCCACACTTCCATCTACAAATTGGGTTCATACAAGAAGATTCTTCTGTGCTTTGAAAATAAATTTTTGTTTATGGTTGTAAAACAAGCATTTGGAATAACAGTTATTGCAATTCTTAACGATTGAAGTAGAACAGATTACATTAGAAAGAAAGAAACTATAAATTAGAATATTTAGAGCTACTTTTCCCATCCCTTTTTTTTAAATAAAGTTAATGATTTTGGAAGCATAAAAATGCATAAAACTCTATACAGCCATTCTATAGTGCTGAGAGTGTTGCACTTTGAGCAATAACCCAGAAAATGATTTCTAGCTAGTATTTAATATGTATTTCCTTGGTCTCAGATGTCTAATGCAAAGTATGGGTTCAGGTGCATTATCCAAATTGCTCCTTATAAGATAATGTTCATTTTGAATAATGACTATCAGGGACCTGGCTTTTAACAGGAAAGATGGTTAGGAATGTCCCTTCTCATTGAGATTATCATTGACTGCTATTTTCTCTCTCACACCTCTTTGTCTCCTCCCTTTCTCTCATTTTCTTTCTTTGGTGAAATACTTTCAATTATAATAATCTTTGTACCTCTTCCTTGAAAATTGAGACAAAGGGCCTTAAGATACTTCATCAGGACCCATCATCTATAGATTTAAGAGTGCTTTCTTACAATGGTAATGGAACTAGCGCACTTAGTCATATATTAAAGAGAAAAGGTTCTGCTGTATAAGAACCAGCAAACTTGACATTCAAAAGTTATTTAATTCAAGACTGAGATTTTAAAGTCAGGGATCTTACACTATTCCAGATGTAACCTCTTATCACCTCAGTATATGAAACAGATACACAATCATATACTTACTGATAGTAAATAATAAAGAAATTTATTTTGAAATAGTTTTTAAATTATGTGACTTCAGGGGCTCAAAATATTGTGTAGCACATAAGGTGTCAATCTTAGTAGCAGCCACTTTGGGTCAACAACACTATTCCCCAAAATAACTATCTTCCAGTATTTTCAGTGAGAGGAAAAATGCCCTACAGGAAATGCCAACATGTATATCTCTGGCACATATTTTGAGCTAACAGTATGCAGGGAGTCATGTTTCTATTTTTCCAAATTAAAAGAATGATTTGAACTTTTTCCAAATCAGTGAACATTTTAACCTCCTATAGAAAGCTGATAAATGTGGCTAATCTCTACAGAACAGAAAGCCTGAGCCCTCAAGGGTCCATTCTGTTGGTTCTGGAAAGTATGAAAGCCAAGTCAAATTTTGGAGATGCATAAAGAGGTAGTGTGCAAAGCTAGAACATAGCCTATGTGGATTGAACAAATCTGCCTTTTCAAGCCATTGAGAAGTATTTGGCCTATCTTCTTTTCTTTGTTGTGACCATGACTATCAGTATCATGGAAATACTTGGAAATCCAAGCTATGACAGCCTGTTCACAGTTGGTTTATAAGCTCTAGGCTGACTAATAGGATTGCTTCTGATTCTGGAAGGAATTTTTAATCAGGTAGAGATGGGGGAATGTGAGGCATCACCACATAGTATCTGTCAGTAGCAATTCTATTTTTCTAAAAAATAATTTGATTTTAAATGAAATAAAATGTTTATAGCCAAAGTAACTTTTATGAAAGCATCTTAGGCATAGTAACAAACAGAGATTCAAATAGAAATTTCGGCACTTCTCCCTGCTTTGCTTATGAGCACATGATTTCAGCACAGTTATTGTGAAGGGGTGTTATTAGTACAGAGGTACCAATGGAAGCTGTACTCTTAGTTAAGATTAGTACAGGATGCTCATCAAAAATTACCACATCCATTCAATAAAGTTCACCTCTAGCCTTATGATTATGATATTAATCCCACCAACAACAATTTCTTGAGTCCTTATTTGTGCTTAAAATTCTACGTGTTTTATTCCAGGGAGGGGAGTTGTGATAACATATACACTCATTAACTAATATAAAGAAAAACTAGATTCTTAGCATGTCTCCTAAAGTGAAGCATGGAGATTCAGTGCATTAGCTATGTAGCCAATGTGGCTGTGTTTAAATCCCTACAGGCAACTTAGTACCTGGGATATAGAATGAGCCCTGGAAACCAGACGGCAGACCTCTCCTTCAGCTTTTCCTTAAATTTGTTGTAACAATTTATTGTTTTTGCCAAATCTGTTTCCTTCCTACTAAATAGAACCAGCAATATTTATCTCATGAGATAGACCTAAAAATTAACCCCAACTCTGTTATTGAATTTGTACAATAGGTGTACATTCAACTACAATCCCTTCTCATAGCACCAAGAAAATATGATAGATGTATAGAATATAGTGTCTTTTCTATGCCATCTTTGACCACTTATCCAAAACTAACACTAGGATTTGCTGATTAGAGGAAACTGACCTTTCTAAGTTGTTAGGTGAAATATTGCTATGGTTTCTAACAGATTTGAGGTTCCCCTTTGAATTTTTAAGTGCTTATTTTGTACTTCTCACTTCTCTTACTTAATGTTATATGTGACTGAATATCCTCTCCTCTACTGAGCTACATGCTCCATGAGTGCAGAGTCCTCATCTTCTTAATTATATCCTGTGCTACTGAACACAGCTGTGTGGGTATATGCTGCCTTATTAATGAATTGATGCACTTCAATTAGTTTATATATACATTTGTAGGTAAATGCTTAGCCACTAGAACAAATTAAGTTCAGCAATGAACTTTTCCTTTTATATTTTATTCAACAAGCATTACTGAAATGTCTTTCTCTCCCAGAAAACTTCACACAACTGGGATAAAAGACTAAGTATAGACTCATCGCTCCCAAGCGGCTTCACCAGTCCTACAGATGAACTACCTCTAACCCGTATCAAGGAAAGCCACATTCTGGAAGGACTAAGAAAGCTACAGAGGCGAAAAGTGTTACTTGAACCCCCATCAGTTATAACGAAATGGGGCTATAAAGATTGCATGAACTCAAATGAAGGAATCTATTCTCCAGGTATCAAGAGTTGTAGCCTCCAAGAGCATTCAGCTCACCAATCAACAGACATGGAGAACCCCTGCCAGGAATCCCATAAAACATTTGTTTATGACACAGATTCCCATGATGATACAGAAGAGGATGTTTCTTCCTTAGCACTGCCCTCAAGTCAGACCTTCAGGCCTCATGCTTGTAAACTAACCCACAGTTTTTCTGACAGTCTTTTTGGCTGGGACCCAAAAGGAAAATATGTTTCAGAAGCTATGCCCTCTGTTTACCCAAGGGAAAGGGAAAAAAAACTGACCAGTTATGCCAGCAACTGTCCCTTGGATAAGAAGTTATGCCCAGTGGTTCAGGCAGCTCAGTTAGAGAGAGAACAGGGTCCACATAGTCACTGTTGTGTGGCTCTCAATCCTCAGCTTTCTGATACTGATGACAATGAAACTTTTGATGAATTGCATATAGGAAGCAGTGATGAGAAAAGCCCTTCAGAACTATCCTTGACTGCTGACACTGACAAGTCCACAGAAAACCTGGATACTCTCCTGGAACTCAGAAAATCTCAGTTTGGGTCTCCTGCTCAGGAGGAAACAGAAACGACCCTCCAATTTGATAGTAGGCCAAAAACATTTGGTTTTATTAAGCAACAAAGTGTTGTAAAAAGGACTTCTTCAGAGGAATGTATAACTGTAATATTTGATGCAGAAGATGGTGAACCCATTGAATTCAGCTCTCACCAGACTGGCATTTTAACTGTTACCAGAAATGAAATTTCTATCAATCAAGCCACCGTTGGACCTAAGTCAGAACACATTGAACATTTACCTCAGGGAATTGCTCATTCACAGCCAGAAGCTGCTACAAGAGACTACGCATTCTTAAAGAGAAATGAAGAGGAAAATGAGAAAAACATTCCAAAAAGTAATGTGGAGAAAGTCACTGCCATATCCACCAAGTCTTTCAGTCCCAGGACAATAGTACAAAATGCTCCACGACAAAAACTGAACAAACTAACACACAATGTGTCATGCCAGAATGATTCTAAGTCTTTGGTAGCCATGGGACTCTGTCAGAAGCAAAATCTGTCAAAAATACCTGCCAGAGGTAAGACTTCACCTCAGAAATCAAAACTAATGGAGTCTGAAGCTACTACTAGAATTCCCTCATCTATCCCTGTGACTCTTGAAAAATCAGTAGCTTTAATTCCTGGAAAGCTCTCACACAAAAAGATGGAGGGTTTGGCACCCTTCTTTGATTTAGGGTCAGATTCACACATTCCAAAGCACCCCACCCAACACCCTCATGGTTCTAAAATGTCCAGCAGAAGGGAGTGGTCCCAGTACTCCAAGAGTCAGATTCCAGCATCACAGATGTTGTCAAGGTCTCTCAATGAACCCAGTGAAAATGGAGAACCTCCCACAAGGGATAAACACTGTGGCCCAGGGCCAGAGGGAGGCCTGAAATCCTCTCCACCGCCTCTTCCCCCAGGAAGGTCAGTCTCCCTCCTCATCAGGCCCAGCTGTGACTATCTATCTCCACCTTCATCTGGGAAGCTTGAAGCTAGGATCCCTAATGAAACCATGAAAACTGGATTCAAATCACCCCTTCTGAAAGTATCTTCTCCTGTTATTTCTTCCAATCAGACCATGAAAGAAATTCAGGTAAAGAAGCCCTCCCTGGCCTTCAGAAAGCCTCTGTTTACTCATCCTCTGCCCTCTACAGAAACAGGGATTCAAACCAGGTGCTCTGCACATACCTCCACTGGCTCATTTGGTCTGAATACTGCAGCACCCTCAAAAGTTTCTCCTAGGAGAAGTGTCGCCAAAACCCCAACACAGTATATACCAGGGACCACACAGACAGACAATACAGGGTCACAGCTTCCCAAGAATTTCCCTTCAGCCCATGAACCACTAGGAACACCATCTTCCAAAAGCATGCCTCAAGGAA
Source organism: Suncus etruscus (assembly GCF_024139225.1). NCBI lineage: Eukaryota > Metazoa > Chordata > Mammalia > Eulipotyphla > Soricidae > Suncus > Suncus etruscus. Next base: position 57,046,234 of record NC_064852.1, read on the forward strand.
AAAAAGGTCAATTGAATGACAACACCTCCATGTCACCCACGCCTTCCTTCTCAGGGACAAATGAGTCTCCATCATTTCAGGGAAACTGTCCCTCCACATCAATATCCTCTAAAAGTCACAACACCCCACGGGGTAATCAAAGTACTCATGAGAAAGGGCTAAAAACTCGCCTTCCAGTTGGACTTAAAGTTCTCATGAAGTCTCCCCACTTGCTCAGGAAAAGTTCCACAGTACCAGGGAAACATGAAAAAGACAGTCTAAATGAAGCCTCTAAAAGTTCTGTAGTTGTGAGCAAGCTGAACACCAAGGACTCCATGAGGTTATCGAGCCCTGATGAAACAGGGCCTGAAAGAAATGGTTCTTCACTCAGTTTACAAACACAAGATGGTTTGCCTGACAGTCTTTCCCTAGAAACATCTATGCCAGAGACACCAATAAATAGCATCATGGGGGGTGATGAAAAAGATGTGATAGAAAATAGGTCAGTGAAAAGATCTCTTTCTTCTCACAAACCACACTTAAAACCAGCTTTAGGCATGAATGGAGCCAAAGCCCGAAGTCAGAGCTTCAGCACCCATTTAGGAGATAAACATCCTGCACCACCCATGGAAGGAGGGTCAGGCAAAGTCAGAACTCAGATTATTACTAACACTGCTGATAGAGGTAACTCTCTCACTCGGCAGAGCTCTTCCACAGAAGGCTCTCCCAGCAAGAACCCTGCAGCTTCTGTGTCTGACAGTCTCCCTATTGCTGGAAGGTCTCTGGGGCATCCTCCCTGCAGGCAAGGCTCCCTAGGGAGCACTACTATCTCCAGCAATCAGCAAGAGAGTCCAAGCAAGCTGCCACTGAGGATTGTTCCAAACTTGGAAGGATTCATCACCCCACCTAAAATAGAAGAGCTGCAAGCCTTCTCACTGAACAGAAGCCCCAATATGGCTGTTGCTGAGGGACCAGTGGGCAGCTACTGCAGATGTCCATCAACCACAGCAGACTGCCCACATGCTCTGCACGGTGTAGGAAAGACACAGCAGGCAGAAAATTTTGAAACAAGCAGAACCTCCAAGATAGAAAGTTCTGGAAGGTATCCAGATACTTCTACCACCAGGACTAGTGCTGTGAGCCCAGAAACCCCCCTTTCACCCACAATTGAAGAAAAGGTCATGTTGTGCATTCAGGAAAATGTGGAAAAAGGCCAAGTACAAACAAAGTCCACCTCTGTGGAAGCGAAGTCGAAGCCTGGGCCTTCTTTTGCCAGCTGGTTTGGTTTTCGCAGGAGTAGACTCCCAGCACTCAGTAGCAGGAAAATAGATGTCTCCAAAACCAAACTGGAGAAGAAAGATGCAAAAGGTTTGGGGTTTGGAAGCAAACAGTTAAAATCTGAGAGGAAAAAAAAGAAGTCTGAGCTACAGTGTGAGACAGACAATGAGCTTAACAGGGACAGTGAGTTGGCAAATAATCATGACAGTGGTTTCCAGTGCAAGAGTAAAATGAAAACACCACAAGACATTTACAACCAAATGACGTTTGAACCGAGAGACAGAAGCAGCCCTGTTGTGTGTTCAACAAAAGATACCTTTATAACAGAACTTTTGAACAGGTAACATTGGCAAGGGTTGTGGAAATATATAGCCCCCTCCCCACCTCACTAAGAGAGGTGTTTTCTTCCTACACATTAAATGCCAGTCATGTGCATCTTTCATACAAGCAGAAATGTATAATCACAGTCTTTTTATACGTTAGCCAGAATTTAAGCAATGAAATAAAAAGTTAGCAATAAAATGATAATTTAGTTCATGTTACTTTGTTAGCCAAACCAATGGTCTTTGAAATTAAAGAATGGTAAGTTTTATCAAGGTTGATAGAAATTCAACCTACACTTAGAACCATAAATGTAACCACATGGCATGAAATGGAAGAAAATTACAAATACATTTTAAAGTATGCCCATCTCATTGATTGTACCAAACAAATGTATACTTAGAAACCTCATAGAGGTAATTGCATTTCCTGCTGATCTCAAGCCAGAAATGTATTTAGCAATCATTCTTGGGTGGCTTTTATTTTGCTCCCTCCCTTAGTACAAGCAGTCCTAAAAATAAAAAAAAATAAATTGCTATATTATTAAATCTAAGTGGACACACTCCTGGAATATCAGATGAAGATTTGATTGGGACCAGTGAGAAACACTTGTCACTGAAAGGTTTAAAGACAAAGGGATGTAGGGGGTTACTTTAAACATTAAAGAATTGGGAAAAGTAGAATGATTGAAGAAGAGCAATGTAATTTATCAGACGAATCACTTTCTACCTGCAGAGTTGATAAGAAAGCAGCTCAACAGACAGAAAGTGGATCAAATAATGTTTCCTGCAGGAGTATGTTAAAGGGCAGCTCCCAGGGCTCCGCTCTCTCTGGCAGTGCTGTCAGCACTCAAGGAAGCTACAAGAAAAGCATCAAGACCAAAGCTGATATGGAAATCCCCAAAGACTCCATGGTAAGTGCTCCCCTATTCTGGTATCAAATGTGAAGTACTGATATGGGCTAGTTGGGGGTCTTTTTACCATTTGCTGATGAAAACGTGTGGGCAAATGATTATGGAGGCTGAGTAAAAAGTTAAAAAGAAAAAAATGACAAAATACTGGTAGCAGTAGTAGCAGAGACCGCAACAAATTTGCTACTGAGCATAGCTGGCTGTTCTTCCAACTCTTTTGAGAACCAGAATGTTATGTGTTATCTCAGTCCCGGAAGTGGTGTCATCCTCAGATTATATAGCCCACTGCTGAAATCTGTTTACTATGATTATTTCCAACAATGGTAAAAAAAATTAATGTGGTTATGAAAAATAAAATCGATAGGGAATTTAAAAGAATATTTATTATTTTATTATTGGGGCAGAGGACTGCCCTGGTATTGGGAAGAGCTAATTTCCGGTTCAGTGCTCAGAGATCACTCCTGACACTTCTAAGGGGATCACCATCAACTGGACCAGTATCAAACTGGGCTTAGAGAAACACGCAACACATATACTTTTAATATTTAAATAGAAGTAATTTGGGTCAAATTACTTAAACTAGTTAATGATTTAATGTAAGTATTTTACTTTTCTTTTAGAATGTTGTATGTAGCAGTTCAATTTGGAATTAGACATCCTATCATTTAAACTTTTTAATTTTGAAGCCCAAACCTCAGAACTCTTAGAACATAATAAAAGGACTTTTCTGTAAGATTTTTCCCAGGGTATTTTAATTTCAATTTTTTAAATCTTAAAATGACTTTTTATTGCACTAACTCTTACATTCATAATTGTTTTATGAATGTACATAAGACATAATTGTTTTAACGATGGCCATTGTTCCATTTTGTAACTATTACAGCACTTAAAGTTATCTTTACAAAAATTATCATCTCTATATTTTATATTTTAATAAAGGAGATTATAAAACATATTCCATGCTACTGAGTTTTAGGAAAAACTTGAAATATTAGCTAATTATAGTACATATATCAAGTGGAGTAGCACTTGATTTGAGAGAAAAAAAAGGAGAGATTTGAGAAATAATCCTAATTGGTATTATTAGTTGTTAGCTTAATGATTTACTGATGCTTAGGTTTCTTAATAGATTCACAGACCTACTTTAATTTGAGACAAAAAAAAACCCAATTTTCAAATAGGTCTTTCCACTGAAGATCTTTTGTTTAAACTCAAATATTATGTGGACTATGCTTTCTGCTCTGCAGAAATTTTTTTAACCTCCCAGTTTTGTTCTTAATGCCCATAGTTTCATCCCTTCCTTGAAAATGTGGATGCCTGCTGCATTATAAAACCACAAATGATAAGCATATGTAAGGCTGTCCTTGTAGTGTCACTGAAAGGAAAGAGAAGGAGTGTGTGAAGATGTGCAATATGCTGGAAATTCAATCCCACTGATCTAAAACTTTGATAGCCTTGCTGAGCCCCTTATCAGAGGCACTCAATTTAACTATGCCCCATTAAATATGGTCCTGACAGCTTAGGGTATATTATATCTTCACTGAACAGAAATACCAGAAAACAAAAAGACCCTCTCTTTAGTTGGTGCAATTTTATTTTTACTTCCTTATTATTTCCTACTGCTAAAATGTTGTATTTGTCCTGCTTTTCCTCTCTTCATCTGTAGTCTTTAATAGTGTTAAATATTTGGGTTTTATTTTATTTTTTTTGGTTCTTCCAGAATATCTGAAATAGTCTTCTTATTTTCTGTAATGTATAGTTTTTCTCACAAAATACATATACATAATATATATATATACATAATCATAGGAATATGTTAATTTTTCAGATCAACTGCAAAAGCACAAAAGTTATAGTGTGGAGTTTCCATACAGAGGGACATTATTGACCTTGATGGTTGACCAAATAATCAGTTATTTTTAGTGTAAATGCAGTGTTATTGGTTTATCAATGTACATTCTGCCCAAATTACTAATTTCAGAAAAGCATTACTATAGTCTCTTTTGGGACAAATACAAGAATAACCCTGAAAACTTATTTTTTATAGATTACCAGTGTATATAAGATTAGATAAAAAAATGAAATGTATTCCAATACCATGGAATATTATTAGGAATACCCATTAATCTTTAAAAATTCAGAGTTTAAGGGATTTTTCTCCTACTAAGTCACAAGGCAAATTTTCTATTTATTTTTATTCTGGCAAAGAATTTTCCTTATATTGTTTTATATGAAACAATAACTACATATCAAACTTGAAAAATGATCTTTTAAAATGCTTTATAAATTAAGACTTAAAATAATAGTTCTAAGGTATTTATACATTTTAATTTATTTATGGTGATTATAACTGTTGTTTTTATCATACATCTGACAAATCCAAATATGTAGCAAACAACCACTTAGTTCACTAGAATCTACATATCCATTTTCAGGATTACTAGATGCTGTCTAAAATATGTGCTTTGCTGAATTAAATAATTTTCTTTAATTAAAGACTTCTGAGCCCATATATGCCATTTTACAGAGCACTTAGCTCAACTGTGTAATTTAGACAAGGGTTATTTTGCTTTGTACTTTTATTTAAATTATATATATATATATATATATATCATTCTAAGAGAATGGAAGTAAAACTACATTGCATTTGTATTAAATAACAAATCAAAAATATAAATTAATCTTATTTACTGTATACCTCCTATATGTGATATAGTGATAAACCTTTCCTCCTTCTATGAAGCTAGAAAGTTCACTGGTGAGAAAACTCAAAGTTAAGGAGAGCTCCAGACTCCTATTAACTAAGACTGGACAAAATCAAAATCATTAACAAAATTAACAAGATCATATATCTTCATCAAGGAGTGGAAATAAATGGCCATTTTAATACCAAGGATATTTTACTTTAGATCATGAATATTCTCTTTACTCAGTGTCACATAATCTAAAGGAAAAAAATAACATATGTTAATAAAAAGCATTAAATTCTATTAAAGTCTATCCCATTAAATTGGTACTGTGCTGGTATAAAATGACATAAAATTATACAATCATTGTAATAACTGTCATAATCTTATCAAATTATGCAAAATGTTATAATTTCAGAATCCTAATTGAATAAATGTGCTCGAAATACTATGTTTATTCTAAGAAATATGTACATTCTTCTTTCTCCTGAATAGTTTTTCAAATGAAAAACTTTGGACACGTTATGCCTCCTGGGAGTTTCGCTTTCAAAATCAAGCCTCATTAAGCTCATTTCACTAAATTTTGGGAAAAAACTATTGATATGGGTACCAGAAAGCTAGAACAGTGGGTAAGACACTTTGCTTGAACATGGCCAACCTGTGATCTATTCTTGGCACTTCATATGTAGCAAGACTATACGATCACTCCAGCCCCTATGTTTTATAACTACACCTAATATTTGAAGGTCTCACTTTCTTTCATGGGGAACACTTTTCTCTATTTTTCTTCCTGTGTGCTTTATAAGTTCTTTTATAATGGTAGGAGTTAACAGATTTTAATGGGCACAGTGATGTTAATGGTTATCTGTTATACAATTTTATTCTTTATTATATTTATATATTATATATATTAATATATTATATATATTCTTATATATATTTAGGTCTTTATTATAACTGTATTATCCAATAGAAGGGCAAGAGTTAGAATTGAAGGATGCCCATTTGAAAGATGTCCCATATATTTATAAAATTAAATAGAAAACTACTCATTGCCTGAGAGTCACCTCTACTTCTTATGAAGTGGACATGGCCAACATTCATTTGTGTCTCTTGGTAGGGCAAAAACAGAAAATCTTACATTTTTAGCAATTCTTTGTCCCTGAGTCAAACTCTTTTCAGACTTTCTGGTTGTATGGCTACCCCTTTCATAGCATGATACAGTTCCACCGCTGCCCAGCTTTGGCAAATTCTTTATCTTGAGTGACAGCCCCTTAACTTTTAGAAGATTATTTTCACCTCACACCTACACCCTACCACTCTATGATGGAGAATAAAAAATTAATTTTAATTTAAGCCCATAAAAAATAATTAACAAGGAGAATCTGCTGCCAAAATTAATTATGCTCCTCATTTCCATTGGCAAATGGATTTTTTAATCACTTACCAATCTACACTGAAGTCAATTTATATAGATAATTAGAGCTGACAAGTGTGCCATTTTAAAACATTGCCAACTTTTCTATTCCTTTTGCTGATTCTTTATTCTATTCCCTTCAAATTTAAAATTTATTCTCAAGACTCAGTTGCTCATTAGCCCAGGATTACTGAAAAAATGTGTGGTCTTGCCTACAAGCCTAGTTGTTTGGATAGATCCTCAGATGCCACGTTTTCACTTACATAAGGCATAGCATAGAAAGGCTCTGATAAGTAGCTTACAGGTAAGACTGTAAAATGGCTTTATTTTCTTTCTTAAATACAGTATGTACAGAAAAATTGTATTGAAGTTCCACAAAGGAGGCCACAGAGACAGTACAAGAAGCTGGGGGTCAAACTCAGTTAATATCTCTGACACCACATATAGTCCCCTGAGCACTGCCAGGGTCCTTCCAGAGTACTGAGCCATTAGCTGGGCATGCCCTCTCTTCCAAAATGATAAACCAGGAAAGGGGAAGAAATAGATAGTTTTAGATACAAATGCACTCAAATATTTTGTTGCTCTTTATATATAAACTTGAGTTTTTTGTGAATACTTGGAATAACATCTACCTAACTGCTATCAAGGCAATTTAGAAGTTTGGGGGACATCTTGCAAGAATGATTTTAACTATTGGTGCATAGAGAGAAATTAAATCACTGCAATTAATTGAATTCGGAAAAGACTGAAATCCTGGGTAACCTTAACCAAAATGCTAAACCTCTTTGAGCCTCTTTCTCTCTATTTATAAGATGAGAATCTTCTCATTAATGAATTTTTTAGTTTAGAATTCCATGGGCTAATAGAAACTGTGATTCACCCAAATTCCAACAGATTATCAGGGCACTTCTCCAGTTAAATATGGCTAATTTTAGAAAAAAAGTAAAAGAAATACTATTTTTATAAACCAGTTCTTGAATATAACGGCAGTGCTAAAAATATAGGCAAGATATAAATGGGCATTATTAATGGTTAGAACCTGCCACAAATAGTAGGGGTGTGAGAAGGGACCACTTCTCTGAAAATATTTGGAAATGAGCACTCTGAACAAGAACTGGATGCTGAACGGAAGTAAAGTGATATAAGTAACAGTATTTCAAACCACAGTGTCTAAAGGACTATAAAGAGTGAGAAAGAGAGGAGGAAAAATGTCAGTGATAGAGGATGGCAGGAGGAGGCTGAGAGGGAAAATGTAAACATTGGTGGCAGGAAATGTGCAATTGTAAAGAAGGATATTACCAAAAGAACAAATATAGATTGAAAATTGTTTTCTTCGATATTTCTGTAAATGTGATTAAATGGTTCCTATTGGATTCCTAAATAAATCAAGGCATTTGAAATTAATGAAGCAAGAAATCAAGACTCTTCTTGTGATAGACTTGTCATTACTAGATCATTGAGCTAAGGGAATCTTCAAAGGTAATAATAAGAGGTTAGGGAAGAAGAGATAATACAGGAATTTTACGTTCAGTTGGAGTGGTCATGACCCTGCTTTGACTTTTGACACTACATACATCTCCTTAAGCACTATTAGAGGTCACTCCTGAGCCCATAGCTAGGAATTTTCCCTAAGTACTATCCAGTAATCTTACAACCCCCACCCATCTTTTTCAAAAGTAAAATTGTTACTAAGAGTTGTTAGTGCTCAGAGCATCTTCTCTACTATACATAGATGTGCATCTCTGGTGATTGAGCTTGTTGATGACGCCTTTCCCATATTTCCTAATTTTATTATGCTGGAAATGCTCACAAATTCAGGGAGAGAAAGAGAAAGAGAGAGAGAAAGAGAGAGAGAGAGAGAAAGAGAGAGAGGAGAGAAGAGAGCTGATGAGGAATATCAACCATTAATCATTATCTCTGTGTAGTCTTTTTTAAAAAATTATTATAGTACATGTGATGTATTTACAATAGTATTTAATTCCGTGTTCTTGTTGTACACAATTACCTCATCTCACAATGAGTACAACTCTCCCCTGTAATTCCCAGTCCCTGTATCATTTCTCATTTACCTACTTCCTGCTAATCTAGTGTGACAATTTGTACTTTAATACCCGGGATATTTCATCAGTAAAAGAAGTCCATATTTTGTTTCTGTAAACACCACAAATGAGTGAGATCATCCAGGGCCTGTCCTTCTCCTTCTAGCTGATTTTACTCACAAAAACAATGATCAGAAAGGATATATGCATACCCTATAAAGTACCATAGCCATATTATGGAAACAATACAATTATCAGTGGTAGGTAAATGAAAAAAGAAATTTTGGTAGTATACGTGTATAATGGAATGCTATGCAGCCACAAGAAAAAATAAAACCATGAAGTTAGTTGCAAACTGGATGGCCTGATATATTCATTCCTTATTACTCTATCTGAAGATTCAGGAAGCTATATACATATTCCTTTGAACTAGCTCTCCTCTGGATATCAGCATCTACAGATTAAATACCAACTATATGCTAATTTAGGATTGCAGTCATAAAATATAAATTTGTCTTATTCCATAATACATGAAAAAGGAGAATAAGGGGCCGGGAAGTGGTGCTAGAGGTAAGGTGTCTGCCTTGCAAGCGCTAGCCAATGAAGGACCGTGGTTGGATCCCCGGGCGTCCCATATGGCCCCCCAAGCCAGGGGCGATTTCTAAGTGCATAGCCAGGAGTAACCCCTGAGCATCAAACGGGTGTAGCCCAAAAACCAAAAAAAAAAAAAAAAAAAAAGAACCAAAAAGAAAAAAAAAAACGAAAGAAAAAGGAGAATAAAATGGAAAGTTAAATATCAACCAAGGTCACTATGTGACCAAATATTTTTCTACGCTATGAGTGTATTGTTTTATAATAAGGGGTTCTTGGCATTAAACTCAAGCTCCAGAGCAAATCTGCTGGCAGCCTCTAGTATGTGTACCTCAACAGATACCCATTGCATTCATTGCACAGTTCACGTTATCATCATTGGCTGCCCAGGCAACTGAGTGAGATGTGTTTTAAAAGAGCTATTTAGAGTAGTTCTGCCAAAGACCACAAGCTGTTTTGATTTCGAGGCCAATTCATACCAGCATAATGAAATGAAATTGAAAAATTAACAAAATTCTCCCAAATGAACACAAATTTTAATTCAGGTCTGCTCTGTTTGAATCTTGGTTCTGCCTTTTATATGATTACTTACATATCTCACGAGTCTGTATCTCTAAAATGGAGCATTCTAAGAATAGTGCCTACCTCCATGTATTTTATTGTGAAGATTAAGAGATATTATATTAAAAAATGAAACTAATGAAAATTTATCTTCTCACCCAGAAAGCCTATGACTGACCTATTCTTAGAACATAAACAGAATGCCAAAATTACAAATAAAAAAAAGGAGATCACACGTGAGATGTACTTAAAAATCCTTTGCAAAGAAGTATTTAAGTTTATTGATGGTAGTATTATTTATTCTATTTTAAATACTATGACTACCAGATTGGGAAGAATGAAATCTGAGATTTAACTACTTGTTGCCATTAACTGTCTTGAGAAAATATTTTTTTCAGAATCTGAATTTGTAGGGGTTATAAGAATATTATAGAGGGTAGGGTGATTACCTTACATGCATCAAACAAGTTTATTCCTCAGCATCCCATGTAGTCTCCTAAGAACTGCTAGGATTGAAAACTGATTTCAAAAAATATTTTTGAAAAGAAAAGCAAAAGAAAACTGAGCTCAGAGTTAGGAGTAATACCTGAGCAGAGCCAGATGTGGCTCAAAAAAATAAAAATAAAAGAATGTTTATTTGTAGCATACTGTGTCTATTAGATTATTTTGTGAGTTCTATTAGCTACTTTATTTTTCAGTATTTGACTATACCAACTGAAGTATATATGGACATTTTGACCTAAAAATAATTCTAGATAAATCTGTCATTAGTCTTTTTTTTCTGAACACATATAAAAACCACCTTGTGTTTTAATTCTGAAAAGAGAAACAAGGTTATTTTCTTCTTAGATAGTTAGAATCAAGGCAATGATCAGATATACAACTGTTTTCCCTTGAAGTAAAATAATTTGTGAAGGGCTGGAGTGATAGCACAGCGATAGGGTGTTTGCCTTACACGTAGATTATCCTGGACAAACCCAGGTTATATCCCCTGCTTCCCATCTGGTCCCCCAGCCTGCCAGGAACGATTTCTGAGGGCAGAGTCAGAAGTAAACCCTGAGCGCTGCCAGGTGTGGCCCCAAAACAAAACAATTTGTAAAAATCACTTATCCAGAGGTATTATATTTTCCTATACTTTAATTTCTCCCAACAGCTCTATGTTTCTGATTTTAGTAAGTCCTAAAAATCAGATATAATATTGCTAAATTATTTGGAGGAATCTATCTAATAGTATTCAGGGTCTATTGCAAGCCCTATGCTTAGGAATGATCCCAGTAATATTCAGGACACTCTATGCAAAACTGTTTTACAAACCCAGGTCAGCCTCATACAGGGACATGCATCTTATCCCTATACAATCTCTCATTCTATGTCAAATTTTTATGTAAGGCTAAGTGCTAATTAAGTTCATGCTTTCATTTTATTTTTGAAAATATGCTCCTGTTATTAAAATATGTTCAAACGATGGTGTAAAAGACAATGAAGAGAATGTGTACTTTTGCATACATGCTGTGTTTAATATATTTACTATGAAAGATTATAGCATAATCATATTGTTGCAGGTAAAAGAAGCAAAGGAAAACATTCAAGAGGATGAAGAAAACACAATTGCAGATTCCTCATTTCAGAGCCACATTATAGGTAAAATGCATGTCTGGGCACCTTTTTAACTGGCATATTTTCTATATGCTTCCCCTTTTCAGAAGCATTATCTTAGAGACCAAGTTCTGTGCCTTCCAGATACAGAACTATGTTTTAGTTGCTTGCTATTGTCTGTATCTTCATAGACATCAGAAGTTGTCATGTAAGAAGTAAGTCATAGCAACCCCTACAAAGAAATTGAGAAGAGTGCTTGTGTCAGCACAAAATGGAAATGATACAGAATGTAAATAAAATCTCTTGGGCAGATAAAGTTGACTGTTAATTGATCCACAGTCCATAATTAAGGAATCACCTTGCAGAATTTCTATTGTTTAGAAATATGGAATGATTGCCTTCTTATACTTCTTACATAACTTTTAATTGAATTACTGTGAGATACAGTTACAAAGTTATTCATGATTGAGTTTCAGTCATACAATGTCCAGCACCAGTGGCTTCACCAGTGCAGCACATTTTCCTCCACAGTGTCCCGTTTCCTTCCTACTCTCTTTCTTATCCTGTTCCTGCCTGCCTTTTTGGCAGACCTCTCTCTCCCCTATCTTTTCTTCTTTTTTACTCCTTCTCCTCCCCTATCTCTAGCAGAACTGCTAATCCACAGAAAGAGAGCTGAAGAGAAGTTCCAAGTTCTGTTTTCTGCCAAACTGATGGCAACAGATCCCAAACTCTGTATCCACAGTAAAATTCATAATGCATAATGAAGCTGAAATCCCAATTCTTCTTACTTCAGGCTTGGGACTTTTCCCAAACTTGCATCATCCTAAAGTCTAAAGACCTCCATGGTGGTATTTTGTTATTGGTCGTGGTTTTTCTTTTTCTAATTTCTTTTCTTTTGGGGGGCAGGCAGACCACACCCAATTGTCCTCAGGATTTACCTCTGGCAATACTCAAGAGACAATATGTAATGCCAGGATTTGAACCAAGTTGGCTGGTTACAGGAAAATTATCTTAGCTCCAGTGCTATTTCTTTGACTTTTCATGGAAGTTTTGAGTTGGCCACAAAAAAAAAAGATAGAAAAGATATAGGGACCCCAATCATGGCAAAGGCTTGAGATTATCAGGGAAAGATTACCTGCAAACACACTTTGAACCAAATAGTCTACCCATGTATTGCAGAAGGAGATAAAACTAGTTCCCCATGCCCACGCAGGGTATTCTAGTCATCACAGCCAGTTTCTGTGAGGTATTTCTCCTTCATGCCTTTCGATAAACTTTATTCAGTGTTTGGAAATGACTGAAAATTTCATTTTTAAAAAAATTTTATGTAGAGCCTATTCCAATCCCAACAAACATCTGAATATTTACCATAGTTATTCTGCAAGTTCTTGTAATAGACTTAAGTTTAAGCATGATGCTTATTTTGTTTTGAACTTGAGGCCAAGGCATGATGGAATGATTTATTCTAATTTGCTGTGTATATAGTAGACAGTAATGAATACCATGAAACTCCACAGATTTTTTTGGTTTCTAGTATAATCAATAGTCACTGCTCCTCTCTCTTCTCTGATTCAGGATACTTGGAACTTCGAGCTCTCAGCATTTTCCACATTTAATACCAAGTTGGTGCATTTTATGGCTGATTTTGTAATATGCCCCTAAATAGTCTATAAATGTAATTTATAGTAAACCTTGGATTTAAGATTATACCCCCCATCTTAATAAGATGACATATTGGTCATTTTATTTGTAATTGGGACTACAAATGTCTTAGAAAACAGCTGAATAAGCATAGTTTGAATAATAATATTATTCCAAAAGAAGCATCTTTTATTGTAGTTGGCAATGTAAAATGCTTAAGTTGGTATCAGTTCTGCATAGTTAGATAATATGCAAGTTAAACATTGTTTAACAACCTTCAAAACATGACACCAAGTTAAAACCCTGATGAGTCATCATTTTTCTATAATTAGATGTTCTTGGGTCTGTAAAATAATATGTATAAAATTAGAAGGTGAACTTTTCCAAAGGAACTAACATAATTTATGCATCCTATTATAGATGATCAAATATGAATATTAATATCTACACTATTCAACATAGTGCTAGTTGCCACTTGGGGCTATTTTATGTTCAATTCATATTAATTATAATCACATAAAATTAAAACTTTATTGTCTCTATTGTACTAGTCACATCTGAAAAGTTCAACAGGCAAATATTCTCTAGCTCACATGAATATTTCTATCATCATACAAGTGCTATTGGAAAGTGATGTCATCAGTATTCTCATTGTGAATAAATTTGTATCATTCATAACAGCTGATTCAGTTTTCCAACACTTATTTATTGTTTGTGTGTTTTGTTTTGTTTTTGGGCCACACCCAGTGACACTCAGTGGTTACTCCTGGTTATATTCTCAGAAATCACTTCTGGCTTGGGGGACCATATATGATGTTGGGGATTGAACCCAGGTCTTTACTGGGTCAGTTGCATACAAGGCAAAGTGTGTGTTTTTTTTTTTTTTTGTATGTTTGTTTTTTGGGCCACGCCTGGCAGTGCTCAAAGGTTATTCCTGGCTTTGTGCTCAGAAATTGCTCCTGACTCAGGACCATATGGGATGCTGGGACTTGAACCCATGTCAGTCCTGGGTCAGCCGCATGCAAGGCTAATGCCTTACCACTGTGCTACTACTCCAGCTTTCCAACACTTATTGACTCACTTTTCAAAATTATGCAGAATTATATTTAACTATGCCATTGAATGCTTGAGAGATAGTTTAATGTCTTACATGCAGCTCAGTTCTATCCCTAGCAGCATGTAGTCTTTTGAGCACTGTGCAAAGTATCTGCTTAAGCAGAGTTCTGGGAGAAGCCCCTGAGCATTACTGAGAATGATGCATCAGTCCCTCACCCAAATACATGAAAAAAAAATCTGTTGGTTGTAAGTAACATAAGCTGTTGGATGCTAGTAACATAATGGCTATCCATTTTTAAATAATTTAATCATCATATATCATTAAAAGTCTAGATGGAGATAGGCATGAAAGAGGTATAGCAGCTCAAGAATATTATACAATTTCATGACATTTTTCCATTGTATTAGTTGCCTTTTATTGCAAATATCAGCATCCACAATACATTCAAAGTACTCAAGAAAGAAAAAGAAAACAAAACAGGGAGAAGGAGGGTGGGAGGGAGGGAGAGAGAAGAGAATTGAGAGTATTTTATAAGTTAACCAATCAGGAAAATAACCATGAACATTTTAAAATGTTGATCCATCTCAAGACTAAATGAGATTCTATAGTTCAAATAGTTATTTCTCTTTTTCCCAAATAAAAAACTAGAACATCATTGTTGATATCCTGATAAGTCCAATGTTCTTCATTTTGTCTAAATTAAATCACCTATCTTCAGTATTTTATAATCATAGAATACTTTTAATCATGGTAAGTGAGAAAATCTAAATATGTTCTCTTTAATTCAATATCATAAAATTATCATAAAATGTTTTTGACAATAAAGAACAATCAGGAATTGTATAAATCAGATACTTCCTTGGTTTAATCAAAATGTTATGAGTTGATTACATGATGAGATATTGTTAAATATACCTGTTGTATTTGAAATTAAAACTTTATAAATTAAGCTAAATAATACAACTCAATCTTTTAAAACTTTTTAATAATTATTGGGCTTTATATTAAAAAGCAATAGGCAGATAACTGACTTAACCATCAGGAGTATGCTATTAATCATAACCACTTTATTTCTTGTGGTTTTCCTATTATAATAAATTCATCCTACATATTATGCTAGCTAATAGGATTAAATTCAAATAAAATGAACTCATATTTAAAACATCTGTTACTAATAATCATAAAAATGATCACTTTCATAGAGAAAGGGATTGAGATTTGTAAATTCTTTTATAGAGGAAAAAATGTCCTTTAAGAAATTTGAAGAAGAATCCAAACAGAATTATATGATAGTTAAGAAAATAATGCATGGCTGGAGCAATAGCATAGCAGTAAGGCATGTGGCTAACCCAGGATGGACCTTGGTTCAATTCTCAGTGTCCCATATGGTCCCACAAGCCAAGAGCAATTTCTGAGCTTAGAGCCAGGAGTAACCCCTGAGCATTACTGGGTGTGGCCCAAAACAAACAAACAAACAAAACCAAAAAAAGAAAAGAATGCATGATAGACTTTAACTAAAGGAAAGTTATTTCCCATGCTCTAAGTATTATACAGTATAACAAGTCCAATAACCCAATAGGTAAATGTCCTAGGGCTCTACCATTGAATTAAATTCCTTTATTTTCCTTTGTTGGACAGTAGGTGTTACGAGTCTCTACTCACTAAAGTAATCTGGTTTTCAGCATCAGAGGAGACCATGAAAAGGGAATAGACTAGCTCTGCAGGTACAACTATTTTAGTTCCTAGGGCTCTCCTCTCCACTTCAGGAATTGGCTTGATGTAATCATTCTATCAGTCTCTTTAAATGGGTCTTTATCAGTAGCTAAGATATAACACAGAAAGATAATTGGTGTTTCATTTTTTATCTAGTCACTATGAAATTACAAGTTATTCATGATTGGGTTTCAGGCATATAATATTTCAAAACAATCCCTTTACCACTTTCCTTAATCAGTGCCTTGCCTCTCCCATATCCCACTCAACAATCAGCGTCTACAAGAGGCACTTTTTTGTTGTAATGTTTTGCACTATGGTATATAATACTGCTGCTGATAAGGTCTCATACATAATACTTTACCACCTTTTCGGCACCACTTTCTTTGGATTGAACACTTCTCTCTGCCATAAACATTGCCCCCTCCCTAACCTATCTCCCAGCCCTTTCTACTGAATACTAGTTCTCATGTTCTTTTTTCCATTGTCTTGTTATATTCATTATTCCACCATTGTTTCTTTATATACCATATTTAAAATAAATTATTCCATGTCAGTATCTCTCTCTGTTTCTCTCTCTCTCTAATTAACCACTCAGAATGATGCTCTCCAGGTCCTTCAATGTAGCAGAAAATTTCATGACTATTCTTTGTTATGGCTGAATAATATTTCATTTTGTGTAGTGTACCAAACATTTTTGTTTGTTTGTTTTTGGGTTTTGGGCCATACCTGACAGTGCTCAGGGATTATTCCTGGATCTACACTCAGAAATCTCTCCTGGCAGGCTCAGGGCATCATATGGAATGCCGGGATTCGAACCACCATCCTTCTGCACGCAAGGCAAATGCCCTACCTTCATGCTATTTCTCCAATTTATCTATCTATTCCTAGACATTTGAATTATTTTCAGATTTTGGCTGTTGTGACTAGTACTGTAAGGAGCATGGGCATACAACTGTTTTCTGCATTTTGGGAGGGGAACTGTTGGCATATATTGCAAGAAGTGGAATTGCTAGGTCATTTGGAAGCTCAATTTCTAGATCTTTTAGGAATGTTCATATTGTTTTTCTGAATGACTAAAGAAGTCAACATTCCCACCAGCAGTGAATGACAATAGGTATTTAATAAGTATTATTTAACTTAACTGAATATATACCAGTTTACCATAATATTTACATTGCATTTTTAACTCTATTCTATTCTAGAGTTTAACTGCCTAACTTGATAAACTATGCTAGAAGCAGTAAAGAATTAATCAATTGCCATTGCGATTCTACATGTGAATCATAACAGGACTGAAGAAGAAGGGTACCTCTACTATATATGTTTAACTCATTTATAGTATGTAAGCAATAAAATCAGGGAATGGTATCAAACGATGACAAAATTTTGGCCTTGGAATACAAAGTAGTGGAGAGGAGGAGATAGAGGAAAAAGAGATGAAATAGTAGTGATATAGGACATAGGCAAAAGGTCTTGACACTTTGGTAGTAGTGAATATGTAGTAGTTGTATAGGCCAAATATATATGTTAACACTGCTGTAATCGTGTTACCTAAAGTTCAGTTCTTTTAAAAAAAGATATAAAGCAGGCATACTGGGCCAAATGTATAACAAGAAAGGTACTTGCATTGCATGAGGCCAACCAAGGTTTTATCCCTGATATCGCATATGGTCCCTAAAGCACTACCTGGAGTAATTCCTGAGTGGAGAGCCAAGAATTATTCCTGAGCTGGGTTGCCACCCCTCCCAATAAAACAGATAATCAAACACAGTGCTTGACACATTAAATGTTGGGTAGCTTGTGTGAAGTGGGAAGAAAAGACACCTTAGAGAGGGGAGTCACCATCTACTACTTTTACTTTTCTTCTAGCTTCTGCTCTAGGGGAATACCTGGGAAAGTTTAGGAATTATGAAAATTTGCTTTTAGCATATTCAAGGCTCAAAATGGGCAGCTGTGAGATGAAGCCTTCCTTCAGTGAATATGTAATGATATTTTTATTCCTTTCTGAATGAAGGGGCAGAATCTTTGATTCAAGAGTTAGGCAGAAGATGTTCGGTATCTAAAAGTTTTATCTGGAATTGAGTCTCCTCATTTTTCTATTATCTTTCACAACCAACTTTGAAATATAATGGCAGTCTTCAGGTTTGTACTGGCAAACGTCTTTCTAGTTTGAAGATAAGGGGAATTGAGGTAAATCAGTGTCACCATGGGTTACTAATTATATTATGCCCCAGGGAGTTAGGATTATCATCTTGGCAAAAGACATGGAAACTTAATAATTTTTATCTGCATGTTGATAGTCTTGATGGACAGAGATTGAGGCTTCTCTATCCCTAAATGCTTGCTGCTTCTTTGTTTTTCATGGTCAAGTCTTCTTAAAAGGATCCATTTTCTGCTTCTATTACACATAGAATTGTTTTTACAACTTCTTATAATCTAAACATATCGTCTATAATCCACAGTAGTAATGTTCTTGGACTGTAGTGAAGGCAAAGGAATAAAAAAAAAAGAAAAATGTGTGCTAGAGGCCAGCAGGAGGCAGGACAGGAGAGAAACTGGGGACATTGGTGGTAGGAAATGTTCACTTGTGAAGAGTATTTTGTACATTGTATGACTGAAACTCAATCATGAACAATTTGTTACTTATTCTGTAAACTACAGGCCATATTCAAGTGAAAATTAGCTGCACAGCAGTTCCTTCACCTAAAAGTTGACCAAATGGTTAGACTGATTTCAAAATAGCTGTGGTTATTTTTTCATCAGGAGATAAAGAGAAGGCTTTGTCGACTTGAGTTAATTGCCTATGTGACATGGACAGAAACAGCTATCATCTAGGTACTTACCTTCTCTGAATATAATCTACTTTATTAAAGTAGGTTCCAGAACTGCTGGAACCTACTTTATAAAAGGCCTGACATAATATTATCAGCAGTTATTATCCATATATGTATAGGCTTTAATTATCTGGATAATTGTTTTTAAGTGCAAGAACAGTTTTTATAATAGTTAATAGGATCAAGTTCAAATGGAAGTGAAAGAAATCCTAAAATACAGTGCTTTATGTATGAAAAGATGTCTTTCTACTACAAATGATTATTAAATAGGGCATGGTCCAGCTGATAGAACTAGGTTCAGGCTCCTGCTTTGGAGGTCTCTCTGTCTCCTGTCTCTCTGCTGTAGATGGTTTCTATTTCTTATGTCACTTTATGACCCAAGAGAGTAATTAGAAAGTCATAATCCCTAAATAAACACAACCCCTATGTTTACTTTTCCACCAGTAAAAGTGAAAATGAGATATAGAAGAAGGTGGCTCATTCTTTTCTTAGATTGATGTACTCCCATTTGCTTAACTTGGCTTCCATTTGCTTGGCTAATGGCATTCCATCATTAAAGATAATTCTGGACTCGATATCATGGAGTGGCTTCTTTCTTAATTCTAATATAAAATTAAGTAAATATCAGAGGACAGATAGATATCTTAGCTTGTTGTGCATTCCCTACAAATATTATTGCCTTGTTAAAAGCAAACAAAACTCTACTGCCATTTAAGAAAACAGGAAAATGCTTTTGGAAAATTGTTGCAAAAGAAAGAATTAGTTCGGTATTTTCTGTCTGGTTTCAGATTTGTATAATCGAAGATTACTGTTATTATTTTTACAAATAAATTAGCATTTTTTCAAAAATATTGGCCTTAGATTTTATTTGACACTGAAGCCTATGGAAGACACATTGGGAGCAAAGGAAGTGTTAACCTTGATAGAAAGTACTACCAGTCTCCTGCTTGGCCCATCTCAGTCTCCCTGTTGTTGTAAGTGACTTATGGGAAGTGCTCCAAAGATGGTTAGCTCCTTTGAGAGGGGGTCTATTGCCTTTCTCTCTCTCCCCACATCCGTAAGCACCAACAACAGTAACACCTATGGATTAAGCCAGGAGTAAACCCTGAGCACTATGAAATGGGACTCAAGCCCTCTCTTCCAACACTCCCAAAACTAAAAGTCTAAGAAATAAGATGACTAAAATCCACAAAATATTATATAACTTCATTTCTCTCTTCACCTTTCTCTCTAATTTATTAAATGATTTGCTTTTAATAAACCAGCTAGTTATTTTGCTCAAGCACAATTAACTAGTTATTTTATACTCAATTCTTAGTCTGGAAAATAAGTTATTTTGAATAATATATTGTTGCTATCTCATTCTGGATCATATCATTTATTTAGAAGTGAATACAGAAGTAAAATTTTATTTAGGAACTAGAAGGTGGGAGAGGGAAAGAACAACACATTTAAGAGAGAAAAGAAAAGAGTTTTTTTTCAGAGGTGAGAGATCCCAGTGAAGTAAAATAATGAATCACAAATCCCAGGCTGATTCAGGTGACTCTAGAGTGGAGAATGTATGCCAAGTAGAATTCTTGCCTTGCATACAGCTGACCTGTGTCCCATTCCCAGCATCCCATATTGCCCCCCCACAAGCTCTACCAGTAGTGATCCTTGAACACAGAACCAGGAAGAGATCCTTAGCACTGCTTAGATAGGATCAAAACAAACAAATAAACAAACAAAAATGTTTAAAAGGCAGACACTAGAATAAGCCCTGAAAATATATATCACAGTGATCAATAGCAAAAAAATGAGAATGAAAAACCACCTAAATATACATCAATGTTTAAAGTGTAATTTTAAAATATTTATACTATAGAATAGCATACAAAAGTAAAAATATTAATGACTTCAAATTCATATATTATCATAAACCTATCTCAAAGCAATGTTTGTTAAAGAAGGATATTACAGTGGAATATTTAGAGTGTGCTTTTGTATAAAGAGCAAAACTAACTAGAATGTTACAAAAAGCAAGTTTTTGAGTAACATGAAATTCAACAGTGCATTTATAAAAGAATAATAGTAGGAGAATGACGTGATCAGAAAGGTAAGAGAATGGTTGAAAACATTTTCAGTATTGTTTTGGTTATAGGTATTTTTATGAGGATACATGTTTTAATTAATCATTTTAATTGAATCACTGTGAGATATACAGTTATAAAGTTGTTGTTGACTGAACGTCAGTTATACAATGCCCCAACACCTGTCTTCCTTTACCAGTGCACATTTCCTGACCCAATGTCCCCAGTTTCCCTTCACCCTTCCCTCATCTGCCTCTATGGGAGATGTTTTTCTTCTGTCTGCTTTCTGTCTTTCTGTTTGTCTGTCTTCCTCTCTTTGTCTCTCAAATATGTCTTTTTCTCTCTTTTTCTTTTCCTTTTGTTTTAGGCACTATGATTTGAAATATTGTTACTGACAAGGAAGCATGTATATCACTTTACATCCTTCAGAAACCAATTCCTATGTAGAATGTATAAAGAAACTATAGTATACAATAGAATCTATGCAATGGAATACTACACAGAAGTTAGGAAAAAATAAAATATTGAAATGTGTTTTACATGGATAGATATGGTTTATTTAATGTAATTGTTTGAGTACATATACTTCCCATTGATAACCTATTTTACAATTTTTTTCTGTTGTTTGTGGGCCACACCTGATGCTCAAGGATCACTCTTGACACCACTCAAGGGACCATCTGCTGTGCTAGAGATGGAACCTGAGTTGGCCACATGCAAGGCAAGCACCTTATTGTTTATCCTATCTCTCTGACCCTCAGAATTCCTTTCTTAAGAAAAACATTTAGGGGTTGAATAAGCTTCAGTTTACCTTTTTAATTAAGCTACACAGCCATACACTCCCATTTTCTTTCTTCTTACTCTTTGATCATACATAGCATTCCTTTGCCCAGAAAAAATTCAGCACAGGAAATGAAGAAAAAAAAAACAGCAAAGCCTAGACTACCAATATAAAATTATCATCAGTTCCAAGCATATCAGATATTGAAGGAATACATTATAAGGAGAGGTTTGTGAGTTTGTGGACAGCTCTTAAATTTTGACATTGCCCTCTTTGTTACCATGTATAATTTCAAATTGCCCAGATATTATATTTAGACTGAACTCTTTGTGCCTTAAGAACTGGTCAAGTTGCTATTTTTTATTGCTTTTAGGTATGAAAAGCAGAGTGATTAAAAAGGAAAAATGGATGACTTATCATAAATAAAATGATCTAGTCACTTTTCACAATTCCTGAAAGCTTATTACTGGAAGACATTGTCCCTACAGTAAAAGCTCAATCATATAAACTTAATGAAAAAATACAATTAAGGTGATAAACACACTCAGTCTACATGGTTTCTCCATGATATGCTCATTAAGTCTGGTGAGTTTGAGTAAATACTTTAACTTGAGAGTGATGTAAAGAGCTAGAATAATAGATTAGGTGAGGGCTAGTGCAAATTGAGTTGTGTAATGAAATATGCAGTTAAAGAAAAAAAGGTAATATTGGGAAAGTGTATCCTAGACTATTCAACCAAGGTTAAACTCTTTCAAAAGAGAAATCTTACATTTTAAAAATGATCATTTTGAGAACATGTTCAGTGCTTGCCTAAATTTTTACTAGACAATTGATAGAATTTAAGAATGTCACTTAGTGAACTTATCTATGGCAAGTGTCTGATCTAACGTTTTGCAAACAATCAGATAAAAGGGTGTTGTTTGTTTTATCTTCATATTGTCATCCTTGTGTATCTAAAAACTGTTCAGGAAGAGAAAGAAACAACTGAAAGGTTACTAGGTTATGAAACATTGTCACAGCCAAAGCAGAAGCATTGAATCAATTTCCAATATGTTCCTTATGTAGCTAAACTTATACTCTGGAGATGTTATTGTTTGATTATAAAAGCAGGAAGAATTTGAAGAGAAACTTTCATGCCACTGTGATAAACAGTCTCTGCCTGTAATTCGATTGTGTCAACTCCCAAACGGAGGTGAAATATACTTTAAGGTTGTTTTCTGCCCATTTGAAGCTCAGCTACGTGTTTTATGTTCTACCTACAAAGCTCATTTGGAAAGACTCTGTGTCCAAGAAAACATTCGATGTAAGCATCTGGTGCCATGCTTCTGAATGAGCAGTCTGCATTTCCAAAGATATTTTTCTCTAAACATGGACTCATTCACTAAAATATCAAAAGCATTTATGTAAAACTCTACTTAAAAATGTGTCTCTTTATTTATAACATGTGCCATGAATGTACACAGTTACTACACCCCGCAATCACTAGAGTGTCTAAGAACCTCCACCACTGCCCCTAGGTCCCACGTACTGCTTAGTCATCTGAGTTTTGTAATCCAAAAGCAAGGCTTTCATCATTCAAGACTATCAATTCTTATATTTAGTCTCTCTGTATATAACAGATGAGTCGGGTCAACTAGAGTTGTCCTTTTCTCTCTGACTTATTTTGTTTAGCATGTCTCTTTCCTATATTATTTATGATTTAAACATAAATGTACTTCCCATATGCTATATTACAGTTTACTAATAAGGTTCAGTTTACCTTTTTAATTAAGCTGCACAGCCATACATTCCCATTCTCTTTCTCTTTATCCTTTGATCATACATAGCATTCCTTTGCCCAGAAAAGAATCCAGCACAGGAAATTAAGAAGAAAAACTAACATTGCTTTTTAAACATTATATATATATATATATATATATATATATATATATATATATATATATATATATATATGTTTTTGGGCCATACACGGTGACATTCAGAAGTTTCTATGACTATGTGCTCAGAAATCGCTCCTGGCTTGGGGGATCATATGGGATGCTGGGGGATCGAACCGCTGTCCGTCCTAGGTCAGACGTGTTCAAGGCAAATGCCCTACCACTGCACCACTGCTCCAGCCCCAAACCCATTGTTTTTAATAGTTATAAGAATGAGACTGTATTTTGAGGAAGTGAATGAGGTTGGGTGAACAAAGTTCAGTTTTGAATATTAGGACTTGATACAAAAATGCTTTATGTCTCTTTCCTCAATCCTCATTTAAAAGGACTATGGCTAAATACTCGGTTATGTTTTTCATAGCCCAAACCTCTTAACACTCTCTGAGGATGTAGGGTATATGTGAGCTTAACTATAATTGCCTTGCTTAACTTCCACTTTCCAGGAATCTGGAAGAAGGTAGCTCCTTTAATCAAATACCTGAGTAAATGAGAAAACTTGCAAAAACACAATCGAATATTTGGGGCAAGATTTGGACATAATTTCTTTTTTTTTTTTTTTTTTTTTTTGGTTTTTGGGTCACACCCGGCAGTGCTCAGGGGTTACTCCTGGCTTCATGCTCAGAAATTGCTCCTGGCAGGCTCGGGGGACCATATGGGACGCCGGGATTCGAACCGATGACCTTCTGTATGAAAGACAAACGCCTTACCTCCATGTTATCTCTCCGGCCCCTGGACATAATTTCTTACAGTAGTTTTATAACCATGTATTTGTTCAGAGTTTTGCATTTTTGAAAGAGGTTCTGTTTATTTCCTTATCTGAGATTCTCAACCCAGGGGTTGCTGCAGATAGGCATGATCTTCAGGTCTTCCCTTGCTACCAGATGTAAGGCATGTCCATGACTTTTTTTTTTATACTATTCATTCCTCTCTTTCGAGAGTTAGATGACTCTATGGCATTGGTGATGGCGTTTTAAATCAGAAAGCAAATCAAGCTTCAAGGAAGTGTTTTGAAAACAAATCTCGAGCTGGAGAGATAGCATGGAGGTAAGGCATTTGCCTTGCTTGCAGAAGGATGGAGGTTCGAATCTCCGCATCCCACGTGGTCTCCCATGCCAGCCAGGGGCAATTTTTGAGCATGGAGCAAGGAATAATCCCTGAGCACTGCCGGGTGTGACCCAAAAACCAAAAGAAAAGAAGACAAATCTCATTAGTTTCTTTTTTTTTCCTCTGCCACAATCTATGTATAAAATTAGTGTGTTCCATTCCATAATTAAAATTTTATTAAAAAACAAATTTTTACAGGGGTCAGAGCAATAGCACAGCAGGTAAGGCATTTGTCTTGCATGTTACCATCCGGATTTAATCCCTGGCATTCTGTATGGTTCCTCGGGCTTGCCAGGAGTAATTGCTGAGTATAGAGCTAAGAGTAACCCCTGAGTACCACCAGATATGACCCCAAAACAAACAAAAAAGAGTCTATATATTTTTAAGGTCACGAATTTTCACCTAGAGCTTCTGTCTGAGAAGGCTGTCTAAAGATGGGCAAAAAAGACCTGCTATGTATAGGAATTTATCAGAATAAAATTCTGAATTTCATAAGGTTTTAAACATATATTTACATAACATAACCTTTTCTTCCTTTTGTTTTGATCATTTCCCAGAGTAGCCTAAAGAGCATAACCTTACAGGGACTACTGCATTTGCCACCAAGCTATCCTAGATTTTGTCTGCCATAAGAAAGATCACAAGAGTGTATAAAGGCTGTGAGTCCATTATTTCAAAATATAAGTAATTTAGAAGCTGGAGTGAAAGCACAGAGAGTAGGGCATTTGCCTTGCATGTGGTTGCCTTGGGTTCAATCACCCCAATCCTTCCAGGAGTGATTATGGAATACAGAATCAGAAGTAACCCCTGAGTGCCATGTGATGTGGACTAAAAGCAAAAAGAAAACAAAAACAGATATAAGTAATTTGGATATTGTAAATGAAAGTTAGACACCCAAAAGTTTTAAGCCCATCATTTAACCTCAAGGTGATTATAAAGATACATATTGAAGACTAACATAAATAAAAGATGTATAGATTTGGTCTTATAGGATTGTAAGTCTCTCACATTTAAAAAATGGCTTAATCTGGCTTTTAATATTTCCAGCCTCAAGGATATAAATCTAAAGAATTGCCTCCCCTGTGTGCTTCAAATGGGCCTACAACTCAATTTATGAGCTATGTGCAGTATCCCACTCACTACCTACACACTGCCTTTCATGCTCTTTTAGACAAATCCCATGCCTTAGGGTTATATTCATTTGATAAATCTAAAAAGAGGCCAATGTGGGGGGCTTTCTCATTCACAGACAGGTATGAGAGCCAGTTTCATTTTCTGCTACTCAAACTTAAGGCACAGTCAAAAGAGTTTAGTCAGTTGCTAAATATGTATTAGGCATTGGCTCAATTGCAGGCATTGTGCCGAGCCTTAGGGCTTTAAAAAAACGGAGGGTATGAAGGCTCTGGGTTTGATGACCTGAGTTTATCTTATTCTGAATCAGAATTCTCATTTCTATCTTGTTCTTACACTATAGTTGAAGATTGAACCACTATAATATCTTGCCTCATTGCAAAAACTCTACAACATGGCTAGTTTCTTTTTTTTTTTTTTTTTGCTTTTGGTTCTTTTGTTTTGAGTGCAACACATGACTGAACTTGGGGTTGCTCATTGTTAGGTGGCCACTCAAAAGTAATAGGGAGGTGTCAGGGATTGAACAATGGCCTTCCACATACAAACCTGGCATTCTAGCGTTTTTGGGTTATATTTCCAGTGCTCTGACCTGGGTTTTTTTTGGATTTTTTTTTGTTTTTGTTAAAGAAAAATTAAAACTTTGTAGAACATCGTTAGAAGTTGTGATGGCTATAATCCTGTCCTTGAAAATAATCAAGAGTTTACATGCCTTGATAGTTCCTAAATTATGTGAACTTAATCTTCTTGAGATGCTGGCAAAGGCAAATACTTCTTTAAAACAGATGGCACGCAGAGCTCTTGTTTAAATGTCAGCTCTTCTGTTTGTTGCCCTACTTCTTCAGGGAGATATTTGCATGCTGGATTCACCTGGGCACTTGGTCTGTGATGCAGAAAAGTTGGGAAGCTTAGTTGAGGATTACTTCCTAATAAAACTTCTTAGATATTACCATATGGTATGATAATCACAGATGATGCAGCCAGGACTTTTAGTGACTATTAAATGCATGTGGTTTATTGTTTTATTATAACAAATTTGGAAGACTTCCATTAATTTTTAACAGTGTGTTTTAGGATCATAGTGACATTTGCAATAATCTAATTTAAGTGTCCCTAAAGTAGACCTGTGAAAGAATTCAGAATAAGAAAATTATTGGAAGTACAGCAAAAATTATAGAAGAAGTCAGGAGAAAAAGGAAAGCAAACTGTAGTTATGAAATCCTTTCAGTTACCACTGGAACAGCTAATAAATATAGCCCAATACACACACACACACACACACACACACACAAACAAATAGTTGTTGGGTTGTAATAGGCATCATTTCTTTTTGCATAGGCACACTAAAATGAGGAAATCTTATGTATGGATACAAGTTCTTATCTACTAGGGATAAGAACCCATAAATTTTATAATTCACAGAGCTTCCATCCTGAACATATGTTAAGGGACTTGACTTAGACCTCATGTGATCGAACATTGACTGATCAACCACAAATCCTGGATCCCAACCTTAGAACTGGCATAGTTCCCTACAGCAGTACCAGGAATTAAACATCTCCCAGGAGAGTTCCTAATACCCCTCTGGCACCAACTTGCCCAGGGTAGGTTTATATGGCATCCTGTCAACAAGGAAAGAGCAACAACTTGGTCTAAGAACAGGTTGCCCTACCTCATCACCTAAAGTTGAGATAAAATCAGAAGACACTCCATTCTTTTATCTCTGCAAAATCCAAGATCGCTAAATATAGAAGACTGTCTACAACAGCCATGACTTAGCACAACATCTGGAGCCATAAAAAAAGACTTTATCCGGGGCCGGGCGGTGGCGCTAGAGGTAAGGTGCCTGCCTTGCCTGCGCTAGCCTTGGACGGACCGTGGTTCGATCCCCTGGCGTCCCATATGGCCCCCCAAGCCAGGAGCAACTTCTGAGCGCATAGCCAGGAGTAACCCCTGAGCGTCACAGGGTGTGGCCCAAAAACAAAAAAAAAAGAAAAAAAGAGACTTTATCCTAGATTTTATCTGAGAATCTAAACAAAAAACAAGATTTCCAATTACAGAGGACTCACATATACAACCACAACTGAGCAGAACATTTCCTGGTACCATAAAGAAATACCTTGGGTTTGACAATGAACATGTATGGAGCCTGTAGTTGGTCTCATGACAGTATACTTCAAGGGTGGAGGCACAATTTCTTTTCTAACTTCCCCAATACTTACTGTGCCTATACAACAACAGCAACAACAACAACAACAACAAAAACCTTGCCACATCACCCCCCTTGTATTTTCTTTTTCTTTCTTTTTTTCTCCTTTTAAATTTATATAGCTTCTAGACGGGATCCTGCCACTTTCTTTTTTTTTTTTTTGTAAAAAGAACCATAGAACATGAATCATCTTGTCCTGCCTCATATTTTTATGTCTTCATACAAATTGAGGGAGGAAAGGTAGATCAGGGCAAAGCAGTCTCATGAGCACTGAAGACCTAAATACCCAAATCAAAGTCAATGACAACAGAATTGAGAGACCCAAACTACAACAAGCTATACACAAAAGGAACCTGTTACATTAGCAGCCCAGGAGGCTAAGTGTGGAACTATGGAATCCATGCTGGAAACAGTAGTGAAGAGGTGGTGGGAATTGCTCAAATTCACTGTCACTATGTATCATAAATATATCTGTGAAAGATTTGTAATTCACATTGTTCTCAATAAAAATGATTTCAAACTAATTTAAAAAATCAATAAAGGGGGTGGAGCAGTAGCACCAGCTTAGGACAGACCGAAGTTTGATCTCCCAGCATCCCATATGGTCCCCCAAGCCAGGAGCAATTTCTGAGAGCATAGCCAAGAGTAACCCCTGAGTGTCACTGGGTGTGGCCCTAAAAACCAAAATAAAATAAATAAAATTTAAAAAGTCAATAAAAAATGTTGTTTGGGTTGGAAGCCCTTTTTCTAAACATACAAAGAATGTGAGACAGTGACAGATGAGCATTTGTACTCTTCACAGACCACACATATCTGCCCACCCGACACCACTGTGATTGGCAGAACATTCTAGCACAGGAATCGTCTAGGAAAACAAATTTATTTGGCTTACAGTCCCTGTTCAGGATTAAAAAAATGAATCGCTCCCAAAATCTCCCTTTTTAAGTGAACGAGCAAAGAGAACCTCACATAGGTGTTTTCTTTTATAAATAAATTATTTAATTGGATCACCATAAGATACATAGTTGCAAAGTTGTTCATTATTGTCAGTCATACAATGTCCAATAACCTTCACCAGTACACATTTTTCACCAGCAGTGTATTCAGTTTCCCTCTTAACCTTTCCCCTGGCCTAACTCTGTGTCAAATTTTTCTTCTCTCTTTCTTTTTTTCCTTTTAGATGCTGTGGTTAACAATATTGTTACTGAAAGAGTGCTACGATATTATCCATATCACTTTGTCTCCTTCAACACCCAATTCTTGTCCAGAGTGATCTTTTATAACTCTCATTGTAGTTCTCCCTTCTCTGCCAATAACTGCACTCCCCTGTTATTTGTGGCAAGTGTCTTATATTGACTGGTACTCCTGGTCTTTGTTTGTATTGTTGGATATTAATACCATACTATCTTTGTTTTTTTTTATCCCACAAATGAATGCAAGCATTCTATGCCTATCCTTCTTCTTCTGACACATTTCACTCAGCATAATACTCTCCATATCCATCCATGTATATTTTATGACTTCATTTTTTTCTAACAGCTGCCTAGTATTCTATTGTATAGATGTACCATAGGTTCTTTATCCATGTATATGTTCTTGAGTACTAGGGTTGTTTCCTATTCTGCCTATTGTGAATAGGCTGCAGTAAATATAGGAGTATGGGGTCCCCATAATTGTACTGAGGCTACCATCCCATCTCTTTTATTCCTTTTCCCATTGTGGGAGGATATCCCACTTTGGAAAAGACTGCAAAGAATCTGTCACAGTTTTCTCACCTAAGAAGTGACAGATGAATATGCATTTCCTCTACTCACTGATGAATCAGAAGAGATTCTGGGATTGTTCAGACATAGAAAGACTGCTGCTAGCTATTACAAGTTTAAAAGGCATCACAGATCAGTATTGAGGTCATTTTATGGCCCAGCAATCCTGTTCAGGACTCTACCTAAATTGGTGCCCCCAGGCCAACATCAGATTTACCAAAAAGTGTCCTACCTATTTGGAGGAAACTACTGAAGTGCTCCATTTAAAATTAATACCCTTTAACCCTTTTCTTTCTATCTACTTTCTATCATCTTTCTATCTACTTCTTAGCCACTAATAAACAGATTATCATTTTATACACATGGGAGATATACCCCATTCTTTTATAAAAGGGACAGAAACTACAACCCTGCACCGTGAAAATTCATTCATTTTCCAAATACTATCATGTTTAATAAGCTATTACTTCCCCCCAGGAACCTCATTTATTTATTTGATAAAAGGTCTTAACATTATTCTCAGTATGGGAATAATACAGTGAATAGAGCACTGTATGTGGCCAACCTGAGTTTAATTTCAGCAACCCTTATTGTCAGCCAAACACAATCAGGAATGATCCTTGAGCTCAGAGCCAGGAGAAGCACCTGAGGATCTTTGGGTGTGGCCAAAAGAGAAAAGAAAAACAATAGTCTCAGTATCTTTCCATAAGTCTTGTGAAGCATATATCAGAAAAATATTGCAGAAAATGGTATTTAAAACACTTATCTCATTGTTGTATAATGAAATGCAAAGTCTGTTAAACCTCTGGAACGGCTTCAGACAAACGGTTTTCTGTTGAGCTCATCTTTAATTAGACCATCTTGCATGTATTTATTTGAAAAAATATAAAAACTATGTTTTAATTAGATTCTATACCCACCTCCACATATCATTTTGGCTATTTAATTTTCTCTGTGTGCCATGAACAACAGCTTCTTAATTATTGGAGATAGTAAATTTTAGATGTCAACTGGACTGGACCACATGGTGCTCAGATATTTTATCAAACATTATGCTGCATGCTTGTGAGAGTTTTGGAATGAGGTTGACATTTAAAGACAGGCTGAAAGGAGTAGATTGCCATATTTCATGGCAATCTTTTCTCTTACCAATCAGGTAAGGTCAGAACACAATAGAAAGACAAACTCTCAATTGAAAAACATTTCGTCTTGCTTGACTGTGTGGGGTGTCTGTTTTTTTCCTCTTTCTGTTCTAGAATTGAAACATTAACATTTCCTGAATATAGAATCTGGAGACTTTCAGGATCACTTCTGATTCCCAGGCATAGGACTTAGATTAGAACTAAATCTTCTGCTCTCCTGAGTCTTGTCTTAAAACAACACACCTGGGAATTTACTAGTCTCCATCACAGTATCAGTCACTATTCTTTTCTCTCTCCTCTCTCTCACTCGCTCTCTCCTCTCTCTCTTCTCTCTTTCTTCTCTCTCTCCCCCTCTCTCTTTCTCTCTCTTTTTCTCTTTCTCACACACAACACACACACACACACACACACACAATGTTCACATTTGTGCACTGGCATTCCTACCTTATTGTTTCTGTTTTCTTGTAGAATAGAACAGTTTACATATTTTTATATTATTTCAATGTACTTTATCCACTGAGCTAAAAAAAAAACCTATCATCCTATAATCTTATCAGGGAGTAGAGAGACTACGGATATTAGAATTCAAATATGGTAGTCATAATCTCTGTTTATGTAAAACAGTGAAGAAGGTAGCACTAGTCACAATCCTGCTGATATTTTTTTAAAATTTTAGGCATCATGTTCTACAACACTGCTATTTGGAGAGTTTCATATGTAAAACATTTCAGGATATATAATCTAGTAAAGTTTCTCTCCACCATTGATTGCCTCAATGCACCCACTATGTGCTATATTTATCAATGTTGTTTCCTACTGAATACCAGTTCTCAGTTTAGATTGCCTTTGTATATTTATTATTCCTCTACCATGTTTCATTAGGTCCTACATATGAGAGAAATTATTCTGTGTCTGTTCCTTTCCTTTTAATTTCACTCAGCATGATACTCTATGGATACATCTGCATACTAGTAAATTGAATGATTCCATCTTTTCTTTTTTTTAAATATAATTTTTATTTTGATTATAGTGGCTTACATATTGTTGACAATAATATTTTAGGTACATATTAACATAATATCAGGGGGATTCCCATCACCAAATAATCCTCCCTACACCTGTGTT
This sequence comes from Suncus etruscus, assembly GCF_024139225.1. Classification (NCBI taxonomy): domain Eukaryota; kingdom Metazoa; phylum Chordata; class Mammalia; order Eulipotyphla; family Soricidae; genus Suncus; species Suncus etruscus. The sequence goes on from NC_064852.1 coordinate 57,078,119, forward strand.
CCCATCCTACCTCCCCTATCCTCCTCCCTCACCCCCGGGGCTGCTAGAATACGTGGTCCCCTCTGAGCCTAGCTAACTACTTAGTGGTCCTACACCTGTTTTCGTCTTGGTACCTCCCTTCTTTCCTCCTATAACTGGGAGGCAGTACTAGATATTTCCAGTTATGTGGTTTTGTTTGAAGAAGAGAAAAGTGATAAACTGGGGTAAAAATCAAATACACCAAAAATGGGCGGAGTCCTTCTAGAGACTCTCATCTTTGGTTTGAGAGACAAAGGGGAAAAAGAAGGTGAATCACCTCAACAGTACAAAAAGAAGTGTCAAATAAAATATCCAGTGAGCACTCCCACATTAAAGATAAGCACCACATAAAAGCCATGGTCTTGAGATAAAAACATGGCAGAGCACACTTTGGTATATACTATAGTATCTTTATCTAGTCACTGTTCTTAGACACTTAGTGTTTCCTGATTTTGGCTACTGTGATCAGTTCTGCAATGAAGATAGGAGTTCAATTGTCTTTTTCAAATAGAGTTTTTAGACTCTTCGACTCAATGCCCAGAAATGGAAATGCTGAGTCATTTGGAAGCTCAATTCCTATTTCTTTGAAAAGTGGCCTTGTTGTTTGCCATAAAGACTGAATCAGTTGACATTTCCATGAGCAGTGAATGGGGGTTTCTTTTTTCTCACATTCACAACAAAATTGGTTGGTTTTTGTTTGTTTGTGATGTGTGCCAATCTCATTTTATGAAATGATATCTCACTGTTATTTTGATTTGTATATCCATGATAGTGATGCATATCATTTTCTTTCTTATACCTTTTGACTATCTGTATGTCTTCTTTGAAGAAATATTTGTTCATATCTTTTTATAAGTTGTTGATGGGACTAGTGTTTTTTTCATGTAAATTAATATCAATGGTGCATGCATATTGAATATCAATTCTTGATAATGGGTTTGGGGCATATATTCTGACCCATTGTGGAGTATATTTTCAGTCTAGTCATCATTTCCTTTGTAGTACAGAAGCTTCTTAGTTTGATATAGTCTCATTTGCTTATCTTTACTTCTGTTTAGTTGATCCCACTAATTAGTTACTTCTAGTTTTATGTGACCACTCATTTCTTGTGAACAATCCTAGACATTTTTACTTCAAGTAAATATAATTCAAAACTCATTCAGATATCTATAAAATGTGGATTTCTTCATGGACATATGTGCCCTCTGCAATGTGCCCCTTTTACCACAAGCAGAACAATGATTCTAGAGAGGCTTGTACAAAATGAAAGGGTCTGATGCCCATGGAAACCTGTATGCTTGTGCATGCATAATTATCTATTACATAGTAATGTGTCTCCATTAAGGAGACAATTTTTGTTTCATAGAAGGTTTTTCTAATGGCAAAAATGATAGTTTCAGGTGTTTCTGAGATGCTCCTGCTGAAATCAGTGGGAATTGCTTTCCATGTAGATAATTATATTACCTAGTCAGAATTGTAGATGACAATTAGTATGCTGTTATTTTTGCTTTGCAAAAAAATTTTGGCATGTTATTCTGCTTTGCCTAAAGACTGGACTACTAGAGATCTCCAGCTCAATAACATTTTCACCTCAAGTCAGCATGTTTCTAATTTCACAGTGAGTGAATGTTGTGCTGGAATTTGTACCTGTTCTTAATTTGTATATATAGCTTGTATAGGCTATTATTGTAAGAATGACAGAAGGGAGAAGCCACTGGTCAGAGACTGAGAAATCCATATTGTTTATTACTCCCTACATAAGAGAATGGCACCTTAGTGTCACATACACAAAACTATTTTTATGCCCTTAGTTTTTACAAGGTTTCTTAAATATAGAGGGACTATGCAATAAGTTCATGTACCCTGACAATTGGTATAAAGTATTCAAAGGTGAAAAATCTTGTACTGAAGGCAGACATTCCTTGATGCACAATAAACCATATGCATTTGTGAGGTCATATTTGTTGGTAAAGGTCTTTGAATTGTTCCTCATATTGCCTTCTGATTGGTTTCTTTGGTTTTCATGTAAAAATATTTCCCCATTGCCTCCTCATCTGGCTTTTTCCCCTTCCCCTGGGGGTTAGCATTGTTTTTCTCAATAAAGGCTGCTTTGGAAGCCTGGATGAGGAGCTTTGTTCTTGGCTCAAGGTTACATGTGGTGGAGCAACTGGCTTGAGGGTGACCAGCTCTCAGTGTGAGGTTATGGCCTGATATTCCTTCTCAACTGTTAAAATGTTGCAACTAATCATTAGATTTTTCTCTTAATTACTATTCTTCAACACCAAAAAGGACAAAAATATTTGTAGTTCACTTTCTAAAATTTCATAAAATAGGGCTGAACCAATTCCTGAGCCTTCATACACCCTCCCTAAATCTTCAGCAATCAAAATAATGTAACATAAGTTTGAAACCAATATACCTAAATTTATTTCATTTGTGTCATTTTTTGAGTGAAATTTTCTCTAGCTTCTACATATGTTTACTCAATGTACTAGTTTCTGCCTTCCCAAAACATCTCATGATTGTTAGGAAAATTGAAAGAGCTAAAGTTCATGGCCACACTTTTTAAATGTCATGTGCATCCTAAGCGCAACCCACAGACTCCTTCATGGACTCTGGGATTCTGCAGCCACAATCATTTCCCAACCTATTCTCTAGTTGTCTTTCTGTAGGAACTCAAGTTGAAGCAATATATCATGCACTAAACTGAGATTTGATGGAGTTTTTCAGGTAATTGATGCATATTTTAAGAAAAGAAGTGATGTTACTTTTACATCACATATGCTTTAAAGTTCTAAAGGCCAGAACCTTCTCCTTGATCCCATTTTGAGACTTGAATATAGGTAGTGAGAGTCAATGGCTTGGAGCTATAGTTTGACCTTGAATTGATGGGCAATGTGGAGAAAAAAAATTGAAAAGATCAGTTAATTTCAAACATGAGATTAGATTGGAAGACTAAAGAGGAAAAAAGAGAGGAAAGTTTCTATTAAACTATGTAGGTTTTCAGATGATTTTAAATGATGGCTATAAAATTTTATTAAAAGAAAGTAGAGGAAAAGACCTGATTTAGTTACAGTGGTCTCTAGAATCCATAGTAGGTTATTAATTTAGAAAAATGTGAGAAATACCAAAGGAGTGAGTATAGAAGTATCTTGATGAATTCTTATATATTCTTAATAATATATTGAAATCTTGTCTAAGGAGAAAGCAGGTCTGTAAAGTTGTAGTAGTTGCCAGGTAGCAGTGCCAAGAATTCAGGATTGTAAGTTAAATGGCCTGACTAATTTTTGGCTACTGCATATGTACTTGTGTTCTTAAGAGGAATACACATTACCTGTGCATTTGTTTCCTTCTTTGTAGATGGATTCACTGGATACTAGTGTTGCACTAAATTCAGCTGATAAAATTGCTAACAAATAATGGAGCAGACATTTATTTAACTTGGATTCTCCATTCCAGTGATTCAAGTGATTAGAGAAGTTAGGACCATCTATCTCTTTGCCAGGCTCAGAAACCCAGGACTGAGGCAGTCAGTGAATGGCTTTTTCCCAATGACACAGATTGGTCAATGAGCTTGTCTTCTCAATTCACTAATTTTCAGGAGCTAGGGTGAAAAAGAGGTACAAAAGCATAAAGACTAGTATGGGAATGTTAATCCACTAGTTACCAATAGGAACATAAAGCCAAGAGCAGGCCTGCAATAACTATAGGAAGAAAAAGATGTGGCCCTGGGTAAAGGGAGCCCTGAAGCCCAATCTGATTCTGGACTGAGTACTACATAAAATCCCCAACTTTTATTTTTTCTCTCTCTTTTTTTTGTTTTGTTTTGTTTTGTTTTGTTTTGGTATTTGGGCCACACCCAGCGGTGCTCAGGGGTTACTCCTGGCTGTCTGCTCAGAAATAGCTCCTGGCAGGCACGGGGGACCATATGGGACACCGGGATTGGAACCAACCACCTTTGGTCCTGGATCAGCTGCTTGCAAGGCAAACGCCGCTGTGCTATCTCTCCGGGCCCTTATTTTTTCTCTTACACCAAAACCATCCCTACTGATTGAGGATATTTGTTGAAATGAATGCAAGACTACCTGGATCTATGTCACACCACCGTCAACTTTGCTGCCCCACATCTTGGTCCAAATTCTACTTTCTCTACTTCAAATTATATGACTATAGCCAATTTCATTAACCTCTGTAAGCCTTAGTTTTTCATATATAAAATGTATTTACAGGAGTGATAGCACAGTGTAGGACATTTGCCTTGCACGTGGCTGATCCAGGACAGACCTGAGTTCGATCCCCAATGTCCCATATGGTCCCCCAACCCAGGAGCGATTTCTGAGTGCAGAGCCAGAAGTAACCCCTGAGCATCGCTGGGTGTGGCCAAAAATAAATAAATAAAATATATTTACTGCTTATTACATAATGACTTGAGACAAGTAAAACAATTGTCCAGTAGTAAAAGTAAGAAATGCCATACATTTGCACAGCTCATGTCTAGTAGCTTGAATAGTCAGAAATTAGTAATTCTGACCTTTAAGGATCCTTAAGGATTCTCTAAGGTGCATCACCAGAGAATTCAGTGATTCACAACTCTCATCTGCTCAAGCTAGAGAAGCATTCATCTAAGGGCTAAAGGACTGGTTGATGAAGAGAGTTTCAGCTATGGAATAAACTTGGAATCTGTCAAATGTCCATCTTCACTTCTCATAGTTTTACTTTCTTTCAATAATAAAACAGGATAATTGTTGTTACTTCTCAAAATTGCTAAATAGAGTATCATATGTGCACTGCCAGGATTGGAGAATCCAGAAATAAGCCTAACTTTATTCATCAGTGACCTCTAAGGAATTTGCTCAACCATCTTCATATTCAGATGTATTTTAGTTTCAAATATACTTGGGAAGCCCACTTGGCTCTCTTCAACTTTGTTCAACAGGGTTTTGCTTTTGCATTTCATAACAGCTTTAGTGGAAAATTAATCTTATATTCAAATATATTGTATGATTATAGACATTAAAAGTAATCTAGTCTAAATATGGAGTTAGGTTTATTATTAATAATCAAGATATAAAACAGTTTCAATACCCCTAAAATTTATTTATGTATTATTTCCAATAATCTAATATCAGTGGTCCCAGAAAACTATTAGATTAGAAAACTACTAGCATTGAGCACTTGATTTTTCTGTAAATTGTATTAATGGAATCAATAACACAATATTTAGTATTTGTTCTCATTAAGGTAATGCTTAGAGAACCAAATGCAGTTTGATTAATTTATTTCTGATTATCTCAGTTAATAGATAATTAATTTCTAATTTATACTACTATGCATAAATACTATAAAATTCCATTATGTTTAAGTAGAAAAATATTTATGTTTTTCTTTGGTGAAAGAAGATTGCTGCTGGATAAGACATGGAGTGCATTTAATGTCACAAAAATTTATCAAACTCTTTTAAAACTAGTTTTCTTACTCTGTGTCAATAATACATAAGATCCACTTCAGATATTTAGCAACATTTAAAAAAGTTAGATTATGATTGAGATATAGATTAGTGGACATAAACAGATATTCCAGAAATACATATACTGTGCAGTTAGTCTTTATAATTTAAATCATTTAAATAAAATATTACTGTGTTTTATATTTACTCAAATTATGATGTTGAACATCTTTTCCTGTGCCATTTATCTTTAATAATAATAGATGCATTCATGCATTTTCTCAATTCACTATTTAATTGCTTGTACTCGTATTTTATCAATTATTTTGACTCTGTATCCAAACCCATATTGTGTACAGTTTCTGGTCTTCCTATTGTTTGCCTTTTAATGTCCTGAACAGTTTTGAAGATTTTTTTAAAATCAAAACTAATATTCTCATGATTAAATTTGTGGATATAGAGTCACACTTGGTAATGCTTAGGGGTTGATCCTGGCTCTGCCTAAGAGTGAAACCTGGTGGTGCTCAGGGAACTATATAGTACAAGGGATTCAAATCAGAGTCTGGATCAATGCAACTGCACACAAGGAAAGTGCTCTACCTCTTGTACTATCTCTCCAGCCTATGTTTCATAATTTTGCATTCTAAAAATTAGTTGCATAATCTAAAATCATGCAATTCTGTTTTCTCCTAGGATTTTTATAGTTTTAGCTATTTTGTTTATCCATTAATATTTGTATACTGTGTATGATAAGAGAAGAGGTCTGTTTGTCTTCACGTATAGTACCTTTTGTTGAAACACTATCTTCCTCATTAAATTGCCTTTTCATCATTGTCAGGAAGCAACTCATATTATATGTATTTCTTGAATATATTTTATGTCCACTGATCTATATGTCAATCATTACCTAATAGCATATGCTCTTACTTATGGTAACCAAATAGAAATTAGGTTTTATTTCTTCTGAAATAGTTTTAATTTTTAAATAATTCTAGATGTCAGAGCACTAGTACAAAGGGTTGGGCACTTGCCTTGCAGGCAACCAACATCAGTTTAATCTCCAGCATCCCATACAATTCCCAAAGCACCATTAGGAGTGATCCTTGAATGAAAGCTAGGAAACACACTGCACGTAGCTGAGTGTAGCATTGATTCTAAGTGAATACATTTTGTTTCTTATTTTCAATTATTCTGAACAGAAGAAATGGTACAAAAGGTAAGGATTTTTGCCTTGCATGTGGCCAGCCCCAGTACCATATCTAGGCCCCTAAGTTCTGCCAGATGTCATATCTGAGCATAGAGCCTAAATAGCTCCTGAGTACCCCTGGGTATTAGTCAAAACCAGAACAAGTAAATAAGACAATTTATGAAAGCATATATAAAAATACTGCAATATTTCTAACATGCCAAAGTAAAACATTTGCATTAAAATTATATAATTAAATTACATTATATAGAGACAGGGATAGAACTTTAATCAATTAAAATGTATTATTTAAATGTACTTGTTAAAATATTATAATCTGAAAACAAAAATGAATTTATAATGTTATAAGTGGAGATAAAGTAAAATGATAAAAATATTTAATTCAAAAAGGTAGTAAAGGGATAATAAATACAGAACAAATGGTACATTTTAGGAATGTGAACCTGACAATTAGAATTTTACAGTCCAATATTTTAAATTTTAAAAGAGAATAGGTGGGCCCTACAAAAAATAAACAGCAAGATAGTAAATTTAAACCCTATATAATTGCATTAAATATAAAATTGTGGGGAAGGCTTATACCGATTGTTGCTCAGAACTCATGCCTGCTTCTGTGATTAGGGATCTCTCCTGGCAGGGCTTAGAGTCCTATTTGGGATACCTACCAAACTCAGGTCACCCTCATGCAAGATCAGCACCCTATCAGCTAAACTATTGCTTCAGCCCCTAATGTAAATTTTATTTTTTATAATACCTTTATTTAAGCTCCATATTTACAAACATGTTTGTAGTTTGCTTTCAGTTATAAAAAAAGAACCTATTCACCAGTGCAACCTTCCCACCACAATGCCCCCTATCTCTTTCCTCCCCCACACCCTGCCTGTATTAAAGATAAGCATTCTATTTCTCTCACATACTACCATTATCATGATAGTTCTTAGTGAAGTTATTTCTCTAACTTACCACACTTCGTGGTAAGTTTCATATTTTGGGCTGGTTCTTCCAGCCCTCATCCCTATTTTTTCTGGGTATTATTACAATACTGTCTTTTATTTTTCTTCAATCCACAGATAAGTGAGACCATTCTGGGTCTGTCTCTATCCCTCTGTCTTATTTCACTCAGCATAATAGTTTCCATGGCCATGCATATATAGGAAAATTTCATGACTTCTTTTTTCCTGATAGTTGCATAGTATTCCATTGTATATATGTACCACAGTTTTTTTAGCCACTCATCTGTTGTCGGCTTCTGAGTTGTTTCCAGATTATGACTATTGTAAATTTCTTAAACACACTAAAAGGAGGCTGATGCTATTTAATTTGAAACTATTAAGAATAATTTAGAGAAGAATAAAAACCCATCAATAATTAAGCAGTTAATTACATGTGATTAACATTTTAATTAATTTGAAAATAAGGAGATGATGAAATTATAATTGGAAACTGTATATATAAAACTCTGTCGTGAACAATTTTTTAAGTCATGGTTTCTAAATTTTAAAACATAGTTGTTGTTGTTTTTTTAAATGTTGGGCACTGTGGTTTACAAATTCTTATTAGTAGGGTTTCATGCATGAATTATTCCAGCATCAAATCTCCTCTCATATTTCTTCCTTCTTTCACCATTATCCCAGTATCTGTCACTACCACTAACACCAACATCCTCACTGTGGTAAGCTTCTTACCAAAGACAAGTTCTTAAAGTATTTTTTTTTGCTTTTATATTTATATATCTATAAGACAGATCTATGTCTTCTCCCCCCTTTTACTTTTGAACATTTGGGCCATACCCAGCAGTTGGTTATAACCAGCGGTGTTCAGGGGCTATTTAGTTCTTATTGTTCTATATGGATTTTTAATGAAATATGTAAAGTTATTCATATAAACATACTATTATGTAGGTTACATTTGTTAGTGTATATATGTTTTTATTTTAAGAAAAAGTAATGCTAGAATGATTTATCTTTTATAAACATCATTTAAAATTCTTTTTTGATGCTAAATTGATATGTCTGAAATATGATACCTGCTTTTTTTCTTGTCAAATTAAACAGTTTTGAAAATTTCCTACAACTTGTTAACATCATATTATCTTTCTTTCTTTCACTCACTCTATCCAAACAGATGTTATCCAAGGAGATGAATTAAAGAGTAGTGGTAGTTGTCATATAATTACATGGGCCCGATATGGAGTAAAATAGATTTAGAGAGACAAAATTACCCATAATAGTGATCAGTGTTTCAGACTTACTAGAAAATAATTCATCTTCTCATTTTATTCTACCAAGATAGAGGTGGAAAAAATCCACTGGAGAGGGCAGATTATTGAATAAAAGTACAACTTTTTTTTTTATATTACAACTTTTAAGGATAGATATGTTATACCTACCTAAGGGGAAATTGTGATGTTAATTTGGGAATGTGAGCTGAGAATGTATTGATTTAATTACAAAGAAGAAACTATAACAGGATTTTTTTAGCTCTTTAATATGCTATAATAATCATTAACCCAATGGTGGGTTAAAATGAGATCTAAGAAACTAAATTATAATTAAATTGGGGAAAAACTAAAGATAATATGTTTTATGATTGGGGGCTACACCTGGTGGTTCTCAGGGTTTTTACTTGCTTTAGCACTCAGGAATCACTCTTGGTTGTGCTCAGGGATTGAACTAAGGATGACCACATGCAAGGCAAACTCCCTAGCTTCTGTATTATCACTTTGACCCCAGATAGAGTAATCTTGTCATGAATAGAAAATGAGCAAAAGGGCCCGGAGAGATAGCACAGCAGCGTTTGCCTTACAAGCAGCCGATCCAGGACCTACGGTGGTTGGTTCGAATCTCGGTGTCCCAATTGGTCCCCCGTGCCTGCCAGGAGCTATTTCTGAACAGTCAGCCAGGAGTAACCCCTGAGTACTGTCGGGTGTGGCCCCAAAACCCCCCACCCCCAAAAAAAGAAAGAAAATGAGCAAAAAATAGCCGAAACCAAAAACTAAAACTAAGCTGATATTTATTTGACTACAAGAATCTTGATCACCAATCAGGGCTGTATTAGTTTTGGTTCTACATTTTGATATTAATTCTGGAAAGTTTTGTAATTAAATTAGGAACTTTCTTTTCATTCAAAGTAAAAATCAGGAGAAACAGATATACAGTTAGTAAGGCAACTGTCTTTCAAGTGTTACACCTGGGCTAGACCCAGCATTTCATATGGCATATCAAGCACCACCAGGAAAGATTCCTGAATGCAAAGCCAGAAATAATCCCTGAGAATTTCTGGATGTGGCCCAAAAACAAAAAACAAAAAGGAGAAATTCAGAGACAGAACAATGGTACATCATTTACAGGTTTAATCCCATGAACCCCATATGAACCCCCAAGCACCTACTAGGAGTGATTGCTTAGTACCAGAAGTAAGACCTCAGAACCACAAGATATGCTCAAATAAAGAGGGAAAATAATTTCTTAACTAGGAAGGACAAAACTTGACATGTGGATATGAAAGTGACCAAGGTTGATTACTGCTTTGTAGGGAAAGAGGAGGAACTTGTGATGTGTCTTATAAATAAAAACAGACCTGAAACAATGGCTGTCAAAACAGGAATGTGAGTCTGGGTCACTAGGTGATTCCTAAGTTAGTAGGTTATTTCAAACTCTAGTACTCACATTAGCCTATTCTTTTATTATATATTATATTACATATTACATCACAGTAAATACAGACATATCTATATATTGTTTATAGAAAGGTATAATCACATAGCAAAACATAAAGAAATTATGTGAAGAAATAAGTCAATACTTTTTCAATCTAGACAGATAAGAGAATTAATATAATATGACAATTTCCATAATCAAGATGGATCAGAAAGTTAGTAAAAATATTGCTGGACCAATAACCATTCTGAGAATTTTAGAAGAGATTCTTTTAATATCACTAACAAGAAGAAACATATAACAAATTTAAGGATTGTTCTTCCTCAGAGACGATGCTTAATAAATATATAGATAAATTCAAGTTCATCTATAAATTTGTGGTTTAATCAGTTATTCAAGATTCATTTCCAACATTCTCTAGCATATATCTTTGAATCAGATTTCTCCCAAATATTTTATGTAGTGTTGCCATCACACAGAATAATATTCGATTTGCTGAATACTATAACATCCTGAGGTGATGGTTTATGTTATTTTAAATAACATCCCTTTTCTTTGCAAAGGATTTTTATGTTCTGAACTCTTTCTATTTAAATCTATTATATTAATTTTCCATTTTCCATTATATTCATTTCCTATTTAGTAATATGTTATAATTCCAAAGTTGTCTTCATTCAAAGAAAGCACAAATATTTGGAAAATGCATTTGCACATATATCTATATATACTTTTCAAAATATTAAAAAGCTTAAATTCAGTTTGAAATTAGAGACTGACAATTTTCATGTATTCCAAAGCCATCAAATTGAATATAATTGTATGGGAGGTCATTATAATACCACAGTTGAAGTTTTTATTGGTTTTGAATAAATAGCCAGTATTTACGCTTTCCTACTTTGAAAAAATCATGGACATAAGCTTGGAATAAATAACCTATATTTAATTAATGCAAGTTTGGCAACAGTATTCTATTTTTTTAAATCTTGTTTCAGCAATATAGTTCAAGAGAAAGATGTGCAAGTAAAGAGATCTGCTCTGCCATCTGTACTTAAAGTTACTGTTCCCAACATCAAATATAGTTTAGAAATGTTTAGGAACTTATAATTCTACAAAGATTTAAATGTATGATCCTTGCATTATGAGGATCATGCCGGCTCATGATAAGTGATGAATATTGAGCACCAGTAAGCCTCTGTTGAATTGTACTTGGGTCTACTATTTGACTGTAAATTTGGAAGCCATGTTAAAAATCATCAAAATAGAAAATAATTTCTTATTTAAAGATGCCCCGATGTATTAGTATTATAGAGAAAAAAATGATAGGAGTTAGTAAAGTCGTTTGTTCAAATACATATGTGAAGAAAGATAGTTGCACAAAACATTTTTAACTTCTTATGTACAGCAGTCTGCCTTCATAAACTGAAAATTATGACTTACTAAATTTGAGTTTTTCCTGCAAATTTATAATTCAGTAAATACAAGAGAATCAAAAATCAGAAATTTAGTTTTTAATAGATATCTTTTAGAGTACCAACTCCAAAATGGACTGTAAAATAAAATGACTCTCATTTTCCGAGACTTCAGGTAGCCTACAACCAATTCCAAGTACTATGCACAATGCTCATAATATTTTTGATTAACCTGCTTCCCAAAGAAATAGTTGTAAAAAAGCAGTAGTTTAGAAAATTATCCTAGATACTATTTTACAATACTGACCAAACAGGTAAAAAATTGGGATAGACTGTATTATCATGTCAGAGTATATGTTATATACTCTGTGAGGACCTGTTAGAGTACTCACTTCTTTCTACAAAAGCTTAACTTCATACTTTGTTCCAATCTTTGTTACAAACAAGGGATAATAAGGTCAGAATAGTTTTAAATCCTTGTCATGATTAGACCCATCTTTTTAAATCTAAAGTCTGGGGTATTTTTTTACAACTTTCATATGAATATTCAGAGTGATCAGAATAAATTCCATGTTTCTTAAGTCTCCACTAACTATGTAATAATTTCTTTGAGCCTATATCAGAGGTTTGTTTTATACTTTTCACTGAGTACTTTGTGAATTTTTTGTTTGTTTGTTTTTTTGTTTTTGGGCCACACCAGTGAGCTCAGGAGTTACTCCTTGGCTATACACTCAGTAATCGATCCTGGCTTGGGGACCAGATAGAATTCCGGGGGATCAAACTGTGGTCCATCTTAGGCTGGCGTGGGCAAGGCAGATACCTTACCACTTGCGCCACCACTCTGGCCCCGTGAAATGATACTTATAAGGAAACCTTGAACTGTGGAATACTGAAAAACAGACGAATTTGTTTATTTCAAAAATATCAGTGGGGCCAGAGCAGCAGCATCAAGCAGTAAGGCGTTTTCTTTGCACGCCTATCCCCCAGCATCCCATATGGGCCCCCTAGTCAGGAGCGATTTCTGAGCGCATAGCCAGGAGTAACCCTTGAGTATCACTGGTGTGGCCCAAAAACAAAAAACAAACAAACAAACAAAAAATTCACAGGGCGTAACTCAAAAAGCAAAAAAAAAAAAAAAAAAAAAAAAAAGCCCCAAATTACCATATTTTCCGGCGTATAAAACAGCTTTTGAAACAGAAAAAGTCAACCGAAAATCAGGGGTCGTCTTATATACCAAGTATATCCCAAAAAAACCGTTTTCATATGCTTCTAAACAAAAATCGTCTGGATATTGCCACGAAACGAATTTTCCAACTCGATCCTGCAACAATCACTACAAGGCTGCTCGGACAATCTCTCTAACTCAGCCAATCCAAGCAGGCTTTTGATGCATGCAAATTAGACAATGCTCTGCACCAATCACTGCAAGGCTGCTCAGACCGCCTCTCTGACTCAGCCAAATCAAGCAGGCTTCATATACATGCAAATTATACCCGAATCTACACTGTAGAATCTACACTGCTCAGATTGGCCAGAGTCAGAGAGAAAGTCTCTTACAGTATAACCTTTGAACCTTTGCTTGTTGTTATTGGCTCACTGTGGTACATACAGTTGCAGCACAGGAACGTTCTGTCAGCGAATATAGGCCTAAACCTATGTTTTAACTGTAAATTTAGGGGGTCATCTTATACGCCAGTCGTCTTATATGCCGGAAAATATGGTATTGCTAATTCAGATTCCACTAGCTTGATTTTTATATAAATTGATTTCATTGTACATTAACTAAAACAGCGCTGCAAATGAACTTTTCCCTTTGCAATTAGTTTTAAAGATAATGTTATTAAGGAAAAGTGCAAAACAATATAAAAGAATGGGAGCCAGAGCAATAGTGCATTCGCAGGGCATTTGCTTTGCAGGAGGCTGACTCAGGACGAACCTCAGTTCGATCCCCAGTGTCCCATATGGTCCCCAAAGCCAGGAACAATTTCTGAGTGCATAGCCAGGAGCAACCCCTGAGCATCACTGGGTGTGGCCCAAAAACAAATAAATAAATAAATAAATAAATAAATAAATAAATAAATAAATAAATAAATAAATAAATAAATAAATAAATGAAAGAAATATCAATGAACTAATTAAGGGAATAACTTCTTTTAAAATAAAGAAGCTCAGTTTTATTTAAGTTCATTTATTAAATCAGTGAGTAATCTCATCTACTCAAAGAAAGTGGTTTCTAAAATCTTTTTTTTTTTGGTTTCTAAAATCTTAAAGTTCTTTGTTATCTTATTTTTTTCAAATTTCTTTTTTTTTGAGGTACAAATAGTTTACAATAATACTGATAATATTATTGTATACTTTCTGCACTGTCATACCATGCTTCCTTCCAGATCTCACCTTCCCATTCCTTTAGACTTTAATTTATAGTTTAATTGATCATAATATGAATGTGAATGTTAAATGGGATACCAGTACTCAGCATGGTATGAATGAATATATATTCTTTAGAATTCTTGAGGCCAAAGGTGAGGTAATGAACACCCCAGCTGTTGCTAGACCAGTGATGTGTTAAGGTGTATCCCACATCTTTTTTATCCTCATGGTCATTCACCTTTGTCCCAAGTGTATTTCTAAGGAAAAATTTAAGAAATCTTTTTTTTTTTTTTTTGGTTTTGGGTCACACCCAGCAGCGCTCAGGCGTTACTCCTGGCTCTACGCTCAGAAATCGTGCCCGGCAGGCTCAGGGGACCAAATGGGATGCCGGGATTCAAACCACCGTCCTGCTGCATGCAAGGCAAACACCTTACCTCCATGCTATCTCTCCGGCCCCGTTAACAAATATTTCTTTAAAATATTTAAGAATCCTGAACGATTTTATCCCTCTGAATATTTAAATAATGAATTCTATATGTATGTGAAAATAGCTATTTAGAAAAGAAGAAGTTGGCTTTTTTTCTTTGGTTGCTTTAATCAGAGCAAAAATAAGTAGGTTATAATTTCAAACAGAAATATTTATATTATATTTAAGGAGGAATTTTAAAGATTAGAATTGATTTTATATGGGAAATTTATTTACTTATTTATAGTTTTGGGGCTACATCAATGATGCTCAGAGCTTACTCCTGGCTCCTGCACTCAAGGATCACTCTTGGCAATATCAGGGGACCATCCTGGGTGTCAGTGATGGAACGTATATTGGCCACATGCAAGGAAAATGCTCTACTCAATGTAGTATTGATGCAGTCACCTTGAATTGCTTTTTCATTCACATGTTGTTTTCATTGCACAACAGTGGACTATTTTTCTATACTTTATGAAGCTTAGTAGAAACTCTATGAGTCTATAACTAAAGGCAAAATAAAATCAGAAATATAAATGGGAATATTGAGACAAATAACTTTTGTTCTTTTTTTTTTCCTGGATGTTTTCTATCTAGTAACACCTGCTTGGAGAGTTTGTGTTTTGGTATCATTTTCTAAATAGTACCTATGTGGCTACTCTAAGCAACATACTATATCTGTAATTTTCTTGATTTCTAGGTTGCAAAGCACCTCTCTTATGAAGGTATTATAAGCAGACATTCAGAACTTACAGTTAACTGCTCTAGTACTTGAGACACACTGTCGAGTGGCTAATGTTCATTGGTGAAATCAGTGAGGAAATGTAATGTGTCCAAATCTGTGTACTGTGTACACTCTATTAATAGGGATAGTTTCTAATGTAAATATCCCTTTCCCAGTTTTTTCTCTGCCATCATCCCAAGCAGAACTTCACAGCTGCTCATCACCAAACATTCACATCTTGTTTAGGCTCAATAATGTACTCCTTTACAGCGGAAAAAATATTCTTAATAAAGAGCTAATATTTCTTTACTCTTACTCAATTAGCACTCTCAGTATTATAGTTGGTTCCTAAACACTCTCAACAGTGTTCCCAACATTTACATATAGAACATATTTTCCATTACAAATTACTTGAAATTTCCGAATTCCTCTCCTTGCCTGACAGTGAGATACACAAGATAATTTATGCAGACTGTATGTAAAAGAAGATTATGAATCTATTGTATAATAAGAGATCCCTTCCCACCCACTTCTATTCTGCTGCTAACATATCTGTTTGTTTTCAACTCAGGCCAGTGGTCCTGAGGAGGTTTTCCCCTAAATTATCTATTTTCTATGTGTCATTACTAAAAATGCTTCTGTAAGTCATCCTGTGAAATAACTGGGCCTTACTGGTAGAGATAAGTAAGAGGACTTACCTTGAAGTTTGGGTAGACAGAGAAACAAAAGGAAGTTCATGGAGCACCTGACCAGAATCAGAAACATAATTAACAACCTTGGAACTATGAAGCTTTCTGTCCCGGCCAGCCATTTAATGCTTGAACTCATTAGCAAGGCCCTATTGTCAGCTGCACTCCCAGCCCAAACTGACACTTGTCCAGATCAACATAGACTACACAGTTTGAAGATACCAGAATTGTTTGTCATCTTTAAACTTGGTCCTTATCATGATCATTTAATTGTTTTGTTAGTTCTTACCATTCTTAAGGCACAAAAACTAACTTCAGAAATACAATGTATTTTGAACTGCAAGACTTTTCTAGTGCTTTAAAGAAACTATAAAGATGAAAGTGTCAGCATTTTTAATGTAAATTTCATTTCCAAAGGTTTATACATCCTGAAGAAATTTGCTTGAAGGAAAACCTGGCATAGGGTGTCTTAGCCCCTGATTGTCCACACCTCATTTTTTAGGTACTTATAAATGAGTCCTTTACATTCACTACATTTTGGCATCTGTGATTTTCTGAAATAAAAAATGGCCTACCAAACCCAAAGTCAACAACAATATAATCAAGAGACCCAAACTACAACAAGCTATATCCAAGGGATCTGTTAGACTAGTAGTCCAGGGAGCAAAGGGTGGAGATATGGGGTGTATGCTGGGAACAGAGAGAGGGAGGTCAACGCTGGTGGTGGGAATAGCCCTAATTCACTGTCACTATGTACCTTAAAGATAACTGTGAAATATAACTATAAAAAAATATAACTGTGAAATATTTGTAATTCAGTAAAAACCTCAGCAGAATAAAAACAAATATTATAAAACAAAATGGCCTTAATAGAAAATAATTTCTGAGCTTACTGTCATTGCATACAATTCTTCGAAAATCATAAGACTTGGAAATACCAAAAAGCCCCTTTTTATATATTTTGGCATGACAAAATTGGGAAGGCAAATGAAAATAAAATTAATTTAAAGGCACCAATAACAGAAAATATTGGTGTCTTCCAAAGAACATTAAACTTAGATTTCTGTTATCATCATTCTGACCCCATATCCCTCCTCTGCTCTATGTCCTGCCTTGTGTTACATGACAAGTAAAAATACAATGGCATTTGTATCTGAGGCTTCTTCCCAGATATCATTATAAGGGAGTCAGTTCTCCCTTTGCTTTGTGAAGGGACTGGATTAAGCACTCTATGAGCCATGAAATGCTTAGGAGGGAGGAGTTATTAAACAAAGTAGAGACCCATAATAACCATAATTAAACACAATGCCTACCTTCAAGTTCAGAGGCAAGATATGTGACTGAGAACCCTAGCTGAAAGACTGTAGATGCAACTTCCCTCAAGGGCAAAGTTGTTAGAAGTTATTATTTTGCTGTGTTTCTCAGAGCTGTGTAGATAGGACACCTGCTAACCAGTTCAGGATCAACAATTGTTCTGATTCCCAATATCAATGGTAGACTCCATCTTTATAATGAAATACATAGTAATTAAGATAGGATTGAAGGAACTATACTAATTCCCTCAAACCATAGACTTTCACCTAGGACAGAGCTACTCTTTAATATTCTGCTGTTCAGGCTGCGTCAATGACTGCAAATTGAATATATGTCATTTCTGAGCTTACATGGACTATGGAGGACTATCAGTACAGTTGTATGGTTAAGAGCCTGATCTATGCAGTCAGGCGAGACTAGATTCAAATCCAGTCTTTTGTGTGTGTGTGTGTGTGTGTGTGTGTGTGTTTGTTTTTGTTTTAGGCCACACCCAGTGATGCTCAGGGGTTACTCCTGGCTATGTGCTCAGAAATTGCTCCTGGCTTGGGGGACCATATGGGACACTGGAGGATTGAACTGCCATCTGTCCTAGGTTAGCACATGCAAGGCAGACATATCCTACTGTTTGTACCACTGCTCCAACCCCTCAAATCCAGTCTTTTTATTTATAGAAGATAGAAAGTCACTGAACTGTTTTGTCAGAGTTCCTCAGTTATATAAATAGTGACAATACTTCTTATATATGAGATTGTGATATAAGAAATGGGAGTAAGTGTTCAAATTGGTGATCTATCTAAGTGAAAGACAGCTCTTGTGTACACTGACCATCCTGAGCACTCTTTAATTCAGGGTAGCAGCCATGAAGATAATCAGTGTAAATTACTTTCATGCAGCATCTTGTATATAGAAAATTAATATTTTTGGTTATTACTTCTTATGAATCTGCTTCCCAATCCTAGAGCCTGGTTATTTTTGATGAAGAATCTTTAACTACTTTGTGAAACTGAAATAAATTATTTATGATTCTACCCAACGTACATGTGAACATGCTAGATCTGAAAATGTTGTATAACTGGGTTAAAATTAAGTTCTGTGAATTCTGAAAAGTAGGGTATTTCATTTTAGGAACTCTCTGAAATACTTCCGCAAACAAAAATCTAGTCATTTCTCTAAATGCCCATTCTAAAATAATTAAGTTCCCTTACTTCAGGAGAAAATGAATTAAAAGACAATGATAATCTATAAATCTGAAAATAACGTTGTCTGTAGAATGCCTTGAAATAAATGAGACTATGACTTAGGCCCTGGGAAAGAAAAATACCTTTCAGATCAAATGCATCGATTCAGGTTTCCACAGTCCATGACTTGTCTCGTGTCCTTTGGTAGATGAGAGAGCTAAATAGCACCACTGCTGAAAGAGGCTATTTGTATCTTCCTTCTAGCTATTTCTTAAAGATAAAAACTTCTTGACAAAACTTCCATTTTCCTAGTGCTACCAGAATCAAGCACCCAAATTTACTAAAGTTTATAAAATCTAATTTATCACCTATCCACACTTCATTTTTTTTTGTTTTTTTTGGGGGGCCATACCCTGTGATGCTCAGTGGTTACGCCTGGCTATGTGCTCAGAAATTGCTCCTGGCTTGGGGGACCATATGGGATGTCAGGGGATCAAAATGCGGTTCATCCTAGGCTAGTGCTGGCAAGGCAGATGCCTTACCACTCCACGCCACTGCTCCGGCCCCAACACTTCATTTTTTTTTTTACCTTTGTTTAGGAAATTCTCAGCCGAAAAGTTTTAAGATCATACTACTGAAACTCTGTCATGAACAACTTTGTAACTGCATTTAATTAACTATTTTATTGGTGCTTCAATTAAAATTGTATTAATTAATAAAGAGAAAGATTTTAAGGAAAAAGATTGCCAAGTTCAGATATTTGCTCTTTATCAAAGTAGATTGTGAAGGAAAAGTAAGCTATTTACCTCACAATATCTATGATTATCTAATGCATATACTAAATATTATGAATGTGTCACCATAGTCATTAATCCTGATATCTAAGGGCATGCTAGCTCTGTCTCCAAAGTCTAATAATGTCATGGTGACCATATTTGTGTTTCCAAAGGATCCCTGTAAGGAATGGGAAATCTCAAAATGTTAGGAAGCATGTGCAAGGAATCACAAATTATTTATTGATTGTTCTATAAAGTCCCAATGTTTAGGTATTGAGTTTATTGCTATAAAACACATTAAATTTTACTGTATTTCCCTCCATGCCTAACATGCTACTAACTTGTGTCTCCACCCAATCCTAGACCATTCTGGAAGGGTTTGGTCCCAGCACCAGCATCTTTGGATTTTGGACAGTAGCCGGGTTGAAAAGCATGCCACGGGAATCAGTTGATATTAGACTTTTAGAAGGTTCTAAACAATAAATTTTACTAAGCTTGTTTCATTGTGATAATATCATTCACTGGAGACTTTTTTATATGACCACCATATTGTGGCTTATTTAACTTATAACAAATGAAATAAATCAAATTCAGATAAAACCTACCTGACATATGATGCAAGACACCTTTAGGGATGACCTTCAGAGCATGTCAATTAGTTGTCTTCATAATAAAATTAAGAGACCAAATACTTAGATAATTATCAAGTTAGATAATTCACATAAGAAATACACAATTATCTTTTTTTTTAAATACATCTTCAATTTTGGGGGCATGCTGCTTAATCATATTAATTCAGTAAGTAAACCTCACCCATTTGTCTTAGGATTCCCAATTTAAAAAAGGCTATCAAAAGTAATGTTTTTGTCACTAATGATCATACTTTCCATAACAATGCTAAAGAACTTTTAAAACATTATGTATATGTAACTCTTGCTACCAGTATCGACTTTATTATCTCATATAACATGAAGGGAAGATTATATTTTCATGTTCCATTAAATATTCATTTAATGACATTAACTAGAAATTATTAGCTAGTAATTAGTATTTTTTCCTTCTAGATGATCCTTTGCTTCCAAATCAGATTTAATGCCAAACTATTCTTTTATCCATTATGTTAGACATTACTGATTCTTACTACTATTCTGTCTAGAATCAAACTGCCAGATGAGGACACTGGACAGTGGTATTGGAACTTTCCCTCTCCCGGACTCAGGAAATCGTTCAACAGGACGGTACATATGCCAACCAGGTTCCCTGGAGGATATTGAACCCACTCTGTGTCTCCAGCCAGCCCTTTATACAGCTTCTTCCACAAGAGCCCAGACCCTTGAACGAGAAGTGCCTTTCTCTGCTGATAGCCGGGGCTCAGAGGATAACATAATTGTTCATTCCATATCCGATCCCATCATGTCGACCAGTGGCATGCAACCACTTCAAAGTCGTCTCCCCAAACCAGCCTCCTCAGGTAAAATGCCTATTACTTTCTAAATTAGATTGTTTTTTCGTTATCATAATGTACTTCCTGACAAAATGGAAAATAGGCAGGATGAAAGTTTTTCCAGCAGGAACCAAGGATGTCACTATGTCAACACGATAGGAATGTGGGTGTTAAAAATCCTCGCATGTCCTCAACCAAAAAATAAAACAACAGATGCAAAATTGTTGAAATTTTGTCTGTTAGTGTTCTATTAATGGTAGGTAC
Source organism: Suncus etruscus (assembly GCF_024139225.1). Lineage (NCBI taxonomy): Eukaryota > Metazoa > Chordata > Mammalia > Eulipotyphla > Soricidae > Suncus > Suncus etruscus. Next base: position 57,099,083 of record NC_064852.1, read on the forward strand.
ACAGATATAAAGTAAGCAATCACAAATAAATATAATGCATATAGAGAAAAGTTTTGTTTATACTCCCCCCCCCAATCAGTTCCGGGTCCATCCCTGCCTCTCTTCCCAAGAGATTTTTTTAAAAAATACACACCCTATTTTTATTTTAAAACTTAGTTTTGATTGTAGATCCATTTAAGCCCATTTTTTATTTGTAAACAGATTAATATATTTTTATATATCCCTATCCTGGTATACATATATAGATATATATGTATAGATATATATACACACACATCTATATACTTACATATGTGCCAAACTGTAAAACCCTGAGTTTGCTACATCAGCAGTAGTGGGCATGCTAACTTCAGTAGAGCAGTGTGAGTCTTCCCATTGAAAACTTCATTTTTGTAGCTAACAATTGAAATGCGTTTTTATGATTAAAGATAGAACCAGGTTAAAAGTTGAAGTTTTTCACTGTTCCTCAAGATTAAAAATGTTTATCTCTGCCCACGATGACACTAGATAATTTTTAACTTGCATGATTTATGTTACATTTATGATATGCATTAGCTTATCAAATCAAACTCTGAACACCTTCATATAAAGACTTGGTGGCTAGTAAGGAGACACAGCCACAATTAAAGATTATATTTTGCGTTTCTGGGAAATTATAAAAGATATTAGTTAAATATCTTTGAATAAATCTAAATAGGCCAAATCCATAGTTTAGTTCTTCCTTTATTCTCACTGCCGTGAAAGTTTCATCACACTTCCATAAATTCCAAGTCAGATACACTTTACAGAGCTGTAATGCATATTGTTTTTTAAAACAAATGCATTGATAATTAATGGCACAGCCTCCAGAGATTCAGGAGTGAAATCTTATTATAGATTATGTGTTCCATGCCTGAATGGTCACATGTATGACCTCAATTCAGCAGTGGCTGCTGAGTAGACTTCATGATTAAACACTGTCATTATAACAAATTGAATCGAAACCACAAGCCTTGAATTGCTTCATAAGAAGGGGATTGGAAGGAGATTGTTCTGATCTTGCTGCTAATATTCACTGCACCAGTTTTCTAAGGTTTGTGTCTTAATTAAATTGTCATGAAGAATTGTGGAAATGGAGTAGGGAGTGAGGTCAATACCCTGTGGGACATTTTGTGTGGCCCGGTCTAAAGCTTCCTGTCCACTAAGTTGTATTGTCATTGTGACCTAGAGGCAAAGCCAGTTTTCCAGGGTTTCTCATTTCTCTGGTCATTGATTATTCACTTTAAATGCAGGAGCAGCTGGAACATAGGAAAGTGATTTTATTTTTCCCCGCATAAGTCTATCTTTTCCTGTTAATGTGCTCATTTAAATTCATTTTCCTGTTATTCCCTGTATCCAGAATGGAAGTAACTACAATTCTCACAGTGCTGATGAAAATGCCATTACTTTGCTTCTGTTCACTATCACAGCATGTTCCTTTCCTAATTATTGAGGCTAATAATAGTGATCCTCCTTTCTGCAGTGAGGAAGGAATATACTATGCAGGTTAGTTTACTGTTAGGGGTAAGGGAGGAGCTTTCTTTAATCATCCTTGCTAATTGCATCCATGGGTCAGCATTATCCACACCATCAGGGAATTTGTCTGAAATGCATCCCACAGACAATCTGAATCAGAATCTACACTAGAACAAAGCTTGGCTGATGCTTGAAAAGTATAGTCCTGCAAAAGAGGCTTTTCAGTGACACCATTCCTTCAAAACGTATTATTCAATACCTTTCTATGGAAAGTGTTTCTGCCAAAACATGTTTGGAAAAAGCTGTAACGCCAGATCTTTTCTTTGGAAATTATGTCAGTTTGCGTTAGCAACTCAAAACTCTGAGAAGGCTCCAACAAGGAGCTTGTTTGTTGTTTGATAAATGAGATTATTTGGGGAGTAACCCATGTTCCCCAAATGACTTGCCCGTTAAAAGACATTAACAAAATGAGATGTTCACATTTGATGACAGAGTGGCCCAAGGACAGTTTGCCTCTGAGACTTCAAAATGGCTATCCTGAATAGATACGTATAGTTAGAGTGAGCACAGATTTACAAGAGATGGAATGGTGAGAAATGTAGCTTTCATTATATTTGGGCCTTTTTTTGTTATTTCAGAATATTTCCCCACTTCTCTCTCTAATATTATTTTGAAAAGCAAGTTGTCATTTCTTATCTATTTTCTCATTTAGGAAAAATCACATCCCCAAAGCAGACTGAAGCAGAACTCAGACCTCCTACCTGCTCTTCATTTGAATATGCTGAAAATGCAATGGGCACTGAACCTCTTCCAGACTGGTTAGGTGAAGAGAGGATCACAGAGACCCAGGTGAGGGAAGGCTAACAGGAGGGACTGATCCCCCTGCTGACCCTGATTGTAAAATCTATCTCCAACACTTTCAAGACAGACTTCATCTTAAGTCAAATTTGTTGGCACATCAGTAGATAAAAACTAGTCTCCTTGAATTATTACAATGTACCAGGAGTTATTGGTAGAAATTCAAACACGTCTGCACTCAGACTCTTGGGTTATGGATGTTGTATCCTGATTAGTAGTGGAACAGATATTTACTTCCCCGAGTCATAGAAACACTACTTACAAGTGTCTGAATACTTTTTTTCATTACCTCACAGTTACATTAACCCCTAATTTGCTCCTATGGGACAGTTAAATTTGGTATATTATATATAATATATATTTTATAGAGAGAGAGAGAGATGAAGTTTTAAAGGTCTAGCACATGATTTGAAGCCCATGATACTAATCACAATGATTGGTGAGTGTAATTAGAGAAATAACTACACCAATAACTATCATGATAATGGTAGTAAAGTGAGAGAAATAGAATGCCTGTCTCAAAGACAGGCAGGGGGTGGGGGAGTTGGGAGATAAGGGGCAGTAGTGGTGGGAAGGTTTCACTGGTAAAGGGGGTATACATTTTTATGATTGAAACCCAACTATAAACATGTTTGTATTCATGGTGCTTAAATAAATATATTGATTTTTAAGAAAGGCTGCATTGGGACCCAATATAAAGATTATCATGGGAATCTAGGGGAGAAACCAGAGTAGCCTTAGAGAGATAGAAGGAGCCCACTAAGGGTAGATAAGTAAAATAAAAAATTAGTATATTAGATTTATTTAGAGTAATAAACTGAGGCATGGAATGGTCCAGTGATGATATGTCAGAGTTGGAAATCTGTGTTTCCCTAGTTTTCATTTTTTTTTGCTGTAGCACCTCTTCTGATATGGTATATGAGCCTCTTGGCATAGAGATGCACTTGGGACTAGCTTTTGGCTCATCAGTCAGGGCTCAGTGATATTTGTTAGAATTACTTGGTCACTAATGCTCTCATCTGTTGACCCCTTTCTAGTAGTTAGACCATATTCAACCTGCCCATTTCTCAACTTGGTGAGGCTGGTACACCTTGGTGTTTGTTGATGCACAGAACAGAGAAAGTCAGTAGGAAGGACATGCATCAATTGCTAGAGCTTCCAGTACTTTCCTTAACTTTTCTTCTGTTCCTTGACACTCTCACTATGGCATAAGGATGCCCATGAATATTTATTTCTTCTAGAGTTTTCCCAACTGTGATGAAGAAATACTCAGATTAGTTCACATCTGTAATCAACCAAAGCCTATCTTTGCTTTTAGTTGTCACCACTTTTGGACTTTAGGCAAGAATGGGAAAAGAGATATTTGGTTCCATAGACTAAATTTACAGGAAAGAACAACAATTTTAGAGAGATTCTGAACTTCATAAGAGTCCATGAAAAAAATCACTAGGGTGTTGAGACTGGGACTCTAATTTCCATGCCTTACACTCATTATGTCTTTCTGAATGAGTGCTGATTTGAGCGGCATGAAAGGAAATTGGTGTTTTCTATCATGCCTATATTTAAACACAGACATATTAGGACTTGTTCAATCAGAGGTTCCTAAACTTGTCTGGCTTTAAAATCACCTAGAGGACCACTTCCCATCACCCACAGGCAGCCACTGTCTGCATTGGTATAGTTAGGGTGGGTTCCTCACCTTCCTAGTGATACTAATTCTGATGATTCAGGAAAAAAATTCTGACTGGCCCCAAGGACTCTGTGCTTGGTGTGTGTATATGTGTGTGTATGTGTTGTGTGTGTGTGTGTGTGTGTGTGTGTGTAAAGAGAGAGAGAGACAGAAAGAGAGGAGAGTTTGAGAAGAAAGGAGAAGGGGATAAAAGGGAAGGGAGGGGAGGAGTGGGAAAAAAGAGAGATGGAGGAGAGGAGAGGATAAAGAAGGGAATGAACATAAAGATATCACTAAGAGTTGTAGGGTAATTAATCAGGTAAAATAGATGGGGACATTAACTGGTATTTGGACAATCCCAAAGGTGGGGACATTACTCAATGCTGGTCAGTGCAAAATCGTCCACTGAATGACTGGACAGATTATCCTTATTCAATACCCACCAAGATGCACAGATCTATAGAACTCTCATCCATATTATGCTACTATGAGTCCACCCACTGTAAATTTTGAACTTAGAATTGCTTTCCTGACTTCAAGAGATAAAAAGTTTTGAGCAAAACTTAGCTTCATATTTCTAATACCCAGTATGGCATCCAGGTTCCAGTAGAGTTTGCAAAATGAGGGATAAAAATGCTCTCCTCATTTCCAAATATTTACTTGGGTTCTGCTAAAGCTCTATTCATGTGAATACCCTGGAATCATACTAGTAGATTTGTTATCATCTATGGAAGTCATCCTGATAGACTACCTGTAATTCTATATAGCGCATCTTACACACTGCCTGGTTACAGTGTTGACCTTCATAAATATCTGTTTACATAATAATAAATCAATAAATATTTGTTTTGAACATGTGGATGAATTGAGTAAATAAAAGAATAAGGAAAGTTAGAAATGTATATAACTTATAACTTCAGCTAAGGAGACTTATATCCTAAAATCTAATTAAGTTTTCTAATTAATAGCCAAATGACATCCTCATAGGCAGACTTCTTAAAGCCACCTTATACACCTATACCTGGACTACCTGGAATGGATAGATTTCAATAGCTTAGTTGGCTGTAATGGCAAACAGTTTCAAACACCTTTAAGAATACACAGGATACAGACAATGACTTGGATTGAACAAACTAGTTTGCCTAGAGCCTAGAGTTGGTCTTATGCCAGAAAACTTCAGGGGTAGGGTCTCCTTGTATTTAGGCCAAGGCTTTTCCTTTCCATGTCCCCCATATTTAGGTGGGCCTATGGAAACAATATTTGCCACTCTAACACCATTTTTATGGTGCTCCTTTGACTCTAAACATTAAAAAAAAAAACACTTAAACTTTTGATGTTTACTTAAACTAATATGCATGTGCATGAAAATGTAAAAAAATACTATGCCTTCAATGTTTAAGGAGTCACATAAATTTCATGGCTTTAGACTGCTTTGTGTACTGCTAAGAAATGTTATAATGTACTACAATCTGGGGACTTGTGGACAAGTAATTGAACATGGGTTCTGTTTTATTTTTCTTAATGTTCTTTGTAAGTTCAAAATTTAGGCGTCAGCAAGGGGATTTCTTCTGAGAACTCTGTTTATGGGTGATTGTCCTTCCACTGTAACTTTACCTTGTCCTCTTTCTTTGCATCATTGTTCTTATAATTAAAAATAAAAAATTAAAAAAAAAAAGAATACACAGGAGTAGGGGCCAGAGCTGTGGTGCAAGTAGTAAGACATCTGCCTTAAGCGCACTAGCCTAGAACAGACCTTAGTCTGATACCCCAGCATCCCATATGGTCCTCCAAGCCAGGAGTGATTTCTGAGAGCATAGCCAGGAGTAACCTCTGAACATCACTGGTTGTGGCCCCAAAACCAAAAAAAATAAATAAATAAAAAATACACAGGAGTTTTAGTCATGATCTAGTATTCTGCCTATGCGAGTAGAGTCAAACCTAGTCACACTGAATCAGCTCCTCAGCAATTCAGAATATCGCTTTATCACCACACCATTGGCATCTTTGAGGGTCAGGCTGTGTGTGCAAGTTGAACAATAGGGATGTCTGCATCGCCTACCAGGGGTCTCAAACTCGCTGGGCATTTGCGGCCCTCCGTACAACATTTTGTGGCCCTGCCCTAGAGGAATCTTTTTTTTGTTTTGTTTCGTTTTAGTTGTTTGGGTCACACCCCCCTATGTTCAAGGCTTACTACTGACTTTGCACTCAAGGATCACCCCGACTTTGCCTCCTGAGGCCCCCAGGTAAATTGAGTTTGAGACCCCTGCATGGTTTAGGCTTTAGGGTGTTAGTGTGAGAATGAAACTGGGCTAGAATTTGCAACATTTCCTAAAGGGTGTTATCCTTTCAAGGGTATTAAAAAGTTATAAATTAGACAAAAATGCATCCTTTTGTTCACATGATTAAATTTGTTAACACTCTTTGATGCTTGAAAGCCAATGAAGAAACCAGTTAAAAATATGCTCACAATAGACACTTGAGGAAAAACTAAACCCCATAAAAAACATGGACAAAATATAAATAGGTAACTGGGTATTTCCAGTGCCTGGAACATTGATAAGTGTGGGCACCAACTCTCATATAGACCCTATTTCAGCATCAGTCTCATGGGAGGCAGCTTCACAGACAAAGGAGAGTAATTTTTAGGCTGGGGCAGTGAGAATGGAATTCTGCTTCCTACCCACACTGATGTTCTCTTATTCTCTTGTGTGACTAATCTTAATGGTGTCATATTACTCATTTAGGACAAGATACCCCAAATATGTGCATATTCTGCCAGTGGTGGCAGTGATATTGACAGGAACCCGGACTATGGAAATAATGATTTTGGAGCTGGAAGGGGCAAGTTAGTGAAAGCAATGAAGAGCACCACTCCAGGTAAAGCATGCTTGCAGGAGCACACTGGCCATGTGGGACTCCTCTGTTTCTTGTGAACTACTGACTACACCTTTTACTATGCTCTGCCTCCTGTCCTCCTCTTTATTGATTCTTTGTCCAAGTTTTATATCTCTCCTGAGATCTAATTTTCTAGTATGTACAGAGGATCGTCTATGTGTATATTTGTTTTCTTGTATAATCTCCATGACATCGCATTGTAGTCTATGAGGAATTTATTTTCAATTTAGGTATTTCACCAAAAGTTGTCTCAGTAATAAAGGAATGACTATATTGATACCTTTTTTCATAATTACTTGGGGAAATTTAAACCATTTAGTGAATCATGGATGGAGTTTCCCAGGCATCACACTAACTATACTAGCAATACACTGTGTAGCTCTGAGCCTGTTAGCTATGCCTTTATGAACAGGTCTGCCTATGAGATTGAAATTTCCTTACTGCTGTATTTTTGATATTAGAATTGGCAACTAAAAATTCATCTGCCCTTGACATTAAAAAATTGTATATTCAGTTGTCATCTCCTTAAAGATACAAGAAAATATGTAATCTGGAGAGTTTTTTACTTCTGGATATCAGAAATATTTTAGTGATGCAAATCAATTTTCTCTTTTTTTTTCTTTGAATAATATCTTTATTTAAGCACCATAATTACAAACATTTGTAGAAGGGCATCTTTCCTCAAGTAGTAATTTAGCAATTGAATAATGAAACTTTGACTTTCTTTTTCTAAATAACACTGATATGTTGCTTTAGAGGGAAAAGGAAATTTAATATTAGCATGTAAGAAAATAGCTTTTAGGGATAGTTATATGGCTAAAGTTCTATGTGTATAGGCTCTGAATTTAATACCAGACACCCATAATTCTAGAGTTCTGATGGGTGAACTCCTAGCACCAAAAAACAAACAAACAAACAAACAAACAAACACCAAAAGAATAGATATGAACCTGAACTTGAACTCTCTTCCTTGCTTGCTACCATTTATCAAAGAACCATAAACAAAGCTTGAATTCTGATAATGCTTATTTAAAAGGAAAGCATCAAGTACTCATGGCATTTTAGTTAGGTGATTGAGCCTGTTGATGCTCTGTGGTTTGTCAGTGTCTCTATGACTGTGATATAGGGAAATAAAATTCTCTTAATTATCATAGACTTGATTGGTGAATATACCTTGGACCAGGCCAATCCCTACTTCAGATTCTTCCCTCATTTTTATTAGGGATCCACATTGAACTACTTCACTTGTTTGTTGTGTTCTTGGATGCTTGTTCATCCAAGAATGATGGAAAAATTCCTTCCAGTTCTAAAAATGTATTCATTTATTGAAAGTTTTCATGGTTGCAGTTTTCTAGCTATAAGTAAATGGACCAATATCTCTGCTGGGCAATAAATAGATGCAATAAACAAGTGCAATTAAACTTATACAGTTCAAGGAGTTAGAAATTCCAGCCCCATCTACTGTCAGAGATCCATGCACAAACTTTACTTTATTGCTATTGTCTTAAGTAACACAAATTTATTAACAATAAATTAACACATTATATGCTGTATTATTATATATAGTATCTGACAATAAGATAGAGAAAGGATGCTAGTAAGAGAACCACAAGGAAGAGAAAATACATTATAGTAATACACAGTTTTGACTGAGATAAATCCACATTTTAGGGATTCACAACATTCAAAGCTTTGTTGATCACAGCCAAATTGTAAAGGTAAATGGTTTTTTAAAGGGAGACAACTGTTATAGGAAATGACAATGTAAAGGCAGTTTAGGACCAAGAGAACAGAGCTTCTGGGAGTTGTAGGGAGATATTAAAATTTATATTGCGTTCAGAGCAATATTCATTGGTGTTCCATAATTTAAAGAGATCTTGTCCTTATTCAAAAGGCTTACCTTTAAGAGACATTCTTGGGTAGCATCAACAAATTTGAGCAGGTATTATCTGAAATTTTTCCAAGAGATTTCTCTGACTATAGTAGTGTGAAGATGAAAGAAGCAAAAATCTAGAGCCAATGGCAGCCATTTAGATAGATAATAGTACCTGGAATCTAGCAGCCTTGTAGACAGCAGTGAGTTGCACAGGCTGCTTGAATTCTGTGGTGATGAAATATGGAGTATCTGCACATCCCATACCAGAGCCACTTGGCACAGAGGAAGGAATTGAAGCTTCACATTTCATTTTTATAGTAGTTTTCCAACCCTGTTCTGAATTGTTCCTTTTTTCTCTATTCATTTTTCCTGAATTTTAGTTAACTCTATAGTAGTTTTCCTAAGCATCTTCTCTTGGATTGTTTCTTTTTCCCTCTAATTTTTAAAAATTCTAATTAACTACATGTAATTAATGGCAGTTACCTATGGATCATCACACAATTCAGAGAATGAAAACTAACTGGTACCAGTTCTAATTAATTATACAACCCAATTCACTGATCAGTTGAGATAGGGTTGAAAGATAAATCAGAATCAAAGATGACTTAAGAGTTTTGCTCCTAGAAAGGATCAAGTTATTCCCAGTGAAATGAAGAAGTCTGAGGTTTGAACATGAGATGAGAAATCCAAGGCTTATATTGCACATGCTAAGTTTGAAACACCTGATAGATTAGTGGAGGTGTTATGTAGGCAATGGATAGGGGTTGAACATATCAGAATTGTCTGGAGATGTCAATGTGAGTTTCAGAAAGTAGGTGGCATAGAAGGCAGTGGGTTCCAAGGAGATAAAGAGTGGAAGGTAAACTGTGTTAAAGAGAACTGTTTCCTCCCAAATTGAGAAGATGAAGAATCCACCAAGACAATCTGCTGGAGTTAACAGGAGAAACAGTAAGAGAGCCAGTGAGAGTCTTGAAGTGAAGTGAGAGGTCTTGAAATGTGCCAGGGAAAAATTCTGTGGTTCTGTTTGTAGCATCTTTCCCTATGATAGTGGGGTTCTAATGTGGAGTGGAGAAGAGGAAAAGTAGATGGGGAAGAGATTTAGCCTACAGGCAACTTGAACATCTTTAAGAAAGGCGGCATTATTTTGACAATTTTTTCCCAATGAATATAACTAACCTTTGTAAAGGTTAGTAAAGAAAATTAAGTAAAATTTTATTGCACTGTTTAAATGAGTTATACAAAGCAAAAATAAAAGTTCCAATGATAGTAATAGGGGTAAAAAATTTGCTTTGCATACAGCTGCCAATGTTATACATACCCAGTATTTCCTGAGTCACTCTAAAAGGTCACTCCTGAGCACAGATCCAGGAATAGCCTCTGAGTTCTGCCAGGTTTTATCCAACGTCCTAACCTATAAAAAAAAAATAAACTTATAGTAGGTGATACACATCCTGTTGAGCAGTGAACCTGCTCTTTTCACATTCTTTTCTTATTGTTCAACAAAGGGAAATGAGTCTCACCTGAAAGTTAGTTGTCCCTAAGTTCATTTTGCTCATGAAATTTACCACCAGCTCAAACCCTTACTTGAAAAGAATGGCTTTTTGCCATTTCTTTTGCCAGAGACTTGAACCTCTGAACAAAAGATGATTCATAGAATAAAACCCTCTGAAAAGTAGGGACAAGAAGATCATGCCAGAGGAACTACCAGCAAAATATTTTCCTCCATTACTATCCACCTTTTAAAAGTGCCAGGACTTGTCATCTGTATATCCCAACCCAGGAAGCCTTTGCTCAGTCCTAATTGGGAGATGGAGGGAGAATGTATGGGAAATAAAATGACTCTGAGTGTGCTGTGCTCAATGCAACCCTGGAAAAGACATTTAGGGCTCATGTCTATCATTATCTTTGTAGATGTTGTCAAATTGATATGAAAGAAAATAGAAACAGCAAAGAGAAAAGCACACAAAAAAGTGTGTGCTTAAGGTATGGTGAGAGGTGATTCCTCACTTTAGTGCTCCCTTCCTTCCTTCCTTCCTTCCTTCCTTCCTTCCTTCCTTCCTTCCTTCCTTCCTTCCTTCCTTCCTTTCTCTCTTCCTCTCTTTTTCTTTCTTTCTTTTTCTTTCTTTCTTTCTTTCTTTCTTTCTTTCTTTCTTTCTTTCTTTTTCTTTCTTTCTTTCTTTCTCTCTCTTTCTTTCTTTTTCTTTCTTTCTTTCTTTCTTTCTTTCTTTCTTTCTTTCTTTCTTTCTTTCTTTCTTCCTTCCTTCCTTCCTTCCTTCCTTCCTTCCTTCCTTCCTTCCTTCCTTCCTTCCTTCCTTCCTTCCTTCCTTCCTTCCTTCCTTCCTTCCTTCCTTCCTTCCTTCTTTCTTTCTTTCTTTCTTTCTTTCTTTCTTTCTTTCTTTCTTTCTTTCTTTCTTTCTTTTCTTTCTCTCTCTCTCTCTCTCTCTCTCTCACACACACACACACACATATACACACATGTACACACCTCCCCTCAGGCTCTAAGGAACTAAGGAACAAGGTTTTGTATTAGTGCTGCCAGTGTGCAGAATAGAATTTGCTAATAGACCTTGAAGCACTCCTTTTATATTCTCCAAGAGAATTGCCTTTTCTGAATTCCATTTTTTTTCTTTTCCTGACATTTTTCACAGGTAACAGAGAAGCATTTTGCAGAAATATTCACAGAAATATTCTAGGACTTCTAAATAATGTACTATCCAGAACCTTTCTCTGTCACCCCCATCTACAGGCTGCTGCTTAGGCATTGCCATTTCACCCTCTCCTCACTGCATGCTGAGTGAGGGGGTTCCCTTTCAGAGCACTTGAGTCCCCACATGCCCTGATTCTCAGCTTGCTAATTTGAATGCCAGAGAAAGTGACAAAGGAAACCAGCTTTCTCAAGGCCTGCCTATAAGCCCATTAAACACAAGATTAGAAATATGTCTTAAGGTCCAGGTTGTTAGCATAGAGGCAGCTGCAGAAACAAGGGTATAGAAGTACAGCAGATGAAGGATCAGGCAGCGGAGATTGTGTAGGATTGTTTTCACAGAGCTCCCCCATTCTAATTTGCCAAGATGGACATTAATGCAGACTTGAGCAAGGTAAAGAGTTAGAAAGATGAAGAAGAAAATGAGACTAAACCAGCTGCAAAATATAGATGGCAGAGAATACTGCAGTAGAATTCTTGAGGCAATGAATCTCCAGCTCGAACTGAAGGCTAACATGAAGATCTTAGACCTAGCTAAGTGATAAAAATTAAAAGAACAATCTTTTGAATTGAGTGCCACCATAAGTTTGATCCCCTTCATTCACTACCTTGCTCCATAACCCCAGTGACCAGTGACCTTGGTAACCCCCAGTATTCATTCAAAAAAGGCACTGCATCCAGGTTCAAGCAGAGGACAGGACCACAGTGACCAATTTTGCATTTGAAGTCACCCTCAGCTCCCTGAGCACTGCTAGGGTCTTCTCAAAAAAATAAATAAAAAGAAAGAAAGAAAGAAAATTAAAATCAACATCATCTCATTACCAAGTTCCCCCCCAAAAAACACTTGTAATTTTTCTCTTTGGCTACCCACTAGTATTATAAACTCTGTCAAAACCCTCAAGGGTAAAAGTTCAAATGGAAATATCTTTCACTCACTAGAAATCTCTGCCTTAGGACTCTCTCTTAATTATCTTGCCAGCATTTTAGCAACACAAGGAATGATAGTAGGAGTGTGCCTTGTACTTTCAAACCACAGGGCCTCAGCTGACCTGCATTACACTGCCTCTCCTGTGCCCCTCACCCTGGGCACCTCCTTCGAGACTTTAGCATCTGCCTTACAGCATAAGATGCCCTCAAGCATCTGCCTCATTCTATTGAAGTGAAAAATCCAACCATATTCTACCAACATTCTTCTAGGACTCTCCATTAGCCATGGACAAAATACATTCTCCTGGGGCCAGAGCGATAGTACAGTAGATAAAGCAATAGACTTGTATGTAGGCAATCTGGGTTTGATTCGCAGCATCCTATACTGAAAGAACCAGCAGATGACATGCTGCTTGGGTCATAGGTAGTTGGGCATTACCATGTCACACACAGTGCTGCTCAGGGGATTACAGGGTACCAGAAATCCAACATGGTCAGGCCCCTCGTAGGCATGCACTCATCACCAATACTGGCTTCTGGCCTTAGGAGCTTCTGTGGCCTTTGTTCTCATGGCCTTGCTCTTGGAATGGCTTCATATCTATATTCTTCTATTCACACCCTTACATAAATCCTACTCAGACTTCCTGATTTAATTCAGTTTGGACTTTTTTCTCCAGGAAGTCTTCTCATTATTTCTTTATCTTTTCACTTCTTTCTTAAATTTTGTCTGTGATACTTTGCATTTATTTGTGTCACTTATAATTTGAGATTATTTATTCCTTTGCACGTTAGTCTAAAGATTGCTTCTCATGGGGCCGGGCGGTGGCGCTAAAGGTAAGGTGCCTGCCTTACCTGCACTAGCCTAGGACGGACCGCGGTTCGATCCCCCGGCGTCCCATATGGTCCCCCAAGCCAGGAGCGACTTCTGAGCGCATAGCCAGGAGTAACCCCTGAGCGTCACCGGGTGTGGCCCAAAAACCAAAAAAAAAAAAAAAAAAAAAAAAGATTGCTTCTCATTCATTCACAGGGCCTGGTGGATCATAGATACTTAGAAATATTGTTAGGTTTTTTTTTATTGAAACCCTTATGATCTACAAAGTCCTTCATAGTTGAAGTTCAGGTATACAGTGAGTCAGGGCCATTCCCACCACCAGTGTCGACAGTAAATGTTTTTTTAGTTGTAAAACATACAACTAACTCACAGGAATGTTAAGGGCCCTGAGTATCTCCTCTTGAAAAACACACTTGCCATCTGTGTAGTCTTTTCTTTTCCAGTGAAAAACTCAAGATATTCACCTACAAAAAGAAGCTGACTAGTATATTTCTCCTTTGAGGACCATGCTAGAGAAAGTAATGCAAACGTTTCCCCCAATTTATCTCAAAAATGTAGCACTTTAGCTTATTCTTTATGGATGAATCTTCATGGGACTATTAGAATCATTTTAAAAACCTCTCTTTTGTTTGGTTTCCTTAATTTTTTCCCAAATACACACTCTTTGCCTTTTATATATTGATTTGTTTTTGAGCCACATATAGAAGTACTCAGGGGGGCTATTCCTGGCTCAGTAATCAGAGGTTATTTCTGAAAATACTCAAGGGATCTGCAGCGCTGGTCCAACAAATCCTCAAAATATGAACTCATCTCTTTGAATTCTTTCTTCAAACCTGTTTTGTTTCTTCTATGAATAGAAAACTTCTACTGTACAACTAGACTATCTTGTTTTGTTTCTTGTAAATGATCCCAAGTCCATGGTTTGATTTTCATAATTGCTGTCCCAATTTGGAATCGTTGCCAAACAATCACTTTTAATGATGAAATTATAGATCAACCCCCTGAGATATGACAGAGAAGTAAAGGTTGAAGAGTTTGTACTCTGATATCTTTTGCCTTGAAAATCTCAAGGCTGACCTGGCTAATAGGTAAGCAAGATAATAATAATAATAATAATAATAATAATAATAATAAAAGCAAAGAAGATAATTGGCACCTACATTTTATTTCATTTTTCTCTGAACTATGTGTAACTAGGCCAGTGCCAGGCCTAACTACATCTCATCAGATACACAGACATTAAGTAAGTATCTTGAAGAGAGAAAATCTAATACCCCAAACTGTTGTATTCAACAGCCCAGAACCTTACTATAGGCTCCTCAGCATATGGAACCAAGTTACTTATTCTTTTTGGTTACTTTTCCAAATAAAATCCAAGTATCAGGTCCCAGCTTGAGCACTTTACCTTCAAAATAAACCAAGCTCAGAAATAGGCCATAAGTCATTCAAAAATGCTCATCTCATCAAACCCCAATTTTCTGACTATGTTTTTTTCCCTTTTGGGTGATTACATTCAACAAATTACAAAAAGCCAAGGCAGTTGAGTTAAAACACAATTGGCTTTGAACTAATTATGAAAACACAGATAAATGATGACTATGGAACAATATTAAAAGGGACACTGAAGGATTACAGCTCCAGTTTCTGGTTAATTCCTCAGCTTGGATATTTAGAAATTCACAACTAATTATGCAGAAATGATGAATCTTTTAAAACACTGTCACCCCGCCTTCCCAAGGCCAAAGACATTGGCTATTAATAGAGCAATCAAAATTTTCCACATTATGTAGAATTCACATACAGTTGGTCTATTTTTAAGTATTCATCCAGCGTGTTTCTTAAAGATGACAAATCTCTTTAATATGCAAAATCAGCATTAGGTTAAATGAAATCCAAACTCATTAAAGTCACTCCAATTTCCTTCAGATAAATCAATTGTTTAAAACACACACATTGCAGGTAAAGTTATGTTTAGTCTTTCCTGGAACTTCTCTCTTATTAGATCATTTTAAAGATTTGTTTTATTTCTGACAGCCCATTCCAACTTGAGATGAATGGACATGATCATTAAAACAAAGGGTACTCATTTACCAATGTTATATTGTCCCAAAGGACAATTGGATCATACTGACCAGGATATAAAGGCTACTCTGAGATCCTTACCAGAAGCAGAGCCTCAAATTTTATTTGTCACAATTTTCCACAGCTGAAAAACCCTAGCCTTTCCAACTGTCCAGTTCTGCTGAAGTTTAGTATTTATTTTAATGTGGTGTCATGCACAACAGCAAAACCATAGTTTCAACCGTAATGGCTTCTAAAACCAGGTGGTCTAAGTTAATCATCAGGAAGAACTCAATGTGTCCTCAGACAGGCTTGAACTGGGAGGCTTGAGGTGACCTGCATTTAATTATCGAAACCTGTAGTGTGGGATCGTTAAGACAGCAAATACCACGATGGACAGAATTAGTTTACTCTCCTGTTAAAGGACCAGTGTATCATGGTGAGGCCTGTGCTCAATTAACTTAGATTGCAGGAGGCAAAAGGTAGGAAGGCCAAGTCTGGGGAACCTAATGAGACATTTTGGAGGAAAATGATGCCTGCTAGAGTTTGTAAGCACTTGATGGACATTCTGTGTTGCCCTCTACCATTGTCACACATTCCTCAAATTT
This sequence comes from Suncus etruscus, assembly GCF_024139225.1. Taxonomy (NCBI): domain Eukaryota; kingdom Metazoa; phylum Chordata; class Mammalia; order Eulipotyphla; family Soricidae; genus Suncus; species Suncus etruscus. Next base: position 57,115,007 of record NC_064852.1, read on the forward strand.
AAATCTGTTATCACTAGAAACATTTCAATACAAACCAAAGTAGAATTTCTATGAAAAAAAAGGTAAATATTATTCTTGATTGAAAAGGAATAAGTAAAAGGAGCAAATAATGCTTGATGCTGTGCAATTACCAATATCTGGCTGCCAGGACTGAGTTAAAAAAAAAACGGGGCAGTGAATCCAGAACTAAACAAGCAATGAACTAAATGCCTCTGGGAGTGATGGGTACAATAGGACAGACTGTCCAATATTTGTGGCAAACTCTTATAGTGGCCAAATTCATCGTTAATATACACTTTCTCCATGGGGTTGTGAAAATGGAAATTCATGTTCCAATCTGTGCCTTTTTACACTTGGCAGTTCAGACTGTTTCAGGTCCATTATCAGGGTATATGAGAGAGACACTGAAATTACAGAACAGAGCACAGATTATTTGAATCTGTACCACATTAGGTCTCTTATTAGCATTTCATTTTTGTCTCTCTTCAATAACATGTGTCCTGAGGAGGTGAAAATTCTTTCCAGACTCAATAGTTACTAGAGGACAGTTAATTCTCTCACTGTTCTAGTGTGGGATGTAAATCACAATTAGATGGACAATAAAGAAAAAAGCGTAGTTAACAGGTGTTTGGTTTTCCCAGGGGCTACAGAGTTTCATATTTGGCTCAAAACCACACTGACATTTGAAAGGGCCCTTGCCAAAACTTTGGCTTAAGAACAAGAAGATGAAAATAAATCTCAGAAATAAAAAGCTGAGGTAAATAGAAGGGGCTCTGATTTTTATTCCTGAAATTTACATTAATCCACTATGCCTACCTTTTAAGAAGTCATTCAGGTGTGACAATAGTTCCAGAAAGGCTTATAACCTACTGAATTCTAAAAATGATTATTATTATAATGCTGATTATTAATTGTTTTTAATCTAGGTCTAGCTATAGTTCAGTAAGTAAGGCACTTGCCTTGCACACAGCTGACCTAGATTTGATCTTTACACTGTAAATTAACATCTGAATCCTGTTAGGAGTGACCCCTGAGTTTAGAATTAGCACCAGGTGTGGCCTCAAAAAATATTATGATAATTATAACATGTGCATTATTATGTAAAATAGACTAAGAGAAAGAACATTCTTGGGATTGTATAATTGAGAATTAGATCACAGAGACCTTACCAAGTGTGAGCCAAAATGAAAGGAAGCCAAAGTCACACTGTTGCCAAAAGTCTCCCTCAGACACTAACCAGATTTACAGAAGTTCATTTAGAGAAATATCATATCTTTATCCACAGTTAAATTCAGTCTAAAGTTAAATCTTCAGTTTGAAGATTTAAATTTCCCCCAAAACAAGCCCAGCAGCATTCTCCTCCCTTATTTATTTTTTTTAGTAAGTAGTAATAGCCCAAACTATCACTCAGCATCATTGTTTTGAGATTCAATTATTTGGGAGCCAGAAATATGGAAGGCTAGATTAGGTGGGGGAAATTCTATTTCCAATTAGATTAGGAATTTCATTATAATAAATAAATCAGCCCACTGGTTAAGGAAGTTAATTATAAAAAGATCCTGCCAACTTCCTGTGGCAATGGCCAAGATTATTTCTCACTGTGTACAAGCAGAGAACGTTCATTGTGGGTGGGTGCCCCACTTGTCTTTCATTATCATCATACTTACTTGAGACATCATAAAGTCTATTTTCAGAGGGACCAAGAGAGTGTAATGTTTAGGGAACATTCTTGGCATATACCAGACTATGGCTCAATTTCTGGCACCACATGATCCCACAGCACTGCCAGGTGAAACCACCAAAGTCTCCTACAATTCTTGGGTGGCCTGAGTATCCACAGCATTGCAGGGTCTGTGCAGCATGATGCCCTCAAGCCCTTACATTGAGCCATTGGCCTGGTTGGCCAAAACTCACCCTATGGGGTCCTCACATACTTTTTAAGTACTGCTTAGGAACCAAATACACTCTCCAAAAATGGCTTTTTTTCTTCCAAAAATTTTCATGTATTTTATTTTTTAATAAAAACAAATGATGTTTTGGGGCTGGAGCAGTGACACATGTGGTAAGGCATCTCTGCCTTGCGCATGCTAGCTTAGGACACACCACAGTTCAATCCACTGGCGTCCCATATGGTCCCAAAGCCAGGAGCGATTTCTGAGTGCATAGCCAGGAGTAATCCCTGAGCATCACTGGGTGTGTCCCAAACACCCCACCAAAAAAGAATGGCTTGACACATCCTATGCTATATTATGTCAAGTTGATCCTTTTCATCCTGTCCAGAAGCATCCTTATTTCTGCCTAAAATTTTTTTAGCATTTCATGTAATCAAATGCTACATGTTAAAATATTTTGAGGGAAGACCCAAAGTTATGCCAATATTTTTCATGGCCACACAGTGTATAGGCAATCTTTACATAAAGAGAAGGTCTTAAACATCTTTAAGTTGAATATCTTAGATTTAGATTTATTACTGATCTAAAATATATTTAGTTGCCTTGACTGAGCATCTTTCCTCCTCTCCCCCCACATGTCCACTGGCAGGGAAAGCAGATCTTTTGGGCTTGAGCTTCTCTAATGTTCTGGGCCACATGTTCTATCACTGTAAATGAAATATTGCTAACTAGCACCATTATGACCCATCATAGTGTCTTATTTGCACATACTTAATGAAGACTTGGAGTCAGCACTTTATCCTCTGAACTCTGAATCTAGTCTAAAGTCCCTCTTCTGTGATTCAACAAAAACCTCATCTTTTCATGACCATCAAATTGCTATTATCCTGTTCTATAAATAAATTTCTTTTTTTTTTTTTTTGGGTTTTTGGGCCACACCCTGTGACGCTCAGGGGTTACTCCTGGCTATGCGCTCAGAAGTTGCTCCTGGCTTCTTGGGGGACCATATGGGACGCCGGGGGATCGAACCGCGGTCCGTCCTAGGCTAGCGCAGGCAAGGCAGGCACCTTACCTCCAGCGCCACCGCCCGGCCCCATAAATAAATTTCTAACTCTGAATGTTAGTAGGGTATCAACAAAAAGGAAAAGATCATCAGGATGCCTTTCTGAAAACATTTCTGAGATGTGTTTTAATAAATCAACTTTTGGTGACCAATAGAGAAACCAATATTGTATCGATGTGAAGGAAATTAGGGACTGAATAATGTCAATATTGAGCAGTAATATGAATTGGCTGGTCTTCCTCCATAGTAGTTAGCAGAATAGAGATTTCTGTGATCTTATGAAGGTTATTGGTATCTAAGATGGTGCCAACTTGCAGTGATTGTGTTCTATGTGCCAAAGTTTGAGAGTGGAAAACAAGCACAGAACACAAATGATAAACAAAGTTGGATCTGTAGCCTTTGTTCCCAGAATCTACCCTGAAACTTGAATCTGTCCTAATAACTTGATCAAAAACCAAACAAAAGCTCGACTATCTTTCTTTCTCTCTCCTTTCTGTCTCTAACTCTCTTTATTTTTTCCCCTTTTCTAATATAGTAGAGATTTTGTCTGGAATTTAGAAGTTAGAATTTAGAAGTTGCTTTGTCTATCTTCTTTCTCACAGGAATATAAATTTTGTGAAGGCAGTTTTATTGTCTCATAATCCCAAATATCAGCATTTGATAAATGAATCAGTCCTCCATCTTATCCTCATTAAGCTTCTGCTTGGGCTTTTGCGTCAGAAGTTAAGAGATATCCACTTTTTAAGTCAACTTATTCCATTGAAAATAAATATAATTTTTCTTTTTTTTTTTTTTACCAAACTGGTGAGGGAAGTGCATACTGTCTGTCATGTGGATTTCCCTGTGTTACATAGTTGTGGAAAATATAGTATTGATGAGTTGTAGTTAATAAGATCCTAAATGCTCTTTGATATATAATTTATTGTTTATTCAACTAGTCATGAAACAATGCACACATGCATAAGTGATTACATGCATAAATAGGTCATTCATATAAATTTTAAAATATTCATTAAAATGATGGAATCAGAAAAATTAAATTAATAACAATATGTATGATATGCAGAGCTTTACTGACTTTTATCTATTAGATGAGAATAATAATAATACCTAATTCACAATGTAACTGAGATTGTCTATGTGACTTGTCTTTTAAAAAGCCTTTCCATGCTGACTATTATTATAATAAATTAATTTATTCAGAAAATCTCAAAGGGTTATAGTCTGATGTAATGAAATACAAAAAGTATAGAAATTATCAACTTTTTCACATAATGGAGCAATGGAAGATTTTCAGAGGAAAGAAAAGTATAAAATGATATAAACCATTCTTAGTCTAGACCTAATGGACTCTTGCTTGTCTTCTTCTGTTTCTTAAGAAGATTCACTTATTCCTGGACATTTATTCAACACAATGACACACTCTCTTGTTTCACTCACTATCACATAATAAGAGTTTCTTATAGTACACAACAAACAGTATAATAAAAATTTGTCAAGTGAATGAAAGATATTGGTCCTGATATATTCTCCACTAAAAGTTCACCTAGATTTTCAATGCAGACCATTAATGAACTAGAATTTCTGGTACCTTTCTAAAGTAAAAAAAAATATATATATATAATATGTATAATCATTACAGTGGCATATGATATCTCTTTAGTTCTCCATGGAGTGCAAAGTTCATATATATTGGGGTCTATATATATAGTTAAATTAAAAATATTATTTTAGGGGCCAGACTGATAACACAGCAGTAAGGCCTTGCATGCGGCCAACACAGGACAGACCCCAGTTCAAATCCCAGCATCCCACATAGTCCCCCAAACCTACCAGGAGCAACTTCTGAGCGCAGAGCCAGGAGTGACCCGAGTGCCGCTGGCTGTGACCCTAAAAACAAACAAAAAATGTTATTTTATATGATGTCACTTGGATCATAAGATGAATGAAATTATGGTTTAAAACAGCTCCATAAATTTCGCATTTATTAAAAAAGAAAAAGCAAAATGAGCCTACTCCCTTGGTCCCGCAGTGAAATGATATCTAGACTGTATAGAATTCATAGGTTTAAAGCTAGCTGTATCAAATTTTGCATTTTTAAATGCTCAAATATGCTTGAATGCTGAACACAATTTTTAAAGGAAAGTTTATAATATTAGGATATAACAATTTTTTTCTCTTTACCAAATACTATACCTAATGTCTAAGAATACCTGCTTTTAGAAATATATTTGAGAAAGGTTAGTATGAGAGTCTAGGAAAAGTATGTTTATTGTGATAATTTCAAATATTGAAGTAAAGTTCTGATGACCATGTTGTTTTATTACTGATATTAAGAAATGCTTTAAATTTTACTTTTTATTTGAATTATACTAGTTTATGATATTCTTAATCCTGTAACATTGATAATTGTTAATGACAGGTTTTCATGCATACATTGGGTCAAACAGTCCACAAAAATGCTCTCTGGCTTCCACCAGTATCCAACTGACCCATACATTCTCCCTCTCACAGGTAAATTCAGTCCTGTAGTCTAGGTCTTTAGTTCTGTTGCCTTTGGTTATTTGCTTCTTTCTTTCACCCATTTTTCTTTAGTTCCATTTCTGAAAAAGAACATATTTATCTGTCCCTTTTTTCCTCATTGACTTTATTCATCATAATATCCAGTAATATGAACATAACAGAAATTGCATGCTTTCACTTTTTCTTATAGATAAGTAGTACAGCATTGCGAATATAAACACAACACTAATACATACTCATATCTCACACTTTCTTTGTCAAGGCATTTATTCTTGATTAATCAGGTTGTTTTCAGATCTTGTCTATAGTGAATAGTTCTGCAATGAACATTCTTTTCCAAATAGTGTTTTTGAGGTCCTTACATTAGGTGCCAAGAAATGTAATTTCTGGGCCATATGAAAATTCAATTCTCCATTTTTTAGAAGTATCCATATTGTTACTCAAAGATATTGACACAACTTCATAGCAACATAGGGTGAAGGTTCCTTTTATCCACCTATTTTTACATTTATTTCACTATATCATATCTATGCCCCCAATGGTAGATTTTGTTCTTTACATATGCCAGTCTCACTGGTGTGAGATTATATTATTGTTGTTGTATTTGCATATCCCAGATGATAAGTGATAGAGTTGGCTTTAAAGAAAATAATACCTATGTTTCTCTGTGATGATTAGGTTTATTATAACATTTTTAAATTAACTTATCAGGGTGATAACATCATTTTAAACTTTAGTTAGCTAAAGTTTTACTATGGTTATTTAGTCTTGATTGTTTCAAAAGTCTGAGTATTAAAATGATCATAGTTTTTAATTTTAAACTTTTAATGAAGAAAAATTATTTTACCTATAAAATATTGTATATGTATTTAAATAGAGTCTAAGGGGGTAAAAGAGGGGGATATAGGATGTATGCTGGGAACAGGGTTGGAGGGAAGACAACATTGGTGGTGGGAATGCCCCTGATTCAATATCACTATGTACCTAAAATATTACTGTGAAAGATAATGTAACCCAGTTTGATTAAAATAAAATTACAAAACAATAATTATACAAAAATTCCAAAAAAAATCCTGTGATAAACAACCTATAAAGTATATATTATATAATTGATAATTTTATAAATTGGTAGATTTTAACCAATTTAATAAAATGCTTGCTAATTAAATAACAAAATGGGATATATATCAATTATAGCTGCAGAACTCTTAAGCAAAATATTAGCTAACATACTATTTCTGTTATTTCTATAAAATTTTCATCTTTTCTGTATCTTACCATAATCTTTTTTTGTTTTGTTTTGTGTCACACCCATGATGCTCAGGGGTTTCTCTTAGCTATGCACTCAGAAATCGCTCTTGGCTTGGGGTTCATATGGGGTGTCAGGGTATTGAATCACAGTCAGTCCTAGGTCAGCCTCATGCAAGGCAAACACCTTACCGCTGCCCCACTGCTCCGGCCCCCGTATTTTACTATAATCTTTTTTTTTTTTTTTTTTTTTTGTGGTTTTTGGGTCACACCCGGCAGTGCTCAGGGGTTATTCCTGGCTCCAGGCTCAGAAATTGCTCCTGGCAGGCACGGGAGGACCATATATGGGACGCTGGGATTCGAACCGATGACCTCCTGCATGAGAGGCAAACGCCTTACCTCCATGCTATCTCTCCGGCCCACTATAATCTTAATCTTAAAAAAAATGAGTTGGGAGTAATCTTTTTTGTGTCTCTTCAAAGAAATTGTTAGAATGTTCATTTCTTGAACGAGAACACTGACTCATAACAGGATTGCTAGTTTTTGTTTTTTTTTTAATGTGAATATTTTCTCTTTTGTTTGGAGGGCAGTTTCCTAGTTGGTGTTCCATGTTCCAGAAGGCATAGTTTCTTATGGACAATTCTCAGCCAGGGTTCAGTGCAAGCTCCAAAGAGCTCAGAACCCTTCAGAACTCTGCCAGGTAGTGCTCAAGGGACCATGTATCATCTGATAAAAAACCTCAATGGCCAAACTAGCTTAAACATGGATTAGAAGATCTTTAGTGTGAGAATATTAATTAGCTTAATTAGTAGTTATGTGTATTTTAAAGTTACAACTGTGTAATCTATCTAGTAAGTCAATAAAAGTAATGAGATTACATTTTATATGACTAAGTGTCCATATTTATGGATATAAAACAGCTCACAGTTTGTTATTTTTCTATCTCTACTCAGTTTGCAGTTATACTAATTTTATTAATATTATTTAGACTTACACTGCGTAAATATCTTGTGATTTTTCCATAATAATTTTTAACTTTACTGAACCTATTATATAGCTTTTAATTTCTACTGTTATTTTTCATATTTTTACCTTTGTTTTATGCAATTCACTTACTTTTCAACAAATTTCACATGGAGACTTGGTGTGTTCATGTTCATGTTCATATATATTATTTCATATTTGTAATCAAGTTTTTTCTATTTTGGAGCTATTTCTGTTTTTCTTTCTTTTTACCTCTTCTATTAGTTTAGATATATGGATATATTCACCAAAAAGATTTCTTAAAATACTAGTAGAAACAATAGAAAAAATTGCACAGAGACTGGATATATATAACACATTATTATATATAGTAGTAACAGGTAAGAAATATAACTAAGAAATTCTTGACATGAAGGATGAGAAATAATCCTATACAAATGGTTTGAAGTAAATATGTAAAAATCACAAATTCTATTTATTTATTAATAGGAACCTTAGATAATATAAGTCAAGATATAAACTGATAAAAGAAGCTGGCATCATGCAAGCATGATCAAGCATTTCTTTGTGTGTTTATTACTTACATTTGTGTTTTTCTTAAATATGCATCTTTTGGTTGATTATTTTCTATATAATTTTATTATAAATTTATAATAGATCCTTATAGTCATGTTGCTAATATTTATAAAATATGTAACAATGAGAAAATATGTATGCAACACCATAAAATTATTTTAATAATATAGTGAAAGAATGAAGAAATTATCAGTTATGTACACAAAATACTATACCCTTTCATAAAGTCTAGTTCAAGAAAACTAAATAGTATATAGCTTAATGACAACTATATTTGAAAGTTAAATATAAAAAGCAAGATTTAATACAATAGTTTATCACACATGTCACTTCCTTGGGAAGGTGTTGAATGAAATATAGAGTAGACAGTTGTGAAATTAAAAATATGACCTTAAGAGTTATCTACTTTTTTCATTTATCCTGCTGATAGGCTGATGGAGTTGAGACAGCAAGTACATCTCTTCTACTGAGTTCCTTAAATGTAGAATCTATATTTTCTTATATGTAATTTGTGATCTTGGATCTTAATTTCCAAGTATATAATCCAAATTGTGTTAATTATATATGTATATAAGTATGTATTTCATATCAGTTTGGTTTGGTTTAGTTTGGGCCACACCCTACTGTGCTCAGGGATCAAACCCAACTTAGCCATATGCAACTGAGATGCCTTACCCACTATACTTTCTCTTTTGCCATTAATATATATGGTTTTTAATAATCTAGTTTTGTCTATACTTTTTTGGAGGGATGTGGCTGGCCAGTATGCCTAGTATCACTTGTTGGGATTTTCCTTTCTCCTTTGATTCCTTTGCCATAGATGAGAGGTCCATATGTTATTTCTGACCTCATGAATTCAGTGAATATGGTTATTGAAAGGAAATATTGTAGAATGTAAGAAATGGATGGAGAAAACTTTTTGGTGATCAGATGCCACTGGATTAGAGATTGGCACAGTAAATCCTATACATATATTTTGGTGTTAAGCTACTAAACCTGACATTCTATAATCTGTAAGGTAATGACAAAATCAATAAGGGTAAAAAAAAAGTATTAAATGATGTGAAGATATTTAATGGGTGATCTAGTTTGAAAATTGAAAGGATTAAGATTTTGGTTCAACCACTATTATAATGAAATGGCACCATGCGTAGAGTATAATAGGGATGTGTCGTGGATATTAGATTGAAGAATTAGAAAATAAATTTTAATAATAGTTGAGATAATATACTTTAAAATGTTCAAGATTAGGGCCCGGAGAGATAGCACAGCGGCGTTTGCCTTGCAAGCAGCCGATCCAGGACCTAAGGTGGTTGGTTCAAATCCCGGTGTCCCATATGGTCCCCCCCGCCCCGTGCCTGCCAGGAGCTATTTCTGAGCAGACAGCCAGGAGTAACCCCTGAACACCACCGGGTGTGGCCCAAAAACCAAAAAAAAAAAAAAGTTCAAGATTATTCTTCTGGGGTACAAACTTAAACTTTCATTAACACCAAAATTCCAAAGATACCCAAAACTCTTCTTAAGTCTAGCCACCCTCTTTGAAAAATTAAATAGCCTTGCCACACCATCTCATTTTAGAGTCAAAATATTAATATTTGTAAAATTGAATGACTAAAATGTCCATTTCCTGCTATGTTTCTATATGTAACATGAGTTAGAAAAAAATCATTTATTTTTGTTTTGTTTTGTTTTGTTTTTTGATCCACACCTAGTGACGTTCAGGGGTTACTCCTGACTATGTTCTCAGATATCGCTCCTGGCTTTGGGGGAACTTATGGGACGCCGGGGATAGAACACAAGTTAGTCCTGGACCAGTCATGTGAAAGGCAAATTCCCTACCACTGTGCTATCGCTCCAGCCCCGAATCTTCTAAACTCTATGTGGTGTACCCCAAGACCCACCCATATCTGGAAGGAGTTTTGGGAACCGGATAATAGGTGTAACTACCTGCAAGACCTCCCATTTCTGGGAGGGGTCTGGAAAAGGATAGATAAACCTCTGAGCCAGGGGATTCGGCCCTTTTGCCGTTTTTGCCGTTTCTCTCTTGGCCCGGCTTGGCTTCCTGGCTTTTGGATCTTTGGGCTGCATGGAGCCCAAAGGGAAGATGGCTAACAGGAGATAAGATGCAGGGCTAGCAAAATATAGCTGAATGCTTAAAAGGTTGACATAGGCCACACACCTGTGGTGGCTAGGGCATAAATAAAGATGATTCTTCCTGAAGCCTGCGTGTGAGTGATTTCACCTGGGCCTGGAATTCGCCGGCTGCATGGAGGTTGCAGAGCCATGTGGGCTGGATGGCATCATCCACCATCCAGCCCCATCGTTATTTATTTAACACAACATCTGGTGCCCGAACAGGGACCTAAATCCTGGACCCAAGAAACCAGCAACAATGGTAACATTTCTGCTTTTCAGTTTAATTTTGGCTCTTGTCGGGTGCACTAAGCCCAAAACCCTGGGCCACGTGCAACCATTTTTAAAAATGGCCGACACCCCATCTGGGGGTTCAAAGGCCATTAAAACAAGAAAGGTTAAAGCTTGCATCACCTCCAGCCCAGGCCCAAAACTAAAACTTTGTTACAAGAAACAAAAACCTGGGCCTCTTCAAAGACTTATTAAAAGTCTAAATTGGAAACGGAGGAGAAAAAAGACTGTATTGAAAATGGACTGATTTTCTGAGAATGACCTTTGGCTTGAATTTGAATTTCGACTTTGGAAATTTCGGACTGAACTTTTCCCTGTGAAAATGTGGGCCATAAGCTGCTTCCAAAGTGCGCCCGGAGGGAAAAATAAGGCAGCGGTGAAGCCCCTCCAGCATCAGAAAAGTGGCCGAAAACTTGCTTGCAAAGTGTGCCCAAAGAAAAAAAAAAAAGCTGCGAAAAGCTCCAAGCGGCTGGGCTCGGCTCGGCTGAAATCTCGGCTGGGATCGGCTTGGCTGGGCTCAGCTTTGCCCGGAAAAGCGAAAAACCTGGAATCCACGCTCCAGATCACAAACCGGCAGCGGAGCCTGGAACTACGGAAGAAAGCCACGTGGTAAGATCAGCGTGGGACAAACCAACATCTGAACTTTAAAAGTTTACAGAAGCCACGTGGTGAAATCAGCGTGGGACAAAACAACATCTGAACTTTAAAAGTTTATAGAAGCCACGTGGTGAGATCAGCGTGGAACAAATTAATCATCTGAACTATGGTTTTAGGTGTAGAAAATTAGTGGGTCGTTATATTTTACTCATAGTTGGTAATGGAATAAGTTTTACTTAGTTAATAGTTAAAAAATAAAAATAAAAGGGAAGTAATTCAGTTTAGCTCATTTAAACATCTAATTTCTAACCACCTGCATCTTTGTCTTAAGTCATTTTCTTTATAATTTAAATGTGTTTTGTTGTCTTTCAAAGTTAATATTTGTTATTGCAAAATGTTTTACTGTGTATTTTAATGTACTTAGCCTGTTTTTAAAATGTATGTTATGCATGTATGCTGAAGTACTTGTGTATAGGAAAAATATAGGAACAGTGAAGTTCCCCCAATATAGTTTAAAAATATAGGAACATGAAAGTTCCAAAATAGTGCTTGGTAAAAAAGCATTAATAGAATTTTAGGTTACAGGTGTAAAGTATATTTTGCAAATGATATGTTTTTGAAAAGGGCTGGTATATTAATTTTCACTTTATTACGTTGGCGCATGAAAATATTTAAAAAAGGGGGAAATGTGGTGTACCCCAAGACCCACCCATATCTGGAAGGAGTTTTGGGAACCGGATAATAGGTGTAACTACCTGCAAGACCTCCCATTTCTGGGAGGGGTCTGGAAAAGGATAGATAAACCTCTGAGCCAGGGGATTCGGCCCTTTTGCGCTTTTGCCGTTTCTCTCTTGGCCCGGCTTGGCTTCCTGGCTTTTGGATCTTTGGGCCGCATGGAGCCCAAAGGGAAGATGGCTAACAGGAGATAAGATGCAGAGCTAGCAAAATATAGCTGAATGCTTAAAAGGTTGACATAGGCCACACACCTGTGGTGGCTAGGGCATAAATAAAGATGATTCTTCCTGAAGGCTGCGTGTGAGTGAGTGATTTCACCTGGGCCTGGAACTCGCCGGCTGCATGGAGGTTGCAGAGCCATGTGGGCTGGATGGCATCATCCACCATCCAGCCCCATCGTTAATTATTTAATGCAACACTCTATATCTCACTTTACATGATACAACCCAGCTACTACTAACCACTATAGGAAAGTACTAGATTCTTATTTTTAATGCTGCCTAGTATTTTGCTATGTATTAAATAATATTTACTCTATCAATTCATCTGAAAATTTTAAAAACATATAAATAAATTTATTTCTCCTTTTTCTTCTCTTTTATATGTCTTTTGGTATTACACCATTTTCTTTCCCTTTAACATAGGCCTTGCATTGTACCCAGGGACACTGGTTCTAAAAGACTGAGGGAACCACATATAAAACAAGAAACCAAAAGAGTCCACAGAGTGCCTCCTTTTCCTGATATTTGAATTATGATCAGTCAATAAATGTTCCAATTTGTTTTATTTGACAATTTGAGGGATTAATACAAAGTTTTCCATGGCAAAAAGCTCTCTTGCAGAGCAATATCATGACTTTTAGTATTTTGAGATACTAAATATGTTGAACAGAACATATCATTTTCCTGAAATCTTCATTTTTCTTGTGACGACACAGTTTTGCAAGACATTCTGCTAAGATGAGTTTGCAGGGTGGGGCTCTCCTTTTTTGATCAGGAGCTCAAGGGCACAAAAGTGCCAGGCAGGTCCCTAGAAGTCAATGGACAAAGACATTGATATCTGGAGATATCTGAGAAAAATAAGATTGAGTCCAATTACCTATATGGATGTTTTTTGCTGTTTGAGTTTTTTTTTTTAAATGGTAATCACTGGTTACTAGAGATCATGTAGTCAGGGATTAATCCTGGACAGAAAGTTGGAGAGGATGGGGGTATTACTGGATGCCAGAGAAGGTCACAAGTAGGACCCTTTCCTCTCTAATATCTGTGCAGCCCTTTGTAAAAATCGTAAGTGCCTGGAGTATCCTCCCACACCCCACCTGTGCACTCCTCTTTACCTAGATCCTGTGGCTATAATTTAACTATTTGTGCCTAATGTATGCACACTTACCACCCCTCACACCTCACTAACTCTTGGACCTGTGTCTTCTGTGGACACCACAGAGTGCACATCACAGCTACGAGAACCATTTTCACAGACTCCTGAAAGAGGAACGATTCAGGTTCAAATTCAAACTGACTCAAGAGTTTTCTGGTATCTGTAGTAGCTATAGCTGAAAAGGAAGAGCAGACATAGAAAGGAGAGTGGGATAATCTAGTTATATGGCCAGTCATACCATAAGGTTCTTGTCAGCTGCAGAACCTGATTGCCATCAGATTTACTCCTATTGTTGCCCATAGGAACTCATGGGATTCCAGGGATACCTGAAGTAGACAAAGAAATTCTCAATCCTCTCCAATATTTCTAGGTCTCTCTCTGGTCACTTCAGAGTTCATTTCGTCTTGTCCTACATTTACCTATGTCAGGTGTCTAGGAATTACCTTGATTTGTCTATAATAAATGCACGCTTCCCCACCTGGCATGTATCAATGAGTATGATCCAAGTTCAGTGATGAACTGGCTGACAATTTTGGTTGATTTAGGAGGTGTTTCAGTTGCTGAGAAGAACAGAGAAAGGAAAAAGTGTGAGATTAAAAGAAAAAATGGGATAGTCAGTCATAACAATAGAATCCTGTAATCTGTAGTGTTTACTCTGCGATGGTGACTCAACCTGCTTCCTTAGACCTAGACCACCAGTGTCATAAAGACTTGGCTCCAAAAGTCCTGGCAGTTCCAACCTCCAACTGACTGTCCCTTTAGAGTAATTGCCCTCTAGGCTACCATTTGCCATCCTTGTCTGGTTGTGGCAATGATGTAGCAAAGGGAGCCAGAGGTGGAGGAACTAGAGAGGAGGAGGAGGCTGGAGTTTGATGGTGAACAATCCCTACTTCCTGCAATATTTTACCCAGATTATTTGGTTAGGACTTACCCTCCAAATGTGCAGATAAGGTACTTGCTGTCCACCTCACATACAATGCTCTTACATGTCTTGTAGTCCAACAGCAGAGCAAGAAGTACATAGGGGACAAAAGTCCATAGAGTGGGGCTCCTATAATACGGCAAAGGAGAGCCTCTCCAAATGTGCAGATAAGGTAGTTGATATCCACCTCACATACAACACTATCACAGGTCTTGTAGTTCAACAGCATAGAGCACGGAGTGCATAGGGGACAGGAGTCCATACAGTGGGGCTCCTAAAATAGGGCAAAGGAGAAGACTCAATGGAAAAATGGCCCTGCATACACTCTGGCAACTGGGACATCTAAAAGAATTGAGAAGGAAAAATAAGAGCAGAAAGGAGAGAGATATAAAGACCTGGCATAGTCAGGGTCCTACAATGGTCCTACAAACTGCAGTGTTTACTTACTCTGATGGGCTCGACCTACTCCATCAGAATACTAGCTCAAAAAACGCTTGGCTCCACTAAGCCCTGCCAACACTTACCACTACCCAGCTGTTTAGGGGTGATGCTCCCTCCCAGGCTGCAGATCTACTTACCTCTGTCCAACTGTCCGGCAGTGTATCCAGGAGAGGCCAAGTTAAAGGAATTATTGGGGAGAAGGGGGAGGACGAGGTCTGGGGTATGGGGTTAGACCACGGGGAAAGTGTCTTTTGGATGGGTCAGAAGAGATTTTGGGAGGTGGTCTGGGGACAAAGGTAAAGTAAGGAAACTGGGGAGGGGGTCTTACGGGAAGCTGAGGAGGAGGTTTAGGCTGGACAGGTGGTGGTTTGGGACAATGGGAGTTTCTAGGCTGGGAAGTGTTTGGTTTGGCTTTATGGGTGGCAGGACGAGGGGGTTGAGGAGGTGGTTTGGGTAAATGAGAGAAGGTTCTGGGAGTGAAAACTTCGTATCTGGAGGAATTGGGTAGATAATACACGATAGTAGGAAGATGTGTGGGTCTGGGAGGAGGAGGACGTTTGGGAGGTGGAGGAGGATTAGAAGGGGGGACAGGAGGGAAGCAAGCTCGACGAGAATCTTTCTTGGGCATACTCAAAATCGCCTAGATTAGCGCAAATGAGTATGTGCTAGAGCTGTCCCTGCACCTGCTTTATATACCTGTCTCTCCTTGTGATATCATCCTGTGATGTTGTGATGTTAAGGCCCATTATGACAGCCCCTCCACTTCCCAAAGGCGGGGAGGAGTTTAACGCTTCAAAGTCATGTAGCACTAGGCTGAATTGTCCCAGTATCCTGAAGCACTGCCTTCATGTGCCATCACAAGTTTATATCTCAACCCCAGATTATCCATTCTAATTCTACCCTACCTGAACTCAAATATGAGCATTTTTATTTTTTTTCTCATAACAGTAATATTTTAAAGTGTATATAATATGTCTGCGCATCTGAGAAATACATTTTTTATAAAATATTTGAGCGAAGGGACAAAAGGACCACTAAAAGCAGTATGTTCTGAGATGTTTAGAATTATTGGAGCTCTAGGAATATGACAGCTGAATGTGCAGGGGAAATTTTTTTAAGCTATCACAAGTTTATACCTTTCTCTGCCTTCTTAGATATCAGAAACTTTAAATGTTGTACTTGTAATCATGCCCCATGTGATAAATAAACTTCCTATAATTGCTATACAGTTTTATCACAGAATTGTCAGGTAATGGAGTTCAACTGTTCTTCTTTTTCCTGCTTTTGTATATTATTTGTTGTGTCCTAATCCAACTTCACACCTGCAAACTGCTTCACCATAACTTATTCATTTTCATGTCATATCAGACAATTGATCATAGTAAACTGGAGTTGAAATCAATAATCTTTTTTTTTTTTTTTTTTTTTTTTGGTTTTTGGGCCACACCCTGTGACGCTCAGGGGTTACTCCTGGCTATGCGCTCAGAAGTTGCTCCTGGCTTCTTGGGGGACCATATGGGACGCCGGGGGATCGAACCGCGGTCCATCCTAGGCTAGCGCAGGCAAGGCAGGCACCTTACCTCCAGCGCCACCGCCCGGCCCCGAAATCAATAATCTTACCAGAAAGGAAGGGACATGGAATAAAAAACACACCAGAAATTTCCATAATCCCAGCTATAGAGGTCAGCTAAAAAGACAAATATAAAAGTATATACCATATATACAGCTAGGGAGGTACAAATCTCAGTGATAAGAAAGCAAAAGCTCTTGAGAAAGGCTAATGGCTTCTAGAAAAGATCATAAGATGCCAGCTAAATACAAGGAAACAATAAAAATCAGCTTGAGTTACTCTAAGTTAATTTGGAAAAATACATTTACCCAATCCAGCCCCTCTGTTTCTGAGCAAGAACACACTCAAGATCACCCTTTGAGTTAGCCAAGATGAAAACATAATCTTCCTGATCCCAATATACATCCATTATCTTTTCTTTTACCAAATAAAAACATTGATGAGGAACAGAATACTGGATTTATCCTTGGCTTTATAACGTAAGTCTTACTGTGAATATTATTTTTCTTTTGTGTTCTCTCTGCCTTAGTAAAAGTTTAATCCCCAGGAAGCCCAGGAGAAATACATTAGCTCTTTCTAAAATTTCCTTAGTTTGGGGAAATATTTTCGGATTGGGTCTAAGGCATTATTAAAAGGCACTTAATACTAATTGTAGGCCATGTGCTCCTGGATACCTCCTGGTAATGCTCATTAAGCCTTAAGTTACTGAATTTTTCTGTTCTCTAATATGTAAATTAGGATCAGATAGTCACAACTCATGTTCTAATTTTATTCTCTAGTGCAGAAGCAATCAATTCTAAGATTTCAACCACATTAAAAACTAGCACACTGTTGTTGAGCTCCATCCCTAAACTGTTTAGAGTTAGAGATTACATTGAATCTATGAATGAGCTAGAGGTGAAAACTTTTCCTGAAATACCCAGCCTCATTTCTTTGGATTACAACACATAGGAAATGTATAACTTCTCCTCTTTAAACTTTTTACTCTGATAAAGGTTCCCATATTGAACATTTCAAAATAGAACTAACCTTAAGAGCTTGACTGGGACAAAAAAAGGAGGGCCTGTACCTATCTAAGTAGGATCCTCAGTTGCACTAAACTTTCCAGGCAAGTTCATTAAAGACAAGAAACAGAAAGTGGAATCTTTGGGGAAACAGAGAAAACAAAGGATTGAGTCTTATATCATTCAGGATGTTGGGTTTTTCCAAGTTTTTTTTTCACACCCCAAATTCTCTGGTCAGACTCTTCTATCAGGAATAACTTCTGGCTATGTTATCAAGCTATATGGATACCAGAGATAAAGCGTGTATTGATTGTTTGCAAAGAAAGCCACGTTTCTTGGCACCTAGCCATTCTAGAATGCCTCTCTGGCCCTTTCTCTGGTTCAAGGGGGTTTAGGGGATGGTTTGGGTAAATGATAGAAGGTTTTGGATGGGGCAACTGTATATATGGAGGTAAGGGGTAGAGACCAACCACACAATTTTAGGAAGGTATGTGGGTCGGGGATGAGAAGTATGTTTGGGGTCAGAGAGGAAGTGTAGAAGAGGGGACAGGAGGGAAATGGGCTCGACAAAGAATTTTCCTAAACATTCTCAAAATGACTAGAATAATTTCTAGTGTAAGTGAGTATAGCAAAAGCTAGATCTGTACCTGCGCCAGCTTAGCTGTCTCCTTGTGATATTATCCTGTGATGTTAAGGCCCATTGTGACAGCCCCTTCACTTCCCAAAGGCTGGTGGGGGTAGGGGGTTGCTTCAAAATCTTTATAGGAAATAGCACTAGGCTGAACTGTTACTGTAAAACTTATCCTTATATCTTGAAGTACCTCCCAAATGGGCCCATCACAGTTTTATAGCTCAACCCCAGATTATCCATTCTAATTCTACCCTACCTGAACACAACTCTGAGCTTTTATTTTTCTCATAGCTTAGTAATATTTTAAAATGTTATATAATATGTTTGAGCATTTGAGAAACAGATTTTTGTAAAATATTTGAGTGAAGGGAACAAAAGGACTACTAAAAGCAGTATGATCTGAGGTGTTTAGAATTCTTCGAGTTCTAAAAATATTACACTTGAGTGTGAAGAGGAAAAAATTTCAAGCTATCACAAGTTTATACCTTTTTCTGCCTCAGATATTAGAAACTTTAAATGTTGTACTTGTAATCATGCCCCATGTGATAAGTTAATTCCCTATCATTGCTATACAGGTTTATCTCAGGGAGTTCTACTATTCTTTCTTCTCTTTCCTGCTATTGTATATTATTTGTTGTGTTCCTTATCCAACTTCATATTTGCAAACTCCTTCACCATAATTTATTCATTTTCATGTCATATCAGACAGTTGAACATAGTAAATTGGAGTTAAAATCAGTATTACCAGAAAGGACGGGGCATGGGAAAAAAAAAAACACACTAGAGATTTCATAATCCCAGCTAGAGAGGTCAGCTAAAAAGACCATGATATAAAAGCAGATTTCACACGTGCAGTTAGGGAGGCACAAATCTCAGTGATAAGAATGCAAAAGCTCTTGAGAAAGGCTAATGGCCTCTAGAAAAGATCATAAGATGCCAGAAAGTCAGCTAAATACAGGAAAGAATAAAAGTCAGGTTGAGTTGCTATAAGCTAAATAAAAACCTATAGACTTTACCCAATCAAGGCCCTAATGTTTCTGAGCAAGACTACACATATCACCCTTTGAGTTAGCCAGGATCAAAATATAATTTTTCTTATCCTTTAACATATATGTTATCTTATAAAAAATAGTCGTGCAGAACAGAGAAAGCTAGATTCATTCTTAGCCTGGTAACATAAGGCTTACTGTGAATATTATTTTCTTTTTGTTTCTGCCTTATTAACAGTTTAATCCCTTGGAAGATCTGGAGAAAGACGTTAACTTTTCCTAAAACTTCTTTTATTTGGTGTATATTTTTGAAGGAATGAGAGGTAAATAATTGTTTAAGGGCACTTGATCTTTCTTGCTGGGTCTGTGCTTCTGGATCTCTCATGGTAATGCTGTGAAACATATGTTAAGTTACTGAATGTCTCTTCCCTAATATGTAAATTAGAATTAGGTGGTCACAACTTAAGTTATAATTTTATTTTCCAGTGCTGGCAAACAAATCATAGATTTAACCCATGTTAAGCTAGTGCTCTATTACTGAGCTCCACCCTCACACTGTTTATATTTTGGAATTACTTTGAATCTATGAATGAGGTAGAGTTGTTAACATTTTCTGTAATTCAACCTCATTTCATTAGATGACATCACATAAGAAAAACATGACCTATCCTCCATAGCCTTTTGACTATGTTAATGTGTTCTCTACAGATAGGGAACATTTCAAAATAGGCTTAACCTTCAGAGCTTGACTGGGTTCAAAAAAGAAGGATGTTCCTCTCTTGTATCCTCAATTGCACAAACAATCTAGGCAAGTTCATTGACGATGAGGAACAGAAAGTGGAATCTTTTCAGAAACAGAAAACAAAAGATTGAGTCCTATGTAACTCAAAATATTGCGTGTTTTTTCCAAGTTTTTTTGTCCATATACCAAAACTCTTAGGAGATTCTCTAGACTCTGCCATCAGGAATAACTCCTGGGTGTGTTGCCCTTCAAATGTGCAGATGAGGTACCGATGTCCACTCACATACATAACTGTCACTGTCTTATAGTCCCACAATGGACAGTGTTCCCCTGCGTGGGGGAACAAAATCAACAAAGGGGAGATCTAAAAATCGAGCCATGGCTCGGGGCTCAATGAAAAACTGGCCCTGTGTAATCTAAAAACTAGATCAGTTTAAAGAGCTGAGAAGGAAACACAAGCCCAGAAATGAGAGACATATAAAAAAGTGACATAGACAGGGCACAAGAGTGCTATATACTGCTGTGTGTACTCTGTGATGGTGGGTTCAACCTGCTCCATCGACCACTAGCTCAAAAAACTCTTAGTTCATTAAGTTCCGGAAATACCACCTCTACCCAGATATCTAGAGGTGAAACCACCTCCCCAGGCTGCAGATTGGCTTACCTCTATCTCAGTGAACTTACTCTATTTCAGAGTAGCTGGTTGTAGCTGGGAGAAGGGGGAGGACAAGGAGGTCATTGGCACTGGGTTAAGCCTCTGGGGAAAACGGATTATGAGAGATCTTGTGGGGTGGTTTGGGGACAAAAGTATGGCATCTCGGGTGGAACGGATCTTACAGGAAGACTGGAGAGTTGCGGGGCAGTTCAGAGGGTGCTCTGAGACAATGGAGATTCCAGGCTGGGAAGCGCCTGGTTTGGCAGTAAGGGAGGCAGTTCAAGGCAATTGAGTGGGAAGTTTGGGAAGTAAGGTTTTGAGCTTGGCAGCTGCATTTTTGGAGTTCTGGGAAGGAGGACACACAATATTAGGAAAGTGGATGCAGTGAGAAACAGAAGGTTTCAAGGTTGTGGCAGGATGTTTAGAATTGGGGGATAGGAGGAAAGTGAGTTTGAGGAGGACTTTTTTAGACATTCTCAAAAACTAAAATACTTTTAGTGTAAGTGAGAGAATGAGCCTGAGCTGGACCTGCACCTGCTTGATGTACCTCTCTGTGACATCATCCTGTGATGTCAAGCACCATTATGACAGCCCCCACTTCCCAAAGGCTGGCAGGGGTTTCTGCTTCAAAGTCATCATGGGAAGAAGCAAGAAAATTGTGACTATAACACCTACCCCTGTGTTTTGAAAGCAGGTCAGAGCTGTGAACCTCAGGGTTTCCTAGCTATCCCTCTCTTTTTGCCTTCTATTCTGCCTTTCTATATAAAATTAGAGAAAGTATTTTTCTCAGAGCTGACTGGTCTCCTGTTGTATGTTATAGAAGACTGTGTCCATTCATTTGGGAAACAATATTTTATAAAATGTTTGAGCTGAAAATTATCTCAGGGCAAAATGACCACTAAATAGCACCAGGATCTGAGATGTCTTGAGTTTTAGGAGCTGTAGAACCGTTTTACTTCTACGCATGCGTGATGAAAATGTTTATCACTAGTTCATACCTATTTTTCTGCCCTTCATTATAGGGTCCTTAACTATTGAATATCACATTCATATGTTATGTACCATGTAAGAAATTTTCTTATATGTTTATGCCAGAATTAATGGTTAAGCATTGGTATTAAACTTTTCTATTTTTTTGTCTACATTTTTCTTCTCTTCTGCATTTTATTTTATGCTCTTTTCCTTTTCTTTCATTTTTCTGTAAGAAAGCTAGGACAGATCCAATATCTCACTTATCTCTAGATACATCAATTTTTCTTCAGCAAAACAGTGTAGAGATCATACTAGATTGATCCATCATTTTTTCCATATTGAGGGAGCATGTTGAGGTGGAGTTTACTCAACTATACTCATGGCTTATTCTTTGCTATTTGCTCCTATCGTTTACTCATGCTAAGGCAACCATATGGGTAACCAGGCATAGAACTTTATTTTACTGAATGCCTCATTTTCCTAGTATTTAAATAATAATCACTAGGTCACAACATATGTTATGCTTTGTTTTACTTTCCAGTGCTGAGGATAAAATTGATTTCACCCATGCAATATTAGTGCTTCATTTTTTAACAGTTCTTCAAACTGTTAGAAGTTTGACATAGCTTTGAATCTATACATCAGGTAGAAGAAAGGATTTTTCTGAAATATACACCCTAATTTTATCAGATGATATTATATAGTCACTGCCTGATAAGTCCTTCTTGATCTTTACATTCTAATAAAGTCTTCATTCAAAGTGTTGATCATTGCAAAGTACTCTGGACCCTTCAGAGCTTGGATGAGTTCACAATGCATGGACCTTTCTCTCTAAGCATGAGTCTTAAGTGTACAAATTATTGAGGCAAGTTCCTTGAAGTCAAGGTGCAAAAAATGGAATCTGATAAGCCACCCTCTCCTTTTAATATTTGGGGCCACACAGAGGGATGCTCAGGGATTACTTCTGATTCTGCTTTCAGGAATACTTCTAATTTTGCTCAGGACCATATGTCATGCCAGGAATAGTTAATACTTAGATTGGTCACTTATAAATTAAGTCCCCTACCACTATAATGTCTCTCAGGGTTTCTCTCTAGCATCTTGAGTGCCAGGTTATCCTTCCATACCCAACCTATATACTCTCTTGACCTGGATCATGTGTTTAGAAATTACCCTCTGTGCATATTAAATGCTTCTCTCCAACTCTTCCTTCTGTCTATTGGTCCTGCTGCTGCATGGCATACATTGACAAATGCAGTGAAGAGTGAAGTCAATGTGGTTTCACTCTCAAATAAGAGAATGAGACTGAGCTGGGCTTGCTTCTATTTTATGTTATTTTCTCCTATGCTCTCATTTCCTATGATTATTTTATGTAATCTTTATTAATATAATTGTTTCTGAGGCCTCTGACATTACTCCCTCCTTTGTTCCATTCTGAAATACTTTAAAATAATCTATTTTTGTTATATTTGTATGTCTGTATATATACTTCTATACATATCATTTTTGATATTGTGTTCATTTGACATACATTTTTGTGAGGGTCAACATAACTCCCAGTCAAAATCTACAGATAGCTTTTGAGTAATTTAAAATTGAATTTGATGTTGGTTGAAACATTTGCCTTTAATATAACTATTAATTTATAATATTTACTGGAAGTAATTTTTTAAAAATTCATAATGCAGGTTATTATATAACTCATATATACTACTTTATTACAAAATTGAAACTAGAGGTCAAACATGATTTAGAAAACAATAAGAAAAAATATTTACTATACTGCATTTATTTATTTTTTATTATAATAATAATTTTTAGTTTGACCAAAGTAGATTACATATCTTTCACAGTAATATTTTAGATACATATTAATATTGAATCAGGGGATTCCCATCACCAAAGTTGTCCTCCTTCCACTCCTGTTCCCAGATTGCATCCCATATTCCCCTTCCTTACCCCCGAGGCTGCTAATATAAGTGGTCCCCTCTGTGTCTAGCTTGTTGTAGATTCTTTTGTCATTGGCTTTGGGTTTGGTGTTTAAGTCTGATCATTTTACTACTACTTAGTGATCATACAACTCTTTGGTCTTGATACCCTCCATTATTTCCCCCTCAATTTGAGATATACTGCATTTATAAACACTATAACTTTGTGGATATTCTCTAATCCTACTATATTTATTTTGGTTATCAAAGAAAAAGAAAATTGATTTGATCATGACTGAAACCTAATGACAATCATGTTTGTAATCAAGGTGTTTAAAGTTATAAAAAAAAATAATAATAAGTGACCATTGTTAAATTTTTATCATCTATTTAATTTTTAATTTATTGTAAAAAATAAAGAAAAAAGATAATTGATTTGAATCACCAATTCAAGAAGGCAACAGGTCATAGAAATTTGTGGCATTATTTTTTTGTAGGTGCACTATTATTTAGTGCATGTAATAGTCTATAGTCTTTGTATAACTTTAGGATCTTGCAGTTTTATCCAGTGTCTTTGAAAAAAAGTTCTTAATACATTCTATTCCTGAAAAAAATAAACGAGGTCTTTGTGCAACAATTGATAGAGCCAGAGTGATAAACCTAATGTTTAGTTTTGCAATTGATTCATATTCAGAGCAAAGCTCAGACTCATCTTTTCTGGGTCTTCAGTTTTCTTATATGGAAACAGATTGGATTAGATAAGAGCTTTAGATACATTTTTAGTCATAGCAGAACCTCATTGTCAAGTAAAATATTACATAGATACCCAATATAAAATGGCAACATTATCTGTGATGTAAAAAAAAAGTAAACTTTTCAAAATTTTAAAAATGTAAAAGATTTTAAATAGGTGTGATAAGCACAGCTCCCATCCTCAACCCTCAATCCTGGGTCATTATAAAGAGGATATGTAGTGTCTCAGTGCAAACTGTGCAGGATTGTTTCTCAGCTGTGAGCTAGACCTTAGCAATCTCAGCATATTTAACAAATAGAAATACAAGATATCCAGCTAAATTAGGATTTAAGATAATTAATGGAATAATTCTTTGTAGTATTTACGAAAGTGTGCAAGATTTTTTGTTTTGTTTTGTTTATTTGGGTGGCCCATACCTAGTGGTGGTCAGGGGTGACTCATAGCTCTATACTCAGTAATAACTTCTGTCATGCTTGAGGCACCATATGTAATGCTGAGAATCAAAATGGTCAGCTGCATGCAAGGCAAGTTCATACCCAATGTGTCATCTATCTGACTCCCATAGATGTGCAAGTTTAATTTGTGTTTTTTTTTAAATCTGGAATCCTAACTAAGTAACTTTTAATCAATTTATACAATTATTTAATCTCAACTTTTTTGTGTGTTTACATTATATAAATGTACATCTTACATACATACATATATATACATATGTTTCAATCCTTAAGAAAAATCTCAGAAAGAAATAGACAAGCATCTAAGAGGAGATTCAAAGAAAGCATTGATTTTACACTTTTAATGAATGATTTCTAAAATTAAATCCAGCATTCAAAAGATAGTACAGGAACTAAGATACTTGCTTTGCTTGCTGCTTAACCCTAGCTCAATCCCCTTTATGGAGCACTGCAAGGAGTAAGCAAGAAATGGCCTCTGAACACTTCCAGGTTTGCTATCAACTTCCCCAAATAAATTATTTTTAAATAAATTACATTGATTTTTTAATTTTATTTAGTCATCGAAATTACAAAGTTATTTATGATTGGGTTTCAGGCATACATGGTTCAACCCAAGACCTCTTACCTCTCTCCACCAATGTCCCTTCTGCCCCATTTGCCTCCAACTTACCAGTTTTCTTCTACAATAGGCTATATATATATTTCTTGAATTCTTTCACTTTTTCCCAAAGGGTTCTGATTTTATATTTAAATAAAAAGCCACTTCCCAGTCTTCTTTTTACATCTTAAAAAATACATCAATTATATTGAAATTTAAAAATGTCACTCTAGAGGCCAGAGCAATAGCACAGTGGTAAGGCATTTGCTTTGTATATGGCTGTCCCAAAACGAATGTCAGTTTGAATCCTGACAGCCCATATGGTCCCCTGAGCCAGGAGCAATTTCTGAATGCATAGCCAGGAGTAACCCTTGAGTGTCACTAGGTGTGGACCAGAAATCAAAATTAAATTAAATTAAAATATCACTATAAATACATTTAGTTTCCTTTGGAAAAATGATGGTACATCAATCTGATCCATGGAAACCTCTAGAAAATTCAAAGGCTCAGAAGAAATCAATGGAGCCATTATTCTTCCTACTTTTGTTTCTGTTCCCATGTTACATTCACTTCTTGAGAGACCTCCCAGTTTTCAGAGTAGAAAATACGATGTCATGTAACACAATTTTATAAGTTCAGTATTCCTAATAACAAAAATCACAAAGATGATTTGGAATGTTGTCAGTCATAACTCTACCTCTTCAATGCAAATATCCAAAGTAAAATAAAACACATGCAAAGAAAGTAAACTAAAAGTGCAAATAAATTAAACTAAAATAAATGCAAAATAAAGTAGATGCCAATATCCAAAGTTAACTGAAATTCATCACAGTACTTGGTTTAAATTGAACCGCATGCATACTTGGAGTACATTCTGACAGATATCCCATGTTGCAACACCTCCAATGGACTGCTTTCTCAGAAACCATTATTAGAACCATGGAGACATAAAATCATTAGTCAGACTGAAATGCTTTTGTGGTTGTGGTTTCATGCTACAAACCTGTAGCACTTTTATGTTATTACTGGCTTGGTTTTCAGGAGTCACTCTTAGTGGAGCTTTGTCCACTGCGGGACTCATGCAGTGCTGGGGGGAAACTCGAATCTACATGTAAAGCATGTACTCATGCCTGTAGAATTATCTCTGCTCCTATTCTGAAAGCTGCTATCTACACTTTAAATTACAGAGTATGTCCTCACTACATAACCAATAGTTTATATTGGTTAACTGGGGACATAATCAACAGTTAATAATATGTTTGTTTAAAGAATTGGCAAATATGAACCTGGGAGACTTTCTCCCTAGTGTTGATGTTCCTTTTTGATTCAGAGAGCTTGTTTTTCAAAATCTATCCTGACCGTAAAATTACCAAACTCACTGGTAATAATCCTAATAAAGTCCTTAAATTTGTGTCTATGTCTATTCATTATCTTGTATTTATAATAGGTAAAAAAGAATCTGTCATTTCTCCACAAATCTGTGGAAAATAAAAGGAAAGTATCATTCACACTTCTCCCAATAAAATGCCTTGAAAACTGGAAGTATTCAATATGTGATAATATGATCTTAACTCCTTATAGTCTGGTGCTTTTTATAAGTTCTAACAAAAACTGGATCATCATAATGCTATCAAGCCTCTTAAGGTGTTAATCCTTGCTCATAAAGAGAACTAAATTCTATTAATGGATCAAATAACAAAAATTGATACTCAGGACTGAAAAATAAAAGTCAGAAAATATGTCCTTCTTTGGAAATTTGATGTCCTCATTTTGATATATATTGTTGATGCATTTTATTTGCTTGTGTTATATTCATATACATAAATATTTGCTATATTAAAACAAATGCATGAATGAGCATTGCATGTTGTAAAATTCCCCCGACACTGAACTTTTAGTACAGACAAGGATTTATTAGCTGTGGCTAGGGTGGGGAAAATATATTCTCATGCAAGTTAGCTACTAGAGCTACTAGGAAACCTTTTTAATTTTCAACGGAAAAGATTGATTGAATTGCCATTTCATTCAAATAAGTTAGGAGTAAGGGTGCATATCTCAGAAATGAGATGCTTCTAAATATTTTTGAGTAATAGAAACAGAAAATAATAATTGTTCCCATGATAGATCATTGGGTTAGAGAGAAATGGTATGTAAAAGTTAAAAAATCAAATGAAGGATGGAAGGAGAGAAGGAAGGGGGAGGGAAGAAAGGAAAGGGAAGGAAGGAAGGGAGGAAGGGAGTGTGGGTGGGAAGGAGGGTGGAGTGTTTTTAGATCTTTATTTATATCCCAGGCTTAGAGGATGGATTTTGAATGCAAGGAGAAAGGGTGGAGAATGGGAAAGTTGAGGTATTCTTCCTGGTTTCCTTAGAGTGTTTGGTAGGACTTTGCAGAAACCAGGATCTCATGTTGGCACCCTGGCACTGCTGACATATGACTGTGACCCTGTTTTTGTAAATAGAACTTTATTGTTTTTGTGTTTGTTTTGGGGATACACCAAGCAGCGCTCAGGGGTTCCTCCAGGCTCTGTGCTCAGAAGCCGCTCCTGGCAAGCTTGGGGGATCATATGGGATGTCGGGATTCCAACCACCGTCTGTCCGGATTGGCTGTGTGCAAGGCAAACACCCTACAGCTGTGCTATCTCTCATGCTCCTTTAAATATAATTTTATATAAAGTCAGTTTCAGGGTGGGGAAGAAAAAAGAAAAGTCAGTTTTATGCCCCCATTTCCCCATTGTCTAAGCAACTTGAGTTGCCACAACAGCAGAGTGGGGTGGTTTCCACAGAGACTGTGGCCCGAAGAACCTAAAATTGGTTTTCTGGGACTCTCTGGAAAGTGTTACTGCTCTTTGACAGAAGATATTTTTATTTCTTGATACTTTTCATGAAAATACTTTATATGTCACTTAATCAGGTTTTGCTCACAGGATCATGCTAGTTTATTGATTGAAGTAAACTAGGACAAGTATGTGAAGAAAGGGAGTTATTCTTAAACATCCTATAAATTTCTGATCAGCTTCATTTCTTAGACCCTCTACTTCTTATTTATTAGGTAAATGTTGGCAAACAAAACAATAATTTGAAGTCTATTGATGAGTGTAGTCAACAATAAGATCTAAAATGGTCTGTGATATATAATTTACTGTTTGCTGAGCTAGTAATGAAAGAATGCATGCATGCATAAATGATTACATGCATAAATAGGTCATTTATATAAATTTTAAAATATTCATTAAGACATTGCAGTCAGAAAAAATTGAATTAATAACATTATGTATGATATGCTGAACTTTACTTGAATCTGTTTCTCTTCCATCAGATGAGAATAATAATAATACCTTACCCACAATGTAACTGAGATTGCCCATGTGACTTGCCTCTTAAAAAGCCTTTCCATGCTATTATTATAATAAATTAATTTATTAAGAAAAAATCTCAAAAGGTAGTAAGTCTGGTGTAAATAAATACAAGAATTATGGAAATAATCAACCTGAATACTTTCACATACAATTGAGCAATGGAAGATTTTCAAAGAAGAAAGAAAAGTATATAGTGATATAGTGATATATAAACCATCTTAGTCTAGACCACTGGACTCTATTTAACACAATGACACATTTTCTTGTTTCACTCACTATCACATCATCAGTGTTTCCAATAGCACACAGCACACAATCTAATACTAATAAAAATTTGTCAAATGAATGGAAGATATTGGTCCTAAATATTTGCCAAAAAAAAATATTCACTTTGGTTTTCAGTACAAACCATGAATGAACTAGAATTTCTAGTACCTTTCTAAAAATATATATAATCGTTGCAGTTGCATATAATGTCTCTTTAATTCTCCATGGAATGCAAAGTTCACATATATAATACAAATAAATTAGAAATATTTTTCCATATAATGCATTTAGATCATAAGAAGAATTAATTTATAGCTAAAATAGCTCCATAATTTTGCACTTATTAAGAAGACAAAGCAAAATAAGCCTATTTCCTTGGTCCCACAGTGAAATTAAATATAGACTGAATAGTATTCATAGATTTAAAAGTAGCTGTGTCAAATTGTACTTTTTCGTTTTCCTTTAAATTCTCAAATATGCTGGAATGCTGAACATGATTTTTAAAGGAAAGTTGATGGTATTAAGATGTAAAAAGTTTTCTCTTTACAAAATACTATACCCAATGTCTAAGAGCACCTGCTTTTAGAGATCCATTTGAGAAAAGTTATTATGAAGCATGTTTACTGTGATAATTTCAAATATTGAGGTAAAATTCTGATGAATGACCATCTTGTTATATTACTAATTTGAATTATATTAGTTTATGGGATTATTAATTTTGTAACCGTGATAATTGTTAGTGACAGCTTTTTATGCAAACATTGGACCAAACTATTCACCAAGTGTCCTCTTGCTTCGACCACTTGACTCATACCACTCTCTCTCACACACAGACTTATAGGCCAAGTCTCTAGTTCTATTGCTTTGGCTATATTTTTTTTTTTGCTTTCTTACCATTTTTCTTTAGCCCCACTTCTGAGAAAGCACACTTTTATCTGTCCCTCTTTTTCTCATTGACTTTACTCATCATAATATTCAGTACTATGCACATAACAGATATTATATGCTTTCACTTTTTCTTATAGCTAAGTAATATAGCATTGTTAATATACACACACTCTCATACATACTTATATCTCACACTTCCTTTGTCCAAGTATTTTGTTCTTGAATAATCAGTTTTTTTCCAGATTTTGTCTATAATGAATAGTTCTGCCATGAACAGTCTTTTCAAAATAGTGTTTTTGAGGTCCTTATATTAGATCCCAAGAAATGTAATTGCTGGGTCAAGTGAAAATTCAATTCTCAGTTTTTTTTTAGAAATATCTATATTTTTAGCCAAAGAGATTGACACAACCAACTTCATAGCAATAAAGGGCAAAGGTCCCTTTCATCCACCGATTTTCACTTCTATTTCACCATATTATATCTATGCTTCCCAAGGTCGATTTTGTTCTTTACATACGCCAGTCTCACTGGTGTGAGATTATATCATTGTTGTTATAGTTGTATATCTCAGATGATAAGTGATGGAGTTGGCTTTAAAGAAAATAATGCCAGTGTTTCTCTACTTGTGGTAATTAGGTTTGTTATAGCATTTTTTAATTTAATTTATCAGGTTGATGACATTTTAAATTCTAGTTAACTGAAATTTTACTATGGTCATTTAGTCTTGATTGTTTCAAAAGTCAGTATTAGAATTATCAGATGGTTTTTAATTTTAAACTTTTAATAAAAGAAAAAACCAAATGTATCTATAAAATATTGTATACATATTTAATCAGATAAACATCCCAAATAAAATAACCTATATTTAGTATATATTATGTATATTGATAAATTCATACATTGGTATATTTAACCAATTAAATAAAGTAGTGTAATAATAAATTAAATAACAAAGATGGATATATATGAATACAGTTGCAGAAATCTTAAACAAAATATTAGTTAACATGCCAATTTTGTTATTTTTTGTGTATTTTTCATCTTTATTATATTTTACTTTAATCTTAATCTTATAAAAGAAGTTGAGAGTAGTCCTTTTTATGTCTTTTCAAAGAAATTATTAGAATAATCTATTTTTGAATGAGTGAGAAC
This sequence comes from Suncus etruscus, assembly GCF_024139225.1. Taxonomy (NCBI): domain Eukaryota; kingdom Metazoa; phylum Chordata; class Mammalia; order Eulipotyphla; family Soricidae; genus Suncus; species Suncus etruscus. The sequence continues at coordinate 57,145,750 of NC_064852.1, forward strand.
ATTGACAGATAAATATATATATATATACATATATTTAGGATTGCTAGTTTTTAAAACATGAGAATATTTTTTTGTTTTGTGTGGCCAGCTTTCTAGTTGGTGTTCCAGAGGGTAGAGGATCCTTTGAACAATTTTCAACCTGAAAGATCCAAAGAGCTCAGGGCCCTTCAGACTCCATCAGATAATGTTCAGGGGACCATGTGGTGTCTGATGAAGACACTGGATAATGGCACAAACTTAAGCATGCACCAGAAGATCATCAGTATGAAAAAATTATTACCACTCAATATAATTGGAAGTTATGTTTATTTCAGAGTTACAATTGTGTATTCTATCTGGTAAATCAGATAAAAATAAGGAGAATATTTTCTATTTGATTACATTCCATGTTTATAAACATAAACCAGCTTACTGAGTTTATTATTTTTAGTCTCTACTCAGTTTGCAGTTGTATTCTGCTTTATTAATATTAAATATTTAGTCTTATGCTGCTTAAATGCCTTGCAACTAATTTTTCCATAATTATTTTAACTTAGCTGAGTCTTTTTGGTTTTCTTTTAAATTTCAACTGCTATTTATCATAGTTCACATGTTTTTGATGCAACTCACATATTTTCCAATGATTTTCACATGGAAATTTGATTTGTCCATGTTTCATATTCATATTTTTTATTTCTTTCATATTTGTAACTAAGTATTTTTCTAATTTTTGAAGCTATTTCCATTTTTCTTTTTTTTAACCTCTTCTATTAGTTTAGATATATGAGTATATTCACCAAAAAACAAAAAGATTTTTAGAAAAACTAGTAGAAACTATAGGAAAAATATTGCACAGTAACTGAATATAGGATCAATACTTTTGTATAGTAGTAACATGTCTGAAATATAACTAAGAAGGCCAGAGAGATAGCATAGCATTAGGGTGTTTGCTTTGCATGCAGTTGATCCAGGATAGACAGTGGTTCAAATCCTGGCATCCCATGTGGGCCCCTCTCACCCCCTCGTGCCTGCCAGGAGCAACTTATGAGCATAGAACCAGGAAGAACTCCTGAGCATTGTCGGGTGTGACCCAAAAACCAGAATTTAAAAAAAATATATATATATATATAATATATATATATATATATATATATATAAAACTAAGAAATTCTAGGCATGAGAAAAGAGAAATAATCTTAGATGAATGATATGAAAAATCACAACTTCTGTTTATTAATAGACAGACAATTTAAGTTCAAATATAAACTGAGAAAAGAAGCTAGCATTATATAGTCTAATCAAGCATTTTTGTATGCTTATTAGTTATATTTGTGTTTTTCTTAAATATATATCTTAAATCTTAGATTGTTTTTATAAAGTTTTTATTATGAATCTGTAATAGGTACTATCTTATAAATTCATGTTGCAAATTCTTATAAATTTCAGAATAATATACCCATTTTATAAAGTCCAGTTGAAGAAAATTAAATAATATATAGCTTAGTAATACCTATATCTGAAAACTAAGTATAAAAAGCAAGATTTAATATAATGGTTTATCATACTTGTCATTCCTTGAGAAGTTGTTGACTGAAATATAGAGTAAGCAGTTGTGAAATTAAAAATATTTTAATTTCATGAGTTTAGTTATCCACTTTTTTCCTTTACATTACTGATAGGCTTATGAAGCTGAGACTGCAAGTTCATCTCTACTACTGAGTTCCTGAAATGTAGAGTCTGTATTTTCTTATATGTAATTTGTGATCTTGGATCTAATTTCTAAGTATATAATTCAAATTGTGTTAATTATAGATGTGTATATATATATATATATGTATTTTGTATCAGTTTGGTTTGGTTTAGTTTGGGCCACATCCAACTGTGTTCAGGGATCAAACCCAACTTAGCTATATGCAAAGGAGATGTCATACCCACTGTACTGTCTCTTTTGTCATAAATATGTATGGTTTTAGCTAATAATCTAGTTTTGCCTATACTTTTTTTTTTTTTGAAGAAATGTGGCTGGCCAGTTTGCCTAGTATCACTTGTTGGGATTTTCCTTCTCCTTAGTGTATATTTGATTCCTTTGCCATAGATGAGATATCCATATATGTGCATTTATTTCTGAGTTTAATTTCTGATCTCATGAATTTGGTGAATATGGTTATTGAAAGGAAATATTGTAGAATGTAATGAATGGTGATCTTATCAGATGATATTATATATCATTAGAGATTGGCATAATAAATCCTATACATATATTTTGGTGTTAAGCTACTAAAACTGACATTTTATAATACTGTAAGATGACAAAATCAACAAAAAGGGGAAAAAAGGTAATAAATGACATGAAGATATTTGATGAATGATCTAGTTTGAAACAGAAAAGATTAAGATTTTGGTTCAACCACTATTATAATGAAGAGGCACCATGCATAGAGTATAGTGATAGGGATGTGTCATGGATATTAGATTATGAGAATTAGAGACAATAAAATTTTTAACAGTAATTGAGGTAATACAGTTTAAAATGTTCAAGTTTATTCTTCTGGGATACAAACTTACACTTTCATCAACACCAAAATACCAGATGCTCAACTCTTCTTAAGTCTAGTCAACTTCTACACACTAAAACAAACTGGTCACATCACCTCATTCTAGAATTAAAATATTAAGATTTGTAAAATTGGATGACTGTAAACTGTCTATCCCCTGCTGTTTCTGTACATATAGATGAATTAGAAAAAAGTCCATTCATTAAAGAAACGAGTTTTTTAAAATCTTATTCTTCCTATCTAGATGCACTATACTACTCAGCTACTACTACCTAGTATAGGAAAATGCTATTTTGATTATTTTATTTTTTATTTAATTTTAATGAGGAAAATACTTCACTATATATTATATAACATTAACTCTGTATCAATTTCTCTGAAGAACAAAATTTAAAAACAAAATAGTTTCAAGGGGAAAATGACCACTTAAGAGCAGCATGATCTGTAATATCTTTAATTCTAGGTAAAAAAAAAATATTGTTCTGTCCATTAAGGAAATGATGCTAGTTACACCACCACTTTTTACCCTTTTCATGCTATTTTAGATGTGAGGACTTTTATCTGTTACATATAAAACTTATGAGCATCATGTCACATATAAGTCTGCTTCTTACCAGGTTTTTTGTTGTTGTTGTTGTTGTTGTTTTATTTTGGTTGTTTGGCCACACCGGTGACGCTCAGAAATCATTACTGGCTTGGGGTACCATATGGGATGCAGGGGGATTGAACCGTGGTCTGTCCTAGGCTAACATGTGCAAGGCAGACACTTTACGGCTTACACCACCACTTACGCACCATGCTTCTTACCATTAGTATAATAATATTCTATTTATATTCTTCATTTTTCCTCTTCTCTTTCTTTAATGTGTCTATTTGTTGTTGTACTACCTTTCTTTCCTCAATTCTAGGAGCTTTCTTAATCACAGGCCTTGGATTATACCCCAGGGACATTCATACTTTTAGACTGAGGGAACCATATGATGTCAAGAAACAAATGGGTCCATAGAGTGCCTCCTTTTCTTGATATTTAAAGTATGATCAGTCAATAAGGATGTTCCAATTTGGTTTATTTTTACAGTTTGAGAGATTAATTCAACATTTTGACCCAAGGTAACAACATTATTGCAGAGCACAATCACCAAACTTTTAGAATTTTGAGACTGCTTTGTTTTTATTGAGGTAAAGAAGAATACTTTTCCTGAAATGTTCATCCACATTTCCCATATGACAACAGATAGGAAACCGCCTACGCGTCCTCTTGACCTTGAGACTCTGATCATACTTGATCTACAGAGACTCAACTTTGCAAGAAGTTCTGAACCTTCAGAGTTAAGATGAGGTCACAATGCATCACAATGTCCTCCGTTGAGCAGGAGCCTCAAGGGCACACAAAGTGTGAGTCAGGTCCTCGAAAGTCAATGGAAAGACAGTGAAATTCTGGAGGAATCTGAGAAAATAAATAAGATTGAGTCCAATTACCCATATGGAAGTTTTTTGATTGTTTTGTGTATATTTTTCCTTAAGGTTGGGGACAAACAGAGTAGTGATAACTGGTTTCTAGAAATCATGCAATCAGGAGCTAATCCTGGACATAATGGTGGAGGATGAAGGTGATATAGGATTCCAGAGAAGGGCACAAATAGAACCCCCTCAGATAAAGTATCTTTCCTCTCTAATGTCTGTGCAGCCCTTTCTAAAAATCATAAGTGCCTGGAGCATCTTCCCTCACCATACCTGGGCGCTCTTTCTTTACCTAGATCCTGTGACTAAAATTTAACTATATTTGTGGGTAATAGATGCATGCTTACCACTCATCACACCTTGCTGTAACTCTTGGACATGTTTTCTTCTGTTGTCACCACCGAGTGCAGGTCACAGGCTAGGAGAGACATTTTTACTGTGACTCCTGAAAGAGAGGGAAGCTTCCAGGTTCAAATTCAAACTAACTCAAGGGTTTTCTGGTATCTGGAGTAGCGATAGCTGAGAAGGAAAAACAAACATGGAAAGCCGAATAGCATAATCAAATTAGATGGTCAGTCACAGCATAAGGTTTTTGTCAGCTGCAGTAGCAATTCTCATTGTTTACATTCAATTGTCATCAGATTTACTCCTATTGTTGTTCTTATAACCATCAGGGATTCCAGGGATAGGTCCTTAATCAGACATGTGCAAAGAACGTACTCTATCCTCTCCAATATTTCTGGTTCTCATCCTCTGGTGACTTGAGAGATCATTTCAACCTCCCAGTCCCCAAGTGTGCCTGACCTTTATCCACATCAGATGGCTAGGCTTTACCTCCATTTGTGCATAGTTAATGCACACTTTCCCCTTTTGGTATCCCCTGGCATCCCATATGGTCCCCAAAGCCTGCCAGGAGTGATTTCTGAGCACAGAGCAAGGAGTAACCCCTAATTTCAGCTGGATGTGGCCCCAAAAGCAAAAAAAGAAAAATATAACAGGCACCTAGCAAAACAAACAACATTTCTCTACTAATGTTGCTGACCATTGTGGACATGACCAATGTAGGTAGGGCAAATGTATCAATATGCATATTCTGAATAGGATGGAACCTGGTTAATCCAACAATGATCAATATTATAAATTGCCGTCATAGAATTTTAAAAAGTCACTCTCAGAATGAGGTAAGCATTTAGTTTTATACTGTCATTCTATTCTTTTCTTTCTCATATATGTGTCCGCTCCCTTTCCTAATTTCTGCAAATACCTCACTATCATTTATTCATTCTTTCATGTCTCTCAAAAAGTGGAAAGTTGCAATCTAATTCTAAATCATTGGTTTTAAAAGATAACAGGCAAGGGCCAGAGTGATAATATGTCTCCAGCACAGGGCTGAAGACATAACACAGAGGTAGGGCATTTGTCTTGCACACGGACAACCCAGGACAGACCCAAGTTCTAACCCCGGCCTCCCATATGGTCCCCCGAGCCTGCCAGGAGTGATTTCTGAGAACAGAGCAAGGAGTAACTCCTGATTGCTGCTGAATGTGGCCCCAAAACCAAAAAAGGAAAAAATAGATAACAGGCACTTAGAAAAACAAACAAAACAAAAAGGACAGATATCAGAAACTCTAGTAATCCCAGCTAGAGATGTTAGCTTAGAAATACATGATCTATAAGCATATCACATACATTCAGCTAGGGAGGCACAAATCTCATTAATAAGAATGCAAAAGTTCTAGATAAGGGCCAGTGATCACTAACAAAGACCTGAGAATCGTGAAATAAAACAAATTAAATGGAGTTGCTATATGCTAAATTGGAAATATATAGACATTACCATGTCAAGCCTCTCTGAGTAAGAACATACAAAAGACCAGCCTGTGATTTATCCAAGATTAAAATATAATTTTTGTTATCACTAAATCCATCCATTATCTTTTCTTTAGCAAATCAAAAACTGTGGTGCAAAGAGGAGAACATTATGATCATCCTTGCATGCTAACATATGGCTTAATGAATTTTTTTTTTCATTTTGGTTCTACTCTGCCTTAGTCAAAGATTAATCCAATGGAAGCCCAGGAGGAAAACTTTAGCTCTCAATAAAACTTCCTTAGTTCAGGATAAATATTTTTAGAGGATTAAGGGGTAAATCTTTGTTTAAATGCACTTAATCCTTATTGATGGCCTAGTACTTCTGGATTTTTCATAGTAATGATCAGGGAACCATATGTTAAGTTACTGAGTGCCACTGTTCTCTAATATGTGAAATAGGATCAGATGGTCAAAACTTATGTTATAATTTTATTTTTTTAGTGCTGGCAATCAAACTTAGAATTTCACCCATGTTAAGCTAGTTCTTTATAGCTGAACTCCCATCCACAGACTTTCAGATTTTGAGGTTGATTACTTTGCTTTATTTTTTACCTTTTTTTTTTTCTTTCTTGGGCCACATCCTTTGACGCTCAGGGGTCATTCCTGGTTATGCACTCAGAAGTCGCACCTGGCTTGGGGGACCATATGGGATGCCTGGGATTGAACCCAGGTCGGTCCTGGATTGGCCGCATGCAAGGCAAAGGCCCTACCACAGCTCAGGCCCCTTGAGATCACTTTGAATCTATGAATTAGGTAGAGGAGAGAACTTTTTCTGAAATACTCCACCTCATTTCATCAGATCTTATCACATAGGAAAAGTGTGACCTGTCCTCCTTAATCTGGTAATAGGTTACCTTCATGTTTTTTTGTTTGATTGTTTGATTGATTTTGGAGTTTCACATCCGGTGGTACACAGGGGTTTCTCCCGGCTATGCACTCAGAAATCATTCCTGGCTTGGGGGACCATATGGGAGGCGGGGGGATCAAGCCGTGGTCTGTCCTAAATCAGCTGTGTGCAAGGCAAATGTCCTACTGCTGCGCCACCACTCCGCCCCCTCCTTCATAGTTTTAACATTTCAAAATAGACTTAACCTTCAGAATTTGATTGGGCCAACATGGTGGACCTGTAACTCTCTAAGTAGGATCCTCAATTGTATAAACATTCCAAGCAAATTCACTAAAGACAAGAAACATAAAGCGAATATTTGGGGAAACAGAAGAAACAAAGGATTGAGTCCTTTATCACTTAGGATGTTGGTTTTTCCCAAGGTTTTTTCACCACACCCCAAAATTCTCAGGGAATACTTTAGACATTGCCATTTGATATAACTCCTGGCTGTGTTGTGGTATCTATATGGGATACCAGAGATAGTAAGTTGTTACTCTGTTCGCAATGAAAACCACTGAAGTCTCTGGAGATTTGAGTGCCAGGAACACCCTCCACACCCCACCTTGTGAGCTTTTTTTTTTTTTTTTTACCAAGATTATATGGCTTGGATTTACACTTCAAATGTGCAGATTAGGTATTCTCTGACTCCACATATATCACTGCTGCTAGTTGTGAGTCCCCATGGCATTTAGTGACGAGAGCTTGGAGATCAGGAGTTTAAGCAAAGGGGTTTTCTCCAAAACAACAAAGTCTAAGGCTCCTTGGAAAATTGGACCTTGTTACTCTAGCAGCTAGATAATCTTAAAGAGCTGAGAAAAAAGAACCAGCCCAGAAAGGAGAGAGATATAAGGAAGTGACATAGTCAGGGCACAAGTTTCCAGTAAGCTGCAGTAATTACTCTGTGACAGTGACCTCAACCTGCTCCGAAAGACAACCAGCTCAATAAACACTTGATTCCACTAAATCATGGCAATACCATTCTTCCCCCATCTCTCAAGCAATGAAATCACCTACCCTGACTGAAGTTTGACTTACCCTCTCTCACTGATGCAGCAGAGAAGCAAGGAGAGCCAAAGCTGGGAAATTAGTTGGGAGAAGGGGGAACAAGGAGGTTGGGCTACAAGGTTAAGGCACTGGGGAGGGACTGGACTGATAGCATAGCAGTAGAGAATTTGCCTTGTATTTGGCTGATCCAGGATGTACCTCGGTTCCATCCCCAGCGTTCCATATAGTCCGCTAAGCCAGGAGCGATTTCTGAGTGCATAGCCAGGAGTAACCCCTGAGCGCCACCGGTGAGCCCCCCACCCCACCCGCCCAAAAAAGACACTGAGTAAGTATCTCTCTGAAGACTGACTAGGAGTTTTCTGGGAAGATGGTCTGGGGACAAAGCTGAAGAAAGGAATCAGGTGAGGGAATATTCCAGGAAGCCATAGGGAGGTTAGAGACAGAAAAAGGGTAGTCTGGGAAGAGAGCAGATGATTGTGACTTGTAATGTGTTGTTTGACAATAGAGGTGGTTGTTGTAGGGTAGTGAGTGACCTGTTTGGAAAAATAAGTGGAGGTTTTGTAGACCGCAATTTTTCCCCTCTAATTCTACCCAACTGAACGCAACATCAGCCTATAACTTTTTCTCATAGCTTCCTAATATTTTAATGTGTTACCTAATATTTTGTCGGCACATGTGAGAAACACAATTTTGTTTGATATTTGAGCTGAAAGTATATCACGGACAAAATGACCACTAAAAAGCAATATGATCTGAGATGTTTAGAATATTAGGAGTTCTAGAAATATTATGATTTAGTTGTGCAGGACAAAAACTTTTCTTTTCTGGATTTTTGGAGGGGACCACCACATCCAGTGATGCTCAGGTGTTACTCCTGGCTATGCGCTCAGAACTCTGGCTTGGGAGACCATATGGAACATTGGGGATCCAACTGCAGTCCATCCTGGGTCAGCAGTGTGCAAGGCAAATGCCCTACTGCTGCGCCATAGCTCCAGTCCCAGGACAAAAACTTTCAAGCTATCACAAGTTCATATCTGATTTCTTAGATATCAGAAAAATTCACTATTAAATCTTGCTCTTCTGAATTCTGCCCCAGGTGATAAGTTGACTTACTACCATTTTAAACCACTTAATCTCAAAATTGTCAAACATTGGTGTTTTATATTTTTTCTTTCCTACTTCTGTATGTTTTTTATTGTCCTCCTTATCTCATTCTTCTCTTCTGTAAACTCCTTCACCGTAACTTATTCATTCCTTCATGTCATATTAAAGTATTTCACATAGCAAACTAGAGTAAATCAATAATATTACAAGAGACCTGGCCAAAAAAATAAAATAAAGCAGAACAGAGATTCCCATAATCCCAGCTAGAGAAGTCAGCTAAGATATGATATTAAAGCAGATTGCACACATGCAGGTAAAGGACACAAATCTCAGTGATAAGATCCAAAAGTTCAGGAGAAGGAGTAATAGCCAAGTAGCAAAGCAGGGGGTCAGTACAGATACAAAACAACTAGAAAAAGTATTAGCCTTAGGTATTATAAGGTGAATGTAGTACTTCAGACTTTACCTAACAGAGCTTCTTATGGTATGGAGTAGGGAAACACATAGGGTCAATTTTGAGTTAATATCTAAGTGCTTGAGGAAAACACATAGAATCAATTTTGAGTTAATATCTAAGTGCGTGATCCCTAGATCCATCAACCTCTTTTATAAAACAAAGTGGGTAGTACAGAGCAGTGCCTTCAAAATTAATACCTGGCCTGCTAACAGGAGGCTTCCTAAAGTCGGGACATTTCACTCTTTATGTTGAGCAGAGAAGAAACTCATGTGCTCTCCCTAACACAGGCTTTAATCCAGGTATCATAGTTTAGGGAATTTCAGATTTGTCCTGCTTAAGCTTAGAAAATCTTAAAGCAATAATTCAAGGAATTGAACAAAACAAGGTAGGCTTAACCTTTAGAATATAGATGAGGTGACAATGAGGTTGCTATCTCTCTGGACAGCTGACTCCAGGGTACAAAATACTGAGGCAAGGTTATTGAAGTCAAAGTGCAAAAAGTGGAATCTTTGTGAAAGCAGAAGCTAATTGAGTCACTTTCTCAGAAGTTATTTTCCCCCCAAATATAAAGCCACACACAGATGCTCCAAAGTGATTCCTGACTGCATTTAGGAAATAATTCTGAAGTCACTTTGGGATCTAATGTGATGCCAGAGTTAGGAACAGGATAAGTGACTTGGAAAGAAAATCCACTATCCTTTTTAATGTCACTCAGGCCACCTCTATCTCTGGTCTTGAGTATTAGGATAAATGTTAAATGTTAGCCTTTTGTGTACCATGTAACCAGATCAGTTGTATAGGGCTTAACCTGCAAATGTGCAGCTTAGTGCTCAATGTCCATTCCACAAACTTCTCTGTTCACTTGCCCTATAGTGTCATGGTGGTCAGTGAGGAGAGCAAGGAGGACAGAAGTCCACACAATAGTCTACACAATATTGTCCATAGAAAATAGAACAAAGGCTCAGGCTCAATGGAAAACTGGCCATGTATACTCTGACAGCTAGATCAGCTTAAACAGCTAAGAAGGAAAAAAAGCAAGAAAGGAGAGTGATATAAAGAAGTGACATTGTCAGTCACCGCTACAAACTGCAGTATGTACTCTGATAGTGGGTCAACCTGCTCCATCAGACCACTAGCTCAATAAACACTTAGCTCCACTACATTCTGGGAATACCAAACTCTACCCAGATGTCTAGGGGTGAAACGACTTCCCCAGGCTCATTGATGCATCAGAGTAGCTGGTAGAGTCCAAGTTGGAGCAACTATTTGGGAGAACGGGGAGGACAAGGTCTGAGGTATTGGGTTAAACCTCTGGGGAAGTGTCTCTGAAGACTGATTAGGAAGGTTCTTGGGGGATGTTTTGGGAACAAAGGTGAAGTATGGCAACTTGGGGTGGGGGAGGTCTTACAGGAAGACTGGAGAGAGTTGCAGGGCAGTCAGAGGGACTCTGGGTCAATGAGAGATTCTGGGCTGGAAAATGCCTGCTTTGGCAGTATGGGAGGAAGTTCAAGACAGTTGAGTGTGAAATTTGGGGAAATTAGAGAAGGTTTTGGGCAGAGCAGCTGCATTTTTGGAATTCTGGAAGGAGGACACACAATATTAGGAAAGTGGATGCAGTGGGAAACAGGAGGAGGTTTGAGGGTTGGGGCAGAAAGAGGTTTAAAACAGGGATAGGAGGAAAGTGGGTTTGAGGAGGACATTTCTTTCTGTTTTTTCTTTTTGTTTTTGTTTTGTTTTTTGTTGTTTTTTGGGTGGTCAGACCTGGCAGTTCTCTCAGGGGTTACTTCTGGCTCTACGCTCAGAATTTGCTCCTGGCAGGCTCGGGGGAACCAAATGGGATGCCGGGATTCGATTTGAATCACCGTCCTTCTGCATGTAAGGCAAACAAACACCTTACCTCCATTATATCTCTAGCCCGAGGAGGACTTAGACATTCTTAAAATGACTAGAAAATCTTCTAGTGTAAGAGAATGAGCCTGGGCTGGACCTGCACCTGCTTGTTGTACCTGTCTCTGTGACATCATCTGTGATGTTAAGGACCATTATGACAGTCCCCCCTTCCCTATGGCTGGCAAGGGGTTTTGCTTCAAAGCTATCATGGGAAGTAACACAGAGAAAAAATATGACTCTAATACTTGCCCCTGTGTCTTGAAAGCAGGTCAGAGCTGTGAACCTCAGGTATTCATAGCTATACCCTTCCTTGCCTTCTATTCTGCCTTTCAGTATAAAATAAGATTACGTATTTTTCTCATAGCTGATTAGTCTCCTGTTGTGTGTTATAGAAGACTGTATTCATTCATTTAGGAAACAATATCTTATGAAAAATTTAGCTGAAATTATCGCAGGGTAAAATGACCACTAAATAGCAACACAATCTGAGATGTCTAGAATTCTAGGAGTTGTAAAAACATTTTACTTCTTTGAATGCATGAGGAAAATGTATGATCTATATCTAGTTCATACCTAATTCCTGCCTTCCATTATGAGGGTGCTTAACTATTGAACATCACATTTCAGTACTATGTCCCATGTAAGAAATTGGCTTCTTACATTGTTTATAGCAGAGTTAATGGATAAGCATTGTTGTTATACTGTTCTATTTTCCTTCTTCTCTTTCCTTCTCTGATTCTTTCATTATGCTCCTTTTCCCTTTCCTTCACTTCACTGTGAGTTAGCTAGGACCAATCCAAAGTCAACCCGATCTGCAAACCCATCCTCTTTTCTTCAGCAAAACACAGCAGAGCAGTTCAAACTAGAAGGATCCTAATCAGGTTATGTTAGGTTCCTGTGATTTTGTTCTCTCATTTTTGGGAGCATGTTGGGGTGGACTTTAAATAACCATGCTGATGCTTTATTCTTTGCTGTTTGCTCCTACTTCTATCATGGTAAGGCAATCATATGTTAAACTAGGTGTTGAACCTTAGTCCACTTAGTGTATCTTTTCCTTATTACTTAAATAATAATCACTAGGTCACAAAATATGTTACACTTTATTTTACTTTCCAGTACTTGGTTTCACCCATGCAATGCTAGTGCTCCATTGCTTAGCTCTATCTCCATCTGGTTAGAAATTTGACATAGCTTTGAATCTATGCATCAGGTAGAACAGAGGGTTTTCCTAAAATATTCACCCTCAATTTTTCAGATGATGTCATATAGACACTGCCAATAAGTCCTTCTTGATATTTAGCTCTAATAAAATCTTTTCTTAAAATAATATTTTTATTTAAGCACCATGATTACAAACATGTTTGTAGTTGGATTTCAGTCATAAAAAGAACACCTTCCTTCACCAATGCAACAGTTTCACCACCAATATCTCCTATCCTCTCCTCCCCCAACCCCTGCCTGCATTCAAGAAGAATTCTACTCTTACTCATTACCATTGTCATAATAGTTGTTAGTGTAGTTATTTCTCTAACTGCGCTCACCACTCTGTGGTAAGCTTCATATCTTGAGCCCGTTTTTCCAGCTTTCTTCTCTATTATCTCTGGCTATTATTACAATAATGTCTTTTATTTTTCTTAAACCCCATAGAAGAGTGAGCCTATACTGTGTCTATCTCTCTCCCTTTGACTTCTTTCACTCAGCATAATGGTTTCCATGTCCATCCATGTATAGGAAAATTTCAGGACTTCATCTCTCCTGGCAGCTACATAATATTCTATTGTGTATAACTATCACAATTTCTTTACCCATTCATCTATTGAAGGGCATCTGGGATGTTTCCAGATTCTGACTATTGTAAATAGCACTTCAAAAAATATAGGTGTACAGAAGTCATTTTTTGTGTTGTGTTTTTGTATTCCTAGAGTATATCCCTAAGAGTGATATAGCTGTAATCTAAATTTTCAGTTTTTGAGGAATCTCCATATAGTTTTCCATAAAGGCTGGACTAGATGGCATTCCCACCAGCAGTGAATCAGAGTTCCTTTCTCCCTACATCTTCACCAGCACTGATTGTTCTTATTCTTTGTGATATGTGCCAATCTCTGGTGTGAGATGGTACCTTATTGTTGCTTTGATTTGCATCTCCCTGATGATTAGTGATGTGAAGCACTTTTCATGTGTCTTTTGGCCATTTGTATTTCTTCTTTGAGTAAGTGTTTGTTAATTTTTTTTCTTCTCCCATTTTTTGGGGAGGCTATACCTGGTGATGCTCAGGGGTTACTCCTGGCTATATGCTAAGAAATCGCTCCTGGCTTGGAGGACCATATGGGATGCTGGGGATCAAATTGAGATCTGTCCTGGGTCAGCCACTTGCAAGGTTAGATAATTTTTCTTATTAAATCATGTCAGTACTTTGTATATCTTAGATATTAACCCCTTATCTGATGGGTATTGAGAGAATAGTTTCACCCATTATGTGGGTGGCTTTTATATCCTAGGAACTATTTCCTTTGAGGTGCAAAAGCTTCTCAACTTAATATAGTCCTAGCTGTTTATTTCCGCTTTCACTTGTTTGAAGAGTGGTGTTTCCTCCTTAAAGATGACTTTAGTCTCAATGTCATGGAGTCTTTTCCCTATGTTTTCTCCTATATACCATATTCTCTAGCATATAAGATGACTGAGATTATAAGAAGACACCCTATTTTTCCTGTTAAAATATAGGGTTTGGTCTATATTTGCCATATAATACTACCTCTCTTTTAATGCACACCAAAGGGAAATTAAAAAACATAAGAGAAAAAGAGTAGAACCCTCCAAGGTTAACAGTATATGTTTAATAAAGCTAGACTTCAAAGTGCTAAAAATAATTTACATTTGTCATTTGTAGTGAGTGACTGTGATTTTTTAATTGTGATCTACATTGAAAGCAGAGAGAGGGAGCTCCTCCAAGATTAGCTGGCTGGGGTGCAGTGATATATAGGACAGCAAGAGAAAGACAGAACACCTCCTCTGTGTCCCATAAAAGCTGAACAGAGAACTGAGCATGGTAAAGCCGCATACCTGGCAGCTGGTTGAGATGCAGCACTGGGTAACTCGGCTCCTCTGTGTGCCCTGAAAGATGAGTCAGGACAAGAAGAGGACTAAGTGATGATGCCTGGCAACTTGATGGGATACAGTGGTAAGAGGGGTGGTGGATCACTCGTCCCTGAAACTGGAGTAAGTTTCAGCATGCCATATACCAGCATATAAGATGACCCCTGACTTTTAAGTTTTTCATGGGTTAAAAAGTTGTCTTATACGCTGGAAAATATGGTACCTTATGGTTCTGGATCTGATATGAAGGTGTTTAATACATGTAGATTTGACCTTTGTGATGGTGTTAGGTAGAAATCCGAGTTCGCTTTTCTGCATGTGGCTGACCAGTTGTCCCAACAACACTTGTTGAAGAGGCTTTCCTTGCTCCATTTTACATTTCTTGCTTCTTTATCAAAGATTAATTGATTGTATATCCGGGGAAGATTCTCGGAATACTCAAATCTATTCCACTGATCTGAGGGTCTGTATTTATTCCAATACCATGCTGTTTTAATAATTATTGCTTTGTAATACAATTTAAAATTGGGAAAAGTGATGCCTTCTATATTCCTTTTCCCAAGGGTTGCTTTAGCTATTTGTGGGTGTTTATTGTTCCAAATAAATTTCAGAAGTGTTTGATCCACTTTTTTGAAGAATGTCATGGGTATCTTTAGAGGGATTGCATTAAATCTGTTTAATGCTTTGGGAAGTATTTCCCAAAGTAATTGGGAGGATGTTAATCCTACCAATCCATGAGCACGGTATGTGTCTCCATTTTCATGTGTCCTCTTATTTCTTGTAGCAGTGTTTTGGGAGGATATCAATCCTCTCAATCCATGAGCAGGGTAGGTATGTGTCTCCATTTCCTTGTGTCCTCTTATTTCTTGTAGCAGTGTTGTGTAGTTTTCTTTGTATAGATCCTTCATATCTTTAGTTAAGTTGACTCCAAGATATTTGAGTTTGACACTAATATGTATGGGATTGTGTTTTTAATGCCCACTTCTTCTCTATAATTATTAGTGTGTGAGAAGGATATTGGTTTCTGTGTGTTAATTTTGTAGCCTGTAACTTTGTTATATGAATCTATAGTCTCTAAAAGCTTTTTTTCCAAATATAGTATCATGTCATCTGCAAACAATGAGAGCTTAATTTTTTCCTTTCCTATCTGGATGTCCTTGATATCTTTTTCTTGCCTAATTGCTATGACAAGAACTTCCAGCACTATGTTGAATAGGAGTTGTGAGAGGGGTCAGCCTTGTCTTGTACCAGATTTTAGAGGAAAGGTTTATAGTTTATTTCTATTGAGAATAATATATGCCATTGGCTTGTGATAGGTGGACTTGTCTATATTGAGAAAAGTTCCTTTTGGACCTAATCAAATGCTTTCTCTGCATTTATTGATATGATCATATGTTTTGGGGGGGTCACACCCATCAGCACTCAGAGGTTACTCCTGGTTCTATGCTCAAAAATTGCTCCTGGCAGGCTCAGGGGACCATAGGGGATGCCAAGATTCAAACCACAGTCCTTCTGCATGCAAGGCAAAGACCTTACCTCCATGCTATCTCTCCGGCCCCTCTTTTTTCTTTTTTTGATATGGTTTATTATGTTACTTGATTTACATATGTTAAACCATCCTTGCATTCTGGAATGAAACCTACTTGATCATGGTATATTACCTCCTTGATAAGGCATTGCATTTTATTTACCAGAATTTTTTTTGAGGATCTTTACATCTGTCTTCAGCAGGATATTGGTTTGTAGTTTTCTTTTTTACAGTATTTCTGTCTGGTTTTGATATAAGGGTTATTTTAGCTTCATTAAAAACTATCTGGGAGTGTTTCTGTTTCTTCAATTTCATGAAAGAGACTGAAAAGGATTGATAGTAGTTCCTCTTGAAAAGTTTGAAAGAATTCATTAGTGAATCCACCATCTGGCCCTGAGCTTTTGGTTTTTTGTTTCTTTCTTTTTGATTACCATTTTTATTTCCTCAGTACTAATGTGTCTGTCCAGGTTCAATCATGGAATATTATGAGTCCAAGAATGTATCCATTTCTTACAGGTTCTCATGTTTTGTAGCATAGAGTTTCTCAAAGTAGTCTCTGATTACCCTTTGAATCTCTGTAGTATCTGTAGTGATCTCCTCCTTTTCATGTCTAATCAGTTTATTAAGTTTTCTCTCTTCCTTTCTTAATGAGTTTTGCTTGTGGTTTATCAATCTTTATTTTTTCAAACCAACTTTTGCTTTCATTGATCTTTCAGGTAGTTTTTAGGATTTCCACTTGAGTGATTTATGCTCTAAGTATTGCTATTTTCTTCTGCCTACCTATTTTTGGTTCTTTTTGTTGATTTTTTTCTAATTTTATAAGCTGTGTCATTAAGCTATTTATGTAGGCCCCTTATCTTCCTTCCTGTTGTATGCTTGCAAAGCTATATAAATTTTCCTCTTAGTACCACTTTTGCTGTGTTCCACAAATTATGATTATTTGTGTCTTCATTTGCATTTGTTTCCAGGAATATTTTTATTTCCTCTTTGATTTCATCTCTAATCCATTAGTTGTTCAATGGTGATCTGTTTAATTTCCAGGTGTTAAAGTTTTTCTTCTGTGTCCCTTTGTAGTTCACTTCTAATTCAGTGCATTGTGATCTGAGAAGGTAGTCTATACAATTTCTATCCTTTGATTTTATAGAGGTATGTTTTATGAGCTTTTCTAACACCATAACTTTGTTGATGTACTCTAATCCTACTATTTTTATTTAGGTTATCAATAAAAAAGAAAATTGATTTCAATCACCAAATCAAGAAGGCAACAGGTCATAAAAATTTGTGGCAATATTTTTTTTTGTAGCTGTACAATTTTTTAGTGCTTCTCTTCCTGTATTAGTCCCTATGAACTAAAGTCACATCTTTACCCCCATGTGTTGCATCTAATACAGCCTTTGCATAACATTAGTGTCTTGCACTTTTTATCCATTGCCTTTGCATACAAGACTTAATACCATCTATTCCTAAAAAGAAAAAGAAGAAAGAAAAGAAAACATGGTATTTGTACAATACCTCATAGAGCATGAGTACCAAACCTAATATTCAGTTTTACAGTTGATTATTTTTCAGAGCTAAGCTAAGAGCTATCTTTACTGGGTCTTCAGTTTGCTGATCTAGAAACAGAGACCTGTTTAGTCATAGCAGATCCTCTTTGTCACACAAAATATTACTCAGAAACCCAATATATAAAATTGAAACATTTTCTGCAACATAAATATAAACTTTAAAATTTTTTTAAATGGAAATAAATAAAAGTAAAGAGATAAAAAAATTTTTAAATGAACATGTTTTTTAATAGGTTTGATAGGCACAGCTGGCATCCTCAACCCTCATTCTTCGATCATTATAAGACATTGCAGTATCTCAGTCCAAACTATGCAGAATTGTTTCTCAGCTGTGAATTAGACCTTAAAAATCTCAGCAAAGGCTTGCATATTTAACAAATTGAAATACAAGGAATCCAGCTAAATTAGGATTAAGATAAATAATGCAATAATTCTTTTTTTAATATTTACCAAAATGTACAATTTTTTTGTTTAGTTGTTCTGTTTTTTTGACTATTTGGGGGATCCACACTGAGTTGTGATCAAGGATGGACTCCTAGTTCTATACTCAGAAATAACTTCTGCAATGCTTGGACAACCATATGGGAGGCTGGGTATCGAAACAGTCAGATGCATCCAAGACAAAGTCCTAATCAATGAGAAATCATCTGCCTTCCATGGATGCACAAGTCTAACTATTGTATTTTTATCTGGGCCACTAACTGAGGAACTTTTAACCAACTTGTATACCAACTCAAACAGAATTTATGAATTGGGTATTTACACACACACACACACACACACACACACACACACACGTTTTAGTTCTTAAGGAATCATGGAAAAAATTGACAAGCATCTAGGAAGAGACTCAATGCTCTCAAAATAAGCATAGATTTTACACTTTTACAGATCATTTGTAAAATTAAAACCAGCACCAAAAAGAAAGTACAGGAGCTAAGACACTTGCCTTGCATGCTGCTTAACCCTAGCTCAATACCTGTATGGATCACTGCAAGGAGTAACAAAGTAATGACCTCTGAGCACTTCCATGTATGCTAACAACCACTCAAATAAATTAATTTTTAAAAATAAATTACATTTATTTTAATTATTATTTTTATTTATTATTTTAATTATTTTAAATTCACTGGATTTACAAAATTATTTATGATTGACTTTCTCACATACAGTGGTTCAGCCCCAGTCCCTTCAGCCAGTGTATGCTTCCTTCCACCAATGTCCCTTCCACCCCATTTGCTTCCAACTTACTAGTTTGCATCTACAAGAGGCTATATATATTTCTTGAAATTTTCACTTTTGCCAAGGTTTCTTTTTTTTATATTTAAATAAAAAGTCATGGGAATGGAGCGGTGGCCTGGAGTGGTAAGGCATCTGCCTGCAGGCGCTAGCCTAGAATGAACCACGGTTTGATCCTCGGAATCCCATATGGTCCCCCCAAGCCAGGAGCAATTTCTGAGCACATAGCCAGGAGTTAACCCTAAGCATCACTGGGTGTGCCCCCCCCCAAAAAAAAGTCATTCCCCAGTCTTCTACATTTTAGAACATAGACCAACTATATCAAAATTAAAAAATATCACTATATGGGACCGGAGCGGTGGCACTAGAAGTAAGGCGTATCGTGCAAGTGCTAGCCTAGGATGGACCACGGTTCAATCCCCGAGCATCGCATATGGTTCCCCCAAGCCAGGACTGATTTCT
Organism: Suncus etruscus; assembly: GCF_024139225.1. Lineage (NCBI taxonomy): Eukaryota > Metazoa > Chordata > Mammalia > Eulipotyphla > Soricidae > Suncus > Suncus etruscus. Next base: position 57,164,849 of record NC_064852.1, read on the forward strand.
AAGCACAAAGCCAGGAGTAACCCCTGAGCGTCAAATGGGTGTACTCCCCCCCAAAAAAAAATTACTATATAACATTTAGCTTCCTTAAGTCATGGGAAAAAGAAGGTACAACATCTAGAAATCTCTAGAAAACAAAACGTTCAGAAAACAATGGTGCCATTTTTCTCCTTTTGTTCCTGTTCCCATGTTACTTTCATTTCTTGAGAAACATCCCAGTTTTCAGAGTAGAAAATATGATGTCACAGGACAAATTTTATAGGGTCCAGCATACCTAGTTAAAATATGACACAAAGATGGTTTGGAATGTTGTAAGTCATAACTGCCTCTTCAATGCAAATATCAAAAGTAAACTACAACAAATGCAAATAAAAGTAAAATAAAAATGCAAATAAATGAAACTAAAATAAATACAAAATAAAGTAAATGTCAATATCCAAAGTAAGCTAAAATGTATCATAGTACTTGGTTTTAAGTGAACTGCATGCATACTTTAAGCATATTCAGACAGATATCCCAAATCCCAATTCCACAATGAACAACTCTCTCAGAAACCATTATTAGAATCATGGAGACGTAAAATCATTAGTCATACTGGAATGCCTTTATGATTCTGGGGACAAATCCTGCAGCACTTTCATGTTATTACTGGCTTGGTTTTCAAGAGTCCGTCCTAATGGAGCTGCATCCACTGAGGGAACTCATCAGTGCTAGGGGAAGAACCCAAATCTACATGTAAAGCATGTGCTCATTCCTGTTGAGCTATCTCTGCACCTATTCTGAAAGCTGCTATCTGCACTTTAAATTACAGAGTATGGGCCCGGAAAGAGCACAGCGGCGTTTGCCTTGCAAGCAGCTGATCCAGGACCAAAGGTGGTTGGTTTGAAACCCGATGTCCCATATGGTCCCCCGTGCCTGCCAGGGACGATTTCTGAGCATAGAGCCAGGAGTAAACCCTGAGCACTGCCAGGTGTGACACAAAACCCAAAAGCAAAAAAAAAAAAAAAAAAAAAAAAAAAAAGATTGAATTGCCATTTCATTCAAGTAAGTTAGGAGTACGAGTGCATATCTCTGATATAAAATACTTCTAAATATTTTTGAGTAATTGAAATGGAAAATAATAATTTTTCTCATCATAGATCATCAAGGAAGATAGAAAAGGTATGTAAAAGTTAAAAACTTAAAGAGGAATATGCAAACGTGCATTATAATACACCTGGAAGTAATAAAATGTCAAAAAAAGTCTTAGTATAGTATATTTCAAAAACATTTTTTTGTAATTATGAGGCTCTAGATCTTCCTTTTGGTTTCATTCCCACCTTGGATATCAAAGGATAATATGACCAATACAATTCAGACTGCCTTATTTTCTCCTAAAAGAGGCAATTCCACTGAGAATTCTTTGTAATCTATCATTTATTTAAGGACTATGGGGGACAAAGTAGGAACTGTAACCAAAAATCAAGGAAAAAAATAAAAAGCAACTTTAGGATCAAAAGACCACTCCTCTTAGAAATAGTCAGCAGACTCTGACATTTCCATCCTCCCAGATTATTTTTTCTATCATGAAACCAGATGTCACTTCCCACAGACCTTCAAAAAACAGAGATGCTGCTACTCACATTGATGCCTTTTGCTCTTTACCAGGAAAATAAATGAATGTTTCCAGTAAAAGAAAATATCTCCCCCTTCTACAAAATTACAGATATAAACCACAGTGGGCCCACACAACACTGCGGATCACCCTGGACAAAAAGTACACTGATAAGTGTATCAGAAAATGTTAATTATTGGACATTTTATATTTTTGTGACATAATAGAGATGCTATAGAGAGCCAATTCATATTTCACTTGATTTTAGGAAATAAAACGAATGAGAGTACTCCATTATGAAAATTGTGCCAGTTGGCCCCCAGTCGGCAAGCGTTAATTCAACCATAACACACTTACTAGTTTGGTTATTCTTTACCAAAGAAAGGAAGCTAAACCAGTCTATGAACAGGTGCATACTCCAAGCATATTATTAGAAGAAATACTAGCAGGGAGAAGGTCTGGGCTCTAAAAGCAGGATTTTAATTTTTAAAGGAGCACAGAATTTCTTTTTAAAGTAAGAAAAATCTTGAAACTAAATGTTAAAGAATTTAAACTAACAGTTTTTAGGTCTAGTATAGGTATGCAATAACATGTGGGTTACAATTTTTCATCATTTAGGGAATGTATCAAAATAGAAGCAGTGCATTAGGACAATTAGTGTTCCTATGTGTGTGCACCCAAAGAAACTTTTATGGAAAGTATTCCTTCCCTTCTTGATATTCTGAATATAATTTAATTTGCTTTTTGTCATTTTTATTTTCAAATAAAGTATGATCTTTTAGAATTAGTGTAATTATAATTTACATGGCATTGAGTTAAACAACAAAAAGAAAGAGGAGGGAGGGAGGAGGAAGGAAGGAAGGGAGAAAGGGAGGGAGGGAGGGAGGAAGGGAGTGAGGGAGGGGAGGGATGAAGGGGAGGGAGGAGAAGGGAGGGAGGGGAGTGAGGGGAGGGAGGGGAGGGGTGGGGGAGTGTTACTAAATAACCTGTCACAGATACTGAGGACAACCAGTGAGCAGAGATTGTTTGAAATATGTGCTAAGGAGAATTCTGAAACTCTATCTGTGTTCCAGTGGATTTAGGTACTCTGTAGACTGGTAAATAGTCCTGATGGGCATGAGAAGCACCACGTGCACAAGAGCCAAATATTTTCTGCTTGTACCAAAGCAGTGAATGCTCTATCATGTGTGCAGTGTGAGCCTCATTACTCACATGGTGTACAGTAAGAAGGAATTTCTGAAACTTAAAGATAATGGCAACACCCTGTTAAAAATTTTCTGTGGAAAGAAAGCATCATTTAGCTGAAGTTCAGGGAGAAAATGATCACTTATTTTTCTTCCTTTCCAAGAATATAAAAAAAAACACCTCCTGCTCTGCATTATTCATTAGAACTGTAAACACACAGAGCAGAGGTCCACATTATCTCTCTTCCCTTTGATCCTTTGACCCTTTTGTGTTTCTGTCTATGAATCCAGGTAGTCCATTTCTTGGGGCCAGACAGTTGCACTGATGATTAGGAAGTCAATTAGGAAGTGACTCAGGAAAAAACAGTAGTGTCCATTCAAATATAGTGTGACATAACCCCAGGTCTTTCCAATTTTTTTCTATGAGGCTCAGTAATCAACCACTGAGCAGCCCATGGTAACAATACAGACATCTGAGTGTTCTCTAAACCTTCCATCCCTCAATGTGAAATTCAGCTATTAAATAGGTTTTGAGAAGTCAAGTCAAGGATCTCTTTAAAAGGGCATTTAAAATGAAGCCAAGTGCTTCAGGAAACAAGCCTAGACTCCCCTGCCTGCCCTTCTGTGGTTGCCCTGCCTCAGATGTGCATCCTGTAGGGAAGTGCTCTGATCCTCAATCCAGTTGTCTATCTTTTCATGGTTTTTATATGCAGTGAGACTTGTTTCATCTCCCCAGTGTGAAGATGTGGGGGATTATCTTTAATACACGGCTGATACCTCTGGAGAATATAAATTCTTTGTTTAACTAATTCAGATAGCAATTTGTGTGATTATTCCAAATAAAAATTTTTTAATTTTGTTTTTATCTTCAATAGTATGAGTTCCTTTACTATTCAAATGGGTCTCGCTTCCTGCTGTTTTCAATATGATTTTTAATAAATATGTAAATTTTAAAATTAATTTACAGCATATATTGGGAGGCATGATTTTGGAAATAACAAAAAATTGATGAATTGTAAATTTCCCCCCCTTGAAATAATCAGTCACCATGAACAAATATACCAACCTCTTATATTTTTACAGCTCTTTCTTAATCTTATTTTCTGTTAGGGATCCACTAATAATTGATTATAAAACAGTATATTTCTTTGGCTATAATTCATTCACAGATTAGATTTTCAGTTAATGTCTCATTGTATGGATGGGGAGCCAATGATGTTTTGTTGTCATTCAGAGTTGCAGGAGAGAAATAAACCTACCAGCACTAGTCACTAATCACATTCAGGCCACAAATACGTTAGATCTTTCCCCACATTTCCAACTGACTTGAAGCAAGAGATCTTTCTATGTCCTGATCAAGAGACCAGTTGTCATTTAAATCTGTTTGTGAAGAGTACTAAGAATTTTCTTCTTGCATATAAAAGTACCCCCTGAAATATCAGAAGGGAATGTCTATTATATGTATGTGCATGAGCAGATAGCTGCACTTAGCAGGCTTTGACTTTTGTATAGTTTTCTTAGCCTTTTTCCAGTGGGAAGAGGCCTTCTTTTTTGGTGATCGTAAGCAAATCTTTTTTATTACACAATAGAAATATTTAAGATACAGGATGTTAGTAACTTCTCTAACACTAGTTTTAAGAAAATGTTTTTTACTACCGCCACTGAAGGGAATTGTAAACATAACTGACCTGTTGTTCCAGCAAAGAGAAATAGCAGTCCACACATATTTAACTAGTGGAATTATGGTTTTTCACAGAGTTGAAGTAAAGATAATTGTTCACACCCCCTTCTACTCCCAATGCTGTAGCTGATTCTAGTCCCTATTTAGCTTCTTACTTATCTATTTATTAACTTGTTTTCAAATTGAACAGTTTAAAGTTTCTCTCTAAAACCCATAGTATTTTTGTGTACATTTTTATTTTTATAAAGTCATTAATCAGAGATATCCAGTCAAAAATGTGTTCATGATTGAATTTCAGTCATATACTGTACAACACACTTCACCAGTACACATTTCCCACTACCAACAGCCCATTTCCCTCTCACCCTCTCCTCTGCCCTCTCTGTTACCTGCCTCTATGACTGATATCTTTCTTCCTCCACCTCTCTTTCATTTTTGCCTTTTAGGCACTACAATATTGTTACTGATTTGCAATACTGTTATTGTTTAGACACTGTAGTTTGCATTATTGTTGTATATCACTTTTTCCCCAGAGCATTATTTATTTGGATTATATGAAGAATTTGCTTTTTCTTTAGCTTCTTACTATTTTGATGTCGAATAATTGTCTCTTGGGCTCCCTCAATTTTCCCAATGTAGTATTATACTGAATCCAGAGTATCAGAGATGAAAAGTCAATGCTTTACAATTGAGGTCTGGGATTCATTCTTGAATTTACCTTGGTATAATAGGGAACTTTTCTGTCTATTTTTTTTTTACTCTTTCCACGGAGGTTCTTGTATCTTTGAAGTATATGTGCATATCTTACTTGATTTTTATTTTGACACAGGGTAAAGTTAAGACCTGTTGTCTTCCTAGAGAGTGACCTAAGTCCATAGTTAAGCGATGAGAGAAATATATTCTTTTTTATGTAATTCAATTTTGATTATTCTTTATTATACATGTAAACAGTAAATTCAGAAGCTCTTACTAATCACACTAATCTTACTAATCTTACTATCTAAAATTTGTAACCTCCAATATCACTACCACCTTTTTTGGAAAAATATCCCAAAGTAAGTGGTATGTTCATGTTGCTTCAAAGGGCATTAGACATATTCTTCTCCATTACTTTCAGTCAAGAAAGGAGAAAAATTTTCACATAATATTAGGAATAAAAACCATCTGCTGTCTACCTATTTTGTTAATGTGGTAAAGACCAGAAAGTAATCCATGTATTGTGAAATGTGAACTTATAGACAATTCTGCTCTTTCCCATGCTTAGTGGCTGATTTTTAAGTGTTATTGTGGGTTGGTTTTAACTTTTGCAGGCTTTGTTGCTATTATCGTTGTTGTTATTGCTTATGATGTTTTTTTGTTTGAAAGGAAAAACAAAGTAACTTAGAATATCATGAGGGTGTTTACTGTCTCTGTAAAACTCACTTGCCCCAGAGCAGGTAGTGTGTTTAACCATTATATTTACAGTGCTTCAGGCAACTCCTCATTGAACATCAGTAGATTTTCAGAGACTAGAAGGAAGTGCTATCACTGTTCTGATAGGCTCTCCTAGAATCCTAATGGTATGACAAGTTTTATCTACATGCTAGTTTAAAAGAAACTCTGGGAAAGTTCATATAAAATTCCAGACATTATAACTTTTTAAAATCAGAAACTATGGCAGTTGTGAGCCTACATCCTCAAAGAATGAAACTTAACTAGTTTCCACTCAGGCACCTGGAATGGAAATTGCAGGTGGGGACTCTGGAGCTGAACTGAACTTGAATCCTACCTCATGCAGATGTGGAATCTGGGGCATAACACTTTCTGTGTCTTTTTGTCCTCATGAATTAAAGGCTGTAACTTAATGACAAGGCATCCCTGCTTTTAGAGTTTTTTCAGAATTTTCTGTCCAATCTCAAGGCAATAATAAGTGAGGTATAGCTATTAGTTCAATAAACAGTAGTGTCCCTATAAATGAGAGAAGTATACAGTGCACAACAGTTTATATATTTGCTCATATATACCACACAGTTCCATCATCCTTGCATTTATGCAAATATAAAAGTTCTTCCCAGTACCTAATGTGGGCAAGGAATTTTCTTCCTCTAGTCTAAAATAAAGCTATCTATCTATATCTGAGGAAGGGCAGTATTCAACAATGAAAAGATGGAGGCTGAAGGGGCATACTGGGAATGATCTTGTAGCTGTCTCTGAAGTAAAAATCTCTGTCTTCATGGTCCATGGAGACTTTAGTTACAAGAATCATATATAACAGATCAATAACTCTAGTCCTAAAGAGCTACATACTCCCAATCATCCCCCAAAGTGTTTGAATACTCAATGATGCCTAACCTTGGTTTCCAGTGGGGGAGAACAAGAAAAAGTCCCCTTTTAGCTTCTAAGTGTCAACTGCTGGAAACTGAAGGAAACTTACTATGATTCTTCTTTATTCCTGGGAGCTAAATCAAAGAGATGCTTTTCTAGATGATTGCAAGGTGGCATGAGCCAGAGTTTCTCTCTTTTAGCCGTTTACAAATCAAGAGATTCAAAGCATGCTCTGTCTGCTGTGAGCAAAACATTCATTGTTAAGATCCCTGGGCAAAGAGTTCTCCCCGAAGATCATTTCAAGGACATGCCCCAAGCCCCAGGACTCACATCAAGTGGAGCTGCTGGTCACATAAAAACACACATTTCACTGCTGCTGCTCATCCTGGAATTAACTTGTTGACACTTTTATATTTTACCCTCTGTGCAAGTTTCTTGCTTGAGGCAGGGGAAGAGGACCCTCTCATTAGTTATCTTGAACATCCGATAGGCCTCCTTTGAGAAGGTCACTGTCTGCAATGGAAAAATAACCATAGGATTTCTGGACAGGCTGGCAAAAGAAAAATGAATCATTATTTGAAGAATTATTTTCTCTTCAGTCTCTCAAGTGGATGAAGGTTTCTAACAATATGGAAGGGAAAGCAAAGTTTAACTTACTATATGAAAGGTTATTCTTGAAAAGGAAACAAAGTTCAAACATTATATTTTTAGCTCTACTGTAATGGAAGTAAGGTCAAGAGAGTCCATCTGTTACCCTCCATCCCCATCCCATGGACTTCTCGCGGTTATTATGCTCCCTTTGCAAAGAAGACATTCCTTCCCTCCCTTTCTCAGCCATTTGGGCTACTGAGATTGGTAGTGTATTATTTAGATATTATTCAAGTATCTGCCTTCAGTCTATTCCCTATAAGAATATGGGCCAGAGCAGTGGTGCAAGCTACTGCGGTTCGATCTTCCAGCATCCCTTATTTTCCCCAGGAGTGATTTCTGAGTACATAGCCAGGATACCCAGGAGTAAATCTCTGAGCATCACCAGGTGTAGCCAAAAATAAGAGAGAGAGAGAGAATGTTAGGGGCTGTCTGGGCCAGAGATATAGCACATAGCACAGTGGTAGGGCATTTGCTTTGTACATAGCCATCCAGGATGAATGGTGGTTCGAATCCCAGCATTCCATATGGTCCTCCAAGCCTGCCAGGAGCGATTTCTGAGTGCAGAGCCAGGAGTAAGCCCTGAGTGCTGCCAGGTGTGACCCAAACAAACAAACAAACAAAAAGAATGTTCGGGGCTGGAAAGAGAGTACATCAGGCAAAGTGCTTACCTTGCACACCTATCTCCCAGGGTTTGATCACCATACCACATATAGTCCCCTAAGTCCCTCTACAAGTGATCCCTGAGCACAGAGATATGAGTAAGTCTTGAGCACAGCTGGATGTGGCCAACCTACAAGGTCCAATTTAGAATATGAGCTAGCTTGTCTCTCCATGTACAGGTTCAACTCACAGGTGCTTGCCACCGCACACAATATGATGCCTCTTCCTATTCCCATGTATGGAATTGGTGTATGGTGGTCACTGTTTACCTTCTATGGAAAAATCAACCAAAATGTCATTAAAGGGTGAGATAAGAGTGAAAAAAATAGAGACAGTTTATAATACCACGAATATACCCATGAATGATACTAAAAAGTGCATTGTACTGAGTGATTTTTGCAATAAGCTTTGTTGGTTCAAAAGCAAGCCAGATTTTCAGATTTAGTAACGTTAAGTGATAAAGATACTGAGGTTAAAAATGGAGACTGGAGGGGCCGGCAAGGTGGCGCTAGAGGTAAGGTGTCTGCCTTGCAAACGCTAGCCAAGGAAGGACAGCGGTTCAATTCCCTGGTGTCCCATATGGTCCACCCAAGCCAGGGCGATTTCTGAGCACTTAGCCAGGAGTAACTCCTGAGCATCAAATGGGTGTGGCCCGAAAAACCAAAAAAAAAACAAAAAGCAAAAAAACAAAAAGGAGACTGGAGAGGCTGAATGATCAATATGACAAGGCAAATAACTTATGAAAAGGCTCTATGAACTTTTTTGCCTGACAGAAAGATTATAAGTAATATTTTAAGAAAATCAAAGCATTCCCTGAACCTTCTGTGCAGATGAGTTCTAGAATGAAAGACCAATTATCTATTGATTTTGTTGATCTGTGCTTAATTTCATAGCAATCAAGTTGTGTTTGTAAAGTCATGTGGGACAAACATGCAGAGCAAGGCATCTTTGCCTTTTATATTAATTTAAAATCAAATTGTTCTATTCATGTGATACAGAAAAGAAAGTATTTTTTTGTTGTAACAGGTGGCCAACTGAACCTCATTCCATGGCATTTAGCCAGCTCAGGCAGCTCGTGAAGTGAATACCTTTTATAAAGCAAGAGTAATTGTGCCAATGTTTATTTTAGATAATAGTGAATATAAAGTATCCACATGCTGTCTGGCACTAGAATTTTATAATAAGGCAACATTAATTAAATCTAACAGATTAATTTTATAAATTGATATACTCAGTAATATTTGAGTTCTCAGTCTTATAATATTTAAATAATCTATCTTGTTTTGAGCACCAAGTTTCACTTTGCCACAAAAAGATAGAAATCTGAGTTTTGAAATGATAGGAATCTGACTTTGGGCAAATTTTCTGAGGATATACATTAACCATCTGCTTGTTGAAGAAAGCATTTAAGAAAGCAGTACAGACCATGTCTATAGCATCTATCCTGGGTTTGAAATTTGCAATACCATTTTCTGACCTGTAAAACTCCTCTAAATTATTGCTACTGTGTTTCTAGTAGCAAGGACAACTGCTTCCTTACCCCCACCACAGGATTCAAGGAAGATCCCAGATGCTCATAGTAGAGCTTCCTGACCATGGTTTCCATGGGATGGCAGTCCATATGCCTCTGCTCTTGGGTCTGAAGAGAAGGTACAGTAGTTAGGATGCTTGAATACACACAGCTAACTTTGTTTTGTATTTTAATATAACATATATTTATATGTATAAATACATATGGTCAGTCCCCTGAGCAACAAAAGGCATGATCACAGATCAGGAGTAAGCCCTGAACAATGTCAGTTGTGATTAAAAAAATAAAATAAAACTATATGCTTGTGCTCTTGGGAGAAATCACTATTGCCCAAATGAGTTCTAGGCAGATATCCATTAAACCTTGGATTTTATTGGATCTTGATACTAATTCAGAATCTGAGAAACTATGACAATGCTTGGGTGTGTACAGCCTGGAAAGCAACAAAGTCATAAATTATTTGGTATTGATAAACATATCATGTAAAACCAGGCATTATAGAACAACATGGTCAGGTCTATGGCTTCAGATAAATGATGGAGTGAAAACATGTCTAATAAGGACTAAATTTGTTGACACAGGCAAGGATTATTAACCTTGTGAGATACAATACATAGTTTTAGGATTTGAAAAGAAATCAGAATAAAATCTACTCAGTACAAAAGAGAATTGTAAAGTAGGTCATTGATACAAAAAGCCTATTATTATAGAATAAACACATATTTGGGTTAAAATGGGTAATTTAATCATTTATAAGGAGGAAATTTATAAGGAGGAAAAAAATCACTAGATATGAGCTTTCCTAGAAATAGAACCAGATCAATTACCTAAAGCGGAAAAGTTAAGTTCTATATTTGGTTATTATTGACAATGATATGAATTTAGAAAATAAATTTATTTAAAAAATAAATTATAGTGTTATCATGGAAATTTAGAAGATAACTAGACCAAGACAGTTTAAGAAAGGCAAACATTAATAGTAATTAGTGAACCTATGAATAACTGCCCAAATATTACAGACTGAAAATAGAAGATAAAAAATAAAAGAATAGGGAGTTTTTTTTTAAGACTAAACTAAAGAGAAGCCTCTATAACATTTTTTACTTGGCCAGTTATTTGAATTTTTGATGCCAGACTAAACAGCAAGCTAGATACCTGCATCTAATTCATTTCTCATAGATTCTCCTAATAGAACTGAAACTTTTTATATACTGACATCTTATTAAAGAACATGTTAAATGATTCTTATTAAATAATAACTTAACATGTTATTAAATGAAACAATGACTTTGTCTCTCTCTTCTATTTTTAGTGTCTAGACTAGTGTCAAAACTTCTAAAATTGGATCAAAATCCCCATACAAGGTCATATAACTGAATATAGGATTCATGGATAAAATGGCAACAATAAAATATTTTAAAATATAAACTTACCAAAATTAATTCCAAATTAATCATATATTTTTATTAAATATAATTTTTATTTTAATCATTGTGGCTTACATATTATTGACAATATTTTGGTACAGATTAACATAAAATCAGGGGAATTCCCATCACCGAATTGTCCTCTCTCCACCTCCGTTCCCGTCCTTCTTCCCATATCCTCTTTTTTTTTGGGGGGGGGGGGGGCTCACACCCGGCAGTTACTCCTGGCTGTCTGCTCAGAAATAGCTCCTGGCAGGCACGGGGGACCATATGGGACACCAGGATTCGAACCAACCACCTTTGGTCCTGGATAGGCTGCTTGCAAGGCAAAAGCCGCTGTGCTATCTCTCCGGGCCCCTTCCCATAACCTCTTCCCTTACCCCCGGGGCTGCTAGAATAAGTGGTCCCCTCTGTGCCTAGCTTACTACTTAGTGGTCTTACACCTATTTGGTCTTGGTACCTCCCTTATTCCCCCACCCCAATTGGGAGGCGGGACTAGATAGTTCAAGTAATGTGGTTTTTTTGAAGAAGAGAAAAGTAATAACCTGGAGAAAAAAAAAGAAAAAAAGAATCAGATACTCCGGAAATGGCAGAACACATAAGAAAAGAAAAGAAGAAAATAAATAAATAAATATAAATGGAGACATCCACTTTAATAGCCAAACCACAACAATGAAATCAACAAAAAAATAGATAAGTAAATAATAATTAAAAAATTGTTTTGTGCTTTTATTTTTCCCTCCTGCAGATGCACAGTAAATATTGGGGTCATTCGAAAAGGAATTTCCTTTGCCTAAGAGATACAGGGTTTCTCCACCCTTGAAGTATATTGTCATGGGATTAACTATAGACTCTTTTCAGGTTCATTTACTCTCCCCTTGGTACTTTTGTGGTGGGAAGACTTCTACTCAGTCCTGGGTGATAACATCAGACCTCTGTATCTAGAGGTCTCAGTATCTGCACGAGTCAAGGAGTTGAACTTATGATTATGTCTTTCTTTGTTGATCTAGAAGTTCTGTTCCCTCAGTGTCATTTTAATCCGTCTTCTGTGGTTGGCGGTCCTGGTCTTTGCGCTGATCCTAGGAAGGGGCCTGGGATAGCATCTTCCCTGTTTCCAGAGGTCCCCTTCCGTTGCAATAGTCTCAGACAGACCTCTGGAACTAGGGATCATAGTTGTTATTCAGGTCGTAGTTCACACCCTAGACTAGGGCTTTCAAATTAATCATATAATTAATCAATTAGTTTTTACAGTGCTTATCACTATTGTATATCTCAGGCAAAAAACAGTTTGTAAGTAGAAAAGTTTAAGAAGTGCTGATTTAGTATGCAATAGATGCTTGTTAAACATCCATTGAATAAATAAGTTGTAAAAGGAACAGAAAAATATATATGTATATTTAAATGGTCATCAAAGTCCAGATACTGGGTTGTGATAAAGATTGCCATTGTCATAGTGTGCCAAATAAAGAGATGGAACTCAGAATGAAAGCTAGTTTCCATTGCCATTCTTCCAAATGGTTCATACTCCTTTATTCAGCACTGCTGTGCTTACTGGTAATGAGGAATAAGAAAATAATTCCACAACTACCATAAACTATGGTTATATTAAATGCAACCTAAGCTACAATATAGAATGTAAAGCTTAAGACTAATTCCCACCAAGTCACTTTCCTCATTTAACAATAATAAATTAGTACAACAAAGATTCCCTTGCTCTTAAGATTCAGAATATCAAATATTCTTTGGAAATACCTTTATCCAAAAGCAAGACAGACTGAACTTTGATATATGAATTTCATTAGGAGGTGAATAACTTAAATAGATATAAAATAAACATTCTTCCATCTACAAGTATCTCTGGGTCTCCAAATGAATCTTACTTGATTCCGTGGCTCATGTGAAAGGGCCTAACAGATTTTTGCCATCATATACTGTAGATCTAACTGGACTTCTGGGGTTAACTGCAGTCCAAATTTACTAGTTATTTATGTTAGTGAATGATATAGTCTTTTTCTCCTTGACTCACAGATACGTCATAATAGAAACAGCATTTTCAGTTATGCTTATCTGTCAGTACAATGGTATTGGAAATGTCCTTTAGAAGCAGAACTTTCATGAAATAATGATTGAACTTTCTTTCACATTCACTTGATCCCCCCTATAAAAAGCATGTTTTATTTTTTAAATAAAAATAACCAAAATGTACCACTCCAAAGTGAAAACATAGCTATGTGGTTCTAGAATAGATGTTCTATTGTTCTATATATTCCTCTGAAAAAGTATATCCATGGGCTCTTTGTGCTATAATCTGTAATTTATAAGCCAGATATAGTTAATCTGAGTATAATACCAGGTATTATATACATCACATACTTACTATGTGAAATTATTAATAATATATATTTTATATGTCTTTAAATTCAAAGCAAAAAGGTTATATCTATCCTAGCTCTCATTCATTAGAATCATTAACCTGATACTGAAATAAGTAGATATCAAAGTTATTTGTCCAGAATTTGTTTAATTCTTATCCCTGGACAAGGAATGGTATTAATATTATAGTGCTAAAAGAAGAAAAAAGAACCTGTAATTTAAATAAGCATGCTTTGTTTAACTAAGCCAATGATACAAGCTAATAGCAATAAGCTAGTTTGTTTTCCCTAATTCCAGAATACTATGAAATAGTACAGGGTTTATTTTCAGAGAAGTTGACAAATATTGATTAACCTAAAATAGTGATTAATTTATATTTTAAATTAAAATTTTGCATCACTCCACCACCTACAAAATAAATATCCAAAACCCCCACACATTTTCAAATGGCTATTTCAAGTGATGACATTAAATTTTCAAGTTGAGAAAGATCATAACCTATTGTTGCATGATCATATAAGTTTCACCCTGTCATATATGCATTTCCTATTCCTAAATGCTTTTCCCTGTCATGAACCAGTTTTGTGATTGTCTCTTTGTTTTTAACTCTTCCCACTGAGGTATTTGAGCCCTCGGATCCTCTATTTTCCATATAGAAACATTCCCATATCTTTTTGGTAACAAACTTCTTCCTTCATGGATTTAGTTTTTAAATATGCTTTAATCATTGTCTCATGCTGAATTATTTTACTTATATTAAGGATGTTATTCTAGCAACCTGAAATTGCCTATTGACCACCTCTCTATCAGCATTTTTTCTTCCCCCCAAAAATGCGTTAATTTTTCCCTTTTAAGTTCAGGGTTTCCAACAAAGGTCATTGAAAGGCATTGATTATGGTAAAGGACAAAGTATAGTTAATAATATAGTCATAAAGGACTTCTCAATTAAAAATTACTCTTTCATCCAATAAAACCAGATACCCTAAAGATACTGAAGAAACTTTACAACTGCCAAAAAGGAAACAGTTCCTCCAGGTGCCAAATCACATTTCCTGACATGACTGAATCAAAAGAACAGGCATTTATTACCCGTGTGTCACATTAATTTTTCAGAGGGGCAAGTGAGGAGTAATATGTCCAGGTAAGGTCATACAGAGAACTGAACATGGGGAGAAAATCATTTTTTAAGTTGGTATTTGACCAGTTTAACAAGGTTAACACCACAAGTCTGAGAAAAGTCTGGAGGGTCTCGAGTGTTCATCAAAGGCCATTCTATCTATTTTTATGTCTCATTCAAAAAGTAGCTCCACCAGGAATATAGTAAGAGGTGACATTAAAGTAAAGATTAACTAATGCCTCTGAGAAAGAAAAAATGATTTCAGAGGCACCTCTTCCCTGTAAGTTGGCCTGCTACCAGATAATATCATTTAATGTAGCCTTTGCAGTGTGCACAGATCTTCAACTAAGAGACCCTGGATTAAAATAACTCCCACTCTATAACAAAGAAATAGTACAACTCTATCCTTGTCCCCATATTCTCAGTGCTTTATATTTGCTGACCAAAAATGGGATGCTGCCAATCACATCTTCAACCCAAAATCTGGGATTATCCAGAGCGTTTCTAATATTTTAAATGCTTCCAAATTTTACAACTGAATCACCCTCATCCCATTTGTTTGTCTATGAAGAGATTTCTCAATTTAACTCACTCCAGTTTCTGAACTTTGCCAATCTTTTTGGCATTAAAAGCACATGTGATCATTAAAATCTGCATTATTGTTATATGATGATTCTACCCAACTTGTAATGTTTCTCTTCCTGTGGAGGGATCTTCCTAAGATACTATTCCATTACCCTTCAGTTCTCCTCAAAAGAAAAGTAAGTTTATTTACCTACCAAGTTTAAGCAGAAGACTAGGAACACTAGGGCTTACCTCTTGGCAGCCCACACTCTTCTCTGACATCAACCTGGTCTCAGTAGCACACATTCTGTTCCAGTCATTTGTGCTCTGAGAAGACACTTATGAAATTTTTGGATGCCAATGAGGCACGTCAATTACCACACCTGTCCTATATCCAGGGACCCATGTTAAAAAAGCATTTCTTTGCAAATAGAAACATTTTCCAATATGTATTCTCAGTAGCAAAGTTCAAGTTTTAGCCTTTCATATGAACTTTCTTTAAATCTTAGTCTTCATTTCATTCAGAACTAAGTTAGGGAAGAGAGTTTTAAATTTCCATAACAAATGCAAAAAGACATCCAATTAAGACTACATTAGAGTCACCGAGTTTAATAACGCTGGAAGAGGGGCCGGGCGGTGGCGCTGGAGGTAAGGTGCCTGCCTTGCCTGCCTGCGCTAGCCTAGGACGGACCGCGGTTCGATCCCCCGGCGTCCCATATGGTCCCCCAAGAAGCCAGGAGCAACTTCTGAGCGCATAGCCAGGAGTAACCCCTGAGCGTCACAGGGTGTGGCCCAAAAACCAAAAAAAAAAAAAAAAAAAATAACGCTGGAAGAATCTATAAAACTTCAATGTAAAGAAAGTAAGGTTCCAAGAGGTTCCACAGATAATTAGCACACTGACAGGAACTGCACACTAGTTTCCAGATACCTGATCTGGAGTTTGGCAGATTATTTAGCTAGGAAACTAAATTTTGATTCCCTAACTTATTAGTAATGTATCTGTGACCTAATTTTAAGACTACTCTTCTCTATATTTTTTCCATTAGTGTAACGGGCATCACTACTTTGTCATAGTACTGTTCTAAGGATTAAATAGATCATTCATGTGATATATTCAAAACAATAACTTATACATAGTAAAAGTTTTCTGTAAATGTCACTGTTATTTTTCTGTAATACATCGTTTTGAACTGATTGGTAATTGCAAATCTCTATTGTAATAGAGAAATAAGAAAATTATGTTGATTAAAATACTATTTACATTAATTTGTACTAAAAGTTCTAGTCCTCTTGTACATATCAATGCTCAGCAGAGGGAGGATGCTGTATTTGAATTTCATAAACAGATCTGCATACTCCTTTATATTTTATAGTATACATAAAAATCAATATTTTCAAAATATAAGCAGCAGGTGGCAACTTCTTTAAAATAATGAGAGTTGCCTTCATCCTAAAGCAGTAATTCATTTAATTATTTCTTGACTTTGCTATTTCTAACTTACTGTGCAGAAATTTCATACTTTGAGGCTGTTATCATAACACTTCATCATTTTATAGTTTATCACTTGAGTTTTTTTCTCTATCACCTTGTTGATTCTCCCCGTTTTTTCCATATGACCTATTTCCATAATACCCATTTCATCCCTTTAGTATTGAGGGTAATGGTTTAAGCAGAATCTCTACTCTGGAATTATTGTTGACTTGAAAAAAAATAGCATGTTTTTTGTTAACATCAGAAATACCAATTTCTGAGTCTA
Source organism: Suncus etruscus (assembly GCF_024139225.1). NCBI lineage: Eukaryota > Metazoa > Chordata > Mammalia > Eulipotyphla > Soricidae > Suncus > Suncus etruscus. The sequence goes on from NC_064852.1 coordinate 57,181,689, forward strand.
ATTTACCTGAATGTAAATTTGTGCGGGGCCCAAATTCCATAAATACTCCATATAAAATACAGATGATACTAACTTCCTGTACATTTAGACTGCTCTAAGAACAGAATGAGATCATAGATAGAAAAGCTCTCCAGAAATAAAAGCAATTTATAATTTATAACCCAGACACTGGGGCAATAATTTCCTGTGTCTGCTTGAGGTTCTTAGAATCCCTTGGGATAGGTATATATCTGTGTATTTCTCTCTTCACAGTCATTTTGCTCATTGCAGAATCTAATAAAGCAAAAAATAGAACATCTGGAATATCTACTATCTCTATGGAAGATTACAGAAAGTTTTAGGCAATATTAAATAATGATTTCCCCAAATGTCCTCCCTCTTTCTTTCTGTATATTTTATTCTTTATTTAAAGATAATGTATCACATACTTGACCATAATACATTTGTTTCCAGATAAATGATATTAAGTTATTTAAAGAAAATACAAATAAAATATAAAGAAGAGAATACATAAAGTTAAAAAGAAAGAAAAAGAACATAAGCACATTTTAAAAAATTATTGTATTTCCAATTAAGTGATTGATACAATGGCAGAAGGTTTAGTAAACTCTTGTTGTTAGCTGTCTATTCAATATAGGGATGGCAGCATCAAACAAATGATGTTGTCTGTGTACAGAGCTGCCAGGCCTCCTGGAAGAAGGAATATAAGGGGTGGAGAGGAGAAAGCTCTGGCAATATCAGCCTAACGACTGGCTTACCTGGTTTGGTCAGATAGGTATCTCTGAAGAATATATTGATAAAGGGTCAGTGATGAAGCAGGACCATCAGAAAAATAGTGATTCTGGGTAATAAAGGCAGCAGGATTGGCGTTGGCAAGGCTGGGGCCTGGCATACCCTCTCCTCCCAAGATAAGCTAGCTTTCTGCTATGTGAGCCAGTGTGCCCATGATCTTTCACATCTTGGTTTACATCTTGTTTGAGAAGAGTGAGTCTATAGAGCTGGCCTAGTTCAAACATGGCAAACCCTATCTCAGTCTTATTAACTGTTCAAAATCATTCAAAGAGCTTCCTCGTCCATGAAACTTTTCCTGAAGTCAAGACCACAAATTATTCACACAAATCATGCTATATCATGCTATAGATTGGTTTGACTGATTTTTTTTTTTGACTACCAAGAATTAAATTTGTTCAGGTACAATTGTCAAGCTATTTCTTGATAATTGTTACTTTTGGAGCCAGAAAGATAGCATGGAGATAGTGCATTTGCCTTGAATGCAGAGGGACAGTGGTTCGAATCCCAGCATCCCATATGGTTCTCCAAGCCTGCCAGAAGTGATTTCTGAGCGTAAAGCCAGGAGTAACCCCTGAGCACTGCCTGCCGGGTGTGAGCGCCTTCAAAAAAAAAAAATGTTACTAGTTGTTACTTGCTGAAATTATTACTAATATGCAATGCTTATGGTAAACACAAGCAAATATTTTAAGAATATTTCAACTTAAAAAGACATTGCAGCTTATTTTAAGAATATTTCAATTTAAAAAGACACTGTAGCTTACCCTGTTTAACCCTTTTTTTGTTCTTAAAATGCAATTAAAATAAAAAAAGCTCCATCGAAAAGTGATCTGTACAACTGTTGCCACCTATAGGCGACAAATATAGTATATTAATATCATCCTAATTCTGATGAAGCACAGCAAGCAGATGAAGGAAATAGTTTCTGCAACAAAATTAGTCTTCATCAGCATTAATCTTTATTTGGTTTGTCAGTACCAATACTGATTAATATTCTGTAATACTTATTTCAGATCCTTTCTTCAAAAACAATATTGGCTGATTATTTGTAAAGTTCTTTTCCAAAACAGAGGGTGAGTCTGGGCTTTGTAGACTGACCTTATGTGGTTCCAAATCCTGACTCCTCATGAACTACTCCATGACTTGAATCACATTACTTAACTTCCTCAAGTCACAACTGCTTGTAAATGTAGTTGCAAAATGACATTAGCCCATAAAACTGATGGGAGGGTATAACCAGATAATTGACGCAATGTGCTTCACAGAATGTCTGCACAGAAAAGACACCCTGTTAAATGCTGTTTTACCTTGATTAGTTTGCAAAGTGCCTTCACATGCAGTTGTTGTAAACTAATGTGCACTGTTTGTTTCCATTTGACAAATATATCATTAACACATAGCTGTTTGAACATAAACCTTCTTTCTGTTTTAAATTGAAATGTTATGGGACAGTTTAAAACAGTTTAAAAACACCTGAGATCTGGTAACACAATGTTGGTGCTATTTCAGTATGCTTCTAATTGAACTCTGGAAAATGAACTTTCCTAGTGTTTTTCTTAGCTGGCATGAGAAAGCAAGGGTGATACTAGGGGGAAAAATGAACCCATCACCAAGTTCCCATTGAAAATCTACTCATCATTTAGCCATGGTCTTGGGGTAAAGCAAGTGGAGAAAGGAAAATGAGTGGTGAAGAAGGACATTAAAGGAAGTATAAAATATGATTTCTAGGATTCAGGAAGATAGCTTAAAGAGTAGGCATAAATTCAATCCCCAGCACCTCCCTCACCAGTGCACCACCAGATAGGATCCCCAAATGACACCAGACCTGAGCAGCACCACATCACAGGTCCTGAACACCCCTGAACCCTCAACTACCATTAAGGAAACAAACCCCTAGTTCATGATCTACAGCTCAAAAATGGAAACTGCAACAATGTGTTCTGATATATTAAGTGGAGTTTGCTTGTTCAAATAGCTCTGCTTCTCAATAAAACAAATGGTTAAAATCAGGGGCTTTCAATTAAAAGCAGATATTGTTCTAAACATATGACTTAATCCTTAAAATCAGCAGATTTGCACCCAAATTTTTCCTTAGCAGCAATGAGATAGCTGCTGCTCCTGACTTTCGACAAAGCCCAAATGAACTGACTAAAATCCTCACCAATGACTACTCAGCAATAAGCCCTCACACTTACTTGTTCCCTGGTTTTGCTCTTATAATATATATAAAAAAGAAAAGAAGAAGTTCCAACCTCTTTTCAAAACTGTGCCTATGGAAGGAAGACTGTGCCAGTGGTTTTTCTTAAAACTGGCCATTCCTTCATTTCTGTCACTTCCCTGCATGATATTGGCCTTCACTAATTTAAGTAAATCTACATTTAGAAAATACTACAAAGCAAAGGAAGTGGCTGCCCCTCAGGCTTTGAATACTTAATTAAGGTAACCAAGGGATGGGAGAGGGGTGAGCAGGGGAGGAAACTGAACTAGAAGTAACTAGAAGTATGGAGGGCCTTGTGCAGTCTGGCTGTGTAGAGGTAATTTTGTGCACCATAGGCGTGAATTTAGATACTGTTGTAACTTTGTACCTCAGGTATATTAAAAAAGAAAACATGCATTTGGTATGTTCCAAAGTCTGTATGTAATTTAATGGTAAAAAACTCTTTCCTTAATATACCGAGTTATATTTTTCACACTCTATTTTCCACCCAGACTACAAGTTCTCTGGGACACTGTTTCTCAATCTTTTCAGACTGTGCCTACCTTGTTTCCCTCCTGTACCTTACTTCCACTCCCCATTTATATAATTTTCATCTACTGTGGCCTATCGGAATATCCTGGGGACCAATAGGGGATCATCTCACTCTATTTGCAAGATGCTGCTATAGACTAGCAAGTCTTCAAATTTAACAGATATCAAGAGTCCCCTGGAAGGTATATTAAAAAATATTGGCTGGACTTCAGAGTTCCTGATGTAGTAGGCCCAAGTGGAACTAAAGAAATTGCATTATTACTATTATGTATTTATTGTATTGAACCTAGACTTTGGGGCCTTAGGTGTTTTGGTTTCTAACACAGTTATGAAAAACAAGTATGTCATCTATTATTCACCACAAAAGAGTGGTTACTCATACAGAGAAGAAAAGGTCGAAGTTCAGGGTTAAACTCAGGTGTTTGCTTCCAGATTTTAACTGCCCAATCACAGGCATATTTCCATTCACCTTTGTATTCTCAACACCCATACTTTCCACCTGCCTCATGCAAGTGTCTCTAATAAATATTTGCTGAGTGAATTTGAGATCTACATTGATTAGAAATAGATGTAGGAAAAATTCCAGTAGATCTTAATTAAAAGAAAAGTAAGAAGATAGTAAGGTGAGGGGAAAATTGTGTCTAATTCTGTTAACTTAGCTATTTTTGGTAGAAACAATACATTCCCTACTCTATATATTTTAGTATATACACATGTATGTCTAAACATTAGAATGACATGTAAAGGGTTCTGTCATAAAATTTTTCGCAATTATGCAGGCACTTTTCTGTGATGAGCTAGGAATCTGTTGCTCAGTCTATTACTCGTTTTAAGAAGCTCATTTGGGACTAAGTTCTCAATAATGACATATATTAATAGTATAATAAGATAAATACTACCTCGAGTGATTTTTAAATAATTTTGTAAAATTACACTTTTTTTCTCATAACAAAGAAACTGTATTTTAGTCTATTGGGACATCCAAGTTGTGAATAAAATTATCTTTTTTGGTCTGTGTTAATACAGCATATGAGACTCCTAAATCAGCTGGATCTACTTCCCTATTTCTGAGTCCATCAAAATGTACTTTATTCATTACTGCATCATCACACAGCCATAATAAAGTGGGATAAGCTGGGAAATGAAACCACATATGTTAAAATCTTAGACAACAACAGCAGTGATGAAGTGGCATGTTTATTTAAGTGGAATAGTCTGAGTGAAACATGAAAAACATATAAACACAGCTATTTAGTAAGAATAAGAACATGGGAGACAGCCAGAAAAAAAATTTCCAAATCTTGTTCTCTGTTACTTATTGAAGTGCTTGAATCTCAGGTAAATAGTCCTGACACTCAGAGCTTGCTCATTCTCTCAAATGGGGGCAAGTAATTTGCAAGTTTTTGAAAGTTTCTACACAAAATATTTTCAGTGTCTTTTACAGGGTACATTTCTCTGACTCTGTCCCTTTTTTCTTTGTGTTGGAAAATTTTTGGGGAGAAAAGAAAATGGAAAATATTTCTTTTAGTTTGGTATCTTTGCACTTCTCATTGGTCTTTATATCTGTATCTTTCCCTTTTGCCTCAGACCTTGGGAATGTCTTGAGTAACTTGAGCCTATTGAATTGATGTTTACAGTGTTTGCCTACAATAATTATTGACTAATTACTGCAGTGTTTAATGATAACTCTAGAGAGTAAGTATACATATGTATATATATAAATATATATACATATGTATATATATATATATATATATAGAGAGAGAGAGAGAGAGAGAGAGAAATTCCTGTGTAAATTGATTAGAACTTCCGTGAGGGAGAAATTATTCAGGTATAATGCTGACATGATGATTTTTAAGCCCGTGGGCCATCTAGAATCTACATCCTCAGACCTAGAGATAAATTTCTAATATCTTAGTCTTAGAGAAACAAAAATATGTCTGGTATATTTAAAAAGTGTTTAAATTTTATAGTAATTTAAAGGCTTTGTATCTTTTAAAAATATCTAACAGTTACTTCAGACTGAAATTCACTCCTTGGCTATACTCAGAAACAGAACAACTAATAATATTTAGCAAGAGAGGAGTTTGAAACTTTGATTAAGAAAAATATGGTACTTTACCTGAACAAATCGTAAATGGATCCATTTAAAATGAAATTAAGTGGTGCTTAGCTGGTTTGCAAATTGGGACCTATTTATCTCAGTAAAAGGATTCAAATCTTGATTTACTCCTAAGATTGACTTCATTATTACATTTAATAATACTAGAATTTTGTTAACAACTTGTAAATTCTCTCTATCCCTTTAAATGGCAGTTTGTACAGACAATAATTGAATATTGGGTAGAATAACTTGATTTCCCAGAGAATTATGTTTCTAATATTTTCTTCTTTCTGTTGCAGAAATTGAAACAAGTTGAAGAAACAAAAGATCCTGAGAAGAGATTAACTAATATTTCCCTGGAGTCATTCAATAAATATAACGGCAATACTGTGATTTTATTAGTAAAAGAGAACTCTCTGAGCAAGGTTGAACAACAAAAGGAAGAAAATGAAGAAAAATGAAGAGTCATCTTTGAATAGCTCAGATAGGCCTGGGGTAGACAACTTGGAATCTTTGAGCGACTCTTTATATGATAGCTTTTCATCCTGTGCAAGCCAGGGTTTAAATGATGTATAAAGGACTATTTTTTCCCATAGTGAGCTGAAAATTGAGCACTTAAGAAAGAGGTGTGGGGAAGGCAGAGATGACAATAAACTATTGCAAAAGCAGAGCCTCTGTTGTCAGATTCACAGCGCTTGCTACTCTGACAGGGCAATAAAAATAACTCCATTTGCTGTGTTTAGTGAATGAAAAGTCCAAGAAAACATATGATGCAGACGTCTTAATTTTGCACTTTTTTTTGAATACTTGTACAGATGTTGTAAATTTTTTTGAAAATAAATTATATTTGTAGCAAAAAAAGAGACAGCAATAAGTGGAATCAGTGCCATGCCTTTGATGTATGAAGTCTTAGAAGTTAATAATATATATTTTTTAATTCCAAGGAAAGTTATTTTTTAGGTCATTGTCTGAGTTTTCCAACAAATGGTGGTGGATAGACATTATAAACCTAAATCAGGCCTGCCCCCACCCCAGATTTGAGCAATCCCAATGTAATCTCCATCTCAATCTCAACTTGGTATAATTTTGAATTACAACTACAAAATTGTTAAGAGTTCGGGTTGTAATGATAAATGTCATTTAGCTTCTAACTTAAAATGTAAAGGTACTTGTGCCTAACACTGATGAGAAGGGATGTGTATCAGAAGTGACCTAATTCCAATTGCTATTGCAAGGTTTTCCCTCCAAATATTCCCTGGCATTCTTTTTTTGCTTAGTGCTTCTCTCTTGCTCTCATCACTATCCAATTGATTTTCATCTTCTTGCTCATTAGTAAAACCGGAATAATTTAGAAATGAAAGCAAATTCCTGTCTGCAATGTTCACTTTTTAAAAAATAAAATGGTGCTATGAAAAATTCCTCTTTGATATCCTTTTTATCCTAAAGATCTGTTTATATGTAAGGATAAATTCTATTTTAAAGGTTACATGTATTTTTTCTAGATGTGAACTATTTATAATTGCTTTTGTACAGGAGCTTGTAAATTAGGCATAATAGAAATATTTTTAGGATTTATATGGTTACTTTAGTACACATTTATTTCTTTAAAAATATTGTATGATCAGTGTTATTTGGTTAATTCGTGCAATTGGTTCTATTTGAAATTTGTTATCCTAAAAATAATGTAAAATGTCATTGTCTTTTAAGACTTTTTTATAACTCTCATTTCGTTTCTGAATAAAAGTTCTATCATACTTTGAAAGTGTAAATAACTCATTCAAAATCTCCTTGGCCCAACCAGTGATTTGAATCTCACATTTGAAAAATGAACGAATTTCGGAAGCAATAAATAAACTAGTCTATTTACTCCAGAGACAGCAATTCAGCCTATTGTAAGATAAGTCTGCAGGCTGGTAATGGTGGAAGCATTTGGATCTCCCTATGGGTTAACCAGCTAGAATCAAAGAATGGGGCAATGGACAAGAGAAGGAATCAGAGGAGTATATGGAAAGATCTCCACGGGGAATTACTAAAAAGTCATTTTAACCCATTTCCAAGCCTGCCTCACTGACAGGTGGGAAGGATAAATGACCTGGGTCTAGTTCTAAGAGCTTTACTCCAAGAGGTGACAGGAAGAGAAGGCGGGTGGCAAAGCATCTGAGGCTATTTCCACCGAAATGGATGCTCCCTGGGGAGTGGAGGGATCTGGGTGGAGGCGTTGTGGGGTGGGGCGCCAAACAGGCAAGTGGGCTCCGCAACACCTGCTGCAGGGCTCGGCGGGGAGGAAAGTGCAAGGCGGTCGGTGGCGTAGGATGAAGAATCCAGGTGAGTCACTGGACCAAGAGGGGGCTTGGGGATGGGCTACAGCCGAAGGCAGGGTTCTAGGGGCCAGGCGGGCGTCAGGGAGGGAGTGGACCCGGGTAGAATACAATAATTACCCGTGGCTTTGGCGGGGAGGGTGCTACCGCCTGGCCTTGTACAGGAAAGACAGCAACTTCCTTCATCCCAGATTGCAGATCCTATAAGAATTCTTCATAGCTGTACCCGGGGTAGCCCTCTCTCCAGGAGACCAAACTGGCCAGAGGAAGGAAGCCCGGCGGCTCTCTGTGATCTAGAGGTTCTGCAAGGTGGCCACACCATCCACCTTGCATCAATCACAGCCCACCCCCCCTCCCCCAGGGCAACTTGCTACTAAAGCTCGGGGAGCTTTAGCAGGGAACAAGGCTGCTCGGGACACCCAGGAGGGAATGCGGGGGCTGCAGCAGGGCAAGTTTGTCAACGCACGAAGCTGCATATCTCCTCCCTCCACCGCGCCCAGTTCGATGGCCCCGGGAACTCCGCTGCGCGAATACCTGGCTAGCTCTTGTGACCAAAGAGGACGACGAAGGGGAAGGGGGGCGTCCAACCGTGGAGGTCTTTCGCACCTCGGAAGTGCAGACACTCCGAAGTGCGCCCCACCTCCTCCGCTTTGGCACCTGCTGCGTCTTCGGCACCCCCTCCCGGGACCTCGGATGTGAGCGCGCGGCCGATCCTCGGGGCGGCCGCTGCCCGGGGACGTGCGGTGGCAGTGGGTGGGAGCGTGGCAGGAGCGTGCCGGCCCTCCCCGCCCTCCGCCGTCACCATCACCCCCTCTGCCAGTCGGCAGCCGTCACGTGGTGCCCGGAGTGGGCGGTGGTGGGGAGACTTTTTGAGTGCTCGGGATCGCCCCGACTTCTTCAGTCTGCCTACTTGGTGCCTTCAGGAGTTGCTCCGCGGGCTGGGCTGGTTCGGGGACCTGCATTCGGGGACGCCGGCGCGGGCGATGCGGGCGCCGCCAGTGGCACCTGAAGCTTCTTTGGGCAGCGGCTCGGGCCCCAGCAGCCTGGGCTGTAGCCACAGCCGCCGCGGCCACCGCAGCCTCTGATGCTCCTGCCCGCGGCTCCGGGAGGATGTGGCTCCTCGGCCTCGCAGCAACTTTTTGCGGATTGTTCTGGCGTCCAGGTAAGAGGAACCAGGCAGGACCCGGGTGCACCCGGCGGGGCGCGCATACACCCTTATTCTTTCCCCCCCCCTCCCTACTTCCAGGATGCCCATCTCGGGAATCGCACTAGGCAGGGGATTGATTACTCTGCGAGTTTTTTTGGCCACCGAGCCTGGTGCCTAGGCGCGCACCTAGGAAATTGACTAAGTCCCGCACCGCTGGAGGAGAGGTTGGAACGCGCCTTCGCTGGATTTGGGGTGCTAATATCATTGCTTTATGCTCCAAGAAACAAAAACGATGCTGGCTGGGAAAGTGCGTGGGTTCTTGTGATGCGTTAGCCTTTGAGAGGAGAAGGGAGCCAGAACCTCTGTGCTCTTATTTCAAGTTGCCAGGTGTCTTTAGCTACCCGGTGTAGCGGTGCCGCGGTGCCACCGTCCGGGTAAGCAGCGGAGCGCTGGACAGCCTGTGTCCAGAGGCGCCTAGCTAGGCAGGATGGTTGTGCTCCACACGCGGGGCGGCGTGGGCCACCCCCGAATCGGTGCTCATCTTTCCGGGAGCTGATGCTGGAGCTCCTGGATCGAGTCTAACTGAAGCTATGAGTATTGCAAAAAACGCATCTGGCGCCTTCTCTCTTATATGCTGACCTGCAGAGCCAACCAATCTAGATTAGAAATCACACACACACACACACACACACACACACACACACACACACACACACACACACACACACACACACACACACACACACACACACACACACACCTCCTGGCACTTCCTCACTGGTTGGGTTCCTTACACAAGACTGCTGAATTTAAAAAATTACATTAAATGATCTGTGTGCAAATACAGTCATGAGAGGTGCCTGGCATAGTAACTAAGTAGGCATATTTTTTGGCTTAGGGTGAAGCTGACACTTGACCCTGAAGCTCCTTCACTCGCTCACTGCATCTTTTAAACTTCCTTGGGGTATGGAAAGAGGAAGCCAGATGTGGTGTTGGACTGGTACTTTCTATCAGCCTTGGGCTCCAGGGGAGAGTTCTGCTTTACCAGACAGGAACCTGGGTGGTCGCGCCGCCCCCTGCCGGCTGCAGCCACTTGCGTGTCTTTCTTGCAAACCCAAAAGTACTGAGCATCCAGAGTTCCCGAGTAGCCCCAGGGACATACTTTCCCTGGATGGTCCGTTGCCCGTGACTGCATGTAACCCCAGCCACCTCTGCTCCACAGGCTTTGCTCTACAAATCCAGTGTTATCAATGTGAAGAATTCCAGCTAAACAACGACTGTTCCTCCCCGGAGTTCATCGTTAATTGCACGGTGAATGTTCAAGACATGTGTCAGAAAGAAGTGATGGAGCAAAGCACAGGTAAGAGACACAGGGCAGCCCTCCCACTTCCCTCTCTATCCTGAATCCTGGAGGGAGTGAAAGGGTAGCTAGATTACAGGAAAGGGGATTAAGTAATTCAATCCATCTCTGACTAGTTATCACAATTTTACATTTACAGTACTTGGAAAAGGAAGAGTTCCACCTTACTTCAGTCTCATTAAAGTTAATTACCAGGGATTCTTCCCAAAGGAGTTAGGAGAAGTGCATTTAAATTGGTGGCTCTCCTCTTTATTTACTCCCCGCACTTCCCTCTACTGAAAAGCTAATCTAGATGCTGCAAAGTATATATGGATTACAGACTCTCCTTAGGCAACTAGACAGTAGTCCGCAAGGAGTGTCAGCCTGAAATATGAAGCTAGTTTTAGTTCCCAGAGGTCAGAACTTGAAAAATGTATTTTGTCATAAAGCCACACCATATTTCTTTGAGGAACACTGCAGGATCTTTATTTAATTTTAGAACTAATGCATCAAATTCCAGGAACAAATTGCCAAGCTCTTTCAAGGAGTATAGTTTCTTGCCTGGCAAGCTTAACCACAGGCTGGTGGATGGGGAGAAGGGTTGAAGGGGCTTGGCTTTTTTGTAAGAAAAAAGATCTTGTTAGAGCAAATTGGGCTTGCTCCAGTTGTTAAGTTTCCTGAGATGTACTTCCTCAGAACCCTCACCCCCTTTAGACTTGTTTGAACTCAAAATCCCCTGAAAGTATATCTACAAATAAAGAAGAAATTGGTTTCAATTCCTTATGTTAAATCTGCAAACAGGGGCTGGAGCAATCTTACAGGGGTAAGGCATTTGCCTTGCATGTAGTCCATCTAGTTTCGATTTGCACATCCCATATGATGCCCTACATGCTGCCAGAACTAATTCCTAAATTCAGAGCCAGGAGTAACCCCTGAACATCATTGGGTGTGCCCACACCCCAAAATAAACCTGAAGAGATTTGATGATTTTATTTAGTTGGTTTTTGGACCACACCTAGTGTTCAGAGAGGCCTTTCCCAGCTCTGCTCCAGTTTACACCCAGTGGTGCTCAGAGATAATACCGTTTTGGTAAAGGACCCAATCTGAGATTTGGATACTTTAAGACATCGAAAAGATGGGCAATAGTGTTATGTGGCAAGTGAAACTAAATAACTCAAAGTTGTTCTTTAGTTTTGAGAACCATAAAGCCCCGGCCATATGCATTAAAACTAAATGGTTCCTTGAAGTCATTAATACAAAGGTTGTTGTGTTATTTTCAAGGCAGTACCTCAGGTCATTAGAATAGGAGCCTGGAAATACCTTATCAATAATGACAAGATTGGGATTGGCGAAGAAGTTAGTTCCTATGTGTTGTGTGGTGCTCTATGTGTGGGCTCTTTTTTAAGGCTTTTCTTTGAACAGAAGCAGCAGCAAAGTTGTCGATTCCTTCTCCCAAAAGCGCTCTTCTGGGAAGTCTGAGTTTTAATTACTCTCAATAATTTCTCCCAAGGAGAGCAGCATGCCGTGTTTTGCCATATCAGCTTGAGGCTGCTAAAAAGACATCAGAATTTAGTGGCATAATCAGGTTTGATAGGGGTGATTTTGACAAGTTCTTTTCTTCTTACTTGTGTTTTATTTCTGAGAGTTTTTGTATAAACTGTTAAATGTCCTTTTACCAGAGTGACTGCTGTGATTTAAGTTAGAAACACTTTATTTACTGTTAAAAAATTGACGCTTTCGGGGCCAGAACAGTGGCGCAAGGAGTAGGGTGTTTGCTTTGCACATGCTAACCTAGGGCAGACCTTGGTTCAATCTCCTAGCATTCCATATGGTCCCCCAAGACAGGAGCGATTTCTGAGCACAAAGCCAGGAGTAACCCCTGAGGGTCACCAGGTGTGGCCCATCCCCCCCATTTTTTTTTTGAAGTTTTCTTCAAGGTAGCTGTTTAAAATAGAGGTAAAGGAGGATTATAAAGACACATTAAGAACTTCTTTTAAACACTCTGGGCAACTGCCTACTTGGGCCTTTGCCTACTTTATAACCTGAGATGTGGGTGAGACCAGGAGAAGATGGTATAGGAACTAAATTGCAAACCAAGGAAAAGTATCTTTGCTTCTATTGTATTTTGGTTTGGGGGGCTACTAGTGCTTTGGTACTACCCAGCTCTGTGCTTGAAAACTGCCTCACGGTGTTTCAAAGGGGATCAGTCAGTGTTGGGATTTCTCACATACAAAGTTTTCTTTGTATAAACTAATCCTATTGAGTTATATCTCTGGTCTGGCATCACATTTCTTCCTTTCTAAAAGTGGATCTAAAATAATTTCCACAGTTTTTGTTCAAGTGCTGTTTTCATCTTGCTCTAGGTCCCCTTCCAAATAAGATTGCTCTGGTCACGTGATATTTTTCTAAGGAAAATTCAAGAAACAAATTGTAGCTATTCTCCATACAAACTTTAGCCCAGAGTGCACTAAGCCAAGTATTGGTATTAGCTGGGCCAGATTAGACACCTTTTATTCGGCAAAAGATTCCTCTAGTCACATGTAATAAACTGAAGGAATGAAGTACTGAAAACTGAGATTGAAATACCAATGAAGTCTGAGAAACAAACTTGATGTTCTCTAAGGAAAATTCAGTAATGAAGTGAAGAAGTCCAGTGCACATTGATACAGAACATCCTGGGTCTAAAGTCAGTAGAGATCATTCAAATTTATGTTCCTATGTGAAAACAAGTGATATTTAGGCAGGACTGATACTTTTAAGGCTCTTCTATTTTTATCTCTGTGTGATAGAAGGAAATCAGTCAGTTTAGGGGTATGAAAACCTTGCTTTTGTTAGTAAACAGAGAGTCTTAAGCTCTGATCTTTAAATGACTACAGTATATAATTCAGTAACTACTATAATAGTATTAATAGCTATAACAAGACTAGTAAGTACTAAGAACTGACTTTTGTGTGTGCCCATGCTACAGTTTCTTTCCTTAGCACTGCACACTGACCAGCTAGTGTGCTCTGGTGTCTACTAGTCCCCTTTGAAACCTTGTTTCCCTAGACCACAATTGGTAATATGTAATTCCCTTATAAAGGCATCTTTCCCGCTGAGAGATTTTTTAAAAATTATATGATAGCTTTAGAAATCAAATTCAGGGGGACCGGAGAGATAGCATGGAGGTAAGGCATTTGCCTTTCATGCAGAAGGACTGAGGTTCGAATCCTGGCATCCCATATGATTCCTCATGCCTGCCGGGGAAGATTTTCGGAGCATGGAGCCAGGAGTAACCCTTAAGAGCTTCTGGGTATGACCCAAAAACCAGAAATCAAAGTCAGGGACTGGAGCGATAGCATAACAGCTAAGATAGCGGTCTTGCACACAGCTCACCCGATTTCTGTCACCAGCCCTCCATAAATTCTTTTGAGCATTCCCAGAAGTGTCTGAGTATAGGGCAAGAAATAAGTACTGAGCACTGCCGTGTAACCTAACCACAAAGATACCTCTCTTTGGATTGTAATTTGATTCCTAAATTTTCCTTTAAAAAATGTCATGTGACCAGGGGAATCTTGTTTGGAGATGCCTTTTTTTAAGATGTGCTTTCTTTAAAACACCCCCACCCAAATATAATTTACATTCTGTTATTTGGTCAATAATAATATGCTGTTATGAGAATCTTAAGAGTTATAGCTGAAAGGATATACATCTGAGTCTTACTAGGAGTTTTGTTCAAATCATCATCTAGCTACTTTCACAGAAGGCAGTTCTTTAAGTATACATACATGGTATACCTAGCCATGGATCATTCATAAACTTCCAATGAAACTCTGGGGTACCTAAGATAAATTCTGATCTGGATATACCTTTATATGTGGCAGAGGAAAAGAGTAAAACTATTAGATACTTGGCCCAACTCCACCTTCTATCTATTACTAAGAGGCACATGTTTCTTGTAGCAGTATGTTCTGTAGTAAAATATAAAACCAGACGTGCCTGAAAAGATAATCCAGACAAAGAATTAAAGACTGGGAAAATGTTCGTGTCTGCCAAACTCACTTAGCATGCTCAATTAGCTGGTTGAGTGCAGAGTCTCCAAAATAGTTTTTGAAAACTACTTGGAGAATGAAAACTAATTGAAAGGATTTGTTTTACAATTTGACAGTTGTATCAAATTGGCCATTTTCATAGATAGAGACAAGCCATGGTTTTAAGCAGATTTAAGAGATTTTTAATGAAGCAACTAAGTTGGACATTAAGCAATATTTAAGGAGTTTTCTTCCCTCCAAATACTAGGAATGCAAATATGCCCTGACCTTTCATTAGTCCTTTCTAGAATAAGTCTGCAAACTCAGCTATTACAAAATTTGAAGCAGGTACATTTAATGTTCAACTGGGAAATATATATAAAATGAACCTTTTCTTATTCCCTGGAGTGGTTTTCCTATTAGATGCTAGGATTATTTTCTTTTTGTTCTGTCCTTTTCTTTTTGATCATTTCTGGAGTAACAAGGCATAAATGGTGGGAAAGGAAAGGTTGGCTGGTTCTTTTCTTTGTCTTTCCTAATTGATATTTAAGTGTTTTCATAAAGAATGGCTTGTCCTTTACTTGTCTGGTCTTATGAATTGGCATCTCTTCACCAGCATTCTTGATAATGACATTTCCCCCTGTTTCTTATCTCACCTGCAAAATATTTTGAATATTAATTTTTATTTCAGAATAGAATTCCCCCCACGAATTTTTAACGAGGGTATGAAGAATGTAAATTTGCATTTGTTTGACAGCGCAATCTTGTAATTAGAGTTTTTCCTCTTGACTAGATACAGTGAAAGGGCATAATTTAATTTTTATAGACTAGCCAATTTCTTTCCTTAGTAAAATATAGTTCTGTCAGTGAGCAAAATGTTACAGGTTCTCTTAAACCTTATTTAAAAGTTAAATGCAGTATATTGAAAGAAAGTTCATGGTCTGAATCAGTAACCTAATCGATCTCTTCACCCATCCTTTGCAGCATGCATTGATCTATTTGTCTCTTTTGCAATATAAAAGTTAGTGATTTAGATGCCATCTTGCATTTACATTATGGTGTATAAGTAATGGCTATATTCCTTTTGGAATTGTTAGTTGCTCATTAAAGAATGGGACCATACCTCTGTTCAATTAACTTTTTACCTTACTTTTTCATGGACTAAATAAGAGATAGCAAATGAAAATCCACTATCTTTAAAGTAGTCATTGACTGAGAATTTGGATTTATATAAATGTCAGATGATATGCCTTATATTTTGGAGACCTTGGATTTCACATATATATGCATACATATAAATGTGTGCATAAGTACATGTATGCATATTACATAATTACATGCATAATTTGTATATTTATATAATAATTGTTTACTCTTAGTAGAAAGAAATTGGAAGCTAACTATGACTTGTGTTTTCTTAGGTCTATGCTCTGCTTGGTTACACCAGGATTTAAAATAATAGGTTCTAATTTGTCTTTGTAGTGGATTTGACAGGAAACAGGGCCAGTTCTACTAATCAGTATTCTCTAACCATCTCTCTTCCTACCTGAATTCTTTTGTTTAAAATATATGCCTGAAAACAAACCTATAGACTGTATCTGTGTGTATACTTTTACATTTTCACATACAAAATTTCTATAATAAAAATGAAAGTTTTTCTTCTTTGCAGATGCTCATGTCATAAATTAATCAGTCACACTATAGCATGAAGATGTTTTCTAACATTTTGCCAGTACTCATTTGTTAGCAGTAGCAGCGATTGCTGTTAATATTTTACTGTCCCCTGTCTCCTGCTTATCTTTGCTTCTGCAAGCAGTCCTTGCCTATTATTTCTCTTTTAGATATTCAAACTGCAGTTCTTATTTTCCCATCCTCTGTTCCATTTTGAATCAATCAGATGGTCAATAGACTATGCTTTGAGAATGAAGTGAAAACCATTTCTGTTTAGATTTTGCACTACAACTGGCTTTACTCAGGGCTTACTTCTGGCTCTCTGCTCAGGGATCTCTTCTGGCAGAGCTTGAAGGACCATGTGAGGGGCCGGTGATGTGGCACTAGAGGTAAGGTGTCTGCTTGGCAAGCGCTAGCCAAGGAAGGACCGTGGTTCGATCCCCCGGCGTCCCATATGGTCCCCCCAAGCCAGGGGCAATTTCTGAGCGCTTAACTAGAGCATCAAACGGGTGTGGTCGAAAAACCAAAAAAAAAAAAAAAAAAAAAGGACCATGTGAGGTTCTGGGGATCAAATGTGGGTTAGCCAAGTGCAAGGTACGCATCATGCCAACAGTATACACTTTCCATCCCAGAAAACCATTTAAACCACAAATTTTTAATCATGTCCTTCAAAACTTCAATGAGTATAAAAACTTTAAAATAAAAATATTTTATTTTAATAAAATAAATGTAAAGAAAGATATCCTTATTAACACCAGTCCTGCTAGAAAGGTTTCTGTATCAACTTTAGTCAAGTTATGAATTACAGAGGAAAAGACTGCAGTGACTGATCATATCACTGCTTCCATTTGGACAGAGACTAAGGGAACACCTTCCTCTTCCTGACAGTTTGTCAATCACTGTGTTCTCTTAGTTCTCAAAAAGCATCCATCTACTGCGCTAGGCAGAGTGACATCTAAAACGTCTTTAGAGGGCTAAGAGCAAATGTCTTTAGTCTGTCGGATTCTCCAGCTATTGAAGCATTTGTTTATGTTAACTTTCCAGCTGAAGGAGCAGCCAATACTCACCTCCCATCTCCATAGATGAAACGTTTGAAGATTGATCCTGCTCTCCCTTAACACTGATTCCTCCCACGATGATTTCATGAAAGCTTCCATCATTGATGGTTATTTTAATGAGTTTAAACGGAGAGAGGCTTCAAAGCGGTTTCTTTTTTTTTTTTCCTTAGTGAAAATGGAAAAGAAGTATGAAAACAAACCACCATTTACTTTGTACTTTGAAAAACAAGTCTGCTTCCCATCCATCTTTATCTCTGAAATAGCAACAGGAATCTATAGTTTTACTTCCTCACTCCCTTTCTCTCTTCCTCTTCCTTCCTTTCTCTCTCTGGCTCTTTTAGTTTTAGTTTTATTTCCAGAGTAACAGACTGGGATTCTAATTGCCAAAATCTGACTAAGGTTTATTAGCATGTGGGGGAAAGTTTGTTTTATGACCCTCAGGAGAGTTCACAGATTATCTTGGCTTGGTATCCCGGTGTTTCTTACAGAAGTGCTAACAAGCCCATGAAAGTTCTAAGTATGTTTCATGTCCCTAAGTCTACCATATGCAGAGCATGTACACTTGCCCTGTGATCTATCTTTCTGGCCATGTTGAACCTCTGTTTCTTTTATTTGTTAAATGGGAAGGGTCTACGCAAAACAGGAGAAAGAGAGTGAGAGAGAGAGAGTGAGAGAGAGAGAGAGATGACAGAGATGAGAGAGACTTTGTATTCCAACATCTAGCCCCTGATTCTCAGCAGTCCTCAGAAGTATAGAACTGTTAAGTTGAAAACTATCTTCCTCTTTTTTTTTAATTTAATCACCATGAAAGTGGGAAAAGGTGTTTTTCCTGCCATTTTCTTAATAACAAAGGGAACTATTAAGCTGAATTCTTTATAGTTTTCACTGTGAGGAAAGTAGCTGGGTCTTTTACTGAGGAGTGTTTGCCCAAAGATGCTAGTAGAAAACATGGACACAAGGGCATCACTATAATCTGGGAACAACAGTCAAATCTGTGATGACTCAATCTGGAAATAAGAACTGTTGTATTTACATCTTTAATTCTCCCTATCCATGGTCAACACTGAATTGTTGTTACATTGTGATTCAGAAACTGTTTTCACAGGCCAGAGCTATAGGGCATAGTTTCTTATTAATAAATTGCATCCAATCTTCTGATTGCCTTCAACAGTTTAAAGCAAATAGGAGATGAACTGAATTAAGTGTTTTAGCTAAGGTGAAACCATAGAGAGTTTGTAATAAATTGCTTTTTCAAAAAATAAAGAATGCATTTAAATAGAATAAAGCAGCAATGGTACAAGACATTGATTTTGAGCTTTATGACTTTTCAAACCATGAGAGGAATCCAGAAACAAAAGTGATGACGTATTGTATTGTTTTAAGGAAGTTGTGATACTTGGTCCAGTGCATTTCATATCTCACTGGACATGGACAATAGCTTTTTATGTTTTTCTGTTTCTTAGACTTGTTCTCTAGAATGGAAGAAAGACTGAAGTCAGTGCCAGAGGCGGGTGATGCCAGGCTCACAGTTATTCAGTCCTCCTTAGTCTTAGCAATCTGTACTCTGCAAGAATATCTAATACATGTAGAAGTTTATGATGCTCGCCTCAGAGGCTCCTTCAAAGAGCCTCTGTGGAAGCAGGTATATTAAGTGATGCTGGACCATGATTTTTATGCACTGTTTTATGGGCTTATGCAAAATCTTGCAAACCACTTGGGTCTCCAGTAACTTTGGAGAAACCTGTCAGAAATAACAAGAGGCAAGGCTGATGGAGCAGTTTCCCACCCAGTAAAGATATGCTAAGTGGCTGTGTGAAGGGATCTTGGCTTCAAAGCCAGCATGAGCTTCTTTCCAGAAAGGACTTGCTTTCAGAGAGAGGCAGTGAGAGGAAGAAAGCTACACTTGGACAGTGAAGGGTAGGTTAACTTTCTTTGGAAGATGGAACTACTGTCATTGACTGTTGAAAGGGAAAATAGAATAAAATGAATAAGTTGCAGACATTTTACATAAAAAAAAAATTGCTGGGTCCGGGAAGGTGGCGCTAAAGGTAAGGTGTCTGCCTTGCAAGCGCTAGCGTAGGACGGACAGCGATTCGATCCCCCGGCGTCCCATATGGTCCCCCCAAGCCAGGAGCGACTTCTGAGCGCATAGCCAGGAGTAACCCTTGAGCATCAAACGGGTGTGGCCCAAAAACTAAAAAAAAAAAAAAAAAAAAATTGCTCGCACCTTTAAGCCTAGACACCATGCTTTCCGGAAGGGAAACATTCCTAGAATTGTCTTTAATGGTAGGTGATGACAGGAGATGACAGAGGTTTTCTGACAAATTCATCTTTGTTCACTAGCCTCCATTCGTTTGTTTGGAGACAGATCCTGCTGGGGTTTTGGAGGATTTTCCTAATGAAACTGAACTAAAAACTTCTTTCACCAGATCCATCTATGGTTTTTATTTTTACGTTAGTGATCTTAAAGGATACTGTGGCCTGTCTCTTGACAGTGCTCCCTCTGTTTTCTTATATGCACATATGCTCACACCATGCAAACACACTTACTGATACACAGACAGTCCCATACACTGTTCTGCTAATAACTAGTGCTCATGCAATAAATATACTTAAAGAATTCCTGTTTCAAATTAAAATAGATTTATCAGCCTTAAAAAAAAATACTAAGCCAGAAATGAAAGAGCCAAAATCTCTAACCTAAGAAAAAGAATAGCCTAAAGATAAGTTTAATCGACTCTTTGCATTTTAGTTAAACTAGAAATAGTCAACAAAAAACTCTTCATTTGTTAGCAGCTATTAAGAATTCCTAAGTGTTGGGGCTAGAAGAATAGCACAGTAGGTAGGGTGTTTGCCCCTACATGCAGCCAATCCTGGTTCCAAAACAGAGCATCCCATAAGGACCCCCTGAGCCTGCCAGGAGAAATTTCTGAGCAAAGATCCAGGTGTAAAACTTGAGCACAGCTAGCTGGGTGTGTCCCATAATCTCAAAAAAAGAATTCTTAAATGTAAACTACCCTAGTTTTTCTTCTTTGTCAAAGTTCTTTCCAGGCTGATCTGGCTGTATTTTGAGTAGGTATTTTCAGAAACATAGCTTGAATACAAATTATATACATCCATTACCTCATAATCACCCTACGTAAACAAATAGCACCCAGATGAACACAGACAAGCCTCTTGGAAGCAAGTCTTAACCTTCCAGTGCTATCAGGAAAAAAAAAAAAAGCAAATGTCCCTTCTTTCCATGTAGTGTCATTCTGCCTGTCTCCCATACAGAAGATGCAAGCCAAATATATAGATATATTTGTTTTGTACCACAAAAGCAGGTTTTTGAGTTGGGAGGAATATATTGGTAATACATTTACTTTGGGTAAATTAAATCATGGAAGGAAACCAAACACCAAAAAGGACCTTTTTTTTTTTTTACTCTCTTTCTATTGGTCTTACACTTATACCATTTCAATGAGTTCTAATAATCCAACTAAGTATGTGTAATCTTGCCCTTTTATTGACTGTCTTTAATATCTTTGTCACAGAAAGTTCCACTTGTCTTGAAGTCCAAGGAAACTCAAACTGTAATAGCTATTAGGTACCAAGAAGCATCTTGGCTTATCTCCTTCATTTGTCTTTGAGGCCTGACTTCCAAAAAGAATTAATCAGTTCTTTCTATTAAAAGAAAATTTCTTTATATCTTGCCTTTGCCCTAACCCTCACTTTTTGGATACCTTATGCATGTGTTTGGTTATGAGTAAGAGAAAATTTTTTTTTGGTTTTTGGTTCACACCCGGCAGCGCTCAGGGGTTACTCCTGGCTCTATGCTCAGAAATCGCTCCTGGTAGGCTCAGGGGACCATATGGGATGCTGGATTTGAACCACCAACCTTCTGCATGCAAGGCAAATGCTTTTACCTCCATGCTATCTCTCCAGCCCCCAAGTAAGAGAAATTTAAGCTACAACAACATTGTTCACCTCACAAGGTATCCTTGGAATTGTTCCCATAACTCAGTGAAATCATCACAGATATGTTCTCCTCTATAATCCTGTTCATTTTTCTAAGCACGTTTGATTTCTGTCCTCAGACATGTTGCCTTTTAGTCAAAGGTAACTTCCATATTCTAATTAAAAGGAAGATATAGTATCATGAAACTTTAATTTTACTAGGAAAATAATTTCTTTCTCTGTCTTCCCATGTAAATTCTTTCACTGATTAGAAACTGGTCTCATGGCCACTGTAAAAAAGAAGACAGGAAGCTGAATATTTGGTGGTGGCTGTCAGTGGCTGTCAAATCACTCATAGAGAGATTTCCACATACAAAATTAGAAAATCTCAAGCATAGTTTCCCTGGGGACTCTGGGGAAAGAGATGAGTCCCTCTCCTAAACATTCATACTTTTGCCTATTATAGACATAGAAATGTAGATCAGAATCTTTACTCGATATCACTTACCCATTTTTTTCAGGGAAAGATGTACAAATACTAGCAAGTGATGCCCTGAAGTTTAATTCAAGATGTACATGACAGCAGAGGAGAATAAGAGAGGATGGGAGGGAAACTGGAGATATTGTTGGTGGGAAATGTTCACTGGTGAAGGGTGTGACCGAAACTCAATCATGAACAATTTTGTAACCATGGTGCTTAAAGTAATCCTATATATAATAAAGGACGTACATAACACTTCACTGAGATGCAGGTTGTAACAGTTAATTTAACTAAGTTTTAATATGAATGTTTTCTAAAGAAGAGCATATTTGTGTGTCCACATCAATAAATCCAAGGGTGGCTTGGGATAAATATTTTCATGTTCTTGACTCATCTGAAGCCAGTTATGACACCAAGGGTTTCATTTTTCTTCCTCTTTTTCACAAAACTATTTATTAATCTTTGGGCCCTGCATGCTAATCTTTTCACTTCAGAACAATAATCAGAGGACTGCAAGGTTAAAACTGTAAGAGCACAGCCTCATAAATCATTGAAGGGCACTGCTAATACTGAGGTAATAAGTCATAAATATCTATTCCCTCAGTCCCCCATGGCAAACTGGAAAACAAAGACACTAGCTAGGGAAAAGCAAGAGACTATGCAGAAACTGTCCTGGCACAAAGTTATAAATGAGCAGAGAAGTCCAATGTGAAAGAAGTCTAATGTGAAATTAAAGTTAAACTAACAATTGGCATCATACATTATAGGTTGGTTGTTTGCTTGCTATAATTAAGTTGGCATCAGTGGTTAACAGCCTTGAAAATTAAACTTGCCAAAAAAGAACTTTGAAAAGGGTAATCAAAGGCTTCTGAATAATGAAGTTAACGCATCCCTATTATAGAAAAAGAATGCTCTTTTGGTCTTTTGTTTGATGTCTATTTTGTTGTCTAGTGGTGACTGCTGTTTTATCAAATATTAATTTTTACTCCTGGGATTGTTGTTCTCTGTACTATTCTCAATTCCAGTTCTCTGTACTTAGCCAGGTTGAACTGATGTAAGCTCAGCATCCATGTCAATGAGTTGGATGTAAATTGACTCTTGTATGCATTTGTGTGTGAGAGGTTTTTTTGGGGGGGATTTAAATAAATGGGGGATTAACATTTTAGTTTGGCTCCTGTGACCCCTGTAACTCAATAGGTTTCTTTGGCTTTTAAAGAATCACATTTATGACAGAGGAAGAGCATTTAAGGGCCAGACACAAAACTGTCCTGAAAAGAATTCCCTTCTACTTCTCTCTTTATGGCTGATAAATGGTGCCCAGCATGGCAATAATAAGCACAAGTATAGATAATCCTCTTCTTTCCCAGATGTTCCTATTAGAATGCAGAGACTGTCAAAATTCCGTGCATGATGTTCTGTAAAAGAGCAAAAAATATTAGAAACAGATCGAAGATCTTTTCTTCTTGCAGTTTCTTTCAGAGTTCAGAGAAAATGCATATAGTTCATTCCAATTACCTGTTTCCAAGCATTTTTTCTTTTGAAAAGTTATTCCTATTCCTGCATAGAATATTTATTGTTATGTAATCAAACTCTGGTGCAATAAGTATTGGTTATTTTTTTAGTAGAGGAAGATTAGTTTCACTCCCAGATGGCCATTCACACAAGTAGCAGTTTACCAGAGAAGTTCGACTTTAAAACTAAATTGCATAACATGGGGTGAAAAGTAATGGACTATTAAAGGCTCTGTTTAGAAATTACCATCTTTGCAATAGCAAAGAGAGCACAGGCAAAGGAAATGATTGGAAAAGATAAATGTATGATGGTTCATAAAGAGAAGCAAGCTCATGTTTTATTCCTCTATTTTAATTGATCACTGGAGCAGAGACTAAAATGAGAAAACTAGGGAAATAACTTATTTAAAAGCATACCTCTACAAAGTAGGTTGTAATACAATTGCAGCCTCAATGCTGACAGAAGACAATGTGTTTCCTCCCCAGAGTTGTGGACAAAAGGTGACATGTTGCCACAACTTAGGAGTTTTAGTCAAATTTGTGACTCAAAGGTGAATGTACATCCATGAATGTTGGGGAGGATGGAGGATGGAAGTGAGAGAAGCATTCTCTAGAATTTCTCTTTCTACCTCAACACAGCTCAGCTTACTCAAGAGGAAATGGAAATATTAAATGATACTGTTTATGACTGTCAAAGTACAGAGGCTATTTGGAGTTAAAGAGTCATTGAAACATGCTTCTAAACTCCACACTGGGTCCTAGATCATGCTGCTGCTGTGGGAGAAATGGATTTTGGTTGAATCCAGAGAGTATCAATGGTTATTAACTTCTTAGTCAAATTATGAGCAAATTGAGAAAACAAACAGGACTGATGGAGAAAATTTTTCTCTATTGTATAGAGAAAGGCTACGCTTGAGAGAGTAACTTGGGGTAGTCAAATGGGCCCTTTTATGAACACTAACATATCTAGTTTGCCTAATCATGGACAAGACTAGATCTGGGTAGATTCCTTCCCTGTGAAATAGAATTGAACATAAATTTTCTCTGAGTCACTTACCCACAGTAGGAGAAAAAATGATTCATGCCTGATTTATCCTACTAATTTGTCAGTCAGATGTGTCCCTTCACCTCCCTTGGGAAATAAGTAAGAAAAGTAGAGAAGGGCTACTAGTTTAGTTTTCCTTTTGTTTATGGAGTATTTGAGGCATCGTTCCTGGGATCAGTCAGGGATTATTCCTGGCCAGGCTCTGAAGACCATATTAGTTGCTAGTAGTCAAACCTGTATCAGCTTCTTGCTAGCCTAATGCCTTACTTGTACTATATTTCTGACCCCAGAATCTTTTATGTAATAAGACATCTACATTAGAGGAAATTATTTTCCCCCTATAGTGTTCCCTCAAATTCATGATACTGAAAATCATTTCATAGTTAATACATGAAGTCAAGTGCACATTTACATTTCAGTATGAAATTTTTGAGGCACAAGTGTAATTCCATAGCATTAACATTGGTCCTGTGTCTGTCACATACATAGTCATGCGCCTGTGTGTACATTATTGGCTACCACCTTGAGTAGCAGCCAGACTATGGAAGGATTACCCTATGTGGAACAAGAAAAATGAGAAAGATTTTTCTCCCACCAAAATTGGTTATTTTTACTAAACTTTGTGTATGGCTGGTTATCCTTATTCTTATTCCTTATTCTGATATTATTTCAGACGTATAGTAAGAGTTTACATTAATCCCTAATCCTGTTTCCTGCTAATTTAATAAATATTAACTGTTACTGACTGAGATTATATGGACATTGTATATTGCTGAGACAGAATTCATGAGAACCACCATCATTCAGGTACAAACAAGAATAATGCAGTTTAATTGATAAGAGACAGTAGAGAGAATACTTTTACCCTCAGAGTGGGATGTCCAAGGGATTTGTACCATTCCCTGCACTCAGGTCACTTTAGTGTCTCCTTGGGGCCTCTATATTTGACCCCCTCTATCTTACTTCACCTTATAAACTAGGACTAACACAAATAGGCTTGGTATTGACTTTCCCAGGATTGAGTGGACATTTTCTGTGTCTCTTCAGTACCCAGAACTTCCCAAGCTTACCCACTATGAGATGGGGTGATCTCTGTGCTAATTAGCTTACAGTCTAGTCTAGGTCAAAATCAGAACTAGGTCCCTTGCCCCAGCACCTGTTATAACCAGTTCTTTTGGTAGTCAGATAACAAAAACATGGACTTCAGCAAATATCTAAAAAACAATGTCATTCACAATTACGCCTCAGAAAAATCAAGTAGTGGGCCAGAGCAATAGCACAACAGTAGGGAATTTGCCTTGCATATGATCAACCAGGCCCAGGCCCAGGTTCAATCTTTGGGATCCCATAAGATCCCCCAAGCCTACTAGGAGCAATTTCTGAGTGCTGAGCCAGGAGTAACTCCTGAGCACTGCTGGGTGTGAACTCCCCAAAAATAAAACAATAAAATAAATTACTTTGGAGTTAACTAAAAAAGTGAAAGACTTATACAACAAATAGCACATAAAGTCAAGAAATAAAAGAAGACATAAGAAAATGGAAACATATGAAACATCCCCTGCTTGTGAATTGGAAGATTAACATAATTAAAATGGCAATATTCCCCCAAAGCATTTTAATATAGTTTTTATTTTGATCACAGTGGCTTACATATTGTTGACAATAATATTTTAGGTACATATTTACATAAATCAGGGGGGATTTCCGTCACCAATTTGTCCTCCCTACACCTCCATTTTTGTTCTACCTCCTATATCCTCTTCCCTCACCCCAGGGCTGCTAGAATATGTAGTACCCTCTGTACCTAGCCTACTAGTTAGCAGTCTTGCACCTGTTTGGTCTTGGTGCTCTCTTATTTTCCCCTCTAACTGGGAGGCAGGACAAGCTAGTTCAAGTTACATAGTTTTGTTTGATGAAGAGAAAAGTAATAAACTGGGGTAAAAGTCTAATATGCTGAAAATGGGCGGAATCCTTAAATCTAGAGGCTCTCATCATCGGTTTGAGAGACAAAGGAGAAAAAGAAGGTGAAACACTCCACCAAGTACAAAAAGAAGTGTCAAATATCCAGTGAGGACTCCAACAATAACAATTAGCATCACTAAAAAAAAATCCATGGTCTTGATATAAGAAACATGGCAGAGCACATAAAGAAAGAAAAGAAAAGAAGAGAAAAAGAAATAAGTATAAATGGGGCAACAACTTCAATAACCACACCAAAACAAAGAAATCAACCAAAAATAGATAGGCAAATAAAATTAATAATAATAAATGAAGATAAAAAATAATATATAAAAAATAAACAATGTTTTGTGCTTTTTCCTTTTTTTCCCCTCCTGCCCTGGCACAGTAAATATTGGGGTCATTCAAAAAGGAATTCACTTGGCCTAAGAGATATGGGGTTTCCTCCACCCTTGGAGTGTATTGTCAAGGGATTAACTATAGACTCTGTTCAAGATCATTTACTCTCCCGGTGGTGCTTTCATGGTATTTGGGAGACTGCTGCTCTGTCCTGGGTGATAAAATCAGACCTCTGTATCTAGAGATCTCAGTATCTGCACAGGTCCAGGAGTGAGAATTATGATGAAGTCTTTCTTTGTAGTTCTAGAAGTTCTGTTCCCTCAGTGTCATTTTAATCCATCTTCTGTGGTTGGTGGTCTTGGTCTTTGCACTGAACCTAGGATGGCACCTAGGATAACGTCTTTCTTTGTGTTTCCAGAAGCCCCATTCTATTGCAATTGTCTCTGCCAGATCTTTGGAACTGGGGATCATGGTTATTATGCAGGTCGTAGTTCAAACCCTAGACTAGGGTTTTTTTTTTTTGTTGGTCCCAAGATATATATATATAGTCTGGTCATGGTTCTAGCAGCCAGTCATCTGTAAATCACGATCTTGGCTTTTGGACCTACCAAAGAGTGACAAGTCTTCTGATTTTGTCTTATCGTTAGCTGGTAAGGTAGGATAACCTGCTCTTAGGTTAAGTTGTTCCCATTTTCCTCGTTGTCAGGATATCATATTAGAGCTGGTACTTGTTGGTGACCCAGCAGTATTAAGGCTGTCCTGGATGGGATTTGTTTCCTGCAGCTGTTGTGAAGAACTGTGTCGTTTCTATGTCTGGATCCAGGGTTCAAGGCTGGACGGATGGTGTCTAGTCACCTGAGGTCTAAGTTGAGTCCACGTGACATATTTTCAAGGTGGGAGATATCCCTGCATTGTAAACAACTATGAGTTCCTATCCCTAGTAGATAAGAGCTCTTTTTTATATGTAAGATTTCCCCTCTTTTTAGTGTGCCTTTGCAGGGAGAAATGGTACTACATTATATTGTCAGTGTATTTGGGGGTGGACAGAGAGGAAAACAGAAACAGGTCATACACCCAAAAAAGATAAAAATAGGAATAAAAATGTATGTGCTCACACACACACACACACACACACACACACACACACACACACATATATATATACATATATATATATATGTAGAACAGACATTTTTTTAAAAAATGAATTAACAAAGTATTTAAAGGACCAAAGTGATGCAAAAGACTACCTTACATTTGGGGAAAAGCAGGTAAAGAGGTGATGTAATACAGGTCTTATGCTTATATTGGAAGTACAGGTTTTCCCATTGCCTTTTGGGTTTTTCTTGTGGTGTGTGGTTCCCAGGCACATTTCCATCACACCCCCTGACCTTCTTCAATTTGGCAAAAGATTAAAAGATTTGCGGCAGGGAGGTCTTGGAAGAGTTCTTGCATTGGGGATACTTTTGGAACTAAGTCTGGTTTCAAGTAACAGTCCACATTAGGGGGAGTTGGTAGGGAGGGCCACACAGCATGAGTCCGCAGGGGAATTGGCTGCCTTTTCTTGCAGGGGACGAGGTGTGGGTTTGACTGGGTGTCCCTTCGCTTGGGTGCTGGGTACTGGTTCATTGGGGTAGGAGGTCAATCTTGATGCCTAATAGATTAAGGACTGAGGGTGAAGAGTTTTGATCCATTTTGAGTTGACTTTTGTATAAGGAGTGAGATATGGGTCAATTTTCACTTTCGTACATGTGGTTTTCCAGTTGTACCAACACCATTTGTTGGATAGACTTTCTTTGTTCCATTTCAAGTTCTTGCCTCTTTTATCAAATATTAGTTGGCTGTATATCTGGGGGTTTATGTCTGGGAATTCTGTTCTGACCCACTGGTCTGAGGTCCTGTCTCTGTTCCAGTACCATGCTGTTTTGATTACTATGGCTTTATAGTATAGTTTCAAGTTAGGTAAGGAGATGCCACCCAGCTTCTTGTTTTTCAGTATGTGTTTGGCTATCCTGGGTCTTTTGTGGTTCCAGATGAATTTTGTGATTGATTGTTCTAATTCTTTAAAGAATGATGTCTGAATTTGGATAGGGCTTGCATTAAATCTATATAGTAGTTTGGGTAGGATAGTCATTTTAACTATATTAATTCTACCTATCCATGAGCATGGGGTGTTCTTCCATTTCTTTAGATCCTCTTCATTTTCTTTCTGAAGTGTTTTGAAGTTTCCCTGGTATAGGTCTTTCACTTCCCTTGTAAGGTTGATTCCTAGGTACCTGATATTTTTTGATACTATTTTAAATGGAATTGTATTTTTTTTAATCTCTCTCTCCTTGACTTCGTTGTTTGTATATAGAAACGCTATTGTCTTTTGTGTATTGACTTTGTATTTAGCCACTTTGCTGTATTGGTTAATTGTTTTTAGGAGTTTTACTGTGGACTCTTTAGGGTTTTCGATGTATATCATCATATCATCTGCAAATAGAGATAGTTTGAATTTCTCTTTCCCAATTTGGATTCCTTTGATTCCCTTCTCTTGTCAGATTGCTATTGCTAGGACTTCTAAGGTTATATTGAATAAGAGTGGAGAAAGTGGACAGCCTTGCCTAGTTCCTGACCTTAGTGGGAATGCTTCTAGTTTCTCGCCATTAAGTATAATGTTGGCTGAAGGCTTTTCATAGATAGCTGTGACTATCTTGAGGAAGGGTCCTTCTAACCCTATTTTGCTGAGTGTCTTTAACACGAAAGGGTTTTGGATTTTTTCAAATGCCTTCTCTGCATCAATTGATATGATCATATGGTTTTTGTCTTTCATGTTGTTGATGTGATGTATAATGTTGATTGATTTGCGTATGTTGAACCAACCTTGCGTTCCTGGTATAAAACCCACTTGGTCATGATGTATGATCTTTTTGATGAAGTGTTGGATTTGGTTTACTAAGATTTTGTTGAGTATCTTTGCATCTATGTTCATTAGTGAGATTGGTCTGTAGTTTTCTTTCTTGGTGGTGTCTTTGTCATCTTTGGGAATGAGTGTGATATTAGCCTCATAAAAGGAGTTGGGGAGGATTCCTGTTTTTTCTATGGTTTGGAAGAGCCTATGGAAAAGTGGTAGTAAGTCTTCTTGGAATGTTTGATAGAATTCACCTGTAAATCCACCTGGGCCTGGACTTTTGTTCTTAGGGAGTTTTTAAATTACATCTTCAATTTCCTCTGAGGTGATTGGTCTGTTTAGGCTTTCTAGTTCTTCCTTTTCCAGTTTTGGAAGAGGGTGTTTTTCCAAGAATCTGTCTATTTCTACTGGGTTCTCTAGCCTACCTGAGTATAGTTGTTCATAATATGATCCTATGATATGTTGTATTTCTTGGGGTTCTGTTGTAATCTCTCCCCTTTCATTTGTGATCCTACTAATTTGGGTGTTTTCCCTTTTTTTTGGTGAGTTTTGCCAGTGGTTTGTTTATCTCATTTATTTTTTCAAAAAAACCCCACTCCTGGTCTCATTGATTTTTTTGTATTGTTTTCTTAGTTTCTATGTTGTTTATTTCTTCTCTGGTTTTTATTATTTCTTGCCTTCTGGTTGTGTTGGATTTCTCTGTTGCTGTTGCTCCAATTCCTTGAGGTGATCCTTTAAACTGTTGATTTTTTCATTGTCCTGTTTCTTGACATAGGCCTGTATTGCTATGAGTTTCCCCCTAATTACTGCTTTTGCTGTGTCCCACAAATTTTGACATGTTGTCTCTTCATTATCATTGTCTCAAGGAATCTTTTTATTTCTTCCTTGAGTTGTTCTTTGATCCAGCTGTTGTTGAGCAGCATGTTGTTTAATCTCCAGGTATTAGTTTTTCTCCATTGCTTCTTCTTGAAGTCAATTTTGACCTCTGTTGCATAGTGATCTGATAGGGTACTTCTAATGATCCTTACATTTGTGGTCTTATATAGGTTGGCTTTGTATCCTAAGACATGGTCTATTCTGGAAAAGGTTCCATGTGGGCTTGAGAAGAATGTGTATTCTGCTTTCTGGGAATGGAGGGTCCTATATAAGTCTATTAGCCCTAGATCTTCTAATTTTTCACTTAGATATCTTATTTCTTTGCTATTTTTCTGTTTGGTGGATCTTTCCAGTGGTGATAGTGGAGTATTGAGGTCCCCTACTATTATCACATTTCCCTTCATGTGTTTCTCCAGGTTTGCGAGTAGATGCCTCACATATTTTGCTAGCTCTACGTTAGGTGCATAGATATTGACCAGGGTTAGTACTTCTTGATCTAATTCCCCAAAGCATTTTATAGATTTAATGCAATCTCTATCAGGATATTCATGACATATTTCAAAGAACTCTAAATCAAACACTTCGAAAATTCATATGGAACAATAAACCTCCACAGATAGCTAAAGCCATACTTGTGAAGATGGGAGGCATTACTTTCCCCAACTTTAAATTATAGTATAGTACTAATAAAAAGAGTATAGTATTGGAATAAAGACAGATCCTCAGATACAGTGCCATATATTTAATATTCTGAGACAAATTTTCATGTATATGATAAAGGAGCAAGAAATATGAAATGTTGCAAGGAAAGACTCTTAATTTGTGCTGGGAAAACTGATCAAACATGTCAAACATGTCAAAAAGGAACTCAGACATCTTTTTAATACCATGCAAAAAAGTCATATCAAAATTGTTTAAAGACATACTAGACCTAAAACCATAGACACATAAAGGAAAATATGGAAAGAACTCTCCATGATATTGAAGCTAAAGACTTCAAGTATGAAACACCACTGACCAAACAAGTTGAATCAAAGATAAGCAACTGGGACTACATTAAATGAAGAAACTGCTCTACCTCAAAGAAAACAGTGACTAGGATACAAAGACTGCCCCCATATGGAAAGAAACTGCTCACTCAATTCTTATCTGATAAGGATTAATATTTAAGATATATAAAACAGTAATAGACAGATCCTAACAAGAAAAAAATCATCCAACCCTATCAAAAATTAAGAGAAAAGATGAAGAGAAACTTCCTTAAGAAGAAACATCTAATCCCATCAAAAAATGGGGAGAAGAAATGGACAGACACTTTGACAAAGAAGAAATGCAAATGACCAAAAGGCACATGAAAAGATGCTCAACATCACTAATCATCAGGGAGATGCAAATCAAAACTACTATGAGGTACCACCTAATTCCACTGAGATTGGTACACATCATAAAGAAGGAAAACAAGCAGTGCTGAGTCGGGGTGGGGGGGGATGTGGAGAGAAAGGAACTCTTTTTCACTGCTGGTGGGAATGTCATCTAGTCCAACCTTTATGGAAAGCAATATGGAGATTCCTCCAAAAACTGGAAATATGAGCTCCCATAAGACCCAGCTATACCACTCCTAGCAATATACCCTAGGAACACAAAAATACAATACAAAAATCCCTTCCTTACATCTATATTCATTGCAGCACTATTTACCATAGCAAAATTCTGGAAACAGCCAAGATACCCTTCACTACATGAATGGTTAAAGAAACTGTGGTACATATACACAATGGAATATTTGCAGCTGTTAGGAGAGATCAAGTCGTGAAATTTTCCTATACATGGATGTACATGGAATCTATTATGCTGAGTGAAATAAGTCAGAGAGAGAGAGAAAGAGAGAGAGAAAGAGAGAAAGAGAAAGAATGGTCTCACTCATCTATGGGTTTTAAGAAAAATGAAAGACATTCTTGCAATAATAATTTTCAGACACAAAAGAGAAAAGAGCTGGAAGTTACAGCTCA
The DNA here is from genome assembly GCF_024139225.1 of Suncus etruscus. Taxonomy (NCBI): domain Eukaryota; kingdom Metazoa; phylum Chordata; class Mammalia; order Eulipotyphla; family Soricidae; genus Suncus; species Suncus etruscus. Next base: position 57,213,926 of record NC_064852.1, read on the forward strand.
CCTCATGAAGCTCACCACAAACAGGGATGAGTTTAGTTAGAGAAATAACTACGTTTTGAACTATCCTAATAATGAGAATGTACGAGGGAAATAGAAAGCCTGTCTAAAGTACAGGCAGGGGTTGTGTGGGGAGGAGGGAGATTTGGGACATTGGTGATGGGAATGTTGCACTGGTGATGGGTGGTGTTCTTTACATGACTGAAACCCAAACATAATCATGTAGGTAATAAAGTTGGTTAAATAAAAAAATAAATTTAAAAAAAGAAGAAATAAAGATGGCCAAAAGGCACATTAAAGAAAACACTCCACACCATTAATTATCAGGGAGATGCAAATCAAAATAATAATTAGATATCATCTCTACACAAATAATACTGGCCCACACCAAAAAGAATAAGAACAACCAGTGCTGGCATGGATGTAAAGAGAAACAAACTCTCGTTCACTACTGGTGGGAATATAGACTGTATCCAATCTTTTTGGAAAACAGTAGGTCATTCTTCAAACAAAACTAGAAATTTGCTTCTATATGACCCAGAAATACCACTCCTGGGTATTTACTCTATGAACTCAAAAACACAATGCAGAAAAGGCACCTGCACTCCTATATTTATTGCAGTATTCTTCTTAATAGCCAGAATCTGGGAGCAACCTAAGTGCCTGAGGATAGATGTGTAGATAAAGAAAGTTTAGTACATCTATAAAATGGAATACCATCCAGCTGTTAGAAAAAAATAAAGTCATTACATTTGCTTATACATGGATGTGTATGAGAGTATTATTTTGAGTGAAATGAGTAAGAGAGAGAGGGTTTGCACTCATATGTGAAATTATAAAAAAGATGATATGGTATTAATACCCATAGACAAGAGAGGCAAGGTCCACAAGGATTAATCCATGATAAGAAGCTTGCCACAAAGAGCAGGTGAGTGCAGTTCAGGCAGAGAAGAGACCACTATGTTACTGATAGTGGAAATGATCACTCTGTACAAAAACTGAGAGCTGAAAGGAGTTAAAAGTGATATACAAAATACACTGTCAGTAACGATATTGCAAACCAGTGTCTAAATCAAAAATAAAAAGAAAGACAGAGAGTGGGTGGATGGAGAGAGGAAGGAAAGGAGGGAGGGAGGAAAGATTTCTACTGTAGAGGTATGCAGGGGGAAGGGAAGGAGAGAAAGTGTGTGTGTGGTATAAAAACTGGGAACAATGGTCTTAGGAAATGTGCATTGATGAAGGGATGAGTGTCAGACATAAGACTGGAACTTAATCATTATAGGACTGGAACTTAAACAACTTTGTAATGGTATCTCATGGTATCTCATGTAATGGTATCTCATAAAAACATTATTAAAAAAAAGAGAGACTTTAGACATGATCAGCTTCTGCTTTCTGTTGGTCCATTGGGCCCATCCTCTTTCCCTACAGGGGTTAGAGTGAAATCACATTTCCTCTCCCTCTGCCACCACCTGCTCATCTCTGTCTGAACAATGTTGATAATTGAGTTTCTCTGGTTCTTTCCTTTTCTCATCGAGAATTCTATCCAGGATCTGATACTGCGTTCTATTGTCATTTATTCTGATTCTCCTCAGGTTTCTGACACTCATTCTTTACTTGGCTTTTAAGATCTTAACACTTTTGAAGAACACTAGTCAGTTTTCTGAACACTGTCAGTTTGGGTTGGTGTGATGTTTTCTCATGGTCAATTTAGTTCCAAGTCCTAAGTGCTGTTACTTTTCAGAAGATTGTCGTAATGGGGAACAGTGATATCAGTGTCATGTGACTGTGGATGATAACTTTAATCACTTATTAAGATGGTGTTTTTCCACTCACTGATGTTTTTCCAACGTAGTGTTTTTCCTCCACTTGAATATACTTGTTTTCCTTTAGAAAATAAAAAAAATTCGAAAGTGACACTTTCAAATTATAATGAAATTATAAAAGATATTGTTTCTTAAATTCACTAGTTATTAAGCACCTATTATTGAATTTATTGTTTCCCATTTTTTGTTTGTTTTTGTTTTTGATTCACACCAGCACTCAGAGCTTACTCCTGACTACGCACTCAGAAGTTGCTCCTGGCAGGCTCAGGGAACCATATGGGATGCCAGGATCCTCTGACGTTAGCTGCATGCAAGGCAAATCCCCTACCGTTGTTCTATTGCTCTTGCCCCATATTTTCATTTGTTTTAAGTGCCCAAACTCAGCATTGCTCAGTGTTAATTTCTGACTTGTGTAGGAATAACTAACTTGGGGCATGAGGTACCACACAGATGTCTGGGAGCAAAATGGGTCAGCTGCCTGCAATGCAAGAGCCTTATCCACTGTACTATCTCTTCAGCTCCATCCTTTATCAATTGCTACTGTGATGCTAATTTAATTTTTATTTCTTACATTTCTCTGCATTTATTACTTGAAATTCTTCCTTACGGAAGAGTTCTACCACGATTTAATTATTAATGTAAATATGAACTCATGGTTATTTACTTAATGAGTTCTGTTTTATTTTGCTACTCACATTGCTCCAGCTGTCACATAAAAGGCTGACTTCTGTGTCATGTTAACATGTCCTATTCTTTTCAAACAATGCATTATTTTTGGTACCTCAAGATAAGGTACTTCAGGCTCCTGGGAATTTTCCCCTCTCCCAGTCTCATTTGTCTATCATTTCTGCACAGAAGTTGCCTCCTTTTATCATTTAAAATAATGATCAACATTTCAAGTCAAGGAAGCTGGTGCTTCATAGACACAAGCTTTGTCTAACACATTCATAGCTACTTCACCTTCATTGTCATCATAGTCCTCACACTCTTGATTCTGTTAAATCATTACCATTTTTTCTCTTTCTCAAGGAATAAATGGAGACTTAAGATCAGTGAATTAGCCAGTTCTCTCCAGTGCAAACTCCAGGTCTGTTGCATGGTCCACTTCAGTTTCCTTCATCCCATTTCATAGATGAGGAAACAGAAGACAAAAATGAGAGAACCAAAACTCCAGGTCTGTTGCATGGTCCACTTCAGTTTCCTTCATCCCATTTTATAGATGAGGAAACAGAAGACAAAAATGAGAGAACCAAAACTTCCAGATCCAGAATTTGGAAGGGCTTAATGGAAAACCCTAATATGGCTAGTAGTTATACTTTGTCTTTATACTTTACCTTCACCTTTGACAGTACTTTTTTTTTTTTTGGTTTTTGGGTTACACCCAGCAGCAGTCAGGAGTTACTCCTAGCTCTACACTCAGAAATCACTCCTGGCAGGCTCCAGGGACTATATGGGATGCCGGGATTTGAACCACCATCCTTCTGCATGCAAGACAAATGCCTTGCCTCCATGCTATCTCTCTAGCCCACAAACAGCAAGGTTTGTTTTGGTTTTGGTTTTTGGGTCACACCCGGCAGCGCTCAGGGGTTACTCCTGGTTCTATGCTCAGAAATTGCTCTTGGCAGGCTTGGGGGATCATATGGGATGTCAGGAGTCAAACCACCATCCTTCTGTATGCAAGGCAAATGCCTTACCTCCATGCTATCTCTCTGGCTGACAGTACTTTTTACAGGTAACTTTTGACATTTCCTTTACTTATGATGAGATATTATGCTAGCAACTATCAATATTAGCTCACAACTATGGTCTAGTCAGCAATTATGAATGCAGGAGAATTAGTCTAAGTGATCATTTTGACTGGGTATAAAAGATGGGCCGGAGAGAGATAGTACAGATAGTATAATAACCAGTATGGGTGCTGTCTTGCAAGCCAGGAGTAATCCCTGAGCACTGCCAAGCACTGTCAGATGTGGTCCAAAAACCAAGTCAAAAAGGAAAAAAAAAGGAACTGAAACTCCTCAGACTTTCTAATATTTATATGATGGCTTGCCCCCTTTAACTGCTCTTTTTACTATAGCAGTATACACTTATTTGAAAATAATATGTTCTAAAGAAACAGTCCTTGCTTTTCAAACATGATTTCATGTCTGGTGGTTCTTGGAGAATCATGGGATTCTGACCCAAGTAGGGTTCATTCAAGGCAAGAAACGCTACCCATTTTTCTCTGGCTCTAGTCCCACAAACATGATATTTTTTTAGGGTCTATTTTATTAGGGACTATTTTCACCTTCTTGATTTGCACCGAAGCCTCTTTCCAGAGGGTGGGAAAGTTTTCTGCTATTATTTCCCTAACCACTGTTCTCCCCCTTTCCCTATTTCCTCCCCTTCCTGTATTTCTACAATTCATAGATTATTTCTTTTGTCTTTGTTCATTAAATACCTAACTTTTTCTTCCAGTTCTTTACCTTTTATTACCTTGTGGCTTCTTTGTCATTTTTTGATTTGTAGTTTTTCTTCAAGTTCTTCTATGTGGTTCTCCAACTCCAAATGTGTAATTCTGCTACTAGGCTTGCTAAACCATTTTTTATTTCCTTTAATTCCATTTGTATGGATTCTCTCATATTCTGTAAAAGTTCTTCTTTGAGTTTGTTGATTTTTTCATCTATGTACTACTTGAGCTTGCTGGCTAGTGATTCCCTGATTTCTTTTGCCCTGGCTTGCAATGTTGCTTTTAGGTCTTCATCTATTGGGCCCATGCAATTTGGTGGATTTGGCAACTTGCTCGGATTTTTCTCTATATCCCCAGTTGTTAGTGTCTTCCTTAGTTTGCCCATATTTCTTTGCATTTGATGGTTTGGGTTGAAGTGACTGAACTCCATAGGTCTGCCTGGATCAACCTCCCCTCCCCCTACCTGGCAGACAGCCCAAACATGATATTTTTAAGAAGATGTTTAAGAAGTCACAAATTCTACTGAAAGTGATCTGAAAAAAAAATAATATCAGTATTTATGCTGGTTTTTTTAAGGCCTTCTTTGTGAAAGCATCAGAATAGTAGAGCCAGAGCCACAATCCTGTTAGAACATAGTCATGGTCTCTTCTCTGGGTTCTCAGCCACTTAGAAGGATTTTCATTTGCTTTGAAGAATATGCTCTCTACTGAGATAGTTCAATTAAATACCAGATTTTAACTGGAATATAAAATTCTACAAACTCTGCAAAAGTTAGTGAAGATCTTTAAAGGTAAGTAATTCTAACTGTCCCTGGAACTCTGAGACCCTTTTTGATTTTTCAAAAATCTGCATTTTAGGGGTCTAAGTGATAGCACAATGGTAGGTTATTTACCTTGCGTATGACTAACCTGGGACAGATCCAGGTTTGATCCTCAGTATCCCATGATTCCCAAGCATGCCAGGAGAGATTTCTGAGTGCAGATCCAGGAGTAACCCATGAGCACCCACAGGTGTGGCCCAACATATAGCCCAAAAAACTAGCAACTGCTGTATCACTTCAAGGAGACTTCTGTACTTCTTTGCATACTATTGAGCTAAATTATTGACAGTGATTATTTCCCACCATTAATAATTGGCAGCTTTGGAGGGCCAGTAGATGGTAGAGAACCTGTTCCCTCCTGATGCTTATAGTATAAATCAGTCATAAAGTTGAGTAGTGAAAAAACAAATGTGGCCACAAAAGAGGACTGAAAGCAGGGAAGAAGTGCTGGCTTGTTTTTCCCACTCTAGGGTGATGAGTGGTCAGGGATGATTCAGGCCTCCATGAAGTCCTGCTGCAGAGCAGAATGGAAGCCAATGATGTCTTTGCAAGTAGTGAAAAGACTTCTCCTCAGGAAATTTAAGTGGGGGCCGGAGAGATAGCATGATGTAAGGCATTTGCCTTGCATGCAGAAGGTTGGTGGTTCGAATCCCAGCATCCCATATGGTCCCCTAATCCTGCCAGGGACAACTTCTGCGCGTAGAGCCAGGAGTAACCCCTGAGCACTGCTGGGTGTGACCCTCCCCCAAAAAAACAAAATTTAAGTGCATTTAGTTAGTTGCAGACGTGCTTAACATCTGATACCAGGCCTATAAGGTCTGCAAAGTCATCAGCTCTGACTCTGATGCATTCTGATACATCACTAAACAGTCACAGATACTTCTTATCAGCTGCCTGTGGTGGTCCATCTGTCTGTATTGTATGGCTAAAAATTGATGTGAGCATAATATTCATACACACACATATAAATTTATAAATGATATATCATATAAGTTTATACATAAAATTTTATTCATGATATATATGTGTATGTGTGTGTGTGTGTGTGTGTGTGATTATATATATAACAAGAGGAAAAAAGATGGTCCCCTCTCCCTGCTTTAGAGTCTTTAGAATTTTTAGATGCTCAATCTCTTCCCACAATATTTGTTGGGAAAATGTAACAATGTCAAAATTCTCTGGAGTTGGTTCTGGGAATTAGTTTTTGAAGGAATGACTTGGTAATTCTTATGTTCATGGAGGTCTGAGTGTCTGCTAAATGTCTACCTAGTACTATACTGGAGCCTGGAGGCAGGGAAGTGATTGTGGAGTGGTAGAGGGTGGGGGTAAATGTACCTGTGCCCAGCCTTTTAACAGGTTAATCAGTAAAAGGATCGATGAAGGAGACTTGGATCAAAGGGATGATACCACCCCAGCAATTCAGTACTTTGAAGAATTTGTGTGTGAGGGCTCTGGAGACTGCTTAAAGGGCTGGAGTACAGACTCTGTACGCTGGAACTTTCACTAGCTTTGATCTCTGGCCTTGCATGTCCCCACCCAACCCCAGCAACAGGGTGGAAGTATTGTGGACCCTCAAATTAATCAAAAAAATCACCAGCTATGGGCTCCTGAGCCAAATCTGGCAGGCAAGGAACCTCATTAATGTGTAGGTAACATGGAATTCTAAAGACAAGAATGCTGGGCTGGGCTGACAGTCAGCAGTGTTGTAGGTGACTCAGAGTCTGCCAATCTGTGGTGGCCCAGTTGTGCTGGGAACAAGTGAAAAAAAAACAAGGCCTTGACTTAAAGAGAAATTGAAATCTTTCTTCTCTCCACATAATCAATAATTCAGACCTACAAAGTCAGGCAACCTCTGATGGAGTATGTGCTTCAAAGGAGAAGACAAGAGCCATCTAGCATCCACAGTAACTTCTCCCACTCCTCTCCTTTTCTTTCCCTCCTTTCTGTTTCTTGCTTGCCTTCTTCCTTCTCTTCCTCTCTCTTTCCTTCTTTTTTAGTGTTTTTCCTTTCTTTTCTCTTTTTAATTTTCTTTCCTCTTTTTTTCCTTCCTTCCAACCTCTTTCTTCACCTAAAAGCAAGTTAAATCTGGCATTGAATTCCATATAACTGCATATAACTCAGGAGAAAAGAGATAAAGTATGTAAAAAAAAATTTGAAAAGGTTATGATGAGCTTGACTCTAAACAAATAATTTGTTATGGGTATAACTCTTCTCTCACCATGCCTAGCATGTTGATTAAGGAGCAGTGATGTCAGATCTCTGTGGTTGTCCATGATTCTTATGTTCTTCAATATTTTCAAGGATGATAATATTGAGTAGTAATGATGATCAGAGTTAAAATATAGAAAGGTTTAGTGAGACTAAAGGAGAAGGAAAGGAGCGCCCTATGTAGAGAGAAACTTAATGTGTACTAAGTTAATGTGACTCATTTTATAGGGGTTTTATAGGAAAACTCAGCCTTTAGTATAGGCTCTTTGCATTTTTTTTTTTTTTTTTTTTGGTTTTTGGGCCACACCCGGTGACGCTCAGGGGTTACTCCTGGCTATGAGCTCAGAAATCGCGCCTGGCTTGGGGGACCATATGGGACACCGGGGGATCGAACCCAGGTCCGTCCTAGGCTAGCGCAGGCAAAGCAGGCACCTTACCTCTAGCGCCACCACGCCAGCCCCGCATATTTTTTTTTTTTTTACAAAGAATGCAATGGTTTCTCTGTAGGAAACCATTTCTACAGAGTGGTCCTTCTAATCTTGAGTGATTTGGATTTGGCCATTTGCCTTAGTCATTGTCCATTATCTTATCTTCTTTGGTGAGGAAGAATTTTTTGTCTATGCTCCTGAGAAGAAACTGCATGAAATGTGTATAGGATTAATAGGATTAATGCTTGGAAATAAAATGTATATTGGGTCAATGGGGACTGATGGAACTGTTGATAAGAATTGGGGCTTCCTCTTTCAATGTGAGCAAAAATGCAGCACTGTATATTAATAACATGAATTAAAATTAAAAGTAAGCTCAGGCAGATACTAACAATAATGGAGGTGGCATCTTTGTGCCAGATGTTTCTCATTTGGAAGCTTTTTTGGAGCAGGGGAGCGCAGCCACCTCTATATCCTCAACCAACCTTATATCTTTGACCAAAGAAAGACCAATCTCTATTCTCAAAGGCCAACCACTTCAACAGTTTTGCAACTTTGGGACAGATGCACCTGGAGCAGTGAGGGAGGAAGGGGGACACCTATTTAGCTAGTCAAATCAACCCTGGTGATCGATGGGGTGACAGATGTGGCAATCAGGAAACCCCTGCATGTGGAAAGCTCATTGATAGTATTTGTAAAACAGGAAAAAATACAGTGTTACAGATAAATGCCTTTATAGGCCATTTATTTGCATGCATTTCAACTCAAGTAGACAATGTTTTATGTAGGATACAGAAAATCAAACCCTTTCTCTGTATTTCTCTGTTCTGTATTTTTAAGTTTAACTGATAGAAGCCTACTTTTCATGCCACTTCTAGTTTCTTGAGCCTAGGGAACAGGTATGATTGCTATAGTAGAGTGAATTCTTAAGCAACTTCAGGCTTTTATTTTACTCTTTGCTCTATTCCTTGGCATGCCCATAATTTGCATCCAAAATTAGAACGATTAAATAAAAATGTCTTCCTTAGGGAGAACACTGCAGTATTTTTAAAGTAACATGGCCACTATCTAAGTCCAGGTGCCTGTAGGAGACCTTTACCTCTCCAAAGGCTCAAAGAGGATTAAAGTTTTAAAAACTGGATTTATTGATTAATTTGATGATAGTGAGTGTTGTGATCCACAAGCACACTTCTGTTCTGCAGATTAGAGCAGTGAGACATGTTTTAGCATTAGTAGAATGCATTTCTGTGCTCAGGCAAAAGGGAGCACTAAGCTGATCCAGCATGGGATTAGCTCAGCCACATTTGATGGACAGCCTTTTAGCAGCTTGCCACACCTGCTAACTCTAGTCTGCATTGCTGTTTACAAGGCAAAGCTTCTCACATCCCTGCCTGCATCATCCAGGCTATAACCTTTTATCTAAACCCATCCATCCTTAAAAAAATGATTTCGTCACAAGTTGTGAAAAGTTCCCTTTACCATGGGACTTCTGGATGCCCTGCACTGACTCTTCTTTTTATCTTCTGCCTTCTTTCATTTACTCATTCATTCAGTAAATATTCATTGAGTCCACAAGTATTTCTCTGGTTTGCTGGAGGCTGCATGAATAAAATATAGTAGTAAACTACACAGTGTACTAGAAGATATATGAGAAATATTGGGCAGGAAAGTGACATTTCCTTACTATTTGGAAAAGTCTCTAAAAATTGTGTCCTTTAGAGTCTATAGTTAATCCCATAACAATATACTTTAAGGGTAGAGAAGCCCTGTATCTCTCTTTTTTTTGGGGGGGCCACACCCGTTTGATGCTCAGGGGCTACTCCTGGCTATGCGCTCAGAAATCGCCCCTGGCTTGGGGGGACCATATGGGACTCCAGGGGATCGAACCGCGGTCTGTCCTATGCTAGCTCTTGCAAGGCAGACACCTTACCTCTAGTACCACCTTCCTGGCCTCAAGCCCTGTATCTCTTAGGCCAAGGGAATTCCTTTTCGAATGACCCCAAAATTTACTGTGCCTGTGCAGAAGGGAAAATAAAAGCAAAAAGCACAAAACATTTTTTATTTTATTATAATTTTTATATATTTATTTATCTAGTTTTTGTCAATTTCTTTGTTTTGGTGTGGATATTGAAGCAGTTGTCTCCATTTTGTTTTTTTTTTCTTCTTTTCTTTTCTTCCTTTATGCGCTCTGCCATGTTTTTCATCTCAAGACCATGACTTTTATGTGGTGCTTACCTTTATTGTTGGAGTGTTCACTGGATATTTTATTTGACACTTCTTTTTTGTACTGTTGTAGTGTTTCACCTTCTTTTTCCCCTTTGTCTTTCAAACCAGGAGGAGAGCCTCTTGAAGGACTCCGCCCATTTTCGACATTTTTGGTTTTTACCCGTTTATTACTTTTCCTTTCTTCAAACAAAACCACATAACTTAAACTATCTAGTCCCTCCTCCCAATTAGAGGGGGAAATAAGGGAAGTACCAAGACCAAACAGGTGTAAGATCACTAAGTAGTAAGCTAGGGACAGAGAGGATCACTCATGCTAGCAGCTCCGGGGGTGAGGGAGGAGGTTATGGGAGGCAGGATGGGAATGGAGGTGGAGTGAAGACAATCCGTGATGGAAATTCCCCTGATTTTATGTTAATATGTTCCTAAAATATTATTGTCAACTATATGTAAGCCACTATGTTTAAAATAAAAATGTATTAAAAAAAAGTTGTGTCCTTTAGATATTGCCTTGTTAGAACAAGTCTTACAGACTTGGAATGCCCCTAAAGGTGCAGGAAAAACACTCTACTTACTATGGCCAAACCACTTCCTTCCCATGTTGCTGCTAAATCATGCAAAAACCACCATGGTATCTTCTGGCTGAGCCTAACTGAAGTTCTAAGCACACCCTGTTGTTGTGAAGCAGGAGTCTGGCTGAGATGGCCCTCTGACCATCTGTAAAACTGCCATGCAGTGTGTCCCAAATCTCAGATCAGTAAAGCATCTCACTTCATTTGTGCTTTTTGTTTTATGGCTACACCCTGCATACCTAGGAATTATTCCTGGCGCTGTGCTCAGAGATCACTTCTGACAGTGCTCAGGGGACCATAAATGATGTTTGAACTTTGTCAGTAATGTGATAAGCAAGTCCCTGATTACTAACCTATCTCTCCAACCTAGTTTGTTTTTTTTAACCAGATCAATTTGCAATCAGGATGAAATCCATGAATGTGTTACCACTATAAAATAACCTGGAGAGATAGCATGGAGGTAGGGCATTTGCCTTCCATGCAGAATGATGGTGGTTTGAATCCTGGCATCTCATATGGTACCCCGAGCCTGCCAGGAGTGATTCCTGAGCGTAGAGCCAGGAGTGGCACCTGAGCGCTACTGGGTATTACCCAAAAATCAAAATAAAATGAAAAAAAAAATAACCTATTACAGATAGAAAGTGGCACTTCTTTTTTTTTTTTTTTTTTTTGGTTTTTTGGGTCACACCCGGCTGCGCTCAGGGGTTACTCCTGGCTGTCTGCTCAGAAATAGCTCCTGGCAGGCACGGGGGACCATATGGGACACCGGGATTCGAACCAACCACCTTTGGTCCTGGATCGGCTGCTTGCAAGGCAAACACCTCTGTGCTATCTCTCCGGGCCCGAAAGTGGCACTTCTTGACTGCTGCCTGTTTGTAAAGGTAATACCACTGCTCACAGATTGTGGGCCTCACTAGTCTTAATGAGTGCTATCAGTTTATATAATTATCTGTGTGCATATATATGGACTCATACCAGTACACAAAGAGGATAACACATAGCATCACTGTCATTTTCCTCTTAATATTATTTATATAACATAATGGAACTTTTTTCCCTACTTACTGAGCATTCATAAACTCAACAATCAATATAAGGCTCTGCACACTGAACTTACTTAACATGCCATAGAACAAATAGGCCTTTTTTTCTTCTACAAAAGTGTGTTTCATTTTGAAGGGTACATGCCCAGAAGTAGGTTTTGTGCATTGGAATTAACTGCATTTTACCATAATGCTCTTAGACTTTCCCCACAGACCCTTAGTTTTATATATAGTTTCTCCTCACTCAGGCCTGGACTCACAGAGCTTGTGTTAAAAGAAAAACAAACAAGAACTATACTCCTGCCCTGTGACTGTGGGGTGACTCTTAGTGGCTATCTAACTGAGGGGATATGATTATTCTCAGGAGTTTCTGGTGGATAAGAGGGGAAGGAAACAGCCATTCTGTAAAACATCCTTGGATGAAATAGGTTTTTGAGAACAATGCTTATATTTAGACTGAAAAGTGTATTTTAAGGGTCAGAAAAATAGTAGAGTGGGGTAATATGCAAGATTTGCATGTGATAATTATGGATTTGATCCCTGAGATTAAATATGATTTCCTCAAGTTCTTCCAGGAGTGATTGCTTAGCCAAAAGTGGGAGTAAGCCCTGAGCACAGCTGGAAGTGACCCTCAATAAAAAGCAAGCAACCAAAAAATGCATTTTAAATGGTGCAGCCTACTTTATTCCCCCACTTTTTACTCTATGACCTCTTAGTACCCTTTCCCAGAGACAACCAAGATTATGTATGTTATAGGGTTGAGTGCATGCTTCACATATAGAAAGACTAGGTTAGATTCCCCATTGCTGCATGATTTTACAAGCACCACAGGATTAGCATTCAAGCACAGAGCCAAAAGAAGGCCCTGAGCACTAAAAGGAGACCTAGAGAACTTCTAGGCGGAACCCAAAACAGAACAAAATAATGTACATGGATTTCTTCCATTTTTGGTCAATACAATATTGTAGACAACGAATTTGAGTGATGAAGACCTTGGGTTCTAAAGCTAGATTAGACTTCCATGGATCAAAAGCTAGCTCTAGCATATCATTGGCTACATGACTTCTAAGATACTTATTTAATCTTGATGTCAATTGACCAATCTGGAAAATAAGGATAATTGCTAGAGTTACTACAAAAATTGAGTTGTTGCTTTTAAAGCTCTTAAAGCTTTCTGAAATATAATAAGTAAGCATGGATTCCATTGATTAAAATGTTTTTTTTTAAGGAAGAAAAAAGATTGTTCTCAAAACACACCTCAGAAAAAGTATCTTGAAAGTTATTCCATTGTGTGGATGATGAACCTTAGTGTGTTTTTCCATTTCCTGGGGTTTATTCCCCAGCTATGATTATTCATTGTTTGCTATTATAAATGTTTCCAGTAATGAATAACAATAGTGACTTTTACCATGTGTGAAAATTATGTGCAGGATAAATTTATAAAAACAGAATTTCTGGCCAAATTTATAATTTCTGAATTTGTTATTCAGAATTTATAATCCTGATAACTATTGCTATATTGTTTTCCTGATTTGATACTTTAATTAACATTGTGGGAAAGGAAATTATTTCCCAAGATTAATAGAGTCTTGAGAAATTGTCCAGGTATAATAAATACAGTATCTCGGTATAACATTAATTTGTATTTTCTTTGAGTATCATATAATGTGTTTCAAAGCCCTTTTTATTTTTGTTTCTGTTAAACCATTTGTTTCTCTAGCATTCATATGGGTTATTATTTATTCATTACTGACTTTTAAGACCCTTTTCAATATTTAAGAGGCATAATGTTTGTGATTTAGTTATTTCCCCAATAATTGCACTAGCCGTTTTACATGTCATTTTTATTAAGAACTTTTACATTTTTTTCAAAATTTTTAATTTTATCAATGTTTAATCTTCATTGACTTCTGGGTATTGTATCATAGAATAACCTGTCCTACTCTTAAATGGGGTCCAGGCCCCCAAATATTTTGGTACATTTATAACATTTTTCCCAACATTTAAATCTTGGTGCCCCTTGCAACTTAGCCTGTTTAGCATGTAAGTAATGAATGTAAGTGATGAATTCTAATCCCATCTGGCCCACTCCCATGTGGCATCCACTTTCTCTCACCTGAATTCATCCCACATGTATCTGTGTCTACTGTGCTATGTCACCTTTTCTCCTGTGACTTTCTTCCCTTTAGCCACCTCAAGAGCTATGCAGTTCAATGACTGACATTCTTTTGCGGCTCTTGCCTAAATATAGGAACATTTCTTTTAAGCTTCTTTGCTGCCTGTGAGGTGTTCGCTCTCACATTCCTTTCAGGACAATTCTTAGAACGTCCCTGTAACCCTTCCCCTAATGCCCTTTTATCTAAACTTCCTTTTGAGATGTTAATCTCACCTGGATGATCAGATCCGCCCACACCTGGAATGGTGCAGGCTGTTTTAAATAAAGAATAAAAATGTCTGGCTGGGAGAGGTGAGAAGAGAAGCAGAAAAAAGGCAGAGAGAGGGGCCAGCAAAAAGCTTAGCAGAGAAAGCATATGTGAGGAAAAGCATATGGCGACAGGACCATGGAATAAAAGCAAGCTGACTCTGATGATGAAACTTTAAATGACTGCTTTTGAATTATTTCTCCACTGTTACCCTGCACCTTCAGACTCATCAGTCAAAAGTGTTAGAGGCGGGCCTGGAGAGATAGCACAGCGGTGTTTGCCTTGCAAGCAGCCGATCCAGGACCAAAGGAGGTTGGTTTGAATCCCGGTGTCCCATATGGTCCCCCGTGCCTGCCAGGAGCTATTTCTGAGCAGACAGCCAGGAGTAACCCCTGAGCAACACCGGGTGTGGCCCCCCCCCCAAAAAAAAAAAAGTGTTAGAGGCACCATGCTGTGGGAGAACTCCCCCAACATGTGGACCTTTACTTTATATATTTTTATTTCTATTCTACACTTCCCAGATATTTTATTTGCCTTGAACCTCCTCCCCTGTCCCAAGAGTGAACTGGAAGTATTTTCTTTCTTCATCCACAACTGAAGATATTTTTACTTCTTTTGATTACAATGATTTTTTTTTTCCTGTCCAAGCCTTCTAGCCCCTTCCTCTACCCTCACCTCACCCTCACTTCACATGTATCAGCACTTTTTATCTGCACAGCTCTCCCACTTTGATTTCAAGAAAAGGGAAGAATAAAATGTCTTTGTTTTCTCAAAGTCATTTTTTAGTTTTTGGGCTGCACCAGAGGATGCTGGGGGGGTGGGGTTAATCCTATCTCTAAACTTGGAAATTTTCCTGAGAATATTCAGAGGACCTTATGGGATGCCAGGGATAGAACCTGAGTTGGCCATATGCAAGGCGAGCACCCTTCCTGCTTTGTCTCTGACCCTCAAGTCGCCATCATGTGTTTTGTTTAGTTTCTTAAGTTAAAACAGGTTTTATTTGGAAATTCTGAAGAATGGGAGGGAAAGTATAAAAAAAAAAAAAAAGAGAGAGAATAACACTGTCAGCAGAGAATTCAGGCTTCTTAAAAGGTGGAGCGAGCCCAGGTACATACATGTCCCAGAGGTTCAAGTAGGAAAGTCCACATCTCAAGAGGGGAGATGCAGCAACATATGTTTGGGTACCATGTACCCAGGAAATACATGTGCCCAGAGAGCATATGTGCACTTCAAAATTCTTTTGAATCTCCTACCTCCTCTTTCTTTACAAAGACATGTCCTTTTATTGATAGGGATTGGGAAAGGAAGAAAGCTCTAGAAAAAGGAAATTCCCCAAGAGGCCTTCATTAGCTAGGGCCCACTGCAGTGAATATTCTTAGACAGAGCCCAGGTGGGAATTTTACCCTCCCTGCTGGTTCTTTCAGGCTGTGAGGATGGTTAACTAGAATCTTTATCAGACCCCTAATGAATGGCTCAGATGTTTCTTGCTCTCAAATGACTTCCTCATCTTTAGCCTAGTCTTCACATCAAGAAATTTCTTGGAAGAGGGAGGGTGACTTGTTCTAAATTTACAGGCTAGATTTGGGAAATGTTAGGAACCACATTATGTAAAATCATTCACTAAGTCTCTACTTAGGCATTTCATTACTGATGGCAATGAAAGTATAAGAAGATAGTCATCTACCTCCATCAGCCAGGACCTCAGCTTGTCATCTGTATATTATAGTCATCACATTTAGTATTCTTCATTATACATCTCCAGTCCCACAGCCTTCAGTCATTGCATTTTGTCTAACAGCTTGGATTTGTGACTCCAAAACCTTGTTTTCCGTTGGCATTTTGGGCTTAGGCACACACCAGGTAGAGCTACAAAGTCATGGTCTCCTTAACCTGACTCTTTGTGGTTGAATCTCTGAATGGCAGCACTGGTGATGTGAAAAAACATGTTTCCAGCTCATTGGCACTTGTTTTACTATGCAAAAGCAGAAAATTTGGAGTTGATGCTTGTAGCAACACAGCTGGAAGTAAGCAAACACTAGAGTCAACAAGTTCAAGTTGAGCTTCCTTCCTCTGATTAGTATCAAGTAATTAACAGAGAACCATCACTGTCAGCTTCCTTGAAAGACAGTGGCACAGATGCTATTTTGTTGTAGCAAAAATTCACTTTTTTGATTTGTGGTAGGTTGTTGGCCAGAAACTCTTTCCCTGAGCATCACTGGCTGTAACTCAAAAATGAAAAGCAAAACAAGAATACAAACTTAGGAAGTCAAACTTAAGTTCCTATAAATTAGCAACAGACAATGTGGAAATTATGGTAAATCTATTCTGGAAATGTCATGTAGCATGGTCCTTAGAAATCTAATAGCACCTCTTCTTCACCTCTCGGCCCTATTCTTTGTCCACAGGCAGCATTTTCCCTGAGCAACTCCCTTCCAGGACTTTCTGTTAGAAAAATCAATCTTCTAAACAAGCCTTTGTAGAACTATAGCCATACAATTACACAGTTTAATTAACTCAACTATTTCTTTACTTCTCACTTGGAAGTTTTAGCTCCATTTACTATTTTTCCAGCTCTCTAGGTAGCAATCCCCAAAGGGTGGTGGGGGCATGGTGTTTAGAGGACCCAAACAATACCTGCAAATAACACCTGCAAACACCTGCTACAGGGAATTTGGTGCCCTTAGTAGGATGTATTGTATTCTTTGTATTAATTTACATATTCATTTCATATTCATTCACCCATTCACTTACATCCAGATTCACTTCTAGTTTGATGTATTTTTCCAAAAGTAAAACACTGATACCAAAGGATTACACACTCCAAAAGCTATTCTCAAGCATAAAACCTTCATCTACCCAACATACATTTTCATGGTTAACTGGCTAACAGTTTTTGCAATATGGTGATATAGATTTGACAGTAAGGCTCTAGGAAGCTAGTTTTAAATTTTTAAATTTCATTTTCTGTCACTGTGACTTAGAACATGTTCCTAGACAGCTTTTTCCAACACTCTTCATCTGTGAAAATGGGAGTTACTAGGCGAGTCTTTTTTAAGTGGAAAATTATTGCTTACACTATGACCATCAGAATTGTACCGGGCTTGGGAAAAGCACTTAAATAAGCTTTACTGCTACTAAAGAGACTGTACAGTGGGTAAGGCTTTTGACTTGCATATAGCTAACCTGGACTCAACTTCCTGGCACTACATGCAACCCTCTAAGTATCTCCAAATTAAAAATACTATTTTGCCATTCTTTGATTTTGCTAAATTTCCAGCATTAAATCAAGTAATTTGACTAAAGACAGCCACATTTGATGGTCTTAATACAATTCAGATATGTCTCTTAGACTCCCTCAGTACATGGCTAGGCACTGAATGGATGTATGTATAATAAGCATATAGCAGGGGCAACATTATCTAACAGAAAGTCTGTTCCGAGCACATACTCATGGAGGTCATCTCTACAATGATTTATTCCCACTGGTATAAAATCACTCCACGTGCTGTACCTCCAACCCCAGATGAAAGAGTTTGAATTAGGGTCGCGCATGAAATAATCCAAACCAGACTGAGAGTGAAACATGTAATCTAGCAGTCTTCTACCTCATATGGAGAGCCAGCTGCCTGCCAGAAATGCCATTTTTATTGAGTACAGAGACCATCCCTGGGTGAAGCAGTAGATAGCTCAGACTATCCTGAGCCAGTCCCATCCAGGTTTACAAATAAGACAGTCACTGTTTTGGGGTAAATCTAAGTTGTAAACAAACATACAAAGGAACCAGGGATGATCTTTGTTTTAGGTAAAATAAGGTGTATTTTAACACACAGGGATTTGATTCTTATGCAAATCCCAGGGTTGAAAAGTAGTTTAGAGCATTCATTGTAAGGTTGTTTATAAAGAGCTTGTAGCATAAGAGATTGCGCCTTCATCCCAAAACCCATCCATACACACTGAGAAACTATAACTTTGAAAACTGAACAAAGGCTTTATCCCCTTTTCTTGGGAGTAAGGTGGAGAGGCACACCCAGCAGTGCTCAGGGGTTACACCTGGCTATGCCCTCAGAAATTTCCCCTAGAAGGCTTGGGGGACAAGACGGAATGCCAGCAATCGAACCCAGGTTGGCTGTATGCAAGGCAAACGTCCTCTGGCCCCCTGTGTTCTTTCTTGAACATTCATTTCTTTCCACACATTTCTAAATTGCATTCAATAAAAATTGGTCTGATTTAATAAAAAAAATAAAAATTAAAAAAAACAAAATTTCTGTTTAACAGGACTTTTTATTCATTGGCATCTCAGATAGCTTTGAAAACAAAAGTGTGAAAAGTTAAAGAAATAATGGTTACCATTTTACTTTGTAGCATGTGTATTTGAGGGGCTCTGTGACATAACCTGAAGCACCTCCTTGGACCCCTAAAGTAATGGGGTTGCAGCAGAGGAGGTAGAGCTTCCTTCGGCTGGTTCTGATTAACCCAACTCCTTTGGCTCTATCTTGCAGGAATCATGTACCGCAAGTCATGTGCATCATCAGCAGCCTGCCTCATCGCCTCTGCTGGGTACCAATCCTTCTGCTCCCCTGGGAAACTGAACTCAGTGTGCATCAGCTGCTGCAATACTCCACTTTGCAATGGGCCACGACCCAAGAAAAGAAGTAGTTCGGCCTCTGCCCTGCAACCAGGACACCTGCTCCTGATCCTACTCCTCAAATCAGCACTCTTCTTAGTGCACTGCTGAAGCTGATGGGGATAGCAGCCCTCCCCCACATTTTTCTTTTTCTGGCTCCCCATTGTCCAAGATTTCTTGGGATTCTGAGGAGTCTGTGGTCCCACACCTTTAGTTCCTTTGCAAATACTGAAAGAGCTCCGTGTGTGCAGAAATACTGTGTAAGCTGAGTTCAGGCAAAGGGCATCTTCAGGGTTTACTTACAAAATGAGGCTAAAGTTAACCCCACTCTCTGTGACCAGAGGTAAGGCCAAGCTGGCAGACTCAGCTTTTAGAAGACCCTGAAGTGAACCTTTGCCTAGGCCCCTTACTCCTACCATGACTATTTTGCTAATGAGTTTTGCCATTTGTTTTGTCTCTGCTGTGTGAAGCATTATAACGCTGCTTCCATAGAGGTGTTGGAGGATGGAAGCCTCAGTTAACTCTCACACTTCATGCTCCTGAAACCCATTCTCAGAAGCAGAATTGGCTGGTTTTGTCTCCAAGTTGGGCTCAGACGACTCAGTTTTCAATGGTGGGGGTTGACAGTCGGGAGTCAGTGGCCGGGGCTTTGGAGGCTCACTCTGAAAAGTGCTTAAGACAACCTTGTTAGTTCTCCTTGCAGAGGAATTGTTCTTGGAAGTCAGGAAGATGAGTGGGCGTCGTACTGAGCGGGCACTGGAAGAGGTGGAAGTTGATAGGCCACGCAGATGCTTCTCGTGGTTGGCATGCTGCAGCGTCAGATGGCAGCGTAGCACCTGCATGAACACCCTGCGGAACTGCTGTGAGGACACATTGTATAGGAGTGGGTTGATGACCGAGCTGAGGTAGAAGAAGGTGTCAGAGAAGGGCAGGAGGATCATGTATGCCCTGAAGTAGGACATAGTCCAGTCATGCTTGGGCTTGGCTGCAGCCATGATCCTCCGAATCTGGTTAGGCATCCAGCAGACGGCCAAGGTCACAACAATCAGCCCTGAACAGAAGGAGGGAGAGAGACAATGTGAGCAAACACAAGATGCTTATCATCTTTAGAACCTTGACTAGATGATGGGCTAGGGAATGGCACTAAATTTTGTGCTTGACAGCTGCCTTTGCCACTCGTGTAAAAAGAATTCAGCTGTATCTGCGGGCCACAGGAACTGACTCTGAAAGACCATGAAATGCTTTAGACAGTATATTTATACCTGTTGATACCCATTATTTTTTTAATGTTTTCCTTGTTGATTGTGTATCCAGAAAGCATTTTATGAAGTCTGTAAATCTTGTTTTGTTTTTTAAAGAAATAGAGGTATACAGTATAGCCATATGAGATGAAACAGATTCTGTATTTTGAAGACTGTGTCCTCCTCCCCCTCCCCACCTAATGATATTTTCAAGTGAAATGAAAGTGATGTCTGCTTGATAATGAAGCATCTTTAATAACACTGATTTTTCAATTTGGGAGAAACAATCAGGACTCATCACTGAGAATGCTTTGGACTAGATATGCACACCTCTTAATTGTAGCAGCACTTATGTTCCTTTTCAAATGTTTTTCAATATATCGTCTCTTTTGCCATCAGGAAGGAAAAATAATGTTTTCCGTTTCGATAGAACACCTCCAGTTAAGTCAGTAAAATTTTTTACCCTTACAGCATTTGAGAGAATCTTCCAAAATCAAGTTCTAACGAGTCAAAGCTCCCTGATTCCCTCTATAGATCAAAAGTTGACTGCAGAAAATTATTTTTGCACGCACATATTTATATCATCTGTGTGTGTGTTTCTATGCCCTCTGTGAGAGATGCTGTATAGATGACAAACAACTGTTTCACAGTAAGCAAAAAGAGAGAAAAAAGGAAAAATCCTAAAAAACAGAATCTATAGAGCTTTTGTTCTTATCATTACAAGAACCAAAACACTAAGAAGTCCCATATGAAGAACTGATACTTTTTGTATTTTTTGGGGGGGGGTGGGGCCCACCCGGTGACACCCAGGGTTTATTCCTGGCTCTGTGCTCAGAAATCGCTCCTGACTTGGGGGACCATATGGGACGTCAGCGGATCGAACTGCTGTCTGTCCTAGGCTAGCACAGGCAAGGCAGACACCTTACCCTTTGTGCCATCACTCTGGCTGAAAGAACTGATCTTGAAGCCCTGTTTAGGATTTTTCTTCTATACTTCTTCCCTCTCCTAATTTGATAAGAAAAACTGATCGACATTTTCAATCCTTTAGATTTTCTAGGAAACCACAGAAATTATTGTTAGCAATTACTCTTCCTGCTTCTGATCAATGTCTAATATAATTGCTCCAGAAAAAAAGTCCATGTTTATGCATC